>NC_091778.1:15625000-16250000 GCF_029378745.1 Bos indicus
TTAATGGTTTAATAAGAAACATTACAGTGGATATAGCCTAACTTACTTTATCATCCCCTGATAGGGAAAAATTTATATTTCTTTATTTCAAGTTGTGACGTGGGGTCAGCACCTTCCTCTCTGAAGACACCTCCGTATTTGGGCTTGTTTCTTCAGAACTCTTTCTTAGAAATGTGGTCTCTAGATTAGTGGGCATAAATATTTTTAGGCTCCTGACATATTAACAACACCCACATCTAATTTCTCTTTATGATTTTCAACTAGCATTTAACCCAGTGGCCCTGGTCACTTGGTGACTGTTTGATGAATGGGCAAATGACAGAAACATGACCTCAGGCTTCCTGGTCCTCTGGCGGGAATTCCTTAATTCAGTTCCTTCCATCCAAAGGAGGCTTGGGCCACTGTCCCGGGCAACATCGCGCCTGCCCTATTCGTGTGGTTAGAGCAACTGAAGAAGCACAGCACTCTCAGTTCTGTGGAAAAGTCTGGGATACAGAATGTGTTAGAGGCAGGGACCAGACAGGAATAGCCCTGGGTGGACATATACCCCTCTCCAGACGCTCACAGGGGAAACCATTTCCTCACATGAAACCAGAATAAGTCATGTGTTGCGGGCTGACACTTATAGCAGAAAGAAGCTATTCTTGGATATCCTGAAGCCCTGTGGTTGTCGGGGACCCTGAGTTGTGCAACACTCCGCGTGAAAGCACCGCTATGCTTAAAATTTTCCCTCCTCACCCCCAGATTCCACTTCCCCATCTGCCAGGGCTGCCTTTATAAAGAGCCAGGGAGATGGTCTCCCACTGCAGAAGGACAGAGGCAGCAGCAAGCACCGAGTCCCACCTCGGCTCCACTGACGCTCAATCCCACACTCCGTCTCACAGCATCATGAAGGCGCCCGTGGCTGCTCTCGCCGTTCTCCTCTGCGCCATGGCCCTCTGCAGCCAGGTCTTCTCGGCACCATGTGAGTCTGGGTAGTAGCTGAGGGGGGCCCCACGCCAATCTTGTGGCCTTGAGAGCCCCCAAGAGAAAACAGAGAACCTCTTTAAGGGTTGCAAAACATCTTGGCTGTTCTCTTCAAGATTTTTAATCTTTTTAAAGGGAACCTCAGATCTAGAGCCAGGGTGAGGGAGTTATAGTCCCATTTTACAGATGGCAAAACTGAGACCTAAACAAATGAGTTTGTAAAAGGCAGAGTCCAAATCTGGTTACTGCCTAGTGGTGTTAGTTTTCCAGTAACCCCTCCTAGGTCTCCGCAAGAATTTGTCCTTTGGATGTCTTATGAGAGACAGCCAAGCTTTTTTCTTTTGCTGGGATGTGACTTCTTATTTAGTCATTAAGTGGTGTCTGATTTTTTTGTGACCCTGTAGACTGTAGCCCACCAGGCTCCTCTGTCCTGGCATTTCCCAGGCAAAAAATACCAAAGTGGGGTGCCATTTCCTTTTCCAGAGGATCTTCCCGACCCAGGGATTGAACTCGCATCTCTTGTGTTTCCTACATTGGCAGGCGGGTTCTTTACCACTGAGCCAAAGGCTAATGATTTTCTGACCCAGACACAAATTCCTGAAGGGAGATGTGATAAGAGAGAGCCCACAGTGAAGAGTCAAAAAGGAAGAAGTGTTCAGATAGAAATAAAGGACAGAGACAGGGAAATTTCTAGGCAAAAATCCCCAGCGCCTCCCAATGACTGGTCTCCCAGTCTGCACCCTGAGTGGGGCTGTTTCTCTTCCTGTGAGTCTTCTTCACACTCTCACAGATCACGGGTCTTGCCTTTTCATCTGAACTATGACTCAGGCTCAATCTGTCCCTTCCTCCACAGTTGGCGCTGACACCCCAACGGCCTGCTGCTTCTCCTATGTCGCCCGGCAGCTTTCTCGCAAAATCGTAGCTGACTATTTTGAGACCAGCAGCCAGTGCTCCAAGCCTGGCGTCATGTAAGTGCCAGTCTTCCTGCCCGCCTCTGGGGAGATGGGGGATTTGGGGGTGGGGAGTAGGGGTGGGGGTCAGCACCCAAAGGCACAGACAGGTCAAGGGAGCCATCGTGGAAGGCCCAGCCCTCCAGGGCTTATCAAATATATAGGACCTGTGTCTCTGAGGAGTGACCTGACCTGGCCAGGCTTACAGAGTCTGGGAGGGCTGAGCTGCTCAGGACAGAGAGTTGGGGGTGAGCGGGCCCCCAGGATCGCCTCCCCCTACTGCATTCCGCAGTGTGTAATCCTTCCACTCCTCTCCACAGCTTCCAGACCAAAAAAGGCCGGCAGGTCTGTGCCAACCCCACTGAGGACTGGGTCCAGGAATACATCACCGACCTGGAGCTGAATCCCTGAGTGGCCTGGAAGCTTTGAGGAACGAAGTGACCTCAGGGGCCTGACTGAGCAGCGGGGGTCTGAGCCTTGGGAGCACCCCTGTCGCCTCCATAGCTACCTCTCCTGTGCGCTGGTTGTTGTCAAACAGCCACACTCTGGGACTCGTCCCTAACTGAAATTGCAACTTATTTATATATACTATTTAATATTTGTAATTTAATTTCAATGCCCCACTGGGGTCTGGGACTGTTTGCTCCAAGAGGTCCCAAGATACCTTTTCACCAGCCTTCCTGCCCCACCTTCACTTGCACTGTGGAGACAGTTGAGTGACTGTCGCCAGCTTGTTAGAGGAGGAGATGGCGCCAATGCTGCAAGACCGACACTGTGTACTGGAGGTTTCTGTTCAGTGTTGTGTTCAGCCCAGCGAAATAATAAAGATGCTCCTTCAGAAAGTAAACTAGCTTCGAGTTTGGTTTTGTTTATCTGGCAAATCCGAATGACTGGTTGACTTTCTCTGAAAGACAAACATCATATGATATCATTTATATACGGAATCTAAAAAATATGGTACACATGAACCAATTACAAAACATGAACTGAGTCACAGATACAGAAAACAAACATGATTACCAAGGGGAAAAGGGGTAGGGGACAAACTGGGAGATTGGTATTGATAAATACATACGGCTGCTGCTGCTGCTGCTAAGTCTCTTCAGTTGTGTCCGACTCTGTGCGATCCCATAGATGGCAACCCATCAGGCTCCGCCGACCCTGGGATTCTCTCGGCAAGAGTACTGGAGTGGGTTGCCATTGCCTTCTCTGAAATACATACTACTATATATAAAAGATAACTAGTAAGATCCTACTGTATAGCACAGAGAACTTTTATTTTGTGCTCTGTAATGACCTGTATCTGGCTCTTTGGAACCTATGGACCCATCAGGCTCCTCTGTACATGGGATTTTCCAGGCAAGAATACTGGAGTAGGTTGCTGTGCCCTCCTCCAGGGGAATCTTCCTGACCCAGGGATCGAACCCGCATCTTCTGTGGCTCCTGCATTGCAGGCAGATTCTTTATGGCTAGCACCCCCTGGGAAGCCTGGATATGTGTATATGTGTGGCTACTTCACTTTGCTGTACAGCAGAAACTAACACAGCATGGTAAATCAACTATACTCCAATTAAAAATAAGTTTTAAAGAAAGAATCACTGGTTGAAAGAAATAGTAAGTTAAAGAATAGGAAGATGGGAAATGGAGGGAACTTGAGAAAGATGAAGAGGGGGCTACATGCCATACAGCTACTCCGTTTGACAGTTGTGATTGAACAATGGTGACTGCCATATCAATAAAGGAAGGATGCTGCAAACATCAAGCCATCACTTTACAGCTGCCCTGACAGTGAGCCCTGAGGGAACTCAGGATAGAAACAGGATGCCCAGCATCTAGCCGTCAACCACTACAGTCACCCCAACAGTTCACCTTGAAGACACTCAGACAGCAGAGGTGTACATCACAGGAATATTTCAGTGACCCCACCCTCTTGCCTCTCCCCATATGTACAAAAGGGCTAAATTCCTTAACTTGAGATATCTGGTTGTCTTTAATTAGCAGGAATCTTTGGACGTCCCAGCTACCTGGTCTTCATTGCAAAAACTCCTTTATGTCTATCCTGGCTCCTCACCTTGCCTCTACAGAGCAGTCTCTCCAAGTTATCTGAGATACTGCGTCCTGGGCTTAAGTTCTCAGTTTTGCCCACCAATAAATCTTAACTCTCAACTTTTAGACTGTGCATTTTTTTTTCAGTTAACACACTGGAATGTGTGTCTCACATTTCCAGAACACTGAAATTGTGAGTATTTTATGTATCAAATCATAATGGATACCATTAAGAAGAGTATCTGTAGTATATATTTATGATAAATCAAACTTTCTTAATAACAACAGCTAACATGAGATTTACTCCAGGCTGAGGGCTTTTTCTGCTGTGTTCATTTGATCCTCACAGTGAAATAATATAGTCTAAGTGCTATTAAATTATCATTTGATGGAACAGTAAACTGAGGCTGTGGGGTCAGAGAGGTTAAGCAACTTGGACAAGATCACACAGCAAGTGAACAAACAGCACCATTGAGTTCTGAAGCTAGATTCTGACATAATGAGAGACTTTGCTCTTCATCACCAACCAGGTTATTTCCCCAAATGCAATTCACCTGTATTCAAGTCGCAAGCAATGATTGTTTAAGCCCCTTACATCAGAATTTTCCAGGTATGTCCCTGAGAGTTGATATTCTACCAAGCTTATCAACCATTCCAGATGAATGTTAACAGCTGAGAACCACTGAAATAGTCACTAGAATTCACCTCTCTTTTCCAAATGTGCTGTATATCTGCATAAGGTAACAGATATAGTGTACATTCTTTTCCTAGAATCCGTGCTCCACAAAATAAATGATTAATGTTAGAGAAGGAAAAGACAACCAGCCTACATGTGGAACAGGATTCTGTTTATAGGTTTACTGTGAAAGCTCGGTTATTTAATAGATTGCCTGTTTTATAGTTATAGTCCTGTTTGTAGAAGAAAGAGAAATTCAGAAGACTTGTACGAAAATCAAACAGATATTACCTTTTATGAACCACAATTATTTCATTTTGTTGAAAATAATCTAATTTTCATACCCAAATTAGTTTAGATTTGTAGTGATCAAACTCTTTAGAGTACAATTCAACATTCAATTCAGTTCAGTCGCTCAGTCGTGTACGATTCTTTGCGACCCCGTGAATTGCAGCACGCCAGGCCTCCCTGTCCATCACCAACTCCCAGAGTTCACCCAGACTCACGTCCATCGAGTCAGTGATGCCATCCAGCCATCTCATCCTCTGTCGTCCCCTTCTCCTCCTGCCCCCAATCCCTCCCAGCATCAGAGTCTTTTCCAATGAGTCAACTCTTTGCATGAGGTGGCCAAAGTACTGGAGTTTCAGCTTCAGCATCATTCCTTCCAAAGAAATCCCAGGGCTGATCTCCTTCAGAATGGACTGGTTGGATCTCCTTGCAGTCCAAGGGACTCTCAAGAGTCTTCTCCAACACCATAGTTCAAAGGTATCAATTCTTCGGCGCTCAGCCTTCTTCACAGTCCAACTCTCACATCCATACATGACCACTGGAAAAACCATAGCCTTGACTAGACGGACCTTTGTTGGCAAAGTAATGTCTCTGCTTTTCAATATGCAAACATTAAGATGCCTATCCTGTTGGACCAAAATATTGTTTGTGCTGATTCCATTTCTAAGAATCTGTTTTGAAGCAACACAACCAGAGGTCAGGAATATACAGACACAACGATATTCTTTGCAGCATGGTTTACAAACATCAAACAAATGGAAACAAACACTTAAACAATCAGAAGATAAAATCAGTAGAGAAATGAGGTGTCCACCAATGCAATATTCAGTGGTTGGTAAAAAAGATAACACACATCTATATCTGTGGAAATTGTCCATAATATTAGGTGCAAAAGACATCTGTTTACCTCTAGTAAATGCAAGGATACTCTACACATGTTCTACAGAACTACACATATACAGCAATATTATTTTTACTTTCAACAACTATAAACACATATTTGCAAAGGCATATTTGGAAAGATACATATCAAATAGCTAACTATGGTGGTTTCTTAGAGGAAATGGAATTTTTATTCTTTTTTCTTTAAAGGAATAGAGACTATTTTCTGTACTTTTTTAATGTAGAAATTTTTATTTTAAAGTTTTTATTTCATTTGTTACAAATTGCTTCTGTTTTATGTTTTGGTTTTATGGCTATGAGACATGGGGGAATCTTAACTTCTTGACCAGGGATCGAATGAACCCACACCCCTGTACTAAAGGCAAAGTCTTAACCACTGGACCACAAGTCTGTCATTTTAAATTTGGTTTACTTTTTGATAAACATGTATTGCTCACCTTTCCATTCTCAACTTTGATCATCAAAGTTGAGATCATCAAAGCTACCCTTTGATGGATGATATTCCATCTATCAAAACTACTTTCTGGCTGGGGCTCTAAGTTGGCATGAAGAAAATAGAGCTCAGGTGAGCTCACAGTCTTGATGTCATAATAGTTTTTTTTTTAATTAATGTATTTATTTTTAATATAAATTTATTTATTTTAATGGGAAGTTAATCACGTTACAATATTATATTGGTTTTGCCATACATCAACATGAATCCACCACGGGTGTACACGTGTTCCCCATCCTCACCCCCCTCCCTCCTCCCTCCCCATACCATCCCTCTGGGTCGTCCAGTGCACCAGCCCCAAGCATCCAGTATCATGCATCAAACCTGGACTGGCAATTCGTTTCTTATATGATATTATACATGTTTCAATGCCATTCTCCCAAATCATCCCACCCTCTCCCTCTCCCACAGAGTCCAAAAGACTGTTCTATACATCTGTGTCTCTTTTGCTGTCTCGCATACAGGGTTATCGTTACCATCTTTCTAAATTCCATATATATTCGTTAGTATACTGTATTGGCGTTTTTCTTTCTGGCTTATTTCACTCTGTATAATAGGCTCCAGTTTCATCCACCTCATTAGAACTGATTCAAATGTATTCTTTTTAATGGCTGAGTAATATTCCATTGTGTATATGTACCACAGCTTTCTTACCCATTCATCTGCTGATGGACATCTAGGTTGCTTCCCTGTCCTGGCTATTATAAACAGTGCTGCGATAAACATTGGGGTACATGTGTCTCTTCAATTAATGTATTTATTTATTTATTTATTTGGGTTGCACTGAGTCTGCACTGCTGCCTGCAGGCTTTTCCCTAGTTGCAGCAAGTGGGGGCTAACTCTTCATTGCCGTGCACAGGCTTCTGATTGCAGTTGCAGAGCACAGGTCTAGGCGCACAGGCTTCAGGGCTTGTGGCCCATGGGCTCAGTTGCTCTGTGGTGTGTGAATCTTCCTGGACCAGGGATCAAACCTATGTCCCTTATTTTGACAAGTGGATTCTTATCCACTGTATCACCAGGGAAGTCCTCATAATGGCTTTCATCAAATGAGAACAAAGCAAGGAACAAATCCTTTCACCCAAGGCTTTCCTATCACACACACACACACACACATACATGTACACACACATGGAGCTCCTTCCCAAAAGCGTTTTACAATCCCCTTCCTTTAAGAAATGCCCCATTCCCCTAAAACCGCACCAGTCAACCTGTGACAAGTGTGAAGATTCTATCAGGAGAATGGGAGGAAGAGCTTTGTCCCCAAAGAAGCAGTGGAGGTGTCACCATTTCTTTTCTGTTGGTTTCCAGCATCTTAGGACAAACAAAATCTGCTCATTTATGCTGAACTGCTTCTCACGGTCTGGAAGCCCAAAGGCAAACAGAAGCACAATTGTGCCCACTACCCCCTCAATACAAGTGTTGTGAACAAAGAGTGTGAGAGCAAGGAGAACGGAGAGCATGGGAACTGCACTGCTAACTAACGTATAGGGCATTTCAGAGTCCAAGGCTTGACTGAGGTCCTTGGTCGGTCTTTCTGGTTGACCTCCCTGGGGACTGTCCTCCTTGGACACACACGCGTGCTGAGGAGAAGCCCTTTCCCGGGGGGCAGCCAACTTCTTGACCATGTGAGTTAGGAGCCTAGAGTTTGCCCTAGGTGTTGAGCAGCTTACAGCTATTTTGGAGTGATCTTGTAGTTTCTCTGGCAAGTAACACCCTTCTAGTAACAGCAGGCTTCTGATCTCTTTGCTTCCGATCAATTCCATGAGCTTGATAACCCAAAAGACAGAGCTTGTCTAGTCATATATCTTGCAGTTTTTCTGGGGTTGAGAACGTGTGTCTCCTAGCATGGCCTTCAAAACCACAGTCACCCCTTACACCCCTACCTCTAGCCATGGGCTGGGAGACCTCTGCTTCTATCTTGGCCCCTGCAGAGATGGGGCAACATGCAGAAGTGATGAATATTTGATGCCCAAAGCTACCTCTTACCTGCTCCTTTACAAGCAGGTGATTGTCTACTTCAAATAAGCAAATATTTCACAGGAGAGGTGAGGAGGGGGACTTAGGACCCAGTCAGAGCCCAGGTTGCTCTCCTGTTAAGTCTCTCATCTCCTTGTCTCTATTCACATTAACTTTTTTTAAAACGTCTTATTTTGCATTGGGGTAAAGCCTGTTAATAATATTGTGATAGTTTCAGGTGTACTAGAGTCAGCAGAGTGACTAATGTATTCGTTCTCCCCAAATTCCTTTCCCATCCAAGCTGCCACAAAACACTGAGCAGAGTTCTCTGTGCTAAGCAGTACGTCCTTGTTAATTATCCACTTTAAATATAACAGTCTATTCACATTGATTTTAGATTGAAGTAGAAATAAATATCTGCATTCACAGCCCTTTGAGACTCCAGATTACTGACAACAGCTGTCGGGTTTTAAAGCCCTTTCTGGGCTTCCCACTTGGCACTAGAGGTAAACAACCTGCCTGCCAAAGCAAGAGACGTAAGAGACACGGTTGGATCCCTGAGTCAGAAAGATCCCCTAGAGGAGGAAATGGCAACCCACTCCAGTATTCTTGCCTGGAGAATCCCCATGGACAGAGGAGCCTGGCAGGCTCCTGGGTTCACAAAGACTTGGACACAACTGAGCAACTAAGCACAGCACAGCAGAGCACATACATATATCCCCTCCCTCTTAAGCCTCCCTCCAGCCCACTCCCCCATTCCACCTCTCTAGGTCATCATGTTACATGAATTCTTGTTCATTTTCTTCAGGGAAGAAAGAGGCTGTGTCTTCACTGGAAAAAAATCACTGGGTTCTCTTGGATTTGACTGACATGTCAGAAATCCAACTCCTAACCAGTTGCTGTGGCTGAGGGGATGCATTTCATTGATCTGCTTAAGCTAATTATGGTTGTTATTGTTCAGTCACTAACTCATGTCCGACTCTGCGATCCCAAGGACTGCAGCACACCAGGCTTCCCTGTCCTTCACTATCTCTAGGAGTTTGCTTAAACTCATGTCCATTGAGTCGATGATGGCATTCAACCATCTCATCCTCTGTTGCCTGCTTCTCCTGTCCTCAATCTTTCCCAGCATCAGGGTCCTTTTTAATGAGTCTGATCTTCACATTAGGTGGTCAAAGTATTGGAGTTTCAGCTTCAACATCAGTCCTTCCAATGAATGTTCAGGACTGATTTCCTTTAGCATTGACTAGTTGAATCTCCTTGCAGTCCAAGGGACTCTCAAGAGTCTTCTCCAGGACCACAATTCAAAAGCATTAATTCTTTGGTGCTCAGCCTTCTTTATGGCCCAACTCTCATATCCATACATGACTACTGGAAAAACCATATCCTGGATTGTGGTTAGATGAATTTCACATAAACTTAAAATCTGAGAACTTTGCGATAGAGTGGCTTCCCAAAGGAATTGTGGGTTTCTGATATCAAGAAGGACGTAGAGTAGATGGTGGTCAGGAAAAACATGTCTTTTGTCTTTTTCCTGTCTTTTTTTTTTCTCTTTCTTGAGATAACAACACTAACACTTAAGGTGTGATAAATATGTTTTTCCTTTGCTGTCTAGATAATAAACTGTTAGTCTTCCCCCTTCCAGAATGACTTAATTTTCAAGAAGATGCTGATTTGTGTATTTCCTGTTGCTCTGTAAATGACTATTACCCAAATCTGAGACATTAAGCTCTTCATGGTGGCAAAGTCACAACCCCAAAATAGGCCTAGTGTTCATTCCAGAACATGCTAAGAGGGTTAGAACTGGTCCCGCCACAAACACTACCCACCCTGCTTTGTAAAAGCAGAAGATGGGGGAAGGTGGCAATCAAGAGAACTCTCAGAATAGTGAGTCATCATTACTGAAACTGCCCATATTGAGGAAGAGAGGAGAACCCTTTATTATTAAATCGACCAAGGGTAGATGACGGGAGACACACTATCCTTGCTCCTTCTATTCTCCCTTTTTCCTGGGAACAGTATCCACAAAAAATACTGAATGGAACTGACCACCTCCCCAGTCCCAAAATGGGTCAATCTTCATCTTGGATTTTTTTTTAAGCTCATCATTAGAATATAAGTATTTCCCATGTCATCATATTGTTTGAAAAGGTTGCCTAATAGCAAACCAAGTGAAGATACCATAATTTTCTTTACCATTTTCATATTGTAAACAATTTAAATTAGGTCTATTTTTCTTTTTCTCCTTTCAAACTTTTTTTAAAATTTATTTTTGATTGGTGGATAGTTGCTTTACAGTGCTGCACTGGTTTCTGCCTTACGACAATGTGAATCAGCCGTAAGTATACATACATCCCCTCCCTCTTCAGCCTCCTTCCTGCCCCGCCCCCGTCTCACCCCTCGGGTCGTCACAGAACACCAGGCTGAGCTCCCTGTGCTACTCAGCATCTTCTCACTAGTTAGCGATTTCACACACCGTAGTGCATATATGTCAGTGCTATTCTCTCAACTCGTCCCCCCCTCTCCTTTCTCTGCTGTGTCCACAGTCCATTCTCTACCTCTGTGTCCATATTCCTGCCCTGCAAATAGGTTCATCAGTACTATTTTTCTAGCTTCCATATATATGCATTAATGTAGGATATTTTTCTCTTTCTGACTAGGTCTAATTTTAAATTGTTATCAATATGCTGGGGACAAAATATTCTTATGCATAAACTTTTTTTCCATATTTAAATGTATGTTTTCATTTTTTTAATTAATTAATTTATTTTAATTGGAGGATCATTTACTTTGCAATATTGTGATTTTTTTTTTGCCATCCATCAACATGAATCAAAAGAGAAATTAACAGTAACACAATAATTGTTGGGGACTTTAAAACCCCACTCACACATATGGACAGATCAACCAAACAAAAAATTAGCAAGGAAACACAAGCTTTACACGATACAATGGACCAGTTGGACCTAATTGATATCTACAGGGCTTTTCACCCCAAAATATTAGATTTCACCTTTTTCTCAAGTGCACATGGAATATTCTCCAGCATAGATCACATCCTGGGGTACAAATCTAGCCTTGGTAAATTTAAAAAATTAAATGGGTTTACATAGGAAATTTATTCCTCAACATGGATTATCTTGGTCAAAGTTTAAGATCATTTTAAGGTTCCTTATGTATGTTAGCCAGAGAAGGCAATGGCACCCCACTCCAGTACTCTTGCCTGGAAAATCCATGGATGGAGGAGCTTGGAAGGCTGTAGTCCATGGGGTCGCTAAGAGTCGGACACGACTGAATGACTTCACTTTCACTTTTTCACTTTCATGCATTGGAGAAGGAAATGGCAACCCACTCCAGTGTTCTTGCCTGGAGAATCCCAGGGATGGGGGAGTCTGGTGGGCTGCTGTCTATGGGGTCACACAGAGTTGGACATGACTGAAGCAACTTAGCAGCAGCAGCAGCAGCATGTATGTTAGCACCATTCCCAGATGATGCTAGTGGTAAAGAAATTCACCTGCCAATGCAGGAGATGCAAGAGAAGTGGGTTGGATCCCTGGGTCAGGAAGATCCCCTGGAGTAGGAAATGGCAACCCACTTCAGTATTCTTGCCTGAAAAGTTCCATGGACAGAGGAGCCTGGCAGGCTACAGTCCATGGGGCCACAGAGAGTCGGACATGACTGAGTGACTGAACATATACATACATACGTAACATGTTTTTGCTTTGTGCGTATTGAGGCCCTTGATAAGCCTCTCTTGAACTAGTGAGTGTCTGAAAGGCATCCCACCCTCTCATCATTCCTGCAGCCCAATTTGGGATCATGCAACTCTGTCTAACTGGGTGTGGTTTAAAGTGAGGCATGCTGCTCAAGACTCATGGAGTCACTGCAAAGGCCACGTCTTTGCCGTGAGAACAGCTGTGGAATAACAAAAGTTTCTGCTGGGGGAAACTATGACTGCAGGGCTTCTAATGAGAAGGAACCAACTAAGTGTGGTCCCAGGATGACACCCATCTCTCACCTCCTCTCGCTGTGGAAACCACTTCCCTGTAAACAGCCCAAATTAAGTGAGCACTTGAACTATTCTTGCAAATACCCTGAGCCCTGTGGTTACCCAAGACCCCTCTTGCATATACAAGTCAACAAAGCACCACTGTGCTTAATAACTTCCTCTCTCGTCACCCCCAGTTTCTATCTCCCCATAGCCCGTGGCTTAGGTCTTAAGAGTAGGGGACATCGCTTGGCCCCCAGAAGGGGGCAACAGCAAGCAGTTCTGGCCCTCACTGCCCCCTCACCATGGCCCTCTGCTCCCAGGCCTCCTCTTGTGGGTGTCCTCCTGCTGCCCTTTGCTGTTGACCTCCAGGTCCTGGCTCAGGTCAGACCACATCACCAAAGCCCTACGTACAGAGGTACCAAATGAAATACAGGACGTCCCAGTGGATTTTCAAAATGCCTTGGGCTATCTGTTTAGAGGGGCTTTTCTTTCTGGAGGAGCTGTAGATTTCTATTCTATACAATTCTATACACCCAGAAGATGGGGTGGGGGCTTGTCCTATTGTGGGACTGGGAAAATTGAGTGGGTTTTCAACAGGAGGCGGAATCCAGGCTCAGTTGCTTCCCCGTCATCAGCTGAGTAGTAAAGTCACCTCATTGCTACTTTATAGGTGATTTACAGAGTTAGCCTCTCACTGGAAAAATCTTTTCTTAGACCAGGAAAAATCTCTTCTTAGATCAGATTGAAAGTGAAAGTGGTAATCACTCAGTCGTGTCCAACTCTTTGGGACCCCATGGACTATAGCTCACCAGGCTCCTCTGTCCATGGGATTCTCCAGTCAAGCATACTGGAGTGGGTTGCCACTCCCTTCTCCAGGGGATCTTCCTGACCCAGGGATCGAACTCAGACCTCCTGCATTGCAGGAAGATTCTTTACCATCTGAGCCACCAAGGAAGCCCCAAACAGAACTGAAACAAGAGGCAGGCCATTCAGTTAGCTGTCTTCCCTGCAGAGGGAGATAGAGACCAAACCTAAGATTCCAAGATGGTGACTTAGGGAGATCCTGAATGTACCGCTTCCCTCAGACACACTGAATCTATAGGTACATATTGAACAATTTCCTCTGCAAAAAGACCTGAAAACTAGCTGAGCAGCTACTTCACATCAGCAAACAGGAAAAGAGCCACAGTGAACAGCACAGCAAGATGAGGACTAAAAAGACCTTGTGCTCACCTCCTCTCACAGGAACACCAAAATTACAACTATTTACAGAACGCCTATCAATGAAAAAGACTGGAACTTACCAAAAAAGATCTTCTACAACTATATATATAAAGAAGGAACCACGACAAGACAGGAAGGGAGGAGTCACAGTACAGTCAAGATGGGCACCCAGGTGGGCAACCCACAAACAGGAGGAGAATTACAGTTACAGAGGTTCTCCCCAAGGAGGGAAGGGTCTGAGCCCCACCTCAGGCTCCCTAGGCCAGCGGTCCTGGGCCGGGAAGATGAGACCCCAGAATGTTTGTCTTTGAAGGCCCGTGGGCTTACTTTTGGGAGTCCCAGAGAGCTGTGGGAAATAGAGTCTCCACTTTTAAAGGAGACTCTTTTTGGCACACAAAAGTCTCACCTGTTTCAGGATCAGAGCAGAAGCAGTCCTTTGACAGTAGCCTGAGGCAGACCTACCTGCTTATCTTGGAGAGTCTCCCAGAGACGCAGGAGGCAACTGCAGCTCACCCTGGGGACACAGACGCTGGCAGCAGCCATTTGGGGGAGTCCATTCTACCTGGACTGCTGCTGGTAAGTAACATTTTGGAATCTTCCCTCCAGCCTATTAGCCTTAGGATCCAGCCCCATCCATACCCACCAGCCCATAGGCATCAGTACTGGGACATCTCAGGCCAAGCTACTAACTGGGCAAGGATGCAGCCCCACTTACCATCAGATAGGCTGCCTTAAGACTGCCTGAGCACATGGCCGTCTCTGAACATGGCCCTGCCCACCAGAGGGCCCAGGACCCAGCCCTACACACCAGTGAGCAGGCGCCAAGTCTGGGACCCCCAGAGTCCTATAGCCAGAGACCCCGGAACCCAGCTCCACCCCACAGTGGGCAGGCAATAGCCTCAGAATCCCCAGCCCCTCCCTCCAGTAAGCCTGTTCTAGACCTGTCTCACCCACCAATGGGTTAACACAAGCCCCCGGAAAACCTCAGCCCTGGGCCTGTGGGTTCAGCCCTGGGCCTGTGGGTCCAGCCCACTCACCAGCAGGCCAGCACCAGACCTCAGACCAGCTGGGCCCTGGCCCCGCCCACCAGAGAGCCGGCCCTAAACTCAGCACCAGCCTCACCCACCAGTGGGCCAACATCAGCCCGGGGACTGACCAGCCTCAGGCCCTGCCCCCAGCATGGCCACACGAGCCTCAGGATACCCTAGACCCCACAGCCAGCTGTGTCAGAATTCAGTTGCACCCACCAGCACTCAGACTCCAGTTCTGGAACTCTTGGACCTGCAGCCAGACCCGAGGACCCAACTCTGTCCACTTGTGGGCAACCACTAGCCCTAGGATCTGAATTCACCCACTGGTGGGTGGGCACCAGCCTGGGGACCTCCTGCACCCCAACTTTTCCCACGAGTGAGCCAGCATTAACACCAGGGTCCCCCAGCCAGCCTGACACTTGACTCTGCCCTATGACTGGGCCCCACCAAGAACTGACTGTCAACCTCTACACAAGGCAGGGCCTAGCAATCAACAGACCAGGAGCCAACTAAGCCTGCTAGACTACCACCGCTACTGACTGGTAGCCCACCACAACAGGAGGATCCAAGCAGCCCATATAGGGGAGATCCCTATAGAACATAGCTCTAGTGACCACAGTGGGTGTGCTATGGGGACTCCTGGGACATCTACAAAAGGCCACTTCTTCAAGGTCAGGAAACATAACCAACTTACCAGATACGTGGAAATAAGAATAGCAAGGTAGACAAAGTGAGGTGAAAATGGAACATATTCCAAATGAAGGAACAAGATACAATTTCAGAAGAAGAAAGTGAAGTGGAGATAGCCGATCTACTCAAGAAATAGTTCAAGGTCATGATTGTAAAGATGATCAAAGAGCTTAGGAGAAGAAGGGACAAACAGAGGGAGAAGTTAGAAGTTTTACCAAAGAGAAAATATAAAGAACAACCAGAGATAAAGAATACAATAGCTGACATGAAAACTACACTAGAAGGAAGCAGCAATAGACTAAATGATACACAGGAATGAATCAGCCATCCGGAAGAGAGGGGTGGAAATCACTGAGGATGAACAGAAAAAAAGAATAAAGGGAAGAGTTTAAGAGACCTCTGGAGCAACATCAAGCACAATCACATGTGCATTATACGCGTCCCAGAAGGAGACAGAGAAAGAAAAGGGCAGAGAACATGTGTGTTCAGTGGCTCGGTCGTGTCTGACTCTTTGTGACCCCAGGGACTGTAGCCTGCCAGGCTCTTCTGTCCATGGGATTCTTCAAGCAAGAATACTGGAGTATGTTGCCATTTCCTTCTCCAGGGGAACTTCCTGAACCAGGGATCGAACCTGTGTCTCTTGCATTGGCAGGTGGGTTTGTTACCACTAGCGCCACCCAGGAAGTACCGCAGATAACATATCTGAAGACATAATAGCTGAAAACTTCCCTAACCTGGGAAAGGAAATGGACACCCGAGTCCAGGAATCACAGAGTCTCAAACAGGATCAGCCCAAAGAGAACCACATCATAACACATTGTAATTGAAATGGCAAAAATTAAAGAGAATATTAAAAGCAGCATTGACAAAGCAAAAAGTTAATCACAAGGAAACTCCCATAGGCTTTCAGAGGACTTCTCAGCAGAAACTCCACAGGCCAGAAAGGAGTGGAATAATACATTTAAAATGATGAAAGGGGAAAATCTACAACCAAGAATCACTCTACCTGACAGTCTTTCATTTGGATTTGATGCAGAGATCAAGTTTTACAGACAAGCAAAAGCTAAAAGAGTTTAACGCCACCAAACCAGCTTTACAAGAAATGTTAAAGGGACATCTGTAAGTGAAAAGGCCATAACTAGAAGCATGAAAACCGTGAAAGGAAAGGCTTATCAGTAAATTAACCATGCACAAAGCTAGTTATTGTTGTTTAGTCGCTAAACTGTGTCTGACTCTTTTGCAGTGCCATAGATTGTAGCCCACCAGGCTCCTCTGTCTATGGGATTTCCCAGGCAAGAATACTGGAGTGGGCTGTCATTTCCTTCTCCAAGGGATCTTCCCAACCCAGGGACTGAACCCATGTATCTTGCATTGGCAGGTGGATTCTTTACCACCAAGCCACCAGGGAAGCCTCTACTAAGCTAGTAGGAAGGTTAAAAGACAGAAGTAGTAAAATCATCCATATCCACAATAAGCAGTTTAAGGCATAAACAAAACAATTAGATGTAAAATATGATATCAAGATCAGTAATCATGAAGGGAAGAGGATAAAAATGGAGGGTTGCTAAAATGTGCTTGAAACTAAGAGATCAGCAACCTATAATATATATATATATATAGATTGCTATTTATAAACCTCAGAGTAACCACAAAATCTATAATACACACACACACACACAAACACACACACACAAACTACTAGACCTCATCAATGAATTCAGTAAAGTTGCAGGATATAAAATTAATATACAGAAATCTGTTGCATTTCTATACACTAATAATGGACTATTAGAAAGAAATTAAGGAAGCAATTCCACTTACAATTGCATCAGAAAGAATACGATCCCTAGGAATAAACCTACCTAAGAAAGTAGAAGATCTGCATTTGGAAAACTGTAAGATGCTGATGAAAGACATTGAAGACAACAGAAACAGATGAAAAGATACCATGTTATTAATGATTAATTGGAAAAATTAATATTGTTAAAATGACCATGTTACCCAAGGCATTATGCAGATTCAAGGCAATCCCTATGAAAATACCAATGGCAATTTTGACAGAACTAGAACAAATATTTTTAAAATTACATAGAAAAAATTAAGTCTCGGAATAGCCAAAGGAATCTTGAGAAAGAACAGAGCTGAAGGAATCACACTCCCTGTCTTCAGACTATACTACATCACTACAATAGTCGAAGTAATATGATCCTGGTCAAAAGCAGACACAAAGATCCATGAAACAGAACTGGGAGCTCAGAAATAAATGAATACACTTATATTCAATTTAATCTATGACAAAGGAGGCAAGAATGGAGAAAAGATTGTCTCTTCAGTAAGTGGTACTAGGGAAACTGGATGACTACATGTAAAAGAAGGAAATTAGAACATTTTCTCACACCATATACAAAAATAAACTCAAAATGGATTAGAGACCTAAATATAAGACTGGAAACCATAAAACTACCCTTTCTGAAAGAATGTGTGGGGTCTGGCTGCTTGCTGCTCAAAAGCCAATAAACAGGCCAGGTTGGTGGAAAGGAAAGTTTGCTTTATTTCAGAATAAAGTAGGGGCGTGGGAAGTGAAGGTGAGCATCTGTCCAAAGGCCAGCTCTCCCCTCACTCGCAACCATCGGGGCAAGAGCTCTCGTAGACAGGAGAGGGCTGCAAAGCAGCTCCGTCAGCTCTAACAGTCATCTTCAAATTGCTCATCAGGGGTCTGCCAGCATCATCTTGGTTGTTTCAGGTACAGTTAACCTTCTGTTCCAGGGTCTGCTTTTTCCCATTTCTTCGAGGCCAGCTCTCGGAGTTGTGGCAGCTTATGTCATAGATACAGTCTGGTCATTATCTAGTTAACTTCTTTGGTATCTATAGGACAGCTTCCAGGATATGGCTCAGAATATTACCTACAGCCCTTGAGAAGGAACCAAAGGTCCTCGACTATGCTCGATGACTACGTTATTAATTTTTGGTCTCCTTTGGCTGTTTTCCTTTGTTTCTGCATTTCTCACTTCTCTGATTAAACTTATTCTTTGCCTAAAATTTTCCACAGACTACAGGCAGGGTGGCGGGGGAGGGGAAGGTCAAAGACCACAGGGCCCTGCTCTGTTTCCCTACAAGAAGAGAACAGAGGCAGAGCACTCTTCGACATAAACCATAGCAATATTTTTTGGGATCTGTCTCCTTCAGCAAAGGAAACAAAGCCAAAAATAAACAAATGGGACTTGATTAAACTTAGAAGTTTTTGCACAGCAAAGGAAACTATCAGCAGAATGAAAGGATAACCTACTGAATGGGAGAAAGTATTTGCAAGTGATATGACTGGTAAAGAGTTAATACCCAAAACATATAAACAGCCCATGCAACTCAACAATAAACAAACAACTCAATTAAAAAATGAGCAGAAAATGTTAATAGGCATTTTTCCAGGAAGACATCAGATGGCCAACAGGAACATAAAAAGACGTTCAACATTGCTAATTATCAGGAATGTAAATCAAAACCACAATGAGTTATCACCTCAAACTGCTCAGAATGGCTATGTTCAAATAGACCACAAGTAACAAATTCTGGTGAGGATATGGAGAAAAGGAGACCCTTGAACACTGTTGGTGGGATTGAAAATTGATGCAGTCACTGTGGAAAATAGTATGGGGGTTCCTCAAAAAACAAAACTAGAACTACCATACCATCCAACAATTCCACTCCTGGGTATACATCAGGAAAAAGAGAAAACACTAATCTGAAAAGATACATGCAACCCAGTGTTCATAGCAGCTTTATTTACAATTGCCAAGGCATGAAAACAACCCAACTGCCCTCAGTCTTTAAATAGATGAATGGATAAGAGTAGGTGGTTATATACGTACAAGGAAATGTTAACCATTAAAAAAGAATGAAATTTTGCCAATTGCAATAACATGGATGAACTTGGAAGGCATGATGCTTAGTAAAATAAGTCAGACAAAGAAAAACAAATACTGTGTGTTATTACTTACGTATGGGATATAACAAATAAATCAGTAAATAGTAAGGAAAGGAAACAGACTCACAGATATAAAGAACTATTAGTCACCAGTGGGGAGTGGGAGCAGAGGAGGAGCAAGATGAGGGAGACGATGAAGAGATGCAAGCTACATGTAATGAGATGCAACTATATGTGAAATAAATAAGCTGCAGGTATACACAGCATAGAGAATGCAACCGATATGTTACAGTAGCTACATGCTTGCTAGGTCGCTTCAGTCGTGTCCGACTCTGTGCAACCCTATGGACTGTAGTCCGCCAGGCTCCTCTTGCCTCTCCAGACAAGAATACTGGAGTGGGTTGCCAATTCCTCCTCCAGGGGATCTTCCCAACCCTGGGATCAAACCTGCGTCTCTTATATTTCCTGCATTGGCAGGCAGATTCTTTACCACTAGCACAGCCTGGGAAGCCCCATAATAGCTATAAATGGAGTATAATTTATACCAATTTTGAATCACCACGTTGCTCATCTGAAACTAATGCAGTATTGTAAAAAAAAAAAAAAAATCTCAATTTTTTTTTTTTTCCAAAGTGCCTCATGAGAGGGGGATAGGAGAGTCTGAAATGTGGTCTGGCCATTAACCTCGACCTCAGCGTGACCACCCACAGTCAGAAGGGAACACACAAACCAGGAGCTTCTCCCCAAGAAGCAAAGGACTTGCAACCCAACAACTGAGAACTTTTACCTGAAAAGTTCTTTGCCCGACTTTTAAGAACAGCCCTTGAGAAATGAGCTCTCTAAACATCTGGCTTCGAAAACCAATGGGGCATGTGTCCACGAGACCCAAAGGGCTGTAGCAAACTGAGAAATGCCTCTTAAGGGGCTCCTGAGGCAAGCTCACTCGCCCCAGGAACCAGCACAGAAGCGCCAGGCTTGATGACAAAGACTCACATTCACTCATCGTAAAGCAGCGGCCTGAGGGGCCGGCCGCTGGGATAGTCTCCAGGAATGGGCATGGTAGAACCATTTTGCTCTTTTCCTGCTCTCTACCAAAGCCAGTCGTCAGCACTGGGTTTTTTGTGGTGGTGGTGATGGTTTTGTTTTTTCCTCCGCCCATGACATCTTTATCCTCCAAGCAGCGGGCACTGTCTTTGTGTTCATCCCCACCACACTCCAGGACATGTGCGTCCCTCAGAGAAGGGCTTTTACACACACCTGGAGGAGCAAGATAAGGCCCAAGTTTTTCCATCTGGTGTCTGGGCTTTGCAGCTGCTTCCGGGGGATGCCCAGTGAACGCCTGACTCCAGTGGCCACAGGGGCTTGCATTCCTGGGTCCCTCCGGGCTGTAACAATCAGGGAAAACAGGCTACCAGCCTCAGGGCACAGCATGAACAGCACGCTGAAACAGAGCAGCCTCTCTGTGAAACAGGCCTGTTGGCTTCCCCTCGTGCCCCAGCCTGAGGGCCGGGCTTTAGGTTTGAAACACATCTACAGGCAACATACCCCTGAAAGTTAAAACTGGAAGACGATTTTGCAAAATAATGATTCTCTTATAAAATGCTAGCACCTGGTGCATCATATATATGATTCAGGTAAATTCAATCTTGTAATATATTCATGCACTGAAGTCTATGCTGTGTGCTGTGCTTAGTCGCTCAGTCGAGTCTGACTCTCTGTGACCCTGTGGTCGGTAGCCCACCAGGCTCCTCTGTCCACGGGATTCTCCAGGCAAGGATACTGGAGTGGATTGCCATTCCCTTCTCCAGGGGATCTTCCTGACCCAGGGATCAAACCCAGGTCTCCTGCACTGCAGGCAGATTCTTTACCATCTGAGTCACCAGGGAAGCCCAAGAATTATATATCGTTCTTTAAATCCTAACAATTCCACCAAGAGCTAAGTATCCCCGTTTGATAGAAGTAAACATGTTGTTGGATCAGAGAATTGAAACAATTCACCCACTGTCATGTAGCTAATAAATAGTATAACTGAAATACAAGCCAATATCAGCATTTCTCCAAGCAGCTCAGAACCATCTGGCAAGATTGTTTAAAATAGTCACAATCAGAATTTCTTGAATTTGGACCAAGGAATCTAGATTTTTTTCCCCAAATTCCCAAGTGATTTACATGAAGCCAAAAAACCAAAAACCACAGAATTAGTCAATAGAATTTACCACTCTTCTTAATAAGATGCATGTGGCAATAGACATGTTACCTGAATATGATTTTCTTAGAATCCATGGAGCCACAAAATCAATGGCTAACATCAGAGAAGAAAAAAATAATCAGCTGATATAGGCAACAAGACTTCCAGACAAATGATTTATTAGATCAATTATCTAGATCAGGTTTGCTGCTGCTGCTGCTAAGTTGCTTCAATCGTGTCCGACTCTGTGAGACCCCATAGACGGCAGCCGACCAGGCTCCCCCGTCCCTGGGATTCTCCAGGCAAGAACCCTGGAGTGGGTTGCCATTTCCTTCTCCAAGGCATGAAAGTGAAAAGTGAAAGTGAAGTCGTTCAGTCGTGTCCGACTCTTAGCGACCCCATGGACTGTAGCCCATCAGGCTCCTCCGTCCATGGGATTTTCCAGGCAAGAGTACTGGAGTGGGGTGCCATTGCCTTCTCCAAGATCAGGTTTAGCAGACTACAGTCCTCAGAACAAATCCAGCACAAAGCCATTTCTCTGGTGGTCCAGTGGTTAAGACTCCAAGCTTCCACTGCAGAGGCCACCAGCTTGATCCCTGGTTGGGGAACCAAGATCCCTATATGCCATGTGTCATGGCCAAAAAAAAGAAATCCAACACGATATCTGTTTTAACAAATAACATTTCAGAGGAACACAACCATATCCATTCCATTCCATAGAGTCTGTGGGTGCTTTCCCACTACTATGGCAGAGCTGAATAATTGCCACTGAGACTGTATGCCTGCAAAGCCCAAAACATTTACTATCTGACCCTTCGTGGAAAACTTTCCTGAGTCCTGGCCTAGATTATGTTTTTAAGAATAAGAAAGTTAGACTAAATCAGAGTCTCTGTTGTAAAATTCAAGAGGGAGAAATTCTACATGCTTATGAGAAATACAAATGTATATTACTTTTTGTTAAGCCCTACTCACTTTGTTTTGTTTTAAAATCTCTGTTTTCCCAGGTGGCATGAGTGGTTTAAAAAAAAAAAACCCACCTGCCAATGCAGGAGACACAAGAGACGAGGGTTCAGTTCCTGGGTCAGGAAGATCCTCTGGAGAAGGGCGTGGCAAACCCACTCCAGTATTCTTGCCTGGAGAATCTCGTGGACAGACAAGCCTGAGGCTACAGTCCTCAGGGTCACAGAGTCAGACACGACTGAAGCAACTTAACACTAGCACTTTATTTTTTTAGTATTAAAAAGTGGAATTTTGATGGTCAGGGTTTTTGAAGCATAATGACAGTTTCTAGCAGATTTTAAAATGTACAAACCCTTCAATCTATCTTATTTCGAGGAATCTATTTCAAGAAACACCACGTAAAGATATAAAGGTGTCGGCGCACAGTTCTTTGCAGACCTGTTAGTGAAAGCAATGAAAGAGAAACAAATTCATCAAAAAAAAGAGAGAGAGACAATAGTCTAAAACATCATAGTACATGGACTTCCCTAGTGGCACAGTGGCTAAGAATCTGACTGCCAATGCAGGGGACAAGGGTTCGATCCTGGTCTGGGAGGACCCCACATGCCAAGGAGCGACTAAGCCTGCGAGCCACAACTCCTGAGAGCCTGTGTGCTGCACCTACTGAAGCCCATACGCTTCACCCATAAGCCTAGAGCCCACGCTCCACAACCAGAGAAACCACTGCAGTGAGAAGCCTGTGCACCACGATGAAGAGAAGCCCCCGATGGCTCCAGCTAGAGAAAGCCTGCTCTCAGCAACAAAGACCCAGCGCAGCCAAAAACAAACTAACAAAAAGCCAGTGCACAAGCGTTCTAAATGTTAAAAATACCATAGTACACCCACATAATACATATGAAACCCCTGAAAAGGAAGAAGTATTGATATGAATGTGCTGAGATGAAAAGATATCAATGGTATTAATTTAAAACTCTGAATATGGAATATACCTTTCATTTGGGCAGCTGTAAGTACCCGCATAGACTGCAAGTTCACACTGGTCAGGAGTTCCTTGGTGGCCCAGTGGTTAGGACTCGGCTCTTACTGCCAAGAACATAGGTTCAGTCTCTGGGGAACTAAGATCCCACTAGCCACCTGGTGTATCCAGAAAAAAGTTCACCTTGGAAGGCCCCCTTTCACTGGTTAACCTCTTGTTGAGAGTAACTGGCAGAGACGTTAGCGCTCCCTAAACATTAATAGCCTATGTGTTTCCCTGCATTGCAGACGAATTGGTCTCTTGTGACTACTTCTGGTCAATGGACTATAAGCAGAGGTGATGTGTGTCCCTTCTGGGCCAGAACAGTTAAAAGCAGTATGGCTTTTCTGTCTCCTTTCTCATTCCAGAATCGATAGCTACAGGATGGAAGCAGCCTGGATTCCTGCGTCACCACCTAGAGGCAAGCTGCTCTGGGGTCAGCACTACTCCAAGTGTGGTTCATGGACCAGCACCATCAGCATCACTGGAAAGCCCATGAGAAAAGCAGAGCTGAGCCAGACCCCAGACACGCAGCATCAGAGTCTCTCGCGTGGGGACCAGGACTCTGTGCTTAGACAGGCCCTCGACTGGCTCTGGCGCACACTCAGTTTTGAGAACCAGCAACCTGACCTACGTCAGATCTGGTGCTAGTGAGAAACTTTTATTTTGTTAATCCATTGAGGGGTTGTTAGTCAGCTATAGCCTGTCCTATCCTAACTGCCTTATCCTATACTTTGACCACCTGATGCAAAGAACTGACTCATTGGAAAAGACCCTGGTGTTGGGAAAGATTAAAGGCAGGAGGAGAAGGGGATGACAGAGGATGAGATGGCTGGATGGCATCACCAACCTGATTGATATGAGTTTGAGCAGTCTTCAGGAGTTGGTGATGAACAGGGAGGCCTGGCGTGCTGCGGTTCATGGGGTCACAAAGAGTTGGACATGACTGAGCGACTGAACTGAACGGAACTGAACTGATCCTAACTGTTACAGAAAATAAACATAAAATGCTGAACTTTTCTTCCACCAACCTTAACATCATTTGGGCAGATTACATAACCTTCTGGCCACATTCAGTAATTAAAATTCTTTTAGTTTAAAACTCCAATTCAAATTTGATCTCATTTCCACTTCTCACCCCCTCCACTCCTCCCACTGGTGCAAATCAGGCTTAGAGGTTTTTGGAGCAAGATGAGGCTTTAGGTGGTCCTGGACCCCTTCCCCTCCTCTCTTTTAAAGGCCTAATTCTTCTGGTGTGTTGGGGAGAAGGCGTCTATGTGGGGTGATAATGGAGTAAAGAGAACTTCTTGTAAATGTACACAGATGTAGTCCCTGTTCCCTTCTGCTTGTCTTCTCTGCCTCTCTTTTTAATGCCAACAAGCCACTGATGCTCTCTTGGGCAGCACATGCATTTCTTTGCATGGAGGGGGTTCTGTGGGTCCTTTCTTTGCCTAGTTCCCTGATGTCAGCACCCCACTTTTGCCTGCATCCTTCACCTCTCCCTCCACCCACACCATTGGCAGCACACCTGGGCCGTTGCTAGCCTAAGGACATTAAAAAAAGGCTCCCTCTTGGAGCACACCTGGCCCTGTGTTGGATGTAAGACTGTCTAGGTGGCATGCAGACTGGATTTCAGCATCCGTTGCCCACACAGTCAGGGACCTTTATGGATATCAACCCTGAGACCATCTCACCAGCACATGTCACTGGAGACCCTTCAAGCCGTAGACCTACTATTGTTAGGATGACGATTTTGAGAGTCAAAGAGGATACTGTTAGTAATATTCTAGCATAACCAGCAAAAATGGGGTCTTCTTCAGATGAGGTGGGATATATAATTCCCCAATCTGTGTAGTGTCAATGAGAAGAATGCTCAAGCTCCAGAACCTTCCATACGCACTGCCATATTTAAAACAGATAACCAACAAGGACCTACTGCATGGCACAGGGAATTCTGCTCAATGTTATGTGGCAGGCAAGATGGGAGGGTGGTTTGGGGCAGAATGGATACATGTAATATATGTATGGCTGAATCCTTTTGCTGTCCACCTGAAACCATCACAACACTGTTAATCAGCTATAGCCCAATATATAGCCCGATACAAAATTCAAAGCTTTTTTTGAGGGGAAAAAAAAAGCTCCAGAACCTTCCACAAGTTGGTTTGACAAAGAGGAAATTCACTCCATGTGATGGGAGCATGGCTGCCCCCACACTCCTTTCTCTGCCCTGTCTCTTATGTCAGTTTCTTTTCTCCCACTCAGTCTGGCTCAGGAAGGGGACAAGTTCATTCTACATCCACAGGAAGAAGCAAGAGTGGCCCACCTGCTGGGTTCCACCCTTTGTGAGGAGAGATCGTTACCTCTTTCCTTGAAACCACATGAAGGCGTTTCAAGGCGGGCTGGTGGGGACTGCAAGCAAGCTGGCTACAGTTGATGTCCTAGGAGGAAGCTCTCAAATTGAAGGGAGATCAGAAGTTCAGAAAGGAACATGGTTTGTGGTGATACTTTAAGGACCACTGAATCAAGTTGGCTTTTTTTCCTTTTTTTTTTTTTTCTGGATCAAGTTTTGCCTGAAAGTAATCTACTTCTTGTAACTTTAGTTATGCAAACTATTAATAACAAGTTCCGAGTATCATCAGTTAAGTCAGATGGAGCCAGCTTTTCTGATTTGCTGTTGTTCAGTCCCTCAGTCATGTTCGACTTTTTGCAAACCCATGGACTGCAGCACCCCAGACTTCCCTGTCCTTCATTATCTCCCGGAGCTTGCTCAAACTTGCACCAACCCGTTGAGTTGGTGATGCAACCCAACCATCTCATCCTCTGTCATCCCGAGCTGACATATTTATGAGGTGTTTTTTTTGTTTGTTTTTTGTTTTTTATTTTTATTTTTTAATTTTATTTTATTTTTAAACTTTACATAATTGTATTAGTTTTGCCAAATATCAAAATGAATCCGCCACAGGTATACATGACATAGACGGCAGTGCTGCAAGCAGCAGATTGCAAAAGTGACCTTGGCTGAGGGCAGTAGCTGAGGTCAAAGTCAGGGAGGACATCTCTAACCAGCACGACAGCTGGTCAAGATGAGAATCTGCCTACCAAGTTTGCATCAAAAAGGAAAATGCAGAATGTTGAAGACTGATTGCTTCATGTTACATCAGCAAAGCCCTCTAAGAAAGAGACTAATTCACCTTGAAACTGGCCCCTCCTCCGATAGCAGAGAAGGAAAAAAAAATTTTAGTTTGCTTAAGAGAAACCCTTTTTGCTTGCTGGTTGAGAAATCAGTCATCTGGAAAAGCAGAATTCTCCCCTCCAAGCTAAGGTTAGTATCAGCAGAAATGACAGGATGGGAGACTAGAAAGGACAAAAAGTGGAATCCTTAAACAGCCCGGTTCATCCTGTTCTCAGACCCCTCCTCTAAGAAATTCATCCTGTGAACGAAACCAACCCTCGTGTTCCCTGTGAGGAGGTGGGCTTGTGGGATGCGTTTGCAGGCAGGGAGCTGATCAGGGCAACCTCCCCGCCTGTGGCATCGTTTCATCAGCAGAGGGCAGTGTGGAGCCCACAGCCAGTTACATGGGGGCTGTGGTGGCAAAAACGGAGGCCCAGAGCTCCCAGCACTGTGAGAGAGGAAGAGTCTTAAATCCCTGTTCTAAAAGTAACAGTAGCTGACAGATTTTCTGCTAATTAACCATCCAACGGACTTGACCAAAAAACAGATCAGAAGCCTTGAAAAACTGGAAGGGAGTTGTATTTCCTCTGAAACCCCAAGACCAGCCAAAAACAGGTTATGACTACACTCCAACATCGGTTCTCAAACTAGCTGTACATTAACATTTTAAAATTACTGACGCCCAGGTTTCACCTAGACCTCACTAAATCCTTAACTTTGGAGGCGAGCTCCTGGCAATGAAGTTTTTAGAAAGCTCCCCCTGGACTTGTCTGGTAGTACGGTGGTTTAGAATCCACCTACCAATGCAGGGAACACAGGCTTGATCCCTGGTTCAGAAAGAGTCCACTTGCTAAGGAGCAGCTAAGCCCGTTTGCCACAACTATTGAGCACAAGGTCTAGAGTCTACATGCCACAGCTAGTGAAGCCCATGCACGAAAGTGAGAGGAACCACCTCAGTGAGAGGAGCTTCCCAGTGGCGCTAGTGGTAAAGAACCCTCCTGCCAATGCAGGAGACATAAGAGACGAGGGTTCAATCCCTGGGTCGGGAAGATCCCCTGGAGGAGGGCGTGGCAACCCACTCCAGTATTCTTGCCTGGAGAATCCCATGGACAGAGGAGCCTGGTGGGCTACAGTCCATGGGGATGCAAAGAGTCGGACGCGACTGAAGTGACTTAGCAGGAGGGAGGCACCTCGGTGAGAAGCCTGTGCACTGCAACAAAGACCCAGTGCAGCTAAAATTAATTAATTAAAAAGTATAAAGCTCCCCCAAATGATTCTAATGTGAATTCGAGGTTGAAAAGCACTACTCTGCCTTCAAACCAACCCTGGGTTACTCAACTCTAACAGGAAATAGGCAGCCTTTATGAGAGATGTGCACCCCAAGTAGTGTTACCAGGTGAAAGACAGGAATGCCAGTTAAAACTGAATTTCAGATACACAACAAATAATTTTTGTATAAGCATGTCTCAGCATTGCATGGGACATGCTTATATTAAAGAATTCTTCCCCCTATAATTATATGTAACTGACCACTCTAGCTCCCAAACCTCAGCTCAGATGTGGCTTGAAGGACATTCCCCCACAAAGCAGAGTGCAGAACAATGGAGAAGGTGAGCAAAGCTCTCAGTCAACTGGCGGGTAGGGGATCCTTGCTAGACTGCAGGCAGGGTTGGCTAGACTGTCACCAAGGCAAACACTCAGCACAGCACTACTGTAAGCACTTAGCATCAAACCCAGCACCCAGTAAACCCTCAATAAGAGTTAGCCATCATTTTGACGAAATCATTCATGAAAACACATTTGTGTGTACAAATACACATCACCTTGGTATTCATTTAAGTAGGAAAACTTCCTAGACTGTATCAATTATGATTTGGTTGTAAAATAATGTGTTAGGGCTTCCCTGGTGGTTCAGTAGTTAACAATCTGCCTTCCAATGCAGGGGCCTCGAGTTCCTTCCCTAGTCAGGGGACTAAGATGGCACCTGCCAGGGGTTAACTAAGCCCTGGTACCTCAACTAAAGAGCCCTTGTGCTGTAACTAAGACCCAACACAGTTAAAAATATAAACAATTTTTAATATAGATAAATGAAAATCTTTTTACTTAAAATTATTTTTTAATTAAAAAAAAAGTGTCAGTTTCAACTTTCCAGGACAGCATCTCCAGGGGAATGTCTGGTGTTCTTGTTCTAGGATGCTTTTTCTTTCTCGTGGTTTCTGCCTCTTTTCATATTCCCCTACTTTCCCCCCAATATTAGTCTCAATCTGTGATTCTGGCTGCTGGGAAGACAAAATCAAGAGTCACCACAAGGAAAAGGCTGGTTTACCTTTTATGGAAGAGCCTTCAATATTTTGAGTCACAGTCCTGGGCAAAACCACTCAACCAGCATTTGTTGTTTGGCATGTATGATACGAGTGGTGCCAGGAGAGCGCCAATCACACTGATTGATCCAAGTACTGAGAGTGAGGACAGTTACGGAGGAAGGGGAAGAGGGGGTCAGAGCAGATATTCATGACATCACACACTTCGACGGCGGAAATAAATGACAAAAGTTAAATAGGAGACATTAAAGTGAAGGAGGGCCCCAGTGAGTGGCTGGGGATGGGGTGTGACCCACAGAAGAGGTGCCTTTTGGAGTCCCAGGGTCATTGCCCTGCTTCCCCGACTGTCCATAGAGGGAACATCTTCCCTGCAGCTCCCAGGCCACTCAGGGATTCAGCTCCAGGTCGGTGATGTATTCCTGGACCCAGTCCTCACTGGGGTCGGCACAGACCTGCCGGCCTCTTTTCGTCTTGAAGCTGTGGAGAGCAGCAGAAGGGTTACACACTAGTGAGTGCAGCATTGGGGGGATCCTGAGCCCCCAGGGACCTCTCCCTCCTTCTGCCCCGGACATCTCAGGGCCTGTCCACATGCTCAAATCATGTCCCCTTAACTCTGGGGTTCACAGACCTTCCTGGGTCTCCTATGGGGATCCCCTCGGAAAGCCAGCATCGTTGTTTGGCAAATGAGAGAGGACAGCTTCCTGCTGTCACCCCTTCCCTCTCCTTCCTCTGCCCAGGGGTAGACCCGCAGGATCCTCTGCAGGCCCCAAACCAGGTGAGAAAACACGGCAGGGGCCCCCCTGGTGTCCTGAGCTCCGAGGAGGTGCCTCAGACCCCCAGGCTTCTTCCCCAGGGCGGGCAGAGAGGCTGGCCCTTACATGATGCCGGGCTTGGAGCACTGGCTGCTGGTCTCATAATAGTCATCCACGAATTTGCGCGGGATCTGCCGGGAGACGAAGGAGAAGCAGCAGGCGGTCGGGGTGTTGGCACCAACTATGAGAGAGGGACAGACCGTGGTAAGTCCTTGTTCAGGGGGAAAGGCAGCCAGCGGCCCCTCGAGGGTCAGGCAGACCTGCAGGAGGCAGTGCGGGGGGTGGGGGTGGGGGTGGGGGAATCCAGGAGGAAGTGGTGTTATTTCAACTGGATTCCAGAGGAGACCAAAGGCTACACTGGGAGCCCACTGGACACAGATTCCAGCTTTTGTCAGAATCCCACTTGGGCCTCATTTTCCCAGGAATCCATAAAATGGGCCTCCCCACCACACTCTCTCAGAGCCAGAGAATAGAACTGTTAAAATCCCCTTTGGGCAGGAAAACTCTGCTCAGGAAATAGTGTCTGAAGTCTCTCTGAAGCTCTCTACTTAAGGGCTCAGGTGAAAGACTTCGGCACTGTGGCCCAAGCCCCGGCCAAGTGTTGGGGACAGGCCAGAAGGAAGGGAAGGCGGACTTACGGCTGGCAGAGCAGGTGTGGGCAGAGAGGGCCGCGGTGAGCAGCAGGACAGCCAGGGCGGCCACGGGGACCTCCATGATGCTGGGCGGGTGAGAGAGTCAGGTGGGCCCAGTGGAGCTGGACTCGAGACTTGAAGCTGCAGCCTCCTGCTGGGGTCTGGGCTGTGTCCTCTCTTTATAGGCAGCCTTGGGACACTAGAGGACGGAAACTTGTGGAGACCGAGGCGGGGGGTGTGTTTTTTGTCACAGCGTTGGTATCATGCTGTGAGTGGCAGAAGCCAGCAAAGCTTCGGGTCACCACAAGGGCTCAGCGTATTTGCAGGAACGCTCGTGTTGCTTACTTGATGGGGAAATGGTTTCCCCAGTGAGAGGAGGTGAGAGGCTGGTGTGACCCTGTGACAAGGTTATGTGGTGCTTTCTCACAAGGGCAGGTCTGTACACCAAGCATCTCCCCACAGAGCTGAACCTTCTGGGACCCACCCCCAGCTGTCCCGACAACACAGCTCTGACCTAGACGATAATACCGCGGAGTCTTGAGAAGCCCCCCAACCCAAGCTAAAAGCACATCCTGGGTGGGGACAGATCTGGGGAATACTCAGTTGCAGAAGGGGCCGGAGTGAGGCTGGCCTTTCAGACTTTGGCTCATTCCTCAAACATTGTACCTTAAGCTTTTGATTGCGAGGCATCCATTTCAAAGATATCCATCTGGAATAAGCACATCCCCCGATACAGAACTAGATGATGGGCCAGGCTGCCCTACCCATGGAGTTCCCCTTTTAGAAAGTTCTGGATGACCTAGATAACTGACCATTTGAGTGGCTTCCCTTTTCCCTTCCACACTTTCTGTCTTATCTTTTAAATTCACCAATTAAGAGTGAACATGCAATACCCTGGGCACCCCACCCTCACCCCAATAAAAGCAGAGCCCAGGTCTGAGCTCTCTCCCTCTGTGAGACCTTGCTGTGTGGCCTCAGCAGTTCCAGGTACCCTCCAGGACGGTGAGTAACAAACCTTGTCTTTTCAAACTCCCCTGATGGTTGTTGCTGAGGTGTGTGTTGCAATCACAGTAAGAACCACAATGGCTGATGCAGCTTCAACTTTGGCTCCAGTTGGGAAATGTCAGTGGGGCTCCCACAAAAAATGTAGCTCAGGTGAGTGCCTGCAGGCATCACCATCAACAGGCTGAGGCTGACACAAGACCGCTGGTCTCTGGGTTAGCTGGACTAACTGGGAGCTAATATGAGGAGCTTTAAAATGTTGTTACTCTTTGAATAGCAAAGCTCTCTGCCATGCATTGGAGAAGGAAATGGCAACCCACTCCAGTGTTCTTGCCTGGAGAATCCCAGGGACAGGGAAGCCTGGTGGGCTGCCGTCTATGGGGTCGCACAGAGTCAGACACGACTGAAGTGACTCAGCAGCAGCTGCCAGGGACCTATCCTATGAACATAAACACAATGATGAGATTGTATGCATAATAGTGTTTGTTACAGCTTATTTATAATAGTTAAAAGATGGCTTACAATTACATGAGGTATATTCACCTCTTGTAATAATAATTCACCATTAGAAACTGTGAAAGTAAAGAAATTATACTTTCTTTAAGTAACAATGACATTTCCTATTTCCTTATTGTAAAATCAAGGAGAAAACTCCAGGGTTTGTCTGGTAGCTCAGTGGCATCATTAAAAACTCTTTAACATCTCCCCTTCCCACATCATTTTGTTGGCTTTTCTTCTTTGGGCTTTCATCTCATGGTGCTAACATGGCTGCTGCTGTTCAGGCATCAGTTCAGTTCAGTTCAGTTGCTCAGTTGTGTCTCACTGTTTGCGACCCCATGAACTACAACATGCCAGGCTTCCCTGTCTGTCATCAACTCCCAAAGCTTGCTCAAACTCATGTCCATCATGTCGGTGATGCCATCCAACCACCTCATCCTCTGTCATCCCCTTCTCCCCTTGCCTTCAATCTTTCCCAGCATCGGAATCTTTTCCAAGGAGTCAGTTCTTTGCATCAGGTGGCCAAAGTATTGGAGTTTCAGCTTCAGCATCAGTGCTTCCAAAGAATATTCAGGACTGATTTCCTTTAGGATGGACTGGTTGGATCTCCTTGCAGTCCAACGGACTCTCAAGAGTCTTCTCAAACACCACAGTTCGAAAGCATCAATTCTTTGGTTCTCAACTTTCTTTATAGTCCAACTCTCACATCCATATATGACTACTGGAAAAACCACAGCTCTGACTAGATGGACCTTTGTTGACAAAGTAATATCTCTGCTTTTTAATAATGCTGTCTAGGTTGGTCATAACTTTTCTTCCAAGGAGTAAGCATCTTTTTATATCATGGCTGCAGTCACCATCTGCAGTGATTTTGGACCCCCAAAAAATAAAGTCACTGTTTCCACTGCTTCCCCATCTATTTGCCCTGAAGTGATGTGACCAGATGCCATGATCTTAGTTATTTGAATGTTGAGTTTTAAGCCAACTTTTTCACTCTCCTCTTTCACTTCATCAAGAGGCTCTTTAGTGCTTCTTCACTTTCTGCCATAAGGGTGGTGTCATCTGCATATCTGAGGTTGATATTTCTCCCGGCAATCTTGATTCCAGCTTGTGCTTCATCCAGCCCAGCATTTCTCATGATGTACTCTGCATATAAGTGAAATAAGCAGGGTGACAATATATAGCCTTGACGTATTCCTTTTCCTATTTGGAACCAGTCTGTTGTTCCATGTCCAGTTATAACTGTTGCTTCCTGACCTGCATACAGATTTCTCAAGAGGCAGGTCAGGTGGTCTGGTATTCCTATCTCTTAAATTTTCCAGACTTTGTTTTGATCCATACAGTTGAAACTGGACATGGAACAACAGACTGGTTCCAAATAGGAAAAGGAGTACGTCAAGGCTGTATATTGTCACCCTGCTTATTTAACTTATGTGCAGAGTACATCATGAGAAACACTGGGCTGGAAGAAGCACAAGCTGGAATCAAGATTGCCAGGAGAAATATCAATAACCTCAGATATGCAGATGACACCACCCTTATGGCAGAAAAGGAACAAGCACTAAAAAGCCTCTTGATGAAAGTGAAAGAAGAGAGTGAAAAGTTGGCTTAAAGCTCAACATTCAGAAAACGAAGATCATGGCATCTGGTCCCATCACTTCATGGGAAATAGATGGGGAAGTAGTGGAAACAGTATTTGGCTTTATTTTTCTGGGCTCCAAAATCACTGCAGATGTGACTGCAGCCATGAAATTAAAAGACGCTTACTCCTTGAAAGGAAAATTATGACCAACCTAGACAGCATATTAAAAAGCAGAGACAGTACTTTGTCAACAAAGGTCTGTCTACTCAAGGCTATGGTTTTTCCAGTAGTCATATATGGATGTGAGAGTTGGACTATAAAGAAAGCTGAGCACCGAAGAATTGATGCTTTTGAACTGTGGTGTTGGAGAAGACTCTTGAGAGTCCCTTGGACTACAGGGAGATCCAACCAGTCCATCCTAAAGGAGATCAGTCCTGGATGTTCATTGGAAGGACTGATGTTGAAGCTGAAACTGCAATATTTTGGCTACCTGATGCAAAGAGCTGACTCATCTGAAAAGACCCTGATGTTGGGAAAGACTGAAAGCAGGAGGAGAAGGGGACGACAGAGGATGAGATGGTTGGATGGCATCACCGATTCAATGGACATGAGTTTGGGTAAACTCCGGGAGTTGGTGATGGACAGGGAGGCCTGGCGTGCTGCGATTCATGGGGTCGCCAAGAGTTGGACACGACTGAGCGACTGAACTGAATTGAACTGACATAGCCAAAGGCTTTGGCGTAGTCAATAAAGCAGAAGTAGATGTTTTTCTTGAACTCTCTTGCTTTTTCGATGATCCAACAGATGTTGCCAATTTGATCTCAAGTTCCTCTGCCTTTTCTAAATCCAGCTTGAACATCTGAAGTTCACAGTTCACATACTGTTGAAACCTGGCTTGGAGAATTTTGAGCATTACTTTACTAGCGTGTGAGATGAGCGCAACTGTGGGGTACTTTGAGCATTCTTTGGTATTCCCTTTTTTGGGGAATAGAATGAAAACTGACCTTTTCCAGTCCTGTGGCCACTGCTGAGTTTTTCAAATTTGCTGGCATATTGAGTACAGCACTTTTACAGCATCATCTTTTAAAATTTGAAATAGCTCAACTGGAATTCCATCACCTCCATTAGCTTTGTTCATAGTGATGCTTCCTATGGCCCACTTGAGTTCACATTCCAGGATGGCTGGCTCTGAGTGATCATACCATCGTGATTATCTTTTTTGGAGGTCGTTAAGATCTGTTTTGTATAGTTCTTCTGTTCTGTGTATTCTTACCACCTCTTCTTAATATCTTCTGCTTCTGTTAGGTCCATACCATTTCTGTTCTTTATTATGCCCATCTTTGCATGAAATGTTCCCTTGGTATCTCTAATTCTTTTGAAGAGATCTTTAGTCTTTCCCATTCTGTTGTTTTCCTCTATTTCTTTGCACTGATTCCTGAGGAAGGCTTTCTTATCTCTCCTTGCTATTCTTTGGAACTCTGCATTTACATGGGTGTATCTTTCCTTTTCTCCTTTGCCTTTCACTTCTCTTCTTTTCTCAGCTATTTGTAAGGCCTCATCAGACAACCATTTTGTCTTTTTGCATTTCTTTTTCTTGAGGATGTTCTTGATCCCTGCCTCCTGTTCAATGTCATGAACCTCTGTCCGTAGTTCATCAGGCACTTTGTCTATCAGATCTAAACCCTTGAATCTATTTCTCACTTTCAGTATATAATTGTAAGGGATTTGATTTAGGTCATACCTCAGTGGTCTAGTGGTTTTCCCTACTTTCTTCAATTTAAGTCTGAATTTGGCAATAAGGAGATCATGATCTGAGCCACACAGTCAGCTTCCAGTCTTGTTTCTGCTGACTGTATAGAGCTTCTCCATCTTTGGCTGCAAAGAATATAACCAGTCTGATTTCAGTGTTGACCATCTGGTGGTGTCCATGTGCAGAGTCTTCTCTTGTGTTGCTCAGGCATCAGGTCTTCACAGAAAGCCTCATCCACAGGTATAGGAGGGAGTCTCAGAGAGGCAGAGAAAAAGCAGTGTTACTACTGCTTTTAATTTAATTTTTTAACATAATTTGTGATACTAACTATAGATTACCCTCAAAAGTAGTAAAAATTGATTTTAAGTATATAGAAAATAGAAAAATATTGTTTCATTTCTGAAAGTTGGGTAGGCAGCATGGCAACTGTAAGTAAGAATGTGAGGAGTTTTCATCTACATTCTTCCTGTCTTATTGTGGCCTAAATGAATTCTGAGGCTCATCTAAATACAATGTCTTTGCTTAAAGGTAGGGAAAGTTCTATTACCCAAACTTAACCACTATTAACTTGGTTTATTTCTTTCAAGTGCAGTTTTCCCTAGGCTTTTGATATTTCAGTTACTTACTTTTTACCAGGGGAAGGGACATAACTGTAGTCATGATATGGATGTGTCAAGGGAGTGTATGTTCCTCGGTTTTTGTCTCGTCACAACAAAGATTTGGAGTGACGGACATTAAGGCCCCCCTTGGCGTGTCATAGCTCTTGGGTCTTGGACAGATGGTATTATAGCTCTCAGGTCTTGAGCGGACCGTGTTATAGCTCTTAGACAAATCAGTGTTACAGCTCTATTTTATTTAGAAGATAGCAGGAAAATCCATCTTCGAGGCGTGAGGGCACATCGACCCAAAGACATGAAGAGAAGAGCGCCCCAGCGCGCGGGGGAGAAAGAGAGAGAGAGAGAGAGAGAGAGAGAGCTAGCTTTGGCTCCTCTTTTTATATGTTTCCCTCCCTGGGCCTGTCCTATGTAAATTGGGTCAGCCAGGAGTGGTGTTTGTTTTACCTGAGATCCTCACTCAGGTCCTCTGACCTTCCTTTGTTCTATTTTCACCAGCTTTTCCCTTTCTTGTTTTTTAGCCACTGCCATTTTGGACTCCTTTTCCCTATTCTACCTACCTAACAGATGCAATTTGTAGTTTTTTTATTTATACTTAACATTACAAGACTTTCCCAAATCATTCCAGTATTTTTAAGAGCTGCTTAATTTACTCATCCATCAACATAGTGCATTAATATTATCATGTGCTACTGTAGCTCATTTGGACTGTTTTTGATTTTTATTTGCTATAAATACACTGCACCAAATATCTATATGCATAAAACTTTTCGACAAATGATGTGTTTTCCCATAGGATATTTTTCTAGTTGTAGACTTTCTGGGCCAGAAAATAAAGACATTTAGGGCTCCTGATCTATAGAGACACCCTATGTCTAATGTGTGTTCATTTCTATACCCAACTGTTAAACAAGATGATGGCATATTGTGGGGACTGGTGAACGTTTGATGAATGGGAAAAGTGGATTTAAAAGCTGACTTCATCTACCATGGTCGTGTCTGTAGCCCAGACTTCCCCAATTCCATTCTGTCCATCTGAGTCTGGATCAAACACGGCTCAGGCTACTGAAGACTCGATGGCATCAGTAGATATGTCATAGTCAAAACACCTTGAAGAACATTAGAAATGTCTGCTCTGAGAAAAGCAAAAGGGAATGGTATGATCCATAAAGCTCTGTTCGTGGTAGAAGACCAGCTAAGCTTGGTCCCTTAATGACGGCAACTCCTGGCTCCCCCACCTCCTTGTTTGTGAATCATTTCCTCTGAAGCGGTCCGAGCAACATGATGTCATGGTCCTTTTCACCCAGGATGCGGTTTCCAGTGGGACTTGTGTGCTCAGAGTGCTGTGACATTACCCGTAGGTGTCACCCTCTATGATCAGAACAGCTGCAGCAGAGCATCAGATCTGCTCTGTGGGAGGAACTATTAATCTGTAGATTTTTCCATGTCCTTACGGCTCTGACACTAGCATCATCTCACCTCCTGTCACTGGCAAAAAACTTTCCAGCCAATCAGCCCCCAAAAATGAGCAACTGGGCTCTTCTTGGATGCTCTGAACCTCTGTGTGACCCCAGGGACCCCAACATGTGCAACTCATAACAAGACACCATGCAGCAACTTCCCCTCTGATCACACCCAGCCTCCAGCTTCTCGTGCTCTAGAGTTGCCTATAAAGGGACAAGGATACAGGATGGACTCCCGAAGGATGGAGGCAGCAGCACTTGCCCCATTCTATCTTGGCTTTGCCCTCTTCCTGCCCATCATCAATGATTTCCCCACGCAAGTCCCCATGCTGCCCTAGTCAACCATCTCCTCACCACAAGCCTCAGTTCACGAGTCTTGTCTGTATCACAAGACTCAACTCTCACCCTTTCTTCCTTTTAAAATTGCTTCTCACTGCTCTGGACAGATGTCTAAACCACATCACTTAAGCCTATGGGTTGAGATTCCCCACATGAAAGCAAAAAACTTCACAGAAGCTTTCAAAATGCTCCAAGCTGTTTCCCAAACTTCCCAAAAACTTGTAGCTCTCTTAGATAGGCAGAAGAGGACTAGGACCCACTTTTAGTGGGGAAAATTAAGGTCTAATGCATTCATTCAGTTGAGTGCAGTCACTCAGGCATGTCTGACTCTTTGTGACTCCATGGACTGCAGCACGCCAGGCTTCCCTGTCCATCACTAACTCCCAAAGCTTGCTCAAACATGTCCATCGAGTTGATGATGCTATCCAACCATCTCAACCTCTGTCGTCCCCTTCTTCTGCCTTCAGTCTTTCCCAGCATCAGGGTCTTTTCCAAGGAGTCAGTTCTTTGCAACAGGTGGCCAAAATATTGGAGTTTCAGCATTCATTAACAAGATGCAAATGCCAGGTTTGATTGGTTCCTAGGATGAGCCAAATGACAGAGCCCCTCGACTCTCCCAAGGAGCTCCACTCTTCGGGTGATGTACAGAAGGTGGCATCTTGCTAGCAAATGTCTCTATGGACCAGATGAAGTTCCCCCGAAAGAGACGAACAGGGGCTCCCTGCTCCAATAGCTATATTCCCTGAAGAGGGAGCCAGAGACTGAGAACAAGACAGGAAGAGATTCAAAACAGTAATTCACGGTCAAGAAGAAATGCTGAATTTACTTGGTTCATTTTGTGCCCTACTCTGCAGGCCCTGAGCATTAACATCTCCACCAACTTCTGGCCGGCCGCCCTCCAACGGGGGAAGAAATTGACCTGGCTTTTGATTGTAGCTCTTTTGAAGTGGCTCTTGATTGCCACTTCCTCATGGTTAGGGCAGACACCTCAGTGCCTGCTGTTTCTCTTATTTCTATCCAGATTCACCACAACTTTGTTGATGATCATGGTAGTACCCCCAGCCCGTGCTCCTACCCTGGTATCATATCAGGATCATTCCTGCTTCCTAGAGACAGGCAAGGCTTGTGGAGGAAGACAACCCATGGGACATGGGATGAAAAGCAGATAAGCACAGATAGTAGATTTATTTCTTTCTGTTTTTTCCTCTTCCCAGGATGTTTTCTGCATCTTGCTTTTTAATATTTAATATTAAAAATCAAGTCTGTCATGGGCATAGGGAACAAACATATGGTACCATAGAGGAAAGGGGAATGGGATGAATTGGGAGATTGGGATGGACATATATACACTACTATGTATAAAATAGATAACTATTGCATATCTACTATAGCACAGGGAAATCTACTTGATGCTCTGTGGTGACCTAAATGGGAAGGAAATTAAAATAGAGGGGACATATGTAAACACATAGGAGATTCACTTTGCTATATAGCAGAAGCTAACACAACATTGTAAAGAAACTATCAGTTCAGTTCAGTCACTCAGTCGTGTCCAACCCTTTACAACCCCATGAATCACAGCACACCAGGCCTCCCTGTCCATCACCAACTCCTGGAGTTCACTCAAACTCATGTCCATCGAGTCAGTGATGCCATCCAGCCATCTCATCCTCTGTCGTCCCCTTCTCCTCCTGCCTCCAATCCCTCTGAGCATCAGGGTCTTTTCCAATGAGTTAACTCTTCGCATGAGGTGGCCAAAGTATTGGAGTTTCAGCTTCAGCATCAGTCCTTCCAATGAACACCCAGGATTGATCTCCCATAAAAATTAATGCTAAAAAAATTAAGTCTGTTCTTGTCATTCTATTTGTTTAAGAGGCTGGCTTTAGGATCCTATACATTAGCCTTTATGTCTATCAGTGGATTTATTCTATTATTCCAACATTGTAGAGTATGTAGTTTAGTGTCAATTATTTTATCATAGATTAGCTACCCCAAATAACACTGTCTTTAAAATTTTCCCCATTTATGAGTGCATTTCCATAAAATAGATTCTGAAAAATAGAATTTCTGGTTCAGAGTATAGACATTTTTACATCTGCTGACCCTCATCCAGCATTAAATCCAGACTTTATTGTAGGGCTGCAATGATTATTTGGCAAATAGTCCAGTTACTGGAAAGCTAATCCTGACTTTCACCACCCTTGCACCTCCAGGCTTTCCAATTCTGTTCTTTCCATCTAGGAAGTGGTTAAGCTCAGCGTATCCTTCTTGAGGCTCAGTGGAGTTTTTACACGTCACATTTAGACACTTAGGACAATTATGGGAGTCTATCAAGGCACCCTCGGAGAAGGTGATGGCACCCCACTCCAGTACTCTTGCCTGGAAAATCCCATGGATGCAGGAGCCTGGTAGGCTGCAGTCCATGGGGTCGCTAGGAGTCGGACACGACTGAGCGACTTCACTTTATTTTTTCACTTTCATGCATTGGAGAAGGAAATGGCAACCCACTCCAGTATTCTTGCCTGGAGAATCCCGGGGACAGGGGAGCCTGGTGGGCTGCTGTCTATGGGGTTGCACAGAGTCGGACACGACTGAAGCGACTTAGCAGCAGCAGCAGCAGCATCAAGGCACCCTGCTCTATGAAAGAAGGCTGTGATCACTCACTTCAGAGAGAAATCTGTCACATGGAAAGGAAACAGCTAAGGCTGATCCCTGGGCGGTGCCAACTTCTAGTCCACCATCTGGAGAAACAACTTTCTCATAAGCACCAAGCAAATTAGTAACTGAACTATGTGTTATGTGCTCCCTGAGCTCCTCTGGTAATCAAAGGCAGCCCTGCGTGGTGCAACTCACAGGACATGACTACACTTAAAATTCCACCATAGACACCTCTGACTTTTATATTTCCACAGCCCAGGGCATCCAGAAAAAGAAGAGAAGACAGCTCACATCCAAGAAGGAGACAAGCAGAAGTGAGTTCCCAAGCCCCTTCTCAGCTCTGCCCACACTCTTCTGCCTGCCTGTCCAGCATCATGAAGGTCCTCGTGGCTGCTGTCTTTGTCCTCTGCACTGTGGCCCTCTGCTCCTGTGCACGAAGTAAGTCTGCTATCCATTGTCAGTTGCTACTCATACTGTAGTCCGAAGTCCAGCCCGAGTGCTGTGGCTTAAGAACCCTTGTGTGAAATTAAAGAACATTGAATGGGGTTTCGAAAATGACACGGTTGCTTTTTTCAAGAAGCTTCAAAAGGAGTGCATTAATTTGGGCTGCAGGTTGGAGTTAGGAGAAGTTTTATCCTACTTTTTAGGTGAGAAACTTGAAGTCTAACATGTTTGCTTGTTAGCATGAGGTAGAGGGGGGCTTCCTCGGTGGCTCCATGGTAAAGAATCTTGACTGCAATACAGGAGATGCTTGAGATGCTGGTTTGATCCCTGGGTTGGAAAGATCCCCTGGAGGAGGGCATAGCAATCCACTTCATTAGTTTTGCCTGGAGAATCCCACAGACAAAGGATCCTGCTGGGCTACAGTCCATGGGGTCACAAAGAGTCAGACATGACAGAAGTGACTTAGCATGCACTTATGCTTTAATTGATCAGGAAAACATTTCCACAAAGGAAGCTGGGAGTAGGGAGTAGATGTTCTAGGGTTTAGTTCCCTGTAGAGAAAGATAGAGATCAAATGAAGAGACAAATCCAAAGACAAGACTAGGGATATTAATGAGAAACTAGCAAATGAAAGAATCAAATGATTTCCAGTTTCCTTTGCCCACCATGTGTTCCTGACCCTCTGGGGCTTGTCTTTGCTCCTGCGTAACTGTTATTCTTATTCCTGTACAGAAAGGGTTCACACCCCACCCACTTGCTGCTTCACCTACACCTCTGGGAAAATCCCCCGTGGAAATGTGGTTAACTATTTTAAGACCAGCAGCAACTGCCCCAAATCTGGTATCATGTAAGTGTCAGTCCTCCTGTTCAACCCTGGGGAGACTCAGGACATGGAGGCGAGGGTGAGGGGTATCCATAGGGGTCAGAGCAGGGAGCAGATCTCAAGAGCACCAGTTCATGGCAAAGGGTCATCCTGGGAAGGTGCTCAGCACTCTTGGGCCTTTTGTCCATACTGGACACAGGGAGAGGTCAATGGGCTGTCTCCTGACATGGGATGAGGCTTGCAGGGAGCCAGGGAGGATGTGGCCAGAAGTGGAGGGAAAAGAGGAAAGGAAGGTGGCAGCAGAAAGGAGGTGGCCTGAGGTTATCTCCATAAATCCCATAGGGATGAAGATGCAGAGGCCACAGGTGGTCAAAACCATCCCTACTCATTCTCTGTACTATACGTCTGCCCTCTCCACAGCTTCCTCACCAGAAGGGGCCTATCTGTCTGTGTCGATCCTGCTGATAGCTGGGTCCAGGAATACATCAGGGACCTGGAGAAGAGCCCCTGAGTGGTCCAGAAGGAACCTATTGAAATGTGGGCAGAGACTGGGCCTCAGGGACCTGAGCAAGGGGACTGCAAGCCCGGAAGTTTCCTCTCCCATGAGTCCCTCTCCCCTCCACTCACCACATTCTGGAAACTTTCTTTACTTTAGTTAAACTACTGAAATGTAAATTGTTTTATTCATTTGATGCTTTCTCTGAGAAATCCTATGATGCCCTCTCATTCCCAAGCCCCTTCCCAGTCAATCACGCGGAGGCTGATGAGTAATGATTTATACTCTGTCTCTGGCTACACATCCATCAACAGATGCTTATTGAGTTTTTCTGAGACTTTTCCTCTGTTAAAAATGTCAGAATAATAAAGATTATTTTTATTTCTTAAATATATTTTAGACTTATGGCTTCACTTTTTTTTTCCCCCTTGACAAATCAGTTTCATTGGTTGGAAAGAATAAGAAAGAATGCATAGAGGCATCTGAGCAGAAAGGGAAGTCAAGAGAATGAGGATAAGTGTCATTTCAACCACACCAGCTTTATACCAGAGAAATACTTCTTGTAGTTCAGAAAAAAAGCAAAGGATTGAAAACAAATGTAAACTAATGTGCAGCAAGGAAATTCATCACTTAAATAACACCAAAGCAAAGCATTCGATCATGTGTATTTAAGCTTTCTTAAGAATAAGGACTAACAGCTTTTGAGGACTTACTATGAACCACGGTCTATACTAAGGGATTTACATGCATAGTCTGTTCTTCAAAATCACTGTGCTGTGTGTACTCTGAGTATCTCCCTTTGACAAATGAGAAAACAGTTTCAGTGAGCTTATCCAAGGTCATACAGCTAGTAACGCCACGGTCAAACCTGCAGATGAGAGCAAGACCCACACTCTCAACTTAACACTAAGAAATTGTCCCTTAGTGTGTAAATCACCTGAAGCAGATTTACCAGGAATGCACAATTCCCTGCCAAGAGACAGACTACCTCAGCGAGCCAGAAGTGAGTTGCTGGTTAAAGAAAGGATAGAAATCCAGAGATAGCCTGGCACTGAGACCTCTTCTAGACTGAGGATATTGGCAATTCAGAAGAGGTGGCTAAGAAGGTGAGCTGAACCTTTCTCAGCCTTGCTGGACTGGTGGAGAACAAAGTCCAGGGCTGCCCAAATGAAGGGACAACAAGAAACCATCCTTTGTCTGGGCTGATGCCTTAGAAGGAAAAATAAATGAGAAGGAAACCATCCCTTGAACAAGAGGAGGCCAGCTCCCATCATTTGGGGAGTTTAGAAAATCTCAAACTCATTGAGTATTTTTAAATACGATCCCAGATGCTGATGCCACAAATGCCTGACAAGGAAGCTTGAGCTTTTTGGTGAGGAACTGGAGGTTATCATGAGTATCCTTGCAGATTTGTAAGAGTAAAATAAATTCCATAACCGAAAAAATGCAAAAACTGAAATAAAACCTCAGAACAGGTTAAAATCAATAGAAGACATACCAGTAAAGTTCAAACAGATCAAAATGAAGCAAGGGGAAACAGAAAACTAAAAAATACAAAAGAGAGGATAAGAGCACACAGAGGCTAGAGCAGGGCATCTGTGGTCTGGGTGACCAGAATCTCAAAACGAGAGGAGAAATGGGAATTTGCTGTATGACTCAGGGAACTCAAACAGGAGCTCTGTGACAACCCAGAAAGGGTGGGGCGGGGTTGGGGGAGGGGTGGCGGGCAGCGGATAGAAAGAGAAATGGGAAGGAGGTTCAGGAGGGAGGGGACACAGGTGTAATTATGGCTGACTCTTATTGATGTTTAACAGAAAACAACAAACTTCTGTAAAGCAATTATCCTTCAATTAAGAAATAAAGTGGCAAAAAAAAGAGAGAATGAGACAGCAAACAGATCTGAAGAGATAACAGCTAACAGTTTTAGAAAACAGATGAAAGATATAATTCTGAATATACAAGGAGGGAGGGCATTATCCCCATTGCTACCAATGACCCCTCTCTCAAAGTGGCCACTCTGGAATCTCCAGAAACTGTGACTATGTGACATTACACAGCGCTGAGGAATCAAAATAGCCTTCAACTGATTTTGAGATAAGGAGATTACCCTGGGTTATCTGTATGACCCAGTGTCATCACAAGGATCCTCATAAGGATAGCAGGAGTGTCGATGTCTGAGTGATGCAATGTGAGAAAGACTTGAAGGGCCATTGCTGGCTACAGATAAGGAACGTGGCACAACCTCTAGAAATCAACAAAAGCAAGAAAATGGATCATCCCTTGTGTGTGCACGCTAAATTGCTTCAGTTCAGTTCAGTTCAGTCGCTCAGTCGTGTCCGACTCTTTGCGACCCCATGAATCTCAACACGCCAGGCCTTTTTGTCCATCACCATCTCCCGGAGTTCACTCAAACTCACGTCTATTGAGTCAGTAATGCCATCCAGCCATCTCATCCTCTGTCATCCCCTTTTCCTCCTGCCCCCAATCCCTCCCAGCATCAGAGTCTTTTCCAATGAGTCAACTCTTCGCATGAGGTGGCCAAAGTACTGGAGTTTCAGCTTTAGCATCATTCCTTCCAAAGAACACCCAGGGCTGATCTCCTTTAGAGTGGACTGGTTGGATCTCCTTGCAGTCCAAGGGACTCTCAGGAGTCTTCTCCAACACCACAGTTCAAAAGCATCAATTCTTCGGTGCTCAGCTTTCTTCACAGTCCAACTCTCGCATCCATACATGACCACTGGAAAAACCATAGCCTTGACTAGATGGACCTTTGTTGGCAAAGTAATGTCTCTGCTTTTCAATATGCTGTCTAGGTTGGTCATAACTTTTCTTCCACTGAGTAAGCGTCTTTTAATTTCAGTTGTGTCCAATTCTTTGCAACTCTATGGACTGTAGCCCACCAGGCTCCTCTGTCCATGGGGATTCTCCAGGCAAGAATACTGGAGTGGACTTCCATTTCCTTCTCCAGGGGATCTTCTCAATCCAGGGATCCAACATGCATCCTTCATGTCTCCTGCATTGGCAGGTGGGTTCTTTACCACTAGCGTCACCTGGGAAGCCCCAAATAACAGAGGAGGGCACCCCTCCAAAAAGGAAGGCAGCTTTGCAGATACCTTGATTTTAACCCAGTGAGACTCATTTCAGACTCCTGACCTCCAGAAATGTAGGAGAATACATTTGAATTGTTTTAAGCCACTAAGTTTGGGGTCATTTGTTACAGCAGCAACAAAAAGCTAATACAACTGAATCACTGCTGTACACCTGAAACTTACATGATACAGTAAATCAATTCTACTTAAATTTTTTAAATAAATAAAAATAAAAAAATAAGAAGCTAATACAAATACTTATAGATAAAATTATACTATAGTGGTTTTAAAACATGGCCAAGATTTCTTTGACTCTCTTCTCGTGCAGAAACAAGGATCTAGGTCCCCTCTCCTTGAATCTGATCAGGCTTGTGACTGCTTTAACCAGTTGATTATGGTAGAAGAGATACAATAGGACTTCTGTGACTAAGTCATAAAAAGCCAGGCAGCTTCTACCTTATTCACCTGGAACACTCATCTTTGACCCCTAAGACTGCCATCTAGAAGGGCCATATGTACACAGTTCCAGTGAAATTCCCAGCCCAGGCACCACATGTGACCGAGGAAGCCGTCTTAGAAGTGGATCTTCCAGCCCAGATGGTGAGGGCTATTTCTGACCTGGACCGCTGGTGGCATCATCACTGATATCACATCTGTGTGGTCAGATCAGTTGTGAAAGAACATCAGCACCTTCTGCTCTGTGGGGAGCAGCAGTTAGCACACACTTCACAGATCTATCTGACCTTGAAGGAGGCCTGCTGCAATACCAGCTCCTGGCCACCCTCTAACTAGGAAATCATTTCTTCAGAGGAACCTCAAAGAACAAGCAATTTCACCAGAAGTGTTTCCAACCAATGGGGAAACGGAGATATTCATGCAGATACTCTGAACACCCCTCTGTTAACCAAAGGGTGTTGACAGCCCTGGGTTGTGCAACTGACACCATGACACCAACACAGTGATTAAAATATTCCCCTCCAGTCACCCCCAGTTTCTGTCTTTCAATGCCATGAGGTTTTCTCTCTATAAAGAAAAATGGCAATGGCTTGAACCCAAGAAGGAAGTCACTCTTTCCAGAGGGTCCAGGCTATCATATTCTACCAAGTGGTTCAGAAAGGAAGAGCAAGGGAGGTTAATTTTACTTTACAGATGAAATAACTGAGGCCAAATTCACTGAAAGTTGGCAAGAGACATACTCCAAGCCTATTTATTTCTCACTGGGCCAGGTAAGTTCAGATTCATGTTAGTTATCCCCGAAAGTCCTGTTGTCTTGGTGGCATAAGAGATAGCCCAGGTTTGATCCCTGTTATTTTTAGTGACTTCATGGGCTAAATGAAATTCCCTCCCTGCAGAGATGGTAGGCCAGATAAGGCATTTTCCTGTACTGGTTCATTTAGTCCTCAAAATATTACTAATGGTGCAAATTTTATTGCACCCCCCGTTGATAGAGGAGGAAATGAAAGTTCGGAGAGTTTAGGTTAACTTCCTTATAGCTGTGCTGCCAGCAATGCTGTGTAGTTAGCAATGTTGAATAAACCTGGGTCCATCCATGTCCCATGCTCTTAACCATCAGATCCATCTCTCAAGGTGTGGTTCCACCTGAAACGTTTTAACCTAACATTCCCTGTTTCATGATTCCCTGTTTCAGTTGGTACTCTGCTTGCAGTTGGCCAAGAGATCATTCTCTTGGGTGGTCAAAGGTAAGATGATTCAAGTCCCTCTCCCCACTATGGCAGCTTGGCTTTACGCTTGCTTATCAAACAAAAGTCAGAGTATAGGCAAACTTTCTGTTTGCCATCCCTCTCTTTCCCCTTACCCCTACTCAGGTACGTTCAGGGCACATCAGCAAATATACTGTCTATGTTGAATCTACCTAGGTTTTGAGACGACTTCCTCTATCGTTCATGGCACCTCTGATCTCTACAAATATTTCCCTTGGTCTTCCCTCATCTGCATTTATGGGAGTGGTACAGCAATAACATTCCCTGCCCGGGGCAATGATTCTCTCCCTCTCTCTTCAATCTCCGGCTCCAATAGTCTGGAAGGATGAAGAGAGATACAGGATAGTCCTGCCATCTCCAGGGGATATTGTCTCTGGAAGGGATATATGGAATTGTCTTTGGGGGGTGAGACAACAGTTTTATGCAGGATAAATTCCCAACCAACATCTTATTAAATTACATAGAAAATTTCAGGAAGATGGAGGGCAGTGACACTGCCTGATCCTGGAAAATAAAGGAGAAGAATTACTCATAAGGTTACAGTAGAACTCTGCAACTTAGGAAATCACAAGTATGGCCCCAATTTTAGGAAAGATATACCCTACTTGTGTAATGGTTAATATTCTTCACATATCAAAATTTTAGAAAAATAACAAACATATTACATACCTAAGTGTATATAGAACACAAAATTTTGCTTTTAAAAGAAATTAAATTTTTTCCTTTTCCTTTTCTCAGTATTTTTCCTTACTACTACTAGTCCATCTAGAGGAGGTTTGATGGCACTGGATATAGCAGGTAGCCAGGGAGCTTGGGGTGCAAATGAAGAGTGACCTCCATGCCACATTCTCCCATCTCCAGACAAGGTCACAGCTCCATCCACATCAGAACATTTACATTTACTTCCTCAGACATCTCACTATTTTTTCTCTTATGTCCAGAGACTTGTACACAAATGTTTGTACAAGTTTTATTCAAATACCCCCAAGTTTCATTCCAAATAGAACTCAAATATCTTTCAAGTGGTGGATGGATAAACAAACTGTGGTACCGTTATTCTGCTATAACATGAAACATACATTCTTAAAAATCACTGAAATATGAGAAAGTGTGCAATAAAAACCATAGGGCTTCAGGGAAATGGGATTGGGACACAACACTCAAACACTTGCTCAAAGATACACTGGAAAAACTAGGAATCTAATAAAATAATAGCACAACTTTATGTATGTGAAATAGTTAACATAAATACTACAGTAAGTATGACACGTGGAAAAAAGCCCAAAGTTTGCTTGTGGAAGTGAGAGTCAGGGGGTTGCAGCTTGTAAGTTATTGTGAAGCAGTAGAAGGAGGGTTGTCTAAAATCAGAAACTTGTAATTCGAGCTGTGGATGGGTATGGCTCATAACATACGCAATGAACTGAGGTAGATGGTAGGCATTTGAGTGTGTGTGTGCGCGAGCACATACAAGCTGTAGTGATATACACCTATGAGGCCTGTTCACCTAGTGTTTTTCATGGATAAAATCACATGTAAGCAAATGGAATAACTTGTTTTAAGCTCAAATTGTTTCCTAATATGTCAATCATATTAGAATAAATTCACATTTTCTAAAGAAGTATTATAGCAGACCTGACTATACATTCACACAGTGGTATATTACTCAGCAACAAAAAGGAGTCAACTACTGATACATTGGAGAAGGCAATGGCACCGCACTCCAGTACTCTTGCCTGGAAAATCCCATGGACGGAGGAGCCTGGAAACCTGCGGTCCATGGGGTTGCTGAGGGTCTGGACACGACTGAGGGACTTCACTTTCACTTTTCACTTTCATGCATTGGAGAAGGAAATGGCAACCCACTCCAGTGTTCTTGCCTGGAGAATCCCAGGGGCGGGGTCGCACAGAGTTGGATTCGACTGAAGTGACTTAACAGCAGCAACTGATACGTGCAAAACTATGGATACACGTCAGGAGCACAACATTAAGAATCCAGACTGAAAAGGCTACATATTGAATTATTCCACTAAGATGAAACTATAAGGACAGAAATCTGATCAGTGAACAGTATGAATTAAGAGATGGGAATTTCATCAGAGACACTGAAAACCTTTAAAAAAGGATCAAAGAGGAATGTTAAAAATGAAAAATAAGATCTTATAAGTGAAGGGTACATTAGCTAGGCTAACAGCAGACTAGACAGAGCAAAGAACCAGTAGACTTGAAGATAGATCAATAGAAAATATCTAATTAAGATACAAAAAGTGAAAAAAATGTTGAAAATAAGAAGAGTGCATTCAAGATATGTATAAAAATATCAAATAAAGAAATAAATATGTATGTTTGTTGGAGTATCAGAAGGGGTGAGAGAATTAGGAAGCAAAAAAAGTCGAAGACATTAAACTACAGATCCACAAAGCTCAGGAGTCCCAAGCAAGATAAATACAAAAAAGACAACAGCTAAGCACAATAAAATCAACTTCAGAAAATCCAAATACAATATACATATTCATGTGTACATGGGACATTCACCAAGATACACTGGGCCAAGAAACAAGTCTAAATAAATATCCAAGAATTAAAATAACACAGAGTATATTCTCTGATCATAGTATAATCTATTAAATCTGATTGATCTAATTAGAAATCAATAACAATAAAATATATAATAAACACTCAACTATTTGGGAATAAAGAATGCAATTCTAAATTACTCATGGGGCAAAGATAAAAATCACAAAATAAACAAGAAAATATTTTGAACTGAATGATGATGAAAATACATGATATAAAAACCTGTCATTTTGAAGCTAAAGCAGACCTACAAAAGAATTTAGAGCTTTTAATATTTCTATTCAAAAACCAGAAAGATATAAAAAAATTAAATAGATCTTTCACCTTAAGAAGCTAGGAAGAACTGAGCAAGTTAAGCCCAAAGAAAGTTCATGGAAGAAAAGAATAAGATTTGCAAGCAATGAAACAGAAATCAGAAAAGAGAAAAATCCGTGAAGTCAAAAATTGGTCATTTGGAAAGATTAATGAAATTGATAAATCTTGTTGTTTCTCATACTTTTCTCACTGGGTCCCTCAATAAATTTCCCATTAGAGACCAGCAGCTTATCCTTCTATCCTGATGCTATGTCAGAGCCAGTCCTCCTGACTCTCCATAGGAGAGACATCCTGAAGGACATGGAGTGGGCACAGTCCACAAAGCATAGACAGGTGGGCGAGAAAACATCCTGGAAAGGACCAGCCTCCCGGGGCCCTGCTAGGTGTGCAGGACACAGGAGAGATTCCTGAGGAGTTTCTGCCTAGGCCCAGGGCCTACAAGGGGTCAAGAAAGAGCTACCTTTTTGCAAAAGACAGAAGTCAGCCCCCATGAGCAATGAAACAAATGTCTAGGGGATCTTAGGGCTTGAGGAAATATTTCTCACTCTGAAATTAGACTGAATCTGAGCTCCCCAGCACAGAGAAAAACACGGAGTAGAAAGAGAAAAAATCCCACAGATATTCTGCTCCTGAACCGTTTCTCTTTTATGCATTTTTCCCTTTTACCACTGTTTCCTTCATATAAGAGACTGTAAAGTCTGTGCCAACCCCAGCAAGGTGTGAATCCAGGATTACATCAGCAATTGGAATTAGACCCCTGAGGGCTCTACAATCAGCAGGGAAAGAGCTAGAGACGTGAACAGATTGGCTACAGGGACCTGAGCCAGGTGAGGTCCCTGCAATCTCACTAACCACTTCCAGACAAACTCTAGGGCTCACTTTCCCTTTATGTTAAATTTATGTATGCTATGTTCTGGTTGTAATTCCTTTCCAGCTTCAAATTGTATTATTTACAAAATATGCTGAGAGATCATGGCCTGCTCTCACATCCCCTCACTTTGTCCCCTTCAGTCACACAGGGATTTCAGTGCCTGAAATCAGCTGGGTCCAGGGCAGACATTGTAAGAAATTTATCAAACCAGCAATATTTATTGACTATGTGTACCCAGTTGTGGATTCTGGATTTGGAAAGAATAAAGTTGGCCTTCCTTCCATCCTCCTGTGTGTCTCCCTCTGAATTTAATTATTAAATTTGAGGAGTATTAATATTAGAGAGGATGTAGAACTACTGACACCCACATGCTGCCGCTGGCACTGTGACTAGGTCCTGTGGTTTCGGAAAATTCTGTTGTCATCCTGTATAGTAAAAGTGTTACCAAAAGAGTATCTGGGGTCCAGCTGCTCACTGCTCAAAAGCCAATAAACAGGCCAGGTGGGTGGGAAGGAAAGCTTCCTTTATTTCAGATCCTGGCAACTGTGTGGAGGGAGATGGGGCTAGGCAGACATCTGTTCAAAGGCTGACTCCCCATCACTGGCAACCCGTGGGGTAAGAGCTCTTATATTCAGAAGGAGGGGGCTATATGTAGAAACAGCACAATCAGCTCTGACAATCGTCTTCAAATTGGTCATCGGTGGTGCGACCAATGTCATCTTGGTTGTTTTAGGTACAGTTAATCTTCAGTTCCAGGGTCGGTTTGTTTCCACTTCTTTGAGGTCAGTTCTCAGAATTGTGGCAGCTTATGTGGTGGGGGTACAGTCTGGTCATCATATAATTGAAGTCTTCCACATGGGGTTTCATAAGGTAGCTCACAGGATATGGTTCAAAATACTAGCTACAGTCCTTGAGAAGGAACTAAAGGTCCTTAACTGTGCTTGCTGCTGCTGCTGCTGCTAAGTTGCTTCAGTCGTGTCCAACTCTGTGCGACCCCATAGACAGCAGCCCACCAGGCTCCGCTGTCCCTGGGATTCTCCAGACAAGAACACTGGAGTGGGTTGCCATTTCCTTCTCCAATGTAGGAAAGTGAAAAGTGAAAGTGAAGTCGCTCAGTCGTGTCCGACTCTTCGAGACCCCATGGACTGCAGCCCACCAGGCTCCTCCGTCCATGGGATTTTCCAGGCAAGAGTACTGGAGTGGGGTGCCATTGCCTTCTCCGTAACTGTGCTTAGTGACTACATTATTATTATTTGGTCTCCTTTGACAGTTTCCCTCTGTTTTTGCATTTCTCATTTCTCTAATTAAACTCATTCTTTGACTAAAGTTTTCCACAAACAAAAGGCAGGCAAAGAACATGGGTGGGGGGCAATGATCATAGGGTCCTGCTCCATTTCAGAAGCTTATCCAAGGACCTAGCATGCTGCTGCTGCTGCTAAGTCACTTCAGTCGTGTCCAATTCTGTTCGATCCCATAGACAGCAGCCCACCAGGCTCTGCTGTCCCTGGGATTCTCCAGGCAAGAACATTGGAGTGGGTTGCCATTTCCTACGTGCTCCTAAATACATCCCCCAAATACCCTTGCACATGTACACTGGGGAATATGCACAAGAATACTCACAGCAGCCCTGTTGGCATTAGCAGAAATAAATTAATAAAATCAATTACTAGCAAAAATTTAAATGGGAAAATGAAAAATACATTATGATATATTCACATACTGAAATACCACCAGAAGTGAAAGAAAATGTACTACAGCTAGATACAGTAATATGGGTGAATTTTCAGAAGTATAATGTTGAGAAAAAATGCTATGAGGGAATACATATAATGATTCTACTCATATAAAGTTCAAAAATACACAAAACTAAAAATAGATGGTTTAAGATTCAAGTGTGCTTGGTGAAACTGCAATAGGAAAGAAACTTTGTATTCTCACACAATCACTAAAGGGATATTGCTTGTAAGCTTAAATTATGCAGTGACCCATCTTTGGGATCCCTGGCTCCCATGTCATGATCATCAAGCTAAAATACCTTTGTTTAGCTCATGGGAAACTTCCAGACTGTGCCCCACTTGTGAATGGCTGCCGGACAGGAGAAATTAACACATCTCCTCCGGAGTCTGACCAGAAACAGTACCTTACTCCCTCCCCTTTTAGTGTAAAAAAAGGCTGAATTCTAACTCAGGAAAGATGGTTCACTAGTCCACAGTCTTCTCCTTCTGTGGGTTTTCTGCAGAGAGTCACTATCCCTTGCCCTAGCAACTTGTCCCTTGATTAATTGGCCCATTTGGGGTGAGCAGTACAAGCTTGGACTCGGTAATAAAATCACAGGAAAAATGAGAGTATAGCATAGATTATGTTTGGAAGAGAGATTGTTTGGAGGAAAGGGGAAAGGGACAGAACTGCAGAGGGCTACATGGGGTAGTGAGTGCAGGGATGTTTGTTATGCTGTTTTTCTTCATTCTCAATCTTTGTTTTGTGCGTGTGTGTGTGTGTGTGTGTGTGTGTGACTCAGTTGTGTCCTACTATTTGAGATCCCATGGACTATAGCCTGCCAGACTCCTCTGTCCATGGAATTCTCCAAGCAAAAATACTGGAGTGGGTGGCCATTCCCTTCTCCAGGGGAATCTTCCCAACCCAGGGATCAAACCCACATCTCCTGCATTGCAGGCAGATATCTGGAGCCACCAGGGAAGCCCTATTTAATGCCTGCTGCTCCTGCTAAGTCGCTTCAGTCGTGTCCGACTCTGTTCGACCCCATAGACAGCAGCCCACCAGACTCCCCTGTCCCTGGGATTCTCCAGGCAAGAACACTGGAGTGGGTTGCCATTTCCTTCTCCAATGCATGAGAGTGAAAAGGAAAAGTGAAGTCGCTTAGTCGTGTCCGACTCTGTGGGACCCCATGGACTGCAGCCCACCAGGCTCCTCCGTCCATGGGATTTTCCAGGCAAGAGTGCTGGAGTGGGGTGCCATTGCCTTCTCTGATTTAATGCCTACTCATTGCTAAATAAAAGCAATTATAAAGCCATAACAATCAGGTTATAGAAAAGAACATTTAGAATGACCCCATTTTTTGTTTAAAGGTATATGTATTTAATATGTATAATGATTATATATATAAAAACGACTAGAAAATTGCACATCAAAATATGAATAGTATTAAACAATGAGTTTTTTCTTATAGTTTGATTTTCTTAAAAAGTCTGTAAGAATTATGCACCATTTTTATTGAAAAATTACTTTCAGCCACATATAGAATTTTATAATGAAATGATATTGCTCACAATATGTCAAAGCCTGGGCTATGAAATTGATATTTTTGTGTATGATCCCAGCTCAGAGAAAGCATTCAGAGACAAAAGAAAAAGATACACCTAAAAGTGATACTGTGTGACCACACAGAATTTCTGTTTAATTCATTTTGCTTAAGTATTTTCTAAGCTCCTTCACAGTACCACTTTTTCAGTAATAAATCATGATGAAAGCTTTTTGTTTGTCTCATTTTAAGAAGGATGAGCCAGGGAATTCCCTGGTGGTCCAGTGGTTAGGACTCTGCTCTCTCACTGTGGAGGCCCCGGGTTCAGTAGCTGGTTGGGGAACTAAGCTCCCACAAGCTGTGCAGTATGGCCCCAAAAAAGAAGAAGAATGTGCCAAAAGCCTACTGCTTACGTAAGCTTTCAGAGGACTCTCTGCATCTTGCTCATGGCTTAATCTCTGGCACCTGGAAGCGCTCTACTCACAGGATGCATTCATTAATTATTTACAGAAAAAATGAAAGAGTAAATGAGTGAATTGATGAATAAACAGGTGGAAGGGATAAAGCACAACAGTTGGTCTCCAATATTTATTTGTCCCTTCTCTGTCCATTTCCTTCTCTGTCCATTACAGTCGAAAAGGGTATAAATTCCATGGATGAGAAGAAATTGAAGCCCAAGATGGGTAGGAGAGGGTATGGTGTTTCATTCCTTGGCTTGGATGAAGTCCTTTCTAGCAGCCCAGACACCTTACAGACTGACCATCTTTGTGGATTCTTAGGAGGCAGGGAGGTTGTAGAATAAGATGAACAAACAGCAACCGAGTTTCAAAAAAAAGAAGAAGTGGAAAGAAGAGGGATTCCATGAACTTGAGAGGGGTCATCCACCTCTGTTAAGGGCAAGATTCTATGCTTTTGCAATTCTTGGTAAGACATCCTTTGTTGGCACTTTGAAAAGGAAGTGTTCACTGCAAGTCAGCATGGGTGAAGCTGGGGCAATGAGGCTGGGCCAACTTCACTTCCTTCTCTGGCAGCAATGAACTGCTGAGGAGCCGTGGGCTGGAAAAAGCTGCGAGCAAAGGCTCTGCTCTCCAGCATTTAATAAATTTTCTCCAGCTAGGAAAACAGTAAAACTCAGGAAACTAATGTACTGTCTACTGTGGGCTGGTACATTATCCCATGTGCCAGTGCAAAAAACAAAAACTTTAACCCCCCAAAAGTTACCCAGCCTTAATCCTCCCCAGGCCTCCTGCCTCACTCCAGCCCTTCTTTTCTGAGTAGAGAAGTAGGGTCAGTTATGCAAGAATAAAGCTTCAGGAGGAGGGTACACGCTGTTTACAAAAGTATGGAAAGCTGATACCTGAGTGTTACCAGGAACTTAGATTCAAGCATCCAGAAGTTGGCACAGGGATGCAAGCGATGATGTGAATGAATCAGCTTCTCCCCTCCTCCTGCCCACGTGTGTCCCCCACCTCCCCCACATCTGACTCTCTGCTCACCAAGGGACAAAGACCAGTGTCAGCCACCTGCCCCTTCCTGGTGCACACCCAGGAGCCCACAGTCAGCAGGGAGGACAAAGGCAGCCATCAGAGGCATCCACTACATGTCTCTCCATCTCTCTGAACTTAAAAAGAACTGGGAGAGGCCCTGCTCCCCACTGGGCTCTGGTTTTCTGGGAGAAATTAGGCAGCTCAGATCCTTTCCATCCACCTACAGGGGGGAGACTGAAGTCTCAGGGGGAGGCATTCACAGTCTTCTCTTCCTGTTTTCCCTTAAAGCAGCTGACAAGAGCTCTTGTTACATCCACCCACCTGTTCTCCAGGATGCAGCTACCTTCAGGGCCCACATGGATGAAAGGGAAAGTAAACTGTAGAGTGACCAGACAGAAAGGACCTGGACAATGGCCCTCACCTCCCTTCTCTTCAGTCACCTGCTCATCTATGTATTCCTCGAATGCTCCAATCTCATTCCTCCTCTAGGTCTTGGCCTTGCTGTTCCCACTCCTAGGACACACCTCCTCCAGTCTCCCCCAAGCAAGTCTGGCTCATCCTCAACAGGCCAGCCCCAGTAGAAGTGACACTCCCTCTGAAGAGGCTCCCCTGGCTGGCTTGGTAAGCAACCTCCACTCGACCCTCAGGTCTATCAGAACACCTTGGTTTTTCCTCTTTCTAACTTCTAATTCCATCTCCTACTCCCTGTTTGTCTGATTCTCCACTATAATTTGAGCATCTAAAAAGCAGAAGCCGACGGTGGGAAGGGGTCGGCGAGTGATGCGCGGACCTGTCGGCTCAAGATGTCGTACATGCTCCCGCACCTGCACAATGGCTGGCAGGTGGATCAGGCCATCCTTTCGGAAGAAGACCGCGTGGTCGTCATTCGGTTTGGGCACGACTGGGACCCTACTTGCATGAAGATGGATGAGGTTCTGTACAGCATTGCTGAAAAGGAACAAGCACATCATGATCGACCTGGGCACCGGCAACAACAACAAGATCAACTGGGCCATGGAGGACAAGCAGGAGATGATCGACATCATCGAGACGGTGTACTGGGGGGCCCGCAAGGGCCGTGGGCTGGTCGTGTCTCCGAAGGACTACTCCACCAAGTACAGATACTGAGCGCGGCCCACCCGGTGCACGTGGTGCCCTGGGGTTGTTCTCATGTTGAAGTATTTTCAACTATTTAAAGCCTTTGAGAAAGCGTTTGGCAAAGTACATGGAGCTTAAGGAGCTGGAGGGTTTTGCAGTGTGGGTGGCATTGCCTCGCCTTTCAGTCTGCCTGGTCACTGTATTTTTGTATCAGCAAATATCTGTAAATATCTAACTGAAATAAATACACAGTGATGGGGATGGTCAAAATTGTTTATTTACTAAGAAACTTAGTGTACAGATTAATGATTTTGGTAGTCAAGAATGGACTCTCTACCATTGAGTGAGGCTCAGTGTGTCTCATGGTTCCGGAGGCTGGAGTCAGATCCAGCTGTCAGGCTGGTCCTCCGGGGCCTGACAGGGAGTCTGTTCCCACCCCTCTCCTGGCTCTGGTGGTTTCTGGCGTCCCTTGGCTGGTGATGCTTCACCACAGTCCCAGCCTTCATCCTACACATTGTTCTCCCTGTGCGTGTGTCTGTTCAGATGTTCCACTGGGCGAGGGCTGCCCTGCTCCAGCACGACCATCTCTACTCATGACGTCTGCAACAGCCCCATCTCCACAGGATACATTCTGAGGTCCAGGGGTGAGGACTTCCGGCACAGGAATTGTCAGGGACACAGCTGATCCCTCAATAGAACCAAAGGCTTGAGTTCAGGAAGAATACACACTTAACGAAAAGTTACATTTTATTCTGGTTATAAAAACAGTACGATAAAATAATGATTTTTGCAGGCTTCCCTTTAAAGACTAAGAGCTGATTCTTATACTTCTTAAGATCAAATCTGATGTGCGTACTGTATTTTATGTGGAAACCAGACCCTTCAATCCGTGTAGCTACTTTCCTCCTCATAATCTCAAGTTCCTCTCCTATCTCGCTTACCCCAGCAGCATTTGTTAGTTGGGATCTTCCTGGGCACATCTCAGTGCACACAGACTACACAGTCAAGAGTGGGCGCCTGGCGTGGAGGAGCACAGGGAACTCTGGGGAGCACATCTGGAGCCCACACTTGGCTTCACAGCCCTTGGGCAAGTGCTCTCCCACGTGAAGAGGATGGTAGCGTCTGCTGTCTGACACCTGCTGTACTCAGATCAGTCACAGCATTCCCTGGGGGCTCTCTGCTGTGAAAAGGCTCACTGCCTCATCAGATTGACTCATTGTTGAAACATGAGTGTACTTACCAAAGAATGAAAATTTTAAAAAGCCACACACACACAAGTATGTGCTTTTAGAAACGGACATAGGGACTTCTTTGCCAATAAAGGTCCGTCTAGTCAAGGCTATGGTTTTTCCAGTAGTCATCTATGGATGTGAGAGTTGGACTATAAAGAAAGCTGAGTGCAGAAGAATTGATGCTTTTGAACTGTGGTGTTGGAGAAGACTCTTGAGAGTCCCTTGGACTGCAAGATCAAACCAGTACATCCTAAAGGAAATCTATCCTGAATATTCATTGGAAGGACTGATGCTGAAGCTGAAACTTCAATACTTTGGCCACCTGATGTGAAGAACTGACTCACTGGAAAAGACTCTGATGCTGGGAAAGATTGAAGGTGGAGGAGAAGGGAACAACAGAGGATGAGATGGTTGGATGGCATCACCAACTCAATGGACATGAGTTTAAGTAAACTCCAGGAGTTGGTGATGGACAAGGAGGCCTGGTCACAAAGAGTTGGACATGACTGAGTAACTGAACTGAATTGATAGGGACTTCCCCGGTGGTCTGGAGGTTAAGACGCTGCACTCCCAATGCAGGGGGCTCAGGTTTGATCCCTGGTCAAGGAACTAGATCCCACATGCTGCATCTAAGAATTTGCATGCTATAACTAAAGATCCCAGTACAACCAAATAAATTTTTTTTTAAATGGATATAAAACTCAAATGCAAATATGCAGTTTAATATCTCCAGTTTTAATTTTCCCGAAAATAGTATAATACTGTGTCATATGAGGTGCTAAAGAAAAAAAATGTGATCCTAAGTACCTGGCATATGAAAGACATTTGATAGTATACTTCTGACATTTATTCAAGCAAGACCATTAGCCAGTAATTACCTGAAAAGATGCTCACCATCATCAGTCACCAAGGGAATGCATATCAAAACCAGGAGATGACACTGACACCCATGAGAATGGGTGTGAACAGACTCAAGGGTCCATTACTACAAATGCTGACAAGGATGTGAGAAACGGGCTGCCATGCACTCTGGCGGGAAGGGACAGTGGTGCAGTCACTGTGGAAACCAGTGTGGCAGTTCCTCAAAAATACGGCGTGGAATTACCATCTGACCCATCAGAGGCACTCCTAGGTATATCTCAGAGATAAAACATGTATGTCCACACAGAAAGTTGGACACGAATTTTTATAGCAGCATTTTTCATAAGAGCCAAAGACAGGCATCTCAGATGTCCATCAGCTCCCCAGTGGATCGAACAGTGTGCTGTATCCATGCAGTAGACTATCACTTGGTCATAAGAGGGAATGAAGTACTGATGGAGGCTCCAAACTTGAAAACATTAACGTAAGTAGAAGAAACTAGTTGTTATGTCGTGTGTGATCCCATTTATAGATGTCTAGAATGGGCAAATCCATAGAGACAGCTGATTAGTGTTTGTGTAAGACTGGAGGATGTGGAAATTGGGCAGTGACAGCTGTTGGGTACAGGATTTCTTCTTAAGATGATGGAAATCTTGCAGAATTGTGGTTATACATGTCTGTGAATATATGAAAAATCACTGAATTGTATGCTTTAGTTGGATGAATTGCATGGCATATGAATTCTCTCATTGATAAAGCTTTATTAACAGAAAAACAAACAAAAAAAAAAATAAAAAGCAGAAGCCTTCTTTTCTTGTCTGCCTTAGTATCCCCAGGTTGTAGAAAGTATCTGGCATGCAGAAGAAGTTCAATAAAGATCAGTTCAGTTCAGTCACTGAGTCATGTCCGACTCTGCGATCCCATGGACTGCAGCACACAGTCTTCCCTGTCCATCACCGACTCCCAGAGCTTGCTCAGACTCAAGTCCATCGAATCGGTGATGCCATCCTACTGTCTCATCCTCTGTCATCCCCTTCTCCTCCTGCCTTCAATTTTCCCCAGCATCAGGGTCCTTTCCAATGAGTCAGCTCTTTGCATCAGGTGGCCAAAGTATTGCAGTTTCAGCTTCAGCATCAATCCTTCCAATGAATATTCAGGACTGATTTCATTTAGGATGGACTGGTTGGATCTCCTTGCAGTCCAAGGGACTCTCAAGAGTCTTCTCCAATACCACAGTTCAAAAGCATCAATTTTTTAGCACTCAGCTTTCTTTAGAGTCCAACTCTCACATCCATACGTAACTAGTGGAAAAATCATAGCTTTGACTAGATGGACCTTTGTTGGCAAAGTAATGTCTGTGCTTTTTATGCTGTCTAGGTTGGTCATAACTTTTCCTCCAAGGAGTAAGTGTCTTTTTATTTCATGGCTGCAGTCACCATCTGCAGTGATTTTGGAGCCCAAAAAATAAAGTCAGCCACTGTTTCCACTGTTTTTCCATATATGTCCCATGAAGTGATGGGACCAGATGCCATGATCTTAGTTTTCTGAATGTTGAGCTTTAAGCCAACTTTTTCACTCTCCTCTTTCACTTTCATCAAGAGGCTCTTTAGTTCTTCTTCCCTTTCTGTCATAAGGGTGGTGTCATCTGCATATATGAGGTTATTGATATTTCTCCCAGCAATCTTGATTCAAACTTGTGCTTCATCCAGTCCAGCATTTCTCATGATGTACTCTGCATATAAGTTAAATAAACAGGGAGACAATATACAGCCTTGACATACTCCTTTCCCGATTTGGAACCAGTCTGTTGTTCCATGTCCAGTTCTAACTGTTGCTTCCTGACCTGCATACAGATTTCTCAAGAGGCAGGTCAGGTGGTCTGGTATTCCCATCTCTTTCAGAATTTTCCAGTTTGTTGTGATCCACACAGTCAAAGCGTTGACTATTGGTGTAGTCAATAAAGCAGAAGTAGATGTTTTCCTGGAACTCTCTTGCTTTTTCAATGATCCAGCAGATGTTGGCAATTTGATCTCTGGTTCCTCTGCCTTTTCTAAATCCATCTTGAACATCTGAAAGTTCACAGTTCACATACTGTTGAAGCCTGGCTATGGGAACTTTAAACATCACTTTGCTAGTGTGTGAGATGAGTGCAATTGTGTGGTAGTTTGAACATTCTTTAGCATTGCCTTTCTTTGGGACTGGAATGAAAACTGACCTTTTCCAGTCCTGTGGTCACTGCTGAGTTTTCCAAATTTGCTGGCATATTGAGTGCAGCACTTTCACAGCATCATCTTTTAGAATTTGACATAGCTCAGCTGGAATTCCATCCCCTATGCTTGTTTTGTTCTTAGTGATGCTTCCTAAGGCCCACTTGTCTTCACATTCCAGGACAGGTGGCTCTAGATGAGTGATCACACCATCGTGCTTATCTGGGTCGTGAAGATCTTTTTTGTACAGTTCTTCTGTGTATTCTTGCCACCTCTTCTTAATATCTTCTGCTTCTATTAGGTCCATACCAATTCTCTCCCTTATTGTGCCCATCTTTGCATGAGATGTTCCCTTGGTATATCTAATTTTCTTGAAGAGATCTCTAGTCTTTCCCATTCTATTGTTTTCCTCTATTTCTTTGCACTGATCACTGAGGGAGGCTTTCTTATCTCTTCTTGCTATTCTTTAAAACTCTGCATTCAGATAGGTATATCTTTCCTTTTCTCCTTTGTGTTTCACATGTTTTCTTTTCTCAGCTATTTGGAAGGCCCACTAGGACAATCATTTTACCTTTTTGCATTTCTTTTTCTTGAGGATGATCTTGATCACTGCCTTCTGTACAGTGTCATGAACCTCCATCCATAGTTCTTCAGGCACCTTGTCTATCAGATCTAATCCCTTACATCTATTTGTCACTTCCACTGTATAATCATGAGGGACATGATTTAGGTCATACCTGAATAGTCTAGTGGTTTTCCCTACTTTCTTCAATTTAAGTCTGAATTTGGCAATAAGGAGTTCATGATCTGAGCCACAGTCAGCTCCCAGTCTTGTTTTTGCTGACTGTATACAGCTTCTCCATCTTTGGCTGCAAAGAATATAATCAATGTGATTTCGGTATTGACTATTTGGCGAATGGTCAATCAATGTTAACCATTTATCTGTTTATCTTTAATCTGTAAACATAGATTAAAAATTAAATAAAAAATAATTTTTTAATTAAAATTAAAAATAAGGTTAAAATTTTTAAATCTACTGAATGAGTGAACCTCAGCACTCGGGAATGTCTCAATGCAGACACCTAAGGGAGATTTCACTCACTTACATTGTTAGGTTACACACACCTTTCAGAAAGCATGCAAAGCTTTACAAGCTTAATGAAATTACTCAAAAGTTCCCATAGCTTGTACGTGGTGGACTCTGGGACCTAAAACAATGCCTCAGACTAGATCCAAAGTTTCTGCTCTTTCCATGAGAACAGGGGGTTAATGCTTTTACCTTTCAGTGGGAAACTTTTTTGGGACAACAAACTGGAACCCTACTATGTACAGCTGATAAAACACAGGTACTTAACACCAAGAACTATCACCCCACATCATTAGTTGGCCACTCTCAAAGATACAGGAAATAACAGTCCCATATCCCAGGAACCCTCTTCAGTTCAGTTCAGTTCAGTTGCTCAGTTGTGTCCAACTCTTTGTGACCCCATGAACCGCATCACGCCAGGCCTCCCTGTCCATCACCAGCTCCCGGAGTTTACTCAAACTCATGTTCATCGAGTTGGTAATGCCATACCCATCTCATCCTCTGTCATCCCCTTCTCCTCTCGCCTTCAATCCTTCCCAGCATCAGAGTCTTTTCCAATGAGTCAGCTCTTTGCAGAAGGTGGCCAACGGTTGGAGTTTCAGCTTCAACATCAGTCCTTCCAACAAACATTCAGGACTGATTTCCTTTAGGATGGACTAATTGGATCTCCTTGCAGTCCAAGGGACTCTCAAGAGTCCTCTCCAACACCACAGTTCAAAAGCATCAATTCTTCGGCATTCAGCTTTCTTCACAGTCCAACTCTCACATCCATGCATGACCACTGGAAAAACCGTAACCTTGACTAGACAGACCTTTGTTGGCAAAGTAATGTCTCTGCTTTTTAATATGCTGTCTAGGTTGGTCATAACTTTTCTTGCAAGGAGTAAAAGTCTTTTATTTCATGGCTGCAATCACCATCTGCAGTGATTTTGGAGCCCAGAAAAATAAAGTCTCCCACTGTTTCCACTGTTTCCCCATCTATTTGCCATGAAGTGATGGGACCGGATGCCATGATCTTAGTTTTCTGAATGTTGAGCTTTAAGCCAACTTTTTCACTCTCCTCTTTCACCTTCATCAAGAAGCTCTTTAGTTCTTCTTCACTTTCTGCCATAAGGGTGGTGTCATCTGCATATCTGAGGTTATTGACATTTCTCCTGGCAATCTTGATTCTAGCTTGTGCTTCATCCATCCTGGCATTTCACATGATGTACTCTGCATATAAGTTAAATAAACAGGGAGACAATATACAGCCTTGACATACTCCTTTCCCGATTTGGAACCAGTCTGTTGTTCCATGTCCAGTTCTAACTGTTGCTTCCTGACCTGCATACAGATTTCTCAAGAGGCAGGTCAGGTGGTCTGGTATTCCCATCTCTTTCAGAATTTTCCAGTTTGTTGTGATCCACACAGTCAAAGGCTTTGGCGTAGTCAATAAAGCAGAAGTAGATGTTTTCCTGGAACTCTCTTGCTTTTTCGATGATCCAGCAGATGTTGGCAATTTGATCTCTGGTTCCTCTGTCTTTTCTAAAACCAGCTTGAACATCTGAAAATTCACGGTTCACATATTGTTGAAGCCTGGCTTGGAGAATTTTGAGCGTTACTTTACTAGCGTGTGAGATGAGTGCAATGTGCAGTAGTCTGAGCTTTCTTTGGCATTGCCTTTCTTAGGGACTGGAATGAAAACTGACCTTTCCCAGTCCTGTGGCCACTGTGGAGTTTTCCAAATTTGCTGGAACCCTCTTATCCAGGCAAACCAGGGTGGTTGGCACCTTCCATCTCGGTCACTAAACCATCCTGGCATCCTGAGCACGGCCCCTGCCGCACACACTTAGGGTGACAAGACACAACTGTATTCTGTGGACAACACTGCCCTGCCTCTGGCTCCCCCAGCTCAGTCCAGAAGAAACTGTCCCTCAGTCTTGTCCTGGAGGCCGGCCTGGCTGAGCAGAGAGCCCAGGCCCCTGCCTGCGTAGCTAAGGGTCTGATGAAGCTCCCTGGGCTGGGCAGGGGGCAGGGCCCTTCTGTTCCACGTAGGTGAAGGTTTCTAATCCACCCTGGCTGGTGAGGCCCAGCCATCCCAGGACCCCCCTGGACCCTGCTCCCCCCGCCCAGCCCCCATCAGTCGTGGGTCTTGTGCTCGGGGTGAACTTGCACTCACCCCCACATCCCTCTCTGGTGTCCAGCCAGAGCTGCTGATCCTGAGACAGTCACCCAGCCTCTGAGCTCACGGTCCACCCCTTAGGTCGGGCTCTCCGAGGGGGCTTAACCAGCCTCCCAGGGGAGACCAGGAAAGGGGGGCCATTTCTGACATAGCTCCTGGTCTTCGGGCCTCCCCCACCACCACCCTCAAGACATCAGCCAAACGTGAAAGCCAGGGCCACTCTCTGCCTTCCTCTTTTCTTCGTCTAAATTGACTGAGTTCTCATAATTTACATATGTCATTGGTCACAATTCCAAAGAATCAAAACTGCAAGCTTAAATTTTTGGATCTTATGACTTCCTGAGCAGCAACTTTTTATAAAGGAGGCTCAGAGCCGAGATTTCAAGGAGCCAGAGAACCCAGGACTCCACAGCCCAGCCCTGTTCCTGTTGCTGGTTGGCACCCAGAACGATGAGGGTCAGCCTGGCCGCCCTGGCCTTCCTCCTCACTCTTGCCGTCCTGCACTCGGAGGCCAATGAAGGTGAGCCTGCTACTCCCACTGCTCTGAACAAAGAGAACACAGGGGCTGGAGACAGAAGGTGGGGGTGGGCAGGGTGTGGGGCTGCAGTGAGGAGCTGTGGGTGGTCTGGAAAACATGGTCTGGGGTTCCTGCAAAACAGTGTCTTTCCCGAGGGTGTCTCCCCATATCCGGTAGGGGCTCACTTCTGCCTCCCCTAGGGTGGGGAAAACCTGCCTCTAAAACAGCCTTCCTGGCCTTTGGTCCCCAGCCTCGAGAAGCTGACCCAGAGCCCTCCAGGTGTCTGCTCAGCTGCCTCCATACAGGAGCAGAATCTGGGCGAGAGGAACCCACAAAGGATCACGCTCTCTTCACGGCTTAGATGAGGGGTTGACCGTATTTGAATGGTTGCCAGCATTGAAAACTGGAAACGTTAAAAATCCCTATTGCCCATTTCTTTCACAAATATGGAAGACCAAGCAGACATGAGCCCGAGTTTCCACAAGCTCACCTCCAAATTAGACTGAGGTGGAGGTGCTGTCCCTTTAGATAAGGGGCGCTGCCCAGGCCTCAGGGTCCCCACTGCCTGCCACACCCAGCTGTGGTCTGCATGGTCTTGGGGGGACTTTGAGCCTGAGACACGCGGGTCAGCTTCCCTCCTCTCGCTGCAAGACCTGTCCAGTGTGTACACAGCGCAGAGCTGTGTACGAGCTCTCAGTAAATACCTGTGCTACAGGAAGAGCAGGCAGGGCTAAACCCCAGTGTCCTGACCCCCAGCTCACTGCCCTCAACAGGCCTGCTTGCCTCACTGCGGGGGGCTGGAGCCAGGGGATAAGGCGGCACAGAGGGACCTGGGAGGAGGCTTCCCAGGAAACAACTCTCCTGAGATGAATTTCTTTTTTTTTTTTTTTTAACTTTTATTTTTGTATTGGGGTATAGATGATTCACAATGTTGTCAGTTTCAGGTGAACAGGGAAGGGACTCAATCATACATATACACGCATCCATTCTCCCCCAAACTCTTCTCCCATCCACGTAACATTGAGCAGAGTTCCCTGTGCTCTACAGTAAGTCATTATTGGTTATCCATTTTAAATATAGCAGTGTGTACATGTCCATCTCAAACTCTCTAACTCTCCCTTCCCCCATCCTTCCCTCCTGGCAACCACAAGTTCATTCTCTAAGTCTGTGAGTCTCTGTTTTATAAGTTCATTTGTATCATTTATTTTTAGACTCCGAGTATAAGGGATGTCATAGGATATTTCTCCTCCGTGTGACTTACTTCACTTAGCATGTCGCTATTGTTGCTGTTCAGTCGCCCAGTCGTGTCCAGCTCTTTGAGACCCCATGGACTGCAGCACGCAGGCCTCCCTGCCCCTCACCATCTCCCGGAGTTTTCTCAGTATGGCAGTCTCTAAATCCATACACGTTGCTGCAAATGGTATCATTTCATTATTTTTAAAGGCTTAGTAATATTCCACTGTATATATGTACACATGTATGTATATATGTATACATGTATGTATGTATATATGTACACATGTACCACATCTTCTTTACCCATTCCTCTATCAATAGACATTTAGATTGCTTCCAAGTTTTGGCTATTGTAAACAGATCTCCTGAGCTGAATTTCAACTGAAATCAGAGACCAACCAATACTCCACACTAGGACTGTCCTTTGACATCCTGCTAGTTCGATGGATGATGGCTGTTTTCCAATTTTGACTGTGAAATTTTGACTGCGAAAGAGCTTTTCACTGCTTTCCAATAATTTCAGTTATTGTCATAAGACCTCTCATCTGCAAACCAGATCAGTGATAACTTCTCAAAGGGTGGTTTTGAGGAAGGAAGATGAGTCACATCGGGAACTAAGCCAGGCACCAGGCCTGTAGTAGAGTCTCAGGGCACATCTTCCTGGACTCACGAGGGGGTTGAGTTGAAAGTTGAAAGTTAAGTTGCTCAGTCATGTCCGACTCTTTGCGACCCCGTGGACTGTAGCCCACCAGACTCCTCTGGCCATGGGACTCTCCAGGCAAGAATACTGGAGTGGGTTGCCGTTTCCTTCTCAGGTTACCTCCCGATAAACGCAACCGGAAATGGAAAATACCGGAAGTTGAAAATGCATATAATGCACCTAATCTCCCAGACACCATAGCTTAGCCTCGCCCATCTCAAAGGTGCTCAGAACTCACCTTAGCTGACAGTCAGGGAACATCATCCAACACAGGCCTATTTTGTGATGGAATGCTGTCTAACACAGGTAATGTTTTTGAACACTGTACTGAAAATGATCCACAGAATGGTTGTCTGGGTCCAGACTGGTGGTAAGTGCGTCAGTGTTGACCCCAATGATCCCATGCCTGATCCAGAGTTGCAGCTGCTCTGCACAGCATCTCAAGAGAGGATCTATCCCGTATATACATAAAAAGCCGACTTTGTGCCACTTGCTCGGGCAACACGCTGGAATGCACTGGGAGCAGAAGCAGATCATCTCTCCCCGGGAGCCTGGGTCTGGAAGCTCTGCTCTGGTCAGCCTGTGACCTTCTGTGCCTTGTTTAGTTTTCTGGACCCACAGCTTCCTCGTCTGTTCCGTGGGGGTAATAAGGCCTTTACTGCACAAAACAATCATCGGTATAAAAATCAATTTGCACAAGGCTATTGCCGCAAGGCCATTATTTGCCATTTCAAGGACAAAGGAAAGGGTGGGTGTCCTGCCTGGAGTCACACAGCTTTCAGGAAAAAAAAAAAAACAAGGACAAGTTGAACTTTCCTGCCTCCTAGCCAAGGCCCTGCTCCTCTGAGCCGAGCAAACATCCGCTTCTAGCAGCAACCCCGCCCCTACCTGTGAGAGAGGGTCCTCTCAGATGCAGGGAACAGTCCCACCCTGCTGTGGCCCACCCTGGACGTCCACTAGCATTTTCAAGTGGGAATTCTTCTCAGCACTTCTCAGGACATTATATGTTTTTTCTAAATTCCAAATCCCAAGAAAAGTCAGTTGAGCAATTGGGGAAAACGGGCAAAAGTATTCTAATTCTGTTGATGGAATAAAGCTTAACATTCAACAGAGAGATGTCACTGACTTAAAGGAATTTGCTGACATCAGGCATGAAAGCAGGAAACACTGGCACGTGGAGTTAAGGTTAAGATCAGCACGTGGGGGGATGTGGGCTGGAGCACAAACGGGAGAAGTGGTCTTGATCCAGCTTCTTGAGACCATTGCCCTGTTACACATGGCAGTTCACAGCTCTGTCTGCTGCTAAGAAATGCTGCTGCTGCTGCTGCTAAGTCACTTCAGTCATGTCCGACTCTGTGTGACCCCATAGAAGGCAGTCCACCAGGCTCCCCCATCCCTGGGATTCTCCAGGCAAGAACACTGGAGTGGGTTGCCATTTCCTTCTCCAATGCATCAAAGTGAAAAAATAAAGTGAAGTCGCTCAGTCGTATCCGACTCCTAGCGACCCCATGGACTGCAGCCTACCAGGCTCCTCCATCCATGGAATTTTCCAGGCAAGAGTACTGGAGTGGGGTGCCATTGCCTTTTCCGAAGAAATGCTAGTAAGTTTGTAAAATTCATACACCTTCACAATCACTCAGCTGTGTCTGACTCTTTGCGACCCCATGGACTGTAGCCCACAGGCTCCTCTGTCCATGGGGATTCTCCAGGCAAGAATATTGGGGTGGGTTACCATGCCCTCCTCCACGGGATTGTCCCAACCCAGGGATTGAACCCAGGTCTCCTGCATTGCACGCGGATTCTTTACCATCTGAGCCACCAGGGAAGCCCAATCACGTAAGAGGAAATACAAAGAGAAAATGCATACATGTCACAGAATACTGGGACATGAAACCAAAAACATTTGCTAACATTTATATACGATCTAAATTAGCTAAAGCAGGGGACTTCCCCGGTGGTCCAGTGGTTAAGACTGCACACTTTCAATGAAAGGGACACAGGTTTGATCCCTGGTCCAGGAACTAAGATTCCACGTGTTGTGTGGGCAGAATGCAATATCAATTTGAATGAGAAAAACAAATTCAGGAGAAGCAGACCAGATATGTCCATCATTAAAATAGGAAATTAGCTCACGTGAAGGAAGCATTTAGTACTCAAACTCCAACTGAAAATGCATTTAGACATTCTTTCAACAGTTGGGCCAATCCAGAATGGAAAAAATGTTCTATGGAATTACTTGCTACAAAAGAAAGGTAAAGACTACAAGCAGTTTGCAATTGATGCTGCCTGTGTTTTAAATTTTTATTTTTGAATGAGAACTTTAAATATTTTAAATAGTTGTTGCACTTTTTTTGGTTTTTAAATGGTTTTCATTGGCCCTTTATTTTGTGTTAATGTTCCCATCTTTTCATGTTTTTTATTATCAACTGTCTTTAGCTGCTAGAGAACATTAAATGTGTTACTGAGTTTATAATCTTGTCACCATACATAGAAACATCCCTTATTGTTACTTTGAATTTATTTTTATAGAAAACCTTTTTTTGGGAAAAAAAAAAAACCTTCATAGAAAAATGATTCACTGTTTACTGTGTAGTCACATTATTTTTAAAACATGAGAATAAAGTGTTATATATTAAAAAAAATCACCTAACACAACACTAAATCAACTATACTTCAAAATAAAATAAAACCTTAAAATGAAAAAAAAAATTAATATGTAGTACAACCTAAAATGATTTTTATCTCATTTTTTAAAAATATGAATATAGAATAATTTATGATCTGAGAATTTCCAGGAATTCTGATTTCATATTCCTGAATCCTGAGGAAAACCAGAAATTTGAAACACTAGGACCACAGAGTCCCATCCCAGCCTTGGAGAGGGTCTGGGAGAAGAGGCTGGGAGGGGCTGGAGAGGCAGAGGAGGGAGGAAAGGACTTAGAGGAGGACAATTTAAGCGGGGATAGGGGGTGGTTGGGGGGGGGCCGCAAGGGAGCCTCCCTCATCGTCCAGTAGTTAAGACTCTGTGCTGCCAATGCAGGGGCCGCTGGTTCTATCCCTGGTCAAGGAACCCAGGTCCCACATGCAGTGTGGCTTAGCCAAAAGATTTTTTAAAAGGCGGAGAGAGGAGGAAGAGCAGGCCATTTCCTGCCAGGTGCTCCCATCTCCTGTCTCCCTCCCCTCCTCAGGGGCTGCGGGGAATGCAGATAGAGGTCTAAGCTTTCTCATGGAGAAGCTTCCAGCATCTTACAGTCCTCTACCTTGCAGAACCAGCTGGTAACATGAGAGTCTGCTGTTTCTCCTCGGTAACAAGGAAAATCCCACTCTCTTTGGTGAAAAATTATGAAAGGACCGGTGACAAGTGCCCCCAGGAAGCGGTCATGTAAGTACAGCCCCCCCAACAATGGAGAGGGTGCAATCTCAAGAACCAGTAGGGCTGGGAGAGGGAAGGGGGCGGGACTCTCTAGGAACAGTGACAAGAGCAGGGTGGGGTGGGGGTGACACAGGAGGCGCTGCTGGTGGGGGTCGGGGGAGAGGCTGGAGTGGTGGGACGGACTCTTCTTTGCCTGCTGACTCTCCATTTTTCATTTTCTCCTTCTTGCTCCTCAGCTTCCAGACCAGAAGTGGGCGATCCATCTGTGCCAACCCAAGCCAGGCCTGGGTGCAGCAGTACATCGAATACCTGGACCAAATGTCCAAGTGAGCTGCGAACAGTGGGACCTTCACAGTCGAGGGACCATGAGAAGAAGCCACAGAGCCACCTCCCCTCCCCAACCAGCTCCCTCACCCCAGATGGGCCCTGGGCGAGTCCTGGCCCGAATGAAAGCCCGTGCTCGCGTTTCCGTGCTCCTGCTCTCATGGTCTGCGCTCTCCCGAAGCTTTGCCGTGAAGCTCCGCCTCCTGGGGCCAGAGGAGACTGTGGCCTCCGGACAGCATCTGTCGTCCCCTTGCCCGCGCTCAGGTCTTGAAATAAATCCGTGCTGCAGAAAGGGACTGGTGGCTTAAATTGGTTCTCCCACAGACAGCCTGGTCATTTCTTTGATTTTACAGACACTTCTATGGTATTTACTGCGTATCCGGGGCTTGTAAACATTTCAATAGGAGTAGATGTAAATAGTGGGATGATGGAGGCGTAGTTAGGACCAGGAGGAGGACGAACAGTAACCCCAGTCAGGGTGCTTAGACAAGGCGGACAGTGTGAATGCAGACGACCGTGGGGAGACCCTCTGTCTGCATGTGCAGAGCTCAGGTGCACAGCAAACGCACCTGGTCACTGCCTCGTCCAAGTGGGCAGAGCGGCTCACCCTTCCTAGAAAGCTCTTCCCCAGGTCTCTGCCATTCAAAACATTTACTTCTCTGGGCCCTCCTCGACCGCCTGTAAATAGCGCCCCCTTGTGCTCACTCATCAAATCTGTCCTCTCCCCTCAAATCCGTGCTCCATCCACAATCCATGCACCCCAACGCTGAAGTCCTACAGTCTCTTTAGATGCCGCCTGACCCTTATCCTTGACACCTGGGGTAAAAGTGACCTTGGAAATGTGGCCATCCTCCTCGCCACCTCCTCAACTAAAGACAGAGGCAGGTACAGGGCAGTGCTCTGTGGGCGTGAGGAGGAAAGGGAGGCAGGCAGGAGGCGGAGGCTGATGCCAGTCTGGCCGTGTGTCACTGGACACAGACTGCAGAAGGGCCTCAGGGACACCAGTGTGGCCCAGCACACGCCTTCCAACTCAGTCCTTGGGGAAGGCATGCCATGTCTGTCGGCCTCGACCCTAAACTCCCATGGAAGAAGGATGCTCTTCGACCCCAGAGGTCAGAGGTCTCTGTCCATCCATGAGTTTAGTGGTGGGGAGCGGACGACCACCTACTGTCAGGGGCAAAGTCAGGAAAAGAGCACAGTCTGTCCTCGGAGCCCACGGCTGCCCTGGCCAAGGCCATTTCCTCACTGGACGGCCCCCTCCTCTTCCAAACTCCAGTCCTCAGCGCCCCTGTGCTCTTGGACTCACACAAATCCCATCGGAAAACCAGTTCTCTGCACCTCCATCCACACTAAAATGGGATGGAAGCTCAAATCTCAAAGGCAAAGAGACTAGAATGAGTGAGGAGGTGGGGAGACCTGGGGTCTCCGGGAAGGACGGGCGGGAGTGCAGGGGCGAAGGGTAGGGAGGAGGTGGGCACGGCAGGGGCCACTGACAACCTCTGCAGAACAGGCTCTACAAGTGGCATACCGTGGCGTTCACCCCGCTGCCAGGCAGGTCGGCTCTCCTCCTGGGTTACTGGGGTGCTTGGGCCTGCGGGGAGCTGGGTGGATACCGAGCGTCCCCTGAATGTGGAGCTGTAACTACCGCGCCTGCGCTCCTTCTCTGAGCCCCCCTCCTCAGGAATGGAACCTCCATCCTCCAAGCTGCTCAAGATGAAAACAGGAAGTCACCCTTGAAACACTCTCCTCTCCATCCAATCTATCAATAAATCCTGTCTATCAACAAATCCTGTCAACTCTCTCAAAATCTCTCTCAATTCCAGCTACTTTGGCTTCTCCACCACCACCCTCATCCAGGCTCTCACCCGCCTGACCTCAGGATGTGCCTCAGAAGCGGGTGAGAGCTTGGCCGGTGCGCAGAATCCAACCAGGCACCCGGAGTCAAGGTGGAGCACCAGGAAGACCGCAGGCATTCAGAACTGAATTATGTGGGAAGAAATTGCTGCAGGGCGTCAGCTGTAACCTTAGAAGGAGATGCAAGATTCCATCCACACAGATCACAGAGAATAAAAGAAGGATCTTAAGGGCTGGTGGATTGGCTTAAAGTGTCCTTAGTGCCAGAGGGGAGGGTAATGAATGTTCTGAAAGAGCTAAAGACAGGAGAAAAGTCTAGCATAGCCATGAGGAAAGTTTGCTACACCCTCAATGAAGGTGCTGGCTTTTGTCTACACAAGTCACACAGAAGGATCACTGGAGTGTCTAGTTAGAACCTAGATGACACCAATCGTTTTTTGTTTTGTTGTGTTGTGGTTTTCTTTCTTTCTTTTTTTTTTCCCCAGCAGTGCTGCACAGCATATAGCCCCCTGCAGTGGGAGCACAGAGTCAACTACTGGACTGCCAGGGAAGTCCCCAAAACCAACCCTTTTTAGATGCTCAACATCACCCATTATCAGAGAAATGCAAATCAAAACCACTATGAGGTACCATTTCACGCCAATCAGAATGGCTGCAATCCAAAAGTCTACAAGTAATAAATGCTGGAGAGGATGCGGAGAAAAGGGAACCCTCTTACACTGTTGGTGGGAATGCAAACTAGTACAGCCACTATGGAGAACAGTGTGGAGATTCCTTAAAAAACTGGAAATAGAACTGCCTTATGATCCAGCAATCCCACTGCTGGGCATACACACTGAGGAAACCAGAATTGAAAGAGACATGTGTACCCCAATGTTCATCACAGCACTGTTTATAATAGCCAGGACATGGAAGCAACCTAGATGTCCATCAGCAGATGAATGGATAAGAAAGCTGTGGTACATATACACAATGGAGTATTACTCGGCCATTAAAAAGAATACATTTGAATCAGTTCTAATGAGGTGGATGAAACTGGAGCCTATTATACAGAGTGAAGTAAGCCAGAAAGAAAAACACCAATACAGTATACTAATGCATATATATGGAATTTAGAAAGATGGTACCGATAACCCTGTATACGAGACAGCAAAAGAGACACTGATGTATAGAACAGTCTTTTGGACTCTGTGGGAGAGGGAGAGGGTGGGATGATTTGGGAGAATGACATTGAAATATGTATAATATCATGAATGAAACGAGTCGCCAGTCCAGGTTCGATGCACCAGCTTGGGGCTGGTGCACTGGGACGACCCATAGGGATGGTATGGGGAGGAAGGAGGGAGGAGGGTTCAGGATGGGGAACACATGTATGCCTGTGGTGGATTCATTTCGATATATGGCAGAACCAATAAAATATTGTAAAATTTAAAAACAAAATAAAATTTAAATAAATAAATAAATCTGCTCCTGAAAAAAAAAAAAAACCCTTTTTAAAAGATGCGAATTCCAAGCCTCCTATTGTCATTTTGACTATAAAGGTAGAGCTGCGTGTACGCAGTCATAGTGTAGAGATGATCACACTTGAAATGCACAGGCCTGACTCTCAAGTCTCTATTGGCCAATAAGCACTCCCCAATGCTAGGTTAACAGGGACTAGGGGAGATTGCAGCAATGTAGAATGGATACGCCCCTTCCAAATGGGCATGTGTTCCAGTAAATGGCTAAGTGGGAAGAGAGTGTGCAGAATTAAGGACCTAAAGTCCAGTCCATGGAAATCGGATTCATTCCCTTTAAGAAACCTGAAGCCACAAGGCTTCCCTTGTAGCTCAGTTGGTGAAGAATCTGCCTGCAATGCAGGAGACCCGGGTTTGATTACTGGGTTGAGAAGATCCCCTGGAGAAGGAAATGGCAACACACTTCAGTATTCTTGCCTGGAGAATCCACATAGACAGAAGAGCCTGGCAAGCTACAGTCCATGGGGTTGCAAGAGTCGGACACGACTTAGGAACTAAACCACCACCAATGCTAGGATAGTGATCTGGTGGCAATTACATATAATTAGCCCAGTAATCTCAATTTCATAAGATAATAACTCTGTAAGTTAAGAGTTACTCTGTAACTGGTAAGCCTGTGGAAGCTTACAATTAAACATAGGTCGTATAGTGTAAATCAGGCCAGGAATATTAGTATTCAAATGCAAAGATGAGTTACAGGTTTGTAATCATTGGAATCATCTATATAGTTTGGAACTTAGAGCACTTGTAATACATTTTAAAATGATTTCTTAAAGTACGTAACAGATTATTCATGTGATTCCAGTATTAAATGTGTAATTAAATAACTTATTTGTGCTTGTGATTTTGAGCTGAGCAATAAATATAAGAGAATATGGCTAAGTTAACAAAGAACACTGGAGTATTTAACACAACTTGATTTTCCTATAGTCCTAAGTTTAATTTGCTGTTATTATAGGAGTGAAGTGCTTTGGAAGATTCTGAATGGTAGATTGGACATGGAGAATATTCTTAAAAATTTAATGTGCCAAGTCGCTTCTGTTGTGTCCAACTCTGTGACCCCATGTAGCTCGCCAGGCTCCTCTGTCCATGGGATTTCCCAGGCAAGAATACTGGAGTGGGTTGCCATTCCCTCCTCCAAGGGATCTTTGCAACCCAGGGATCAAACCCAAGTCTCTTACATCTCCTACATTGGCAGGCGGGTTCTTTACCACTAGCACCAACTGGGAAGCCTAAAATCCAGTATATTAAGTTAATTAAAACAGCTTACATTATTTACAAAAATTTAATCCACAAAGTTCTAAACAGGACTGATTGTTTAAGGCTTGTCTAGTCTACTTAATTAAGCATTCATCAGGGACTTAAATTTTGCTAGTTTTATAAATAGGATAAGATGGGTGAGGCATGGGAAGCTATATTTTTAATTTGTTGCTCTACTGAATATTCATTTAAAAATCAAAGTAACTGCAATAGCTTCCTACACACAAAACTTGACCTGCAGACGTGAAAAAAAACCTCACACCGATCCAAGTCATACTCATCTCTTGCCCTGATGACCAAAATATGGTCTACTCAGTCTCTCCACTTCCATTCTTCCTCCATGCCCTCCATGCTCCACCACAGCCACCTGAAAATCCTACCATTCAGCCACCATACTTCCCTTTATAAACACAATCAAATCCAAAATCTTTATAAGCACGTCCAGCCAAATGCCCCATAACTGGGACCCTGCCTGTCTCCTGAGGCTCAGCCCGCTCCCTCATCTTGATGCTCCAGCCACACAGACCTCCTTTAGTCACCTCAAACACTCACACCTCATTTTTTGCCTCAGGGTCTTTGCAAATGCTAGTCTCCTTCTCCTAGGGCTTCTATTCCACCCACTCTTAGCTAGCCAACTCTCATTCATCCTTTAGGTCTCTGTTAAAGATTCTTCTTAGAGCAGCCTCGTGTTAACCTCTAGTATAAGTTTGGTCTCCAGTGACACAGTTTCGTAGAAGTCCTAGAAATAACCCATTATAGCTCTCATCACAACTTGTGACTCTGTCCTTATTATATGACACTATTTCGTTAATGGCTTTCTCCCTCATAAGACAGTTCCATGAGGCCAAGTAGCATTGAGTAGGTGAATTAGGAGAGGCAAACTCTTTGCTGATGGCCCAGACAGCATCACCCCAGCCCTGCCTTTGCTGTAAACATGAACTGGAAATTCCACTGGTGGGTCAGTGGTAAGGACTCCGCACTCTCGCTGCCCAGGGCTTGGGGTTCAGTCCCTGGTTGGGGAACTAAGACTGCAGAAGCCATGTGGTGAAGCCAAAAATAAAAAATAAAGTATAATTTTTTAATGGGCTGGATTAGTAGGTTTCTATCAGACTTCCAGGTTAGGGGGTCTCCAACCCATGGTCTTGGAGTTAAATCCAGCTGCTGCCTGTTTGTAAATAAAGTTTTATTGAAACACAGTCATGCTCGTTTGTTTTCATGTGGCCTTTGACTGCTTTTGATCTACAAACAAGAGCTGGGCAGGTGTGACAGAGATTTTGTGGGGCCCACTCTCCTCTTTCACTTTCATCAAGAGGCTCTTTAGTTCTTCTTCACTTTCTGCCATAAGGATTGTGTCATCTGCATATCTGAGGTTATTGATATTTCTCCCAGCAATCTTAATTCCAGCTTGTGCTTCATCCAGCCCAGCATTTCACATGATGTATTTTGCATATAAGTTAAATAAGCAGGGTGACAATATACAGCCTTGATGTACTCCTTTCCCAATTTGGAACCAGTCTGTTGTTCCATGTCCAATTCTAACTGTTGCTTCCCGATTTGGAACCAGTCTATTGTTCCATGTTCAGTTCTAACTGTTGCTTCTTGACCTACATACAGATTTCTCCGGAGGCAGGCCAGGTGGTCTGGTATTCCCATCTCCTTAAGAATTTTCCAGTTTGTTGTGATCCACAATGTGGACACACCCAGAACATGCCTCACGTTTTGTTGTTTCCACGCCTTTGTCTGAAAGGGTGAGCTCTAGAATCAGAAGACCTCTGTTTGAATCCCAGCTTTTCCCCCTTTCTAGCTGTGTGAGCAAATTATGTCATAGCTCTGCGCCTCTGTATCCTCATCCGTAAAAGGGGACGACAACTCTACCAATGTCACAGGGCTGTAGTCAGGAAATAATTGTAAATATTTTCAAAATAGTAAGTGCTTCCTGTCTTATGACAACTATTATCCCTGTTGGCAGTTACCTTTGAGTAGAATGTTCTTCTGTCTTTCTCTGCATTCTAAAATCGAATACAGTCTCAGTCTAATTTTTGAGACCCAGGCCAAATGCCATCCCTTTCATGAATTTTCCTCCGCATTCTAATCTAAGGAGTTCTCTCTTGCTTTCCTCTGAAATCCTCACTGAACACTGAGGTCCCACAGCTCTGGTCAGCAGGGTCTTTCTCAGTTTTCTTCATCTCTACCCCAACTAGAATAAAAGCATCTTTACTAATACTTACAGTAATCCTTCTTAACAAGGATTTGTTTAAGTAAAAGAAATAAGCCTAAATCTCCTAACAAAGAAAATCTCTGGTCCAAATAGCATCACTGGTGATGTCTACCAAACACTTAAAGAAGATTTAACACACCAAACTCTTCTAAAAGACAAGAGGAAGAACTACTTCCTAACTCATTCTATGAAGGCAGCATTACCCTGATCTCTGAACATATTTTCACTTAAAAACTTGTACATGAATAATGTTTATAGCAGCATTATTCTTAATACCCACAGGTTATGAAACAAACCAAGTGCCCATCAGGTGATGAATGGATATACAATATGAGATATAGCCATACAGTGGAATATTATTCAGCCATCAAAAAGAATGAAGTACTGATCCATGTTACAGCATGGAAGAACCTTGAAAACTTTGTTAAATGAAAGGAGTCAGACACAAAAGGCAACATATAGAATGATTCCCTTTACACATGAAACATCCAGAATAGATAAGTCTGTAGAGACAGAACGCAAATTAGTGATTGCCAGGGGCTGGGGGAGGGGGAAAGAGAGTGGGTTGCCACTGAATATTGTAATACCTTTGTATGTGTGTGTGTTTTATTTTTTATCATTTTCTTTTAAATTTAATTTGTTATGGTCATGTATATTGCAACCAAAGAAAGACAATGCCAAAGAATGCTCAAACTACTGCACAATTGCACTCATCTCACACGCTAGCAAAGTAATGCTCAAAATTCTCCAAACCAGGCTTCAGCAATATGTGAACCATGAACTTCCAGATGTTCAAGCTGGTTTTAGAAAAGGCAGAGGAACCAGAGATCAAATTGCCAACATCTGCTGGATCATTGAAAAAGCAAGAGAGTTCCAGAAATACATCTATTTCTGCTTTATTGACTATGCCAAAGCCTTTGACTGTGTGGATCACAATAAACTGTGGAAAATTCTGAAAGAGATGGGAATACCAGACCACCTGACCTGCCTCGTGAGAAACCTATACACAGGTCAGGAAGCAACAGTTAGAACTAGACATGGAACAACAGACTGGTTCCACATAGGAAAAGGAATAAATCAAGGCTGTATATTGTCACCCTGCTTATTTAACTTATATGCAGAGTACATCATGAGAAACCCTGGGCTAGAAGAAGCACAGGCTGGAATCAAGATGGCCGGGAGAAATATCAATAACCTCAGATATGCAGATGACACCACCCTTATGGCAGAAAGTGAAGAGGAACTAAGAGCCTCTTGATAAGAGAGTGAAAAAGTTGGTTTAAAGCTTAACATTCAGAAAACTAAGATCATGGCATCTGGTCCCATCACTTCATGGCAAATAGATGGGGAAACAGTGGAAACAGTGAGAGACTTTATTTTTCTGGGCTCAAAAATCACTGCAGATGGTGATTGCAGCCATGAAGATTAAAAAACGCTTACTCCTTGGAAGGAAAGTTATGACCAACCCAGACAGCATATTAAAAAGCAGAGACATTACTTTATTAACAAAGGTCTGTCTACTCAAGGCTATGGTTTTTCCAGTAGTCATGTATGGATGTGAGAGTTGGACTATAAAGAAAGCTGAGCACCGAGGAATTGATGCTTTTGAACTGTGGTGTTGGAGAAGACTCTTGAGAGTCCGCTGGACTGCAAGGAGATCCAACCAGCCCATCCTAAAGGAGATCAGTCCTGGGTGTGCATTGGAAGGACTGATGTTGAAGCTGAAACTCCGATACTTTGGCCACCTGATGCGAAGAGCTGACTCATTGGAAAAGACCCTGATGCTGGGAAAGATTGACGGCAGGGGGAGAAGGGGGCGACAGAGGATGAGATGGTTGGATGGCATCACCAACTCAATGGACATGAGTTTGGGTAAACTCTGGGAGTTGGTGGTGGACAGGGAGGCCTGGCGAGCTACAGTTAATTGGGTTGCAAAGAGTCAGACACGACTGAGGGACTGAACTAAATCTAAATATTGCAACTGTGTGAAACTACTACACGATGTTGTTTAGTTTCTGAGTTGTGTCCAGCTCTTTTGCAACCCAATGCCCTGTAGCTTGCAGAATCTTAGCTCCCTGACCGCTGACTGAGCCCACTTCCCCTGCAGTGGAAGCATGGAGTCCTAGCCACTGGCCCACCAGGGAATCCCTGTAACACTTTTGGAGTGATGAAAATCTTCTGGAACTAGATAGAGGTGATGGGCACACAAACTGTGAATGTCCTAAATGCCACTAAATTTCACATTTTAAAATGATTAATGCAATTAATATTGCGTTATGTGAGTTTTACCTCAACAGCAACAACAAAAAGCAATAAGCCTCCTCTTGAATGAGGAACTCTTATTTTGCTTTCAGCAAGCCTGTAAAGATGAGGCAATCTTCATTGTCCAAAGAGGAAGTTATTAGTTAGCTTTTACTCATAACAAGTCACCCTAAAATTTAGTAGATTAAAGCCAGTGTTAACAAGATACTGCACACCTATTAGAATGGTGAAAATCCGGAACAGTAACGGTATCAAATGCTGACAAGGATGTGGAACAGCTGAAATTCCCATCCATAGCTGATGGGAATGCAAAATGGGACAGCCACTTTGGAAGAAAATGTATAGATTTCTTACAGAATTAAATATATTCTTACCATGCAATCCAGTAGTTATGCTTCTTCGTATTTTCCCAAAGGAGCTGAAAACTTATGTCCACCCAAAAACCAGCACACAGATGTTTATAGTAATTTTATTCATAATTTCCAAACTTGGAAGCAACCAAGATGTCCTTCAGTAGGTGACTGGGTAAATAAACTGTGTTACCTCCAGACAATGGAACATTCAGTGCTAAAGCAAATGAGCTATCAAGCCATGAAAAGACACGGAGGAATTTTAAAAGCATATTACGTATCTTAAAAGTGCAGTCTCAATAGGCCAGTATTTTCAAGTCTTTGTTTGTGTGACACATTCTATTATCTCATTTACCAAGAAGCCAATCTGAAAATGCCACATACTGCATGATTCCAAGTATATGACATTCTGGAAAAGGCAAAACTGTCTCTGGAGAGACAGTCAAAAGATCTGTGGTTGCAGGTTGGGGGTGAGTGGATAGGTGCTAGGGAAGATGAGTAAGCAGAGCACAGAGGATTTTTAGGGCAGTGGAAATACTCTGTGTGGTACCATAATGATAGATACATATAATTATACATTTGCCCAAACCTATAGAATATACAGCACCAAGAGTGAACTGTAATGTAAACCATGGTCTTTGGAGACTCACAGAGAATGAACTTATGGTTGCCAGTAGGGAAGGATGGGGGCAAGGGATAGTTAGGGAGTTTGGGATGGACATGTAATCACTGCTATATTTCAAATGGATAACCAAGAAGGACCTCCTATGTGGTACATGGAACTCTGCTCAGTGTTATGTGGCAGCCTAGATGGAAGGGGAATTTGGGGGGGAATGGACTCATGTATATGTATGGCTGAGTCCCTTCACTGTTCACCTGAAACCATCATAATATTGTTAATTGGCTATACTCCAAAAAAACAACTATGGCCTTTGGGTGATTATGCTGCGTCCATGTAGGTTCACCGCTTGTGACAAATGTACCACTCTGATGAGGGCTATTGAAAATGGGGAGACTGTCTCTGGGGGTAGAGTATATGCAGGAAACATCTATACTTCCCTTCAGTTTTGCTATGAATCTAAAACTGCTCTTTTAAAAGTATTAATGAAAACATTAAAAAATTTTAAGTGCGAGGATTTATTATTTCTCACAAATCTATGGGTTGGATAAATGGTTCTGCTGGTCTGAGGCAATTCAGCTGGGGTTCAATGGTTGAGGATGATCTCTCACCAGGGACAGCTCTCCACATGGTCACTCAATCTTTGAGAGGTTGTTGTGGGCTGGTACACATAAAGGCATAAAAGTTCCTAGCAGAAAACTAACACAAGTCTCAACAGGCCAGCGGTTTTCAAGTCTCTGTTTGCATGATACATTCTATTATTTCATTTACCAAAGTCTCATAGCCAAGACTAGAGTCAGTATGGGACGTGACTTCCCACATGCATACATACTTGGTGGGGGGGATTCTTGAAGCCCTTTTTTTACATAAGCTACCAAAGGGAGGAAGAAGTTAAATATCTGAACCAAGATCTAATGTCTAATAGCCAAGCTAGAGTTAGGAGAAGTGCTTGGTACAAAAGGGAAGCCTCTCTATTTGACTTGATATCACCAAAGCATATAGGGAATGGTCAGACAGTATCTGAGGAACCCCGTCCATGTGTGACCACAGAATGGTTTCAATTCTACACTATAGAACAGACTTCAGCTATGGAATCTTGAATGGAATATTATTGTTTGGGGTTGCTGTATTTTTCTAAGGAGGGTGTGGGCCCTGTCTTGTAGACAGCAAGGAAAACAAGAAGACCAGTTGGTTGGATCTGCTTTTCCTCTTACAACTTGAAAAGAAAGATTTTCCTGTGTGCGATAGTGACATAGATTAAGATCATGCATGTGGAAGAAAAATGCACACATAGATTATTTCCAAACACAGATATTTACAGTAAGGACACAGAGGATGTGGCCACCTGCCTCTGTGGGTCCTGCGTCTCTAACATTTACACAACCCACAGCAAGAATCCATAAGGAGTCAGGTGTGCCAATATTCAAAACATAAGTGAGTGAACAAATTTAAAAGTACACTGAATTACTTAATATTGCAACCATATGAAACCATTGCATATTGTCGTTGTTTAGTTGCTAAGTCGTATCTGACTCTTTTCAACCCCATTGACTGAAGCCCGCCAGACTCCTCTGTCCATGGGATTTCCCAGGCAAGAATACTGGAGTGGGTTGTCATTCCTTCTCCGAGGGGATCTTCCCCACCCAGGGATCAAACCCACATCTCCCGCATTGGCAGTCAAATTTTTTACCCCTGAGCCACATAAGGAAGCCTGAAACTATTGCATATACAGCCCTAATTCAGGAGTCTATCGCCATAGACTGGAGCACAAAAAAAGCAGCAAGAAACTGTACATGGAGCATTTCAGGGGAACAACTCTTTATTTTACAAGAATGTATCGTTTTCACACCATATGAGAGGAAAGATTTTGACAAGTTAGCTGGCTTGTCTTTTCTCTCATCTAAAGTCTTCTGCAGCTCAAATCTTTCCTGCAGTCCAAAGGGGTATCTTCTTCCTGTGTTGGCAGTGGTAACCCATCAGCCTCCACAGCTTTTGGACTCGGGTGTGCTTCCTTCCAAAGACATAGAGCTAGAGCGGGAGAGGTGAAAAAGCATTTTCCCTGGAGGCATGAACTGTGTCACTAGAACGGATGTTTAGTGTTGCAGATCATGCCAAGCCAGCCCTGAGGACCACATACCAAGAGACAGAGGTGTTTTCTGTGTCCTCTGATGAATTTATTTAGTGTGGGCTTACTGTATAAAAGCTTCCCTGGTGGCTCAGATGATAAAGCATCTGCCTGCAGTGCGGGAGACCTGGGTTTGATCCCTGGGTTGGGAAGATCCCCTGGAGAAGGAAATGGCAACCCATTCCAGTACTCTTGCCTGGAAAATTCCATGGACTGAGGAGCCTGGTGGGCTACAGTCCATGGGGTCGCAAAGAGTCAGACACGACTGAGCGACTTCACTTTACTGTATAAAAGGGGCTTCCCAGGTGGCCCTAGTGCTAAAGAACCCACCTGCCAGTGCAGAAGACTTAAGAAATGCAGAGTTTGATCCCTGGGTCGGGAAGATCCCCTAGAGGAGGGTATGGCAACCACTCCAGTATTCATGCCTGGAGAATCCCATGGACAGAGGAGCCTGGTGGGCTACAGTGCATAGGATCACAGAGTTGTACACGACTGAAGCGACTGAGCACCGCACAGCACGCTGCGATATGAAGAGTGCTGCAAAGTAAGGGATCCAAGCAGGGTTCCCCACTGTCTGCATCTTAAAGTCCTGGCTCTTTGAAAGTTGGGATGCGCTAGGCAGGTAATAACCACTGTCCCAATATGTCAACATACTGCATGCTTTGTGTCAGATTGCCTCGAAGGACATGACTTACACAGGCCCTGGATGGAACAGTTTACTCAAGAAGAGAAGAGACAGAGCAAGATCAGCTTCAACAGTGAGGGTCAGTCCCCCCACACACAGCCAGTGGGTGCCATCTTGCAGTTGACTTAGGGCAATGATCTGCATGCTCCCTCTTGGGCTGCAAGTGAAGGACCCTTTCCCTCCCCACCAGGAACAGATAGTAGTGGGGTTGGCCTGGTGCCCTATGTCATTACAAGCTTAAGCAAAACGAAGGAGCATACGCTGAGTCCAAAACAGAGTAAGATAATCTCACACAAGGCAATAAGCCCAGCACAGCTGTGCAGCACTTTATCTCTGGGGAAAGAAGTGTTCCAGCCCCAAGGCCTCTCTTCTGTGGCCCTGAAGGGGTTGAAAGACTGCATAGACTAGAATGCCTTTCCCGATGCAGTGTGCAGCTGGCCTGAGGGAGAACTAGATCACTACCTCGCCTTTGTGTGGGACTCAAGGTATTTAACTTGAATTCAAGGTACCTTCCTTACTTCCTTACTTCCGTACCTTCCTTACACAGCCATCAGAGGAGGCCAGACACCTGGGATGATTTCATTTGGAAACTAAAGGTACTCTGGTGTTGGAGAAGACTCTTAAGAATCCTTTGGACAGCAAGGAGACCAAACCAGTCAATCCTAAAGGAAATCAACCTCGAATACTCATCGGAAGGACTGATGCTGAAACTGAAGCTCCCACACATTGGCCACCTGATATGAAGAGCCAACTCATTGGTAAAGACCCTGATGCTGGGAAAGGCTGAGGGCAGGAGGAGAAGAGGGGCAACAGAGGATGAGATGGTTGGAGAGCATCATCGACTCAATGGACATGAGTTTGAGCAAACTCCAGGAGATAGTGAAGGACAGGGAAGCCTGGCATGCTGCAGTCCATGGGGTCACAAAGAATCGGACATGACTTAGCAAATAAACAGCACCAAGAAAGGAACAGCAAGCAGTGCAGGGAAAAACCACTTCAGGCCTTTCTCCTGAAAAGGGACCAGTGCATCTGTGCATGGAACACCATCCTGAGATTTCAAGACCTGCCCAGGATACAGACACATAACACACGGAGTGACAAAGAAAGGAGTGATGGGGAGTTGAGAGCAATGGCAGACAATTGTCACAGGCCAAGTGCAGATCTGAGAAAGCAGGTGGGCCATCTTAGCTCAAATATGCTGACACTGTAACAGTACAGGGCAGCTCAGCTTATGCTAGACAAACAGGTTATGCAAGCCTAGGTCCCGGGATGTGGCAAGACCAGTGTTTACAGGCAGAAATGACAGGGTCGTTGGTATTTCTGCAAGGGAAGAAGCTGCTGGGTGTGCTAGGCAGTATTGTGAAATAGTTGTAGTAAGCGCTTCATGTAGTAAACATCTCGTCTCAAAGGAAGTACCCATAACGCAGTTTCGGAGTGTAGTAACTGCTCAGAAAGCACCAGCTGTTGTTATCATCAGCCCTGGAAGACCCCTGAGGTTGGAGCAGCTTACAAGGAGCACAGCCTGCTCCCTCAACCATGCCAAGCTGAGTAACAAATAGAGCTGATGTGATTCTTCAATGTCAACAATGATGCTAGGTGGCATAGGAAAGAAAAAATCCATAAAAGACTCAGGAAGTACACCAAAGCCACTCGATTAAAAATAAATAAATTAAAAAAAAAAGAGAAACAGCACTATATTGTGAAATCGTACATGTGTCTTCATCGCTTCTTTTTGCTGAAGAGATGTGCATTCGATGCTGCATCAGACACTTCTTACACTACTTCCCACCCATCAGCCCCATCGCTTCCTCTGGCCACCACTACAACAACCAATCTTGTACAGGCCTTGCCCAGCTCCATGGAGGGGCAGTCTGGCAGCATCTCCCCTTTCATAGCCTTCATCTCATCATGCATGCCATTCCTCTCCTGAATCAGGGAGTCTCCGATGCTGAGATAGAGAACCTGCAGGAAACCACTTGGTACTCAGGACTGAGATGCTGCAGCCTGGAGGTACTGGACGAGGACTCGGGAGCCTCAGAGACTCAAAGACTTGGAAGTCCCTGGGGAGTATCCACAGCAAAAGAGAAAGTCAGCGAGTACATGGATGGAATGGCTTGTCCCGTGGAAGTCAGCCAGCCTCTTCCCTCAGCCACAACAGAGCTAGTGCAACAAGCCCTTGGCCGTGGTGGCAAGGACAGAGGTTAGGCATGGGCCCAACAGTGTGGGCTGTCTCTCGTCAAGACCCATTTAACTGTGGCTGCTGCTGGATGCATAACCTTCCGGCAGAGATAGACATTAAGTCTCACTATGGCGCCGGCCTCCAAGGAGAAAACGCAGCCGTACAGTGGCATGTTGATTATCTTGGACGTCTGCCAACCTTAGCAGGACCAACACTTATTCCCGATGTGGGGCTTTTCACTACCAGCAGTACCTTTGCCAGGCCAATGGTCCAAGGACTTAGAGAATGCCTGATCGCTCAGTATGGTATGTGCACAAGAGGGCCTCAGGTCAAAGGATCCATCTTACAAATGGTGTGAGTCAGTGGGCATATGGGATCCACTTGGTGTTACTGAAACAGCTAAGAGAATGGTGAGGGGTTAATAATTTAGCTGAAGCAAAAACAAACTTCAGGGCTGGGACTTCTCCAGAATGCAGTGTATGCATGGAAGCAAAAAATGTTAGATAATGCCATGTCCCTGGAGGCTAAAACACACAGGAATCAAGGGGTTGGCCTCCGTCTTCATATTTCCAGTCATCTATTTGTGATTCCCATCCCTGAAGCATTAGACTCTGCTGGATTTCCAGGGAGATGGGAGAGGTGGAGATGAACAAGTATGAGTGCACAGTGTGGGTTCTACTGAACCTGAAAGAACGTGTGTGTGTGAGTGTGTGTGCATGTGCACACGCACACGCGCTCAGTCACTCAGTCATGTCCAACTCTTTGCGACCCCACAGACTAATACAACCAGCCTGAAGCAAGCTTTGTGATGGATTAGACATAATAAGGAAGTGGCAACCCACTCCAGTGTTGTTGCATGGAGAATCCCAGGGACAGAGGAGACTGGTGGGCTTAAGTCTACAGAGTCGCACAGAGTCAGACATGACTGAAGCGACTTAGCATGCATGCATGCGTTGGAGAAGGAAATGGCAACCCACTCCAGTGTTGTTGCATGGAGAATCCCAGGGACAGAGGAGCCTGGTGGGCTTAAGTCTACGGGGTCGCACAGAGTCGGACACGACTGAATCGACTTAGCATGCATGCATGCATTGGAGAAGGAAATGGCAACCCACTCCAGTGTTCTTGCCTGGAGAATCCCAGGGACAGAGGAGCCTGGTGGCTTAAGTCTACGGGGTAGCACAGAGTCGGACACGACTAAAGTGACTTAGCAGCAGCAGCAGCAGCAGCAGCAGACATAATAAAGGCACAAACACCTTGGAGGGAAGCAAGGGGCAGACTGTATTATGTATTACGTCACACCTTTGCAACCTCACTCCTTACCTCAGCCACTGCTCAGTCACTGCTTTTCCTGCTTCATGGAGGTGTCTTACCTCGTAACTCTAGCTTACCTCGTAACTCCAGGCTTCTCTGATTCTGAGGTATGGAATATGTGAAAGAACATAACAGACACTCATGAGCAAACCAGAAGTGTGAATAAATTAATGCTTGTATATATGGAGTCTAGAAAAATGGTGCAGTTCCCTATGTGCAGGGAACGAACAGAGACAGATATAGAGAATCATGCAGACACGGGCAGGAAGGAGAAGGTGGCACAAACTGGGAGAGTGGCATTGACATATATACATTACCAGGCATAAAATAGACAGCTAGTGAGAAACTTCTACATAACACATGAAGCTCAGCTCGATGCTCTGTGATTGATGGCCTAGAGGGGTAGGATGCGGCGTGGAAGGGGGGATCCAAAGGGAGGGGATATATGTATATACCTATAGCTGATTACAGCAGAAACTAACAGAATTTTGTAAAGCAAATATACTCCAATAATAAAATAAAATTAATATTTGAAATCCATCCCTGGCCAATGAAGTCTTGCTCTCACAACAGTTTAACACATTGCTGCGTAACAATCCACTTGAAGCTTACTAGTATAAATTGGCAACAGCTGTATTCTACTCACAAATTCTACGGGTCAGAAATTCACACAGGGCACAGCCCGGATGGCTTGTCTCTGCTTCATGATGCCTGGGGCATGCCTGGGAAGACACGAAAAGCAAGAAATGACCCAAAGGGATGGGGAACCATCTAGAGCAGGGCTGTCTAGTAAAAATACAATGCAAGTTGCATGCTGTTGTTGTACTCTCTAAGTCGTGTCAACTCTTTGCAACCCCATGGACTGTAGCCCACCAGGATCCTCTGTCCTGGGGATTTCCCAGGCAAGAATACTGGAGTGGGTTGCATTTCCTTCTCCAGGGGATCTTCCCACCCAAAGATCAAAGCCACGTCTCCTGCATTGGCAAGTGGATTCTTCACTGCTGAACCACCTGGGAAGCTCATGTAGTATTTTACATACTGTCAAATACACAGGAGAAAAATCAAGACAAGAAATCTGGGCAGAGGGAGGTTATAATTTCAGATAGAGAGTCCCAGAAAGATTAACAAGAAAAACAACATTTGAATGACGAGTTGAAGGAGGTTAGGGAGAAAGTAAAATTTTCTCCCAGAAAAGTTATTGAAGGGAAGAGCAATGTAGGAAGCAGGAACAGAAATCTCTGAGCCAGCCTGCATAATCAAAGCAAAATGAGTGAGGGGAAGAGTAATAAGGACTTGATAACAGAGCATGAACAGGGACCAGATCAGATAGGGGCTTGTAGGCTAGGAGAAGGATTGGGCTTTACACTGGGTTGGGATGCAGGATTAAAAAGCCATCCGTGGGTTTTAAATAGGATTGACTTGGCTGATTTATATTTTAACAGGATCACCCAGGCTGCAATGTTGAGAATGAACTGGAAAGGGGCAAGGGCAGAGGAAGGAGACACATTAGGAGGTTTTTGCAAGAATCCTGGTAAGAGACAGGAATGGCTTGGACCAGGTGGAGAAAGAGGATGTGGTGAGGAACAATAAGGTTCTGGACACATTTTTGAAAGTAGACTCACCCCAGTATTTTTAATGGATCAGATGTGGAGGTGAAACAAACAGAGGAGTCAAGGGTTAAGATTCTATGTGAGGAGTCACATGACCAGGCTCACATGTTAGAGCACCTTGATAACAGGCTCTCTGTGCCCTTGAATGGGGTGAACTCCCAAGGAAAACATTCTGATGAGAGGATTCAGTGACCCTCCTAGAGGAAGGATCCTTCATAAACTGGCTTCTCCCTTTGCCTGTGTCCAGTGGGCAGTTGGAGAAGCCTCATGTCATCCTCGCCCCTTCTTCCTGTTGCCTTCTCAGCCTCCTTCCCTTTATTTAGAAATAGCGTGTTATCTATTATACAACCCAGGAAAGCGTTCTGATCTCTGCCCTGTGACTTCCCATTCCTCCTCTTTCTATAAATACAAGGGCAGAGCAGAGATCCAGGGAAGTCCGAGAGAGCCCCAGAGTCCTCAGGCTGGTCCACCGTCTGTACACCAGGAAGATGAAGACCTCCATAGCTGCCCTGCTCTTCCTCATCCTCGCTGCCCAGGCTGCACTTGGTGAGTTCAGTGAGCCTTCTCCCAGGTGGGCAGGTGGGTGGTAACTTGCAGACCAGGGAGGAGATGCAGAGGGACACCTTTGTCCCAACGTGGATATAGCTCCCGTTTAAAAGCAGCAGCAGTAGGTACAGACCTCTCCCTTCAGCCGCTGGTCCCCAGGGAAAGCAGCATACAGCTGACTGGTCCCACCTGGGGAAACAATTCTCTCCCTTTCATGACCAGAATTGTCTGATATTTTCTCTTTGCTGACATAGGAACACTACGGACGAGATCAAGAGAACTGTAGAAAAATCGTAGATCTGTAGAAAGAAGTATAGACTTTCACAATGTTAGAACTATTATATGCCCTCTAGCATAAAACTCTCACTTCAGAGAAGAAATTGGACAAGCCAGACAAGTGACTCACTCAAGTGTACTTAATCATCTTATTTATTTATGTAGCAAATAGATATCTAGTATTTCCTATGTGAAAGCAAGCACTGTTCTAAGTGTCTTGTAGATATTAATATGTTGGATCCTCCTGACAATGCTGTAGAGTAGACTATCAGCAAACTATATGGATTTACTTATTATTATTATTAATTACCCTCTTACAAACAAGAGATGAGGCATAGGAACTCTAGATAACTTGCTCAAGATCACACACCCATACGTGGTGGCATTAGGTTACAAGCTAGTTAGGAAGCTGTAATGGGAAGACAACACCCATCCAAGACTTAGTTTTGCAAGCTCCACACATATCATATTAAGCATATTGAAGTGTAGGCACATGCCTCATTTAATATAATTCATATGTAACTACATAAGAATGAGCTAAATTTTAGTTATGCTTGCCTAATTATTCTAGTACAGGTCCACAATCCATTTATCCAAATCTTTGGGGCTAGATGCATTTTGGAATGCAGAATTTTTCAGATTTTAAAAAGGCAATGCAGTATGACCCAGAAATTCCATTTCTTCTTGATATAGCCAAAAGAACTGAAAGTAGATACATGAAAGAGATACCTACACAACCTTGCTAATAACAGCTTAATTTTTACTTGCCAAAAGGAGGAAGCAACCCAAGTGTCCATTGACAAACAAATGGATTGGAAAACAGGATGTGTGTGTGTGTATATATATATATAGAGAGAGAGAGAGAGAGAGAGTATTATTCGGCCTTAAAAAGTGAGGGAATTCTGACATGTTCCACAACATAGACGAACATTGAAGACATGATGATAGATGAGATAAGCCAGTCACAAAAGGACAGATAATATGATTCCACTCCTACGAAGTACTTAAAATAGTCAAATTCAGAGAGAAAGTAGAGTAGCAGTGGCCCAGGGTTTAGGGAAGGGGGAAATGGGGAGCTATTGTGTAATGGGCACAGAGTTTCAGCTTTCAAGATGAAAAAAGTTCCATGGATGGATTGTGGTAAGTTGCGCAATATGAGAAGGTACTTAATGCTATTGAACTTTTCGAGATGATTAAAATTGTAAACTTTATGTTTTTTGCATTACGTATGTGCTAACTCTTGGTTATTAGCAACTACAGACTAAACCCCAATTGCTGCCTATAGCTCTTGGTACTTCGGTTGACAGCTCTTAAATGTACAAAATCACCTCCAGTTCATGTCAAACCACGAATACCCCTGTCTTCAGGTCTGCCTGCTAGAGCTTTTGCTTTTCCTGATTGTGATTTTTGTGACATTTGATCTCAGACAATTGCACTTTTTGATAACTTGAGGAAAACAAAAATTACCTGAAAAACTGCCTGACCTGCTGCATTGTAGACATGTAATCTTTGCAAAGATTGTAAATGACAATTGTGAATATTCAGACATGATTATTCTTTCCTATCCATGTTCTGATCACAGGGAGACAGTGAACAAATGATTATATTAGAGACTTTTTTATTTATAAGATCTGATGTAAAACCACTACTTTCAACTTTTTAGATCTGAATGTTGCCTGTTTAATATATTTCTTTTAAAGTTTAAAAGGGGTTAATATCAATTGGATAACATTTTGTCAAGCATTTTTTTTTCTGATTGTTAATTTTGATGCTAGCTGGAATTCAAGAAATAACAGTGACCTTATTCAAATAAAGAAATATTTTAGTATTTTTTTTAAATTGTAAACTTTGCATTATGTTCATGCTATCATATTCTAAAAGAATGTATTTTTAAAAAGGTAACACATACCTGGGCATTACTTAACATCCCTGGCAGAGTCTGAGACACACACATTAACCAAACACAGTCACATTTCTGCAGCAAACACATTCACACTAATGGAGTAAATAAAGCCTGTAAATAGCCTCACTTCACTTTGGGTGATGTTGTGTCACCAGATCAGTTATAGAGAAATGTTTACTGTTTCCAGAGCCCTGTGAATTCCAGAAATGTGTAGAGAGCATGGTGCATTGGATCGCATTATGGAACTATTCAACTGATCTACTGGTGTTGGGTGTGCAGTTAGCTTTTTGTATTCATAGTCAATAGAATGGTTCCCTATCTCGAACTTTTTCAAAAGTCCCCTGAAAAGTCTCAGGGCCTTGATAGAGAAAATGGGCTTGGAGGCACATCTGGGCCAATGGTTCAGTATCCTTGCCTCCCTAGCAGGAGATGGGGTTGAGGAATGAGACAGATGGAGGTGTTGAAACGACGTTGCTTCCCAGTAATTTTTCTCCCCTTCTCTACTGTTTCTCTCAAGTAAAAGACGTGATGTCAAACCTGAAGTTTGAACTCTCAAGTCCGGAAAAGAATCACCACTCATTGTCTCAAGGAGGTAAAGTTTTGTTATGGCATATATTTTAGAACAGCTAGCAGGTACAGATTGGCTCAAAGACTTCAATCCACCTGGTTTACAGGACCTGAGGGGGGTCCTGAGGGTGGTGAACATCTCCAAGGAAGTTCAGGAGGGGCTGTGTGTCCATAGATGGCCTCTTCCAGAGATGGACTTGATTCCACCTGGCTGTCCCAAGAGTTGGCTCACTACGGGGAGAGGGGAAGGGTGCTCTGGGATGCCTCCTGCAGGCCTCAGACTCTCCTTCTTCTGGGAGAAATTCTGCTCTGTCGTGGCCCTGCCTGGATGCCCTCAGACACACAGCTTAGCCCTGGGGAGAGCGAAATGTCTCTGGCAAGGAGAGGCCATAAGTGCTGGAAGAGAAGGCAAACATCCCTTTCCAGTCCTGAACCTTCAGGACTTCCCTGGTGGTCCAGTGGTTAAGAATCCGCCTGCCAATGCAGGACACACGGGTTCCATCCTTGCTCCGGGAAGATTCCCCATGCCTCCTTGCAAGGAAGAGTAGTCCCTGATCGCTGTAACTGGAGAAAGTCCGTGTGCAGCAACACAGACCTAGCACAGCCAAAGATAATTTTTTTTAAAGCCCTGCACCTTCTCACTCTTCCCAGTAGGTGGGAGGAAAGGGAGAAAGGATGCAGTTTTCATCAGTTTTGTTTGTTTAGTTGCTAAGTTGGGTCCAACTCTTTTGCAACCCCAAGGACTGTAGCCCTCCAGGCCCTTCTGCCCATGGGGTTTCCCAAGCAAGAATACAAGGGCGGCTTGCTGTTTCCTTCTGCAAGTTTTCCTCCCACTTAGTCCTTAAGTGATGCTTTCTCTTGTTGCAGGTTTTCACCGGCCCACGGACTGCTGCGTGTCTTACACCCCACGAAACATCCGATGTGTATTCATGGAAAATTATATAGAGACGAGCAGTGGGTGCTCCCGGCCAGCTGTCATGTACGTATGCCAAGCTCACTGGCCATCGCTGGGGGCAGAGTGGAGAGGGGAAGGGGTGGCACCTGAGGAATGGATGTCCAGGAAAGTCCCACCCTCTGGATCCTGCCAGGTCAGCAGAAGCATGTGTCCTCAGTAGGATCCTTCAGGGCACCAGGTATGAGATGCTCCAGGTGAAAAGGGAAGCTAGGGAAGGAAGGTGAGAGCCGGAGGGAGGCTTCACAAGAAAACTCTGAGTCGCTGAGGGCGTCTCAGCCTGAGGGAGAGTCTCAGAGAGAAGCTGCTCTAAATTCCTGCAGCAGAGAAAGGGAAGAACTGGCTGGGCTGTCAGGGGCCCAAGGCGCAGGGAGGATAGGGTGCCCACCCATATTTGCTGAACCTTCTGCTGTTTGTAATCTTTCCCCCCACCTTCTTCCCAGCTTCATCACCAAGAAGGGGCAGCGTGTCTGTGCTGATCCTAACAATGAGGGAGTTCAGAAATGCAAGTCGGAGCTGAGGCTGGGGTCAGCCGTCGAGGACCTGAGATCGCTATTGGTTGAGCGGAAGCGCCTGGACCGGGCCCCCTCTTCTCCGTCTCTCTTGCCTCACCGTCCTCATTGGAGGGCCGTGGCCTGAATTACTTTTTAAAAAGCAACAGTTACTGTTCTGTTCTAATTACAAGCACAACACATTCATCAAGAGTATCCAATTTGACTTCACTCAAACTTTTAGAGGGAAAAGATTGTGTAGAAATTCCTGAACTTTGGATTCGTGGGGTTTTTTTGGGGGGGGAGGGTCTGAACAAGATATCACAGTGTAAACTTTTTTAAGCTAAAAACATGGCATTCAAATACAGACTTAGAGTGTGTATTTAACCCATTAATCACTAAACTGATTCAAAGATCATCTGAGGAACAGAAGTTGGTATAGTTATTGGAGATGGCATTCTGAAATGTTTTGTTAGAGAAAAACAAATTCAAATCCTAGAGGGCAATAAATCTGTAACTTTGGGGACTATCTTTTGTACTAGACAGCAAGCCTTTGGATCTGTGCTTAACAATAAAATTACAAATCAGTCTCAGTCAACAAGCAATTTCATAAATTCTGGGTGTTGGTCAACGTATATAGACAGTCAATCAAATGTACATTTCCCATACAGATTAAGGAATCCTGGGTGAGTCCTTCAGAAAGTGCTCCAATATGACATTGAAAGGCCTATACTCATCCTTCTGCCTTAATGCTACTCTTTGGATTTTTTTTTTTCTTACCAGATATAAGTTCCTAAAAGATATCTTCTCTGAAGTTAAAGGACATTAGGAAAACACTTAAAACTAAAGTTAATATCAATTTTAGATTCATATCTATTAAAGCATATACATTTCTATTTATAATTAGTAAATCTTAATCAACTCTCGCATAAAATTCAGAAATAGAGGACTGAATTCTAAACAACAACATTTTTTTTTAATTCAAAAAAAGTTTAAGATTTTTTTCCAGGCTAAGTTGGCAGAGTAGAAAGGCCCTGAACTCACCTCCTCTCATGAACACACCAAAATCACAACTTGGCTAGAAAGTTTTTTCGAGTTTTCCATAAGATGGTATGGAAAAACCAAAATGAATTATTTTGGCCAACCCAATACTTGTAGAACAACTATCAATGGAAAAAAAGAAACACAAACAGAACCTACCAACAAGAAAATATCTTTTACAACTAAAGATGTTTAAAGAGGAATCACAATAATACGGTGCTGGGGGTGGAGCAGACTCATGATAGGCCAAGTCCCATATTCCCTGGTGGGTTTCCCAGATGGCGCTAGTGGGAAGGAATCCACCTGCCCATGCAGGAGAAGCAAGAGACTCAGGTTCAATCCCTGGGTCGGGAAGATCCTCTGGAGGAGGAAATGGAAAACCACTCCAATACTCTTGCCTGAAGAATTCCACGGACAGAGGAGTCTGGCAGGCTACAGTCCATGGAGCCGCAAAGAGTTGGACACGACTGAGCACACACCCACATTCATCCTCATGGGTGGCCCACAGACTGGAGAATGCTTACATTGCAGAGGTTCTCCCACAAGAGTGAGACGTCTGAGCTTCACTTCAGGCTCCTCAACCCAGGGGCCCTGCCCTGGGAAGATAAGCCCCCAGAGTATTTGACTTTGAAGGCCAGCAGGGCTTATACTGGGAAAGATTGAGGGCAGGAGGAGAAGGGGGTGACAGAGATGGTTGAGATGGTTGGATGGCATCACTGACTCAATGGACATGAGTTTGAGCAAACTCCAGTAGATAGGGAAGCCCAAGGAAGCCTGGCGTGCCGCAGTCCACAGGCTCGCAAAGAAACACAGCTGAGCGACTAAACAACAGCAGCAACAGGGCTTAATTTTGGCAGTCCCAGAGAACTGGAGGAATAGAAACTTCACTCTTAAAGAGAACACACACAAAGTCTTGCAGCCTGTAGGACTCACAGCAAAAGCAGTATTTGATAGGAGCCTGGGATCACACCTACCTGCTGATCTTTGAGGGTCTCCCCGAGAGGCAGGAGTCAGCTACAGCTCACCCTGGGGACAGACACTGGCAGCAGCTGTCCTTGGGAACTCACTGCCACAAAGACACCTTGCTGGTGGGCACCACTGTGGAATCCTTCCTCTAGCCTATTGCCCCCGGATCCAGCCCTGCCTGGTCCAGCAGCTTGTAGGAACCAGTGCTGGCCTGCCTCAGGCCAAGCAACTACCTGGGTAGGAGCACAGCCTCACCATCAGTAGACAGGCTGCCTTGAGACCCCACTGAGCACACAGTTGCCTCTGGACATGACCCAATCCACCCAAAGACCCAGAATCCAGCTCCACCCACCAGTGGGCAACCCCACGGCTTACAGAACCAACCTGTCCACCAAGAAGCCAGATCCTACTTTGGGACCACCTGGGCCTCTGTCCTGAGCACTAGTAGGCTGACACAAGCTTTGGGACAACCGGAACTTGTACCCAACTGTGTCAGAAACCACTCCACCTCACCAACACTAACGATCTGACACCAACTCTGGGACCCCTGAGCCCTGCAACCAGACTCTAGGACTCAGCTCTCCCTGCCAGTATTCTGGCACTAACCCCAGGAACTGGCTTTACCACCAGTAGGTGGGCCACAGCCCCAGAGTCTTCTAGTCTTGAGTCCACACACCAGGGAGCCAGCACAAGCCCCAGGGCCCCTGGAGTTCCGCAGTCAGCTGCTTTGTGACCAGGCCCCACTAACAGCAGCCAACAGCCTCTATACAAGGAAGTGCCTGGTAAGTAAACAGACCAGGGTCAACCAAGCCTATCAAACCGCCCACATAGCCCGCCACAACAAAAGGAACCACACAGCCCTCATGGGGGGAGTCCCCAGAGCATGCAGCTTGGACGACAAGAGGGGTGTGCACTGCTGGAATGCACAGGACATCTCCTGTACAAAGCCATTTCTCCAACGTTAAGAAATACAACTCACATACCAGATGCATAAAAATATAAACAGCAACTTAGGCAAAATGAGATGCCAGAGGAACATGCCCCAGACGAAGGAACAAGATTAAACCTCAGAGGAACTAGCTGAAGTGGAGAAAAAAAGAAAAAAGAACTAAGTGAACTGAAGATGGGCAATCTACCTGAGAAAAAAGTTCAGGGTAGCAATCATGCATGCATGTGTGCTAAGTTGCTTCAGTGGCGTCTGACTCTTTGTTACCCTATGGACCACAGACCACCAGGCTCCTCTGTCCATCGGATTTTCCAGGCAAGAATGCTGGAGTGGGTTGCCATGCCCTCCTCCATGGGATCTTCCCCACCCAGGGATCAAACCCGAGTCCCCTGCATTGGCTGGTAGGTTCTTTTTAGCGCTAGCACCACCTGGAAGCCCAGTGATCATAACAGTGATTAAAGAACTTGGGAGAAGAATGGATGCACAGAGCGAGAAGTGAGAAGTCTTTAACAAAGAGTTAGAAAGTAAAAAAGAAAACCCCCAAAGAGATGACAGATGTAACCAATAAAGTAAAAAATACACTAGAAGGAATCAACAGTAGACTAAATGACACAGAGGAATGGCTCAGCCAGTTGGAAGGAGGTAATAGAAATACTGCTGCTGCTGCTAAGTCGCTTCAGTCGTGTCCGACTCTGTGCGACCCCACAGACGGCAGCCCACCAGGCTCCCCCATCCCTGGGATTCTCCAGGCAAGAACACTGGAGTGGGCTGCCAAATAGAAATAACTGATGCCCAACTCTCTCTCTGGCCCATGGTCCCCTCTGGACTCCCACAGCAGATACCCTTCTTTATTTAGAGAACTGTACTTGCAGCTTCGTCCTGGGTCAAACCCCTGACTGTCCAAAAGTGGAGACTGGCAAGGTCCTTACTTGTTTTTTGGGCCCAAGATTCTTCTCCCAACACCTCCCAACTGATCTTTGGCTTCCCCGGGGTCCTGTTGGAAACACGTTTTCTCGATGATCTTCTCCATCACCTATGTAAGGATATACGTTTTTCAGCCACTTTGTGTGTTGCCATCAAATTGACAAAGGTCCTTTATATAGAACAGAAATTTCTCACCTTATGGTTAGCTTTCTGTCATCTTTTCTGATCCTTTACTGTTACTATGAGTTTGTTTGTTTTTTTTTAATAGTGAAAACTTTTATATTTGGAATTAGCCAGCTGGACTTGGTTTAGATGATCCCAATTTTGTTGGCAACAGCCAAAACATCCTAGTGAGGAGCCAGCTTTCTTCTGTCCATCAGGCCTGATCAGGGTGTTGACCTCAGCCCCCTCAATGTCATCGAGCTTCTTCCCAGCCTGATTAATCTGATGCTTGTTGCCTTGACAGCCACAGTGAATACCAGTGTGTTTTGGTCTTCTCTTTTCTTCTTGGCTGACTCAGATCGAGGGAGAATTTGATGACGTCATAGTGGTCGAATTCATTTCTCCTAGGGGCAGTCTCCCAAGGGTATTCGGGCTGCCTCCTGAGCTGCAGTGTTTCGGGCCGCCTTTTTTTGTGAACCTTAGCCACAGTTTTTGTGGCTGTGGACGCCTTTCAACACTGCTGCCTTGGCCTTCAGAGCCTTTGCTCTGGCTTAGGCTTTGGAAGGGGCAGGGGCTTCCTTCTTCGCCTTTGGCACCATCTTTGTGAAAAGCGGAATTTATTTTTAGTGTGGTTTTTATTTTCCCACTTATTCTGTCATTTCTATGGAGTTGGGGGAAGCAAAAGAGGCAACACAGATGCTAAGGGTTCTGGCCTATATTTTGAGCCCTGTATGATCTTTCCTATTGCTCTCATTACTTGGGGTGTCCACAGAAGCTTTTGACTTCCCTGTCGAGTGTTTTTTTGGTTTTTTGTTTGTTTGTTTGTTTTCTGTTTTGTTTTGTTGTTTTAGCAGAGAAAGATTTATTGCAAGGCCATGCAAAGAGACAAGCTGATTCATGCCCTAAAAAGTTTCGAGCTCCCCAGAGGTTTTCGGCAAAGCATTTTAAAAAATCAGGTGAGGGTGGGGAGGGTTGCAGGGTATGTGATTGTGCACAATTGTGCACAATTCTCTGATTGGCTGATGATGAGAGCACAGGGTGGTGTCACAAGGGTTAACTTTACCTGACTTAGGCTTCAAAAGTCCTTAGGCTTTTGAGCTATGGTGTTGGAGAAGACTCTTGAGAGTCTCTTGGACTGCAAGGAGATCCAACCAGTCAATCCTAAAGGAAATCAGTCCTGAATATTTATTGGAAGGACTGATGCTGAAGCTGAAACTCCAATACTTTGGCCACCTGATGCGAAGAGCTGACTCACTGGAAAAGACCCTGATGCTAGAAAAGATTGAAGACAGGAGGAGAAGGGGACGACAGAGGATGAGATGGTTGGATGGCATCACTGACTTGATGGATATGAGTTTGAGTAGGCTCTGGGAGTTGGTGATGGACAGGGAAGCCTGGCGTGCTGCAGTCCATGGGGTCGCAAAGAGGAGGACACCACTGAGCGACTGAATTGAGGCTCCAGGAGGCCTGGGGCTATGAGCTCCTGGTCATCCAGTAGGTAACATCTTCCATCTGATGAGGAGTTTCCACATCTGTAAAACAACTCAGGAAATGTATATCTAGGTATGTGATTATTATGTATTATCTAGGTAAATGTATTAATGTATATAAATGTATTATCTAGGTACTTCAGAGAAGAGCTAAAGCAGAGGATATGGGGGACAAGACCCCAGAGGGTCCTGCTTCCCCCCTTTTCTTTGATACTCTTGAGATTTTGTTTCAGAGTCTTGAAGATCTCAAAGAACTATTGGAGTAAAGCAATGCTAGCCCTAAGGGCAATGTGTGTGGTTTTGACTTGCCAACTGAGTAGAGTGAAATGGTGAGCGCAAACCACTTGGGCTGTGCCAGGTGCCTCACAACAATGGCAGCTGAAAAGAAATGAGGGGTGACATGAGACTTTCCTTCCTGACCAAGCACCTGGTCAATCACAGCTGTTCTCTGAGCTCTTTGAGGAGACGATGCAATGTTATGTAAAGTCAGTTACATGATACTCTCTTTTCACAGTTCCTCAAAAACAACATGTTCTCTATTGTCTCCTTGCTCTCTGTGGTGACTCCGCCAGAAATGTCCCTTGCTCTCAACCCTCCCAGCAAAACTCAATCCATTTAGATGCTACCATAAAATCTTCCCTCACTGTCCCAGTCAGAACACCCCTCTCCCTTTCCCTAGAATTCTGAAACAGATATTTATCATCACTCAAGCTGGCAATGATTGAGTGACTGTGCTGTGCTGTGCTTAGTCACTCAGTCGTGTCTGACTCTTTGCGACCCCATGGACTGGAGTCCACCAGGCTCCTCTGTCCCTGGGATTCTTCAGGCAAGAATCCTGGAGTCCGTTGCCATTTTCTTCTCCGAGGGATCTCCTGGACCCAAGGACCGAACCCGAACTCTTGCATTGGCAGGCAGATTCTTTATTGGTGAGCCACCAGGGAAGCCCTGGAAAAAGTTGAAATGTGGCTCGGTAAGTCTGCCAACCAATTTTTGAATTTTTAAAAGTAAAAATCTTGGGACTACCCTAGTGGTCCCGTGGTTAAGATTCCATGCTCCCAATGCAGGAGGCATGGTTTCCATCCCTGGAGAGGGAACTAAGATCCTACTTACCATGTGGTGTGGGGGAAAAAATAAAAATAAAAATCTTACAAATGCAAAATAGCTAGAAAAATATGTGCTTTAAAGTTGTAAAAAAAAAAAATCCATACATTTACTATTTCACTTTTAGAACCATAGACAAGATTTTTTAAGTAACGTAGCTCATACCCTTTTTTCTTGACATGGACCAGGGCTGGGGCAGAGGGCCCACTTGATTATGGACGGTGGGGTCTGTATTTGTCACATACAAGTGATGTAGCAAAGAAGTAAACCTTTAATATAAGGGTCCCACCCACCCTTTCAGTATTATTCAATTTTTTAAAATCAATGCAAATGTGTTGATTTGAAAAACTTTTTAAAAGGCACTCCTGCATACTCACCAGTGGGCCACAGAAGAACCTTTGAGGTCTCTGATTATGTTGCCATCAAAGTCCATTCACCCCATTGTTTTGTAATTTTCATTTACTTTTTTGAGTTCCCTCTTCAAGCTATGAGGTCAGGGTCACTTCCAGGCTGAGTCCATAATATTATGACAAAGAAGGGATGTGGTCACTAAACCCATTCTCTCTTCCCACTGGGCACATAGATGACCTATATTTTTCTTACCTCTGCCTTTAAGTTGGAGTCAGGTGACTTCATTCTGGCCCTGGAGTGTAAGTGAAAGTAATTTATGCTATTTCCAGAAATGGGCCATGAAAATCTGCCTATCCCCCTCTGCTTCTCCTCATTGGCAGCAAACTTGGAGGCTCCTTTTTTGAAAATCTTCACAAGATAGAAGATGTGAAAAACATCATCAAGAGGGAAAAGAATTGCAGAAAGAAGAGGCCAAAACCTCTCAAAAATTAAAAGGCAAAGAAAATGAGTGTTTTCTAAGTAAATTACAAATTAAAATTCTGCTTACTCTTAATTTTTACTGTTCAGCCATTTTTCTTTTTTTTAATTTATTTATTGATTTTAATTGGAGGCTAATTATTTTACAATATTGTAGTGGTTTTTGCCATACATTGACATGAATCAGCCATGAATGTACATATGTTCCCCATCCTGAACCCCCTCTCACCTCCCTCCCCATCACACCCCAGCCATTTTTCTTGACCTTGCTCTCTGATTCCATACATTCCAGAGTGTTCAATGGATTTGTAACTATTAAATAAAAATAGCTGTCATTTATTAAATCATGTAAAAGTATTAAAATTAAATTTTATTGATTAAAAAAATGGATGCATGAAAAAGCTTTGCCCAGCACACACACACACATACACATACACCCCACTGCTGACCCACAGCAGACTGTGACATAAGCAAGAAATAAACCTTCATTTAATGACTCCCCTGAGATTTATGGCTTGTTTATTATAGCAGTGAGCATATCCAGGCTAATGTAGGTAGGAACTCAATAATTGCTTGAAAAAAAATAAAGACTTTCCTCTAAAGATCGAAGCAACAACTTGGCAGGTAGGCTAGTCTCCACAAAAACAAAAAGAATGTCATTATTTTGTCCCAACTAAACATTCTTCCCAGAAACAGCTTGTTTCCTTATATTGTTGCTGGCGACAATTTCTATCACTTGACTCGAGGCATTTAAACAGTGTTATTATAGACAACAATACAGAAAATTTCGAATAAATGACAGCCTTGGCACCCAAGCATGAGAATTCAGCTATTTCCTGTGAGATATACATACTTAGACCAGCTCAATTCATCCTTCTTCTGAAACATATACTTACAGGAATTTCCTCAATGGTCCAGTGGTTAAGAATCTACCCTGCAATGCAGGGGATACAGGTTCGATCCTTGGTTGGATAAGATTCTGCAGAGCAACTGAGCCCACAAACCACAGCTAAAGAGTCCATATGCTGCAAGGAAGGTTCTGCATGCTGCAACTAAGACCCAATGCAGCCAAATAAATATTTTTGAAGTAAATAAATAAAACATATACTTACAGATCATTTGCTATCTGCTAGGCTTGCCCTGCCTCGATGAGTGGAGGAGAGAAGATGGAAACAGCCTTCTAACCACAAAAGCAGAAAGAATGGGGCAAGGACCCCCACTGGAAGAGCGTGGTCAAGGCCATTGGACTGAGAGAAGGAAGAGTGGATTGGTCCTGCATCCAAATCACTTCATGAATGTGAGCAAGTCTCTGCCCTTCCTAAGTCCCAACTCCTCCTCTGTAAATGGCCCATGTAGACAGATCTAAGGACAGCAAGTATGTAGCACCAAGCTGCCCCTTCACAGAAAGCACATCAGTCACGTGATCCACGGATGCAGCTTCAGAACAGTTTCCAGCACTGAGCTCCAGGCCACTGCTAGTCCAGGAAACCTGCTAGCTGCCTGCTAGAGTCCCTTGGACTGCAAAGAGATCCAACCAGTCCATCCTAAAGGAAATCAGTCCTGAATATTCACTGGAAGGACTGATGTTGAAGCTGAAACTCTAATACTTACGGCCACCTGAAGTGAAGAACTGACTCGTTGGAAAAGACCCTGATGCTGGGAAAGATTGAAGGCAGGAGGAGAAGGGGACGACAGAGGATGAGATGGTTGGATGGCATCACCAACTTGATGGACATGAGTTTGAGTAGGCTCTGGGAGTTGGTGATGGACAGGGAAGCCTGGCGTGCTGCAGTCCATGGGGTTGCAAAGAGTCAGACACGACTGAGCGACTGAACTGAACTAAACCCCAAATAAGGCATCTTCTAGGTTCCCATTAAGCTTCTCTGTCACAAAGTGAGAAACCAGGAGACGGTCCCAAAGAGATCTACTCCCTGAACTTAGAAATGTCTCAGACCAAAGGTTTTATAGAGAAGCCAAAGCAAGCAGGACGATTTTAGAGACTGCTTGATTGGGACTCCCATGGTTCTTCCCCATAGCATAGTGGTTAAGAACACAGACTTGGAAGACTTCCCTGGTTGTCCAGTGGCTAAGACTCCATTAAGTGGCTCTTAATGCAGGGGGCCTAGGTTCCATCCCTTTGTCAGGAAGCTAGGTCCCACATGCCACAGTTGAAAATTCCTCATGCCACAGCTAAATATCTCATGTGCCACTATGAAGATCGAAGATCCTGCACGCTACAACTAAGACTCAGTACAGCCAAATAATTAGATAAATATTTTTTTAAAAAAAGAACATAGACTTGGGAACCAGACTACCCAATCAGAATTTGAAGCCTGATTCCACTTATCAACTGTCAGAGCTTGGGCAAGTTATGGATGCTTTTTGTGCCTCAGTTTCCTCAACTGCTAATATAATATAAGCTAATATAATTTAAGCCTTAAAATGCCTGATATTCATGAAGCATTTGGGACAACATCTAGTGTGTATTAAAGTGTGTGTGTGTGTGCACCCTAGGTTGCTTCAGTCATGTCCAACTCTTTGCAACCCTATGGACTGTATCATCTGTCCATGGGATTCTCCAGGCAAGAATACTGGAGCGGGTTGCCATACCCTCCTCCAGGGGATGTTCCTGATCCAGGGATCAAACCCACGTCTTTTATGTCTCCTGTATTGGCAAGCAGGTTCTTTACCACTAGCACCACCTGGGAAGCGCCATATTAAAGTATAAAGCTTGTTAAATAAATTGTCTAGTGAGCACCATGGCACTTCTTCACCCCCAGGGGACAGTGAAGGAGTGAGGATGAGGTTGGGAGCCAAAGGTTCTGCTGAAGAGCTTAAGTGAGGATTTCCAAGACTGGAGACCCTATCCTGTTACCCCAAATCCTCTCTGACCTCTGGCCCCCATACAGCCTTGCTCTGGGGCCTGGTACCAGAACTAAGTACGGGACACATCCCAGCCTTGAGATCTTGAACTAAGGCTGAGCCAGTCTTCCCTCCCCATGGGGCTCGTGGTCTTTCTATGACTAAGGAAAGGCGTACGTCAGAGGGTTAAACAGGGCTTCCCAAGTTGCTCAGTGGTAAAGAATCCACCTGCCAATGCAGGAGATGCAGGAGACGTGGGTTCGATCCCTGGGTCAGGAAGAGCCCCTGGAGTAGGACATGGCAACCCACTCCAGTATTCTGGCCTGGAGAAACCCATGGACAGAAGAGCCTGGTGGGCTACAGTCCATGGGCTCACAAAGAGTCAGATACGACTGTGCGACTGAGCATGGGATAAAAAATAAAATATCATATCTAAAATCTGGCAATAGAAAAGGGTTAAACATATTCCCACTAGGGTGGAGGTCAATTTCCTCTCTGAAATCTTGGCTCTCCAGGCTTCCTTCACTCCACCCTCAACACATGTGCAGGATGTGAAATCGCTGAGGGATCTACTGCTTCCTACTTCCCTTTGAAATCCTAGTTCCCTTACTGGAAAAAAAAAAAAAATTTTGTCTAGATGAGCATTTCTCAAAACTTCCGAAGCCCAGGAAGCCTCTGAAGCCCCTACCAAGCTGCCTCTCCTCCTGCAGCTGCTCCTCCACGGGAGGATGAAGGTCTCCATGGCAGCCGTCTCCTTCCTCCTCCTCCTCAGCATCACTGTGGCCCTTGGGTCCAAGAACGGATCGTCTTCAAGTGAGTACAACACCTTCCAACCTGGTCCCTGTGGGATAGCAAGCAGGAGCCGGGGTGCTGGGATGCGAAGAGAAAGGGGCTCCAGAAGGGGGTCTAGTGTCTTCTTTTCTTTATTACTGAAGTGTAGTTGCTGTGGGCTCCCCAGGTGGCTCAGTGGTAAAGAATCCTCCTGCCAAGCAGGAGATGCGGGTTTAATCCCTGGATCGGGGAGACCCCCTAGAGGAAGATACAGCAACCCACTCCAGTGTTCTTACCTGGAGAATCCCACGGACAGAGGAACCTGGCCGGTTACAATCCAGGGGTGGCCGGTTACAATCCAGGGGTCGCAAAGTGTCAGATACTATTTAGCGACTAAATAACAACAACATAGTCCCATGGACAGAGGAGTCTAGTGGGCTGCAGTCCATAGGGTCACAAAGAGTCGGACACGACTGAAGTAACTTAGCACGCATGCATACACAAGGTTATATTACCTAAGGTGTCTAATATAGTGATTCATAATTTTTAAAGATCATATTCAATTTATAGTTATAAAATATTGACTGTATTCCCTGTGTTGTATAATGTATCCTTGTAGCTTATTTTATACTTAATTGTTTGTACCTCTTAATCCCCTAGCCCAACTTTGCCCCTCCCCCCTTCCTTCTCCCTACTGGTAAACACTATTGTTCTGTATATCTGTGAATCTTTTCTTTTCTGTTCTATTCATTTGTTTGTTGTGTTTTTTAGATTCTGTGTATAAGGATATGATACTGTGTTTATTTTTCTCTGTCTGACTTATTTCACTTAGCAGGCTCTGTTGCTGTGAAAGTCACTCAGTCGTGTCCTACTCTTTGCAACCCCATGAATATAGTCCGTGGAATTCTCCAGGCCAGAATGGGTAGCCTTTCCCTTCTACAGGGGATCTTCCCAATCCAGGGATCAAACCCAATTCTCCCGCATTGCGGGCAGATTCTTTACCAGCTGAGCCACAAGGGAAGCCCAAGAATACTGGAGTGGGTAGCCTATCCCTTCTCCAGCGGATCTTCCTGGCCCAGGAATCGAACCGGGGTCTCCTGCATTGCAGGCGGATTCTTTACCAACCGAACTATCAGGGAATCACTTAGCATAATGCCCTCCAAGTCCAACCAGGTGGCTGCAAATGGCAATATTTCATTCTTTTTACGGCTGAGTAGTATTCCACTGTGTCTGATGTCCACTGTGTCTGATGTCCTCTTAAACTGGTTTCATCCTCACATTGCCCAGGACCAGTCCCCTCCCTGCCAACGCCATGCAGTGAGGCCAGGTTATCTCTTCACTCCCTCCATTCCTCTCTCTTTGCCATTAAACTAAAGACAGGCCCATCCCATTTGGGCTCATTATCCCCCAAGAGACTGGGAAGACGTGTTTGGGACCCTCAAGGTCACTTTGTCCCTTTACCCCCTGAGATTTGGATCCAGGCTGCTTCCAGGGTCTCCCTACCCCATGAATGCAGCATCACTTGGGTATGTACTTGGGGGAAAGGAACAGTTGGGATGGGGGAGCTCCTAGGCCACCATTTTTCAGCTTGTTTCTTCGGAAGAGCTGCCTTTACAGGCAACCCAAGCTATTCCTCACTCTGCAATTTTACCTCGTTTCCTTTTTAGAAACTGAAGGGAAACATAGAAGGCTGTTGAAATGGAGCTAGACTAGACTGGGTGGAATGGGGACAGTTTGCTTTGCTTATCTGAGGAGTCACTGGGCAGCTCAGAGGATGCAGTGACAGTGGTTCTCAGGGACCAGGGGGTCCCTTACTCCACTCTTCAGGGGGTGAGAGTGCTGCTGGAGATGGCGCTGCATAAGACCACCAGCCCTTCCCTTGCCACCCAAGCACCTCGGTGATGCCGAGGCCATCGCTGTGCACACCCATATTTCTGTCCAGGTTGGTCACATAACGTGACGGCCCCAATCACTGCACCCCCTAACTGCAAGGCCCTTGATCTGAAACCCCTCCCCTGCTGCCCCTGTAATTCAATCTTGGTGTGACTTTGTTGTCACCAAGAGCACCTCCTACAAGAGCCATGGAATTTTGGAATCAAAAAATAACTGAAAAATACAGTGATTTTTTTTAAGTGTTTTAGATCAGGAAAATTTTTCTTCCAGCAAAATCTTACACAGGAGGCCCAAAATGTAAAACAGGGGAAAAACGGCAGATGGGGTCTTATACCCGTAACTCAGCTCCCAAGTGCCTCTGCGCCTCCAGGAAGCTGTGTGTAAAATGCAGTCAGCCGCCAAGGCAGTTAACCGCCTTGTTCACAGATGAGCAGACATGGGGGTGATGGTGCAAAGCCAACAGAGGCTGGATGGGGTTAGATCTGGTAGTCCTAGCTCCCTGGTCATTGTCCGTGGGTCTTGGTGTGGGCATTCTGCCCTCTTGGCAGGGCGTGGGTTCAGTGGGGATCAGGCAGGATGGGGGCACTGGGAGGGACAGGATCTGCATCCCCAATCCTATTGGGACTTTTCCCCCCTAATATCCCTTCTCCCCAGGGTTGTGTGCTCGCTGAGATCTGGACTTTGCTGCGCTTCCATCCAGAGTTCAAAGTCATCAGCCAGTCCTTTGGGGGTGAGGTGGCAATTGTCGTGGTCTATGCGCAGGTTGGAAAAGAATTTCGAGACATGAGGCAGAATGAGAGGAGAAGAGAGTTTACTAGAGCAGGAGATGCTGTTAGGCCAGTGGGCTGGCTCAAGACAGGGACAGTGCCTTTTGTGGGCTGGTAGCCAATTTTTATAGCCTCAAGACAAAGAAACTTCTTGCTAGAAGGGTGGTGTTAGGTGGTTGGTTAGGATGCTATAGGATGGGTATTTTTGTCAATGTGGGGTCAGGGAGCTGCCCGGTTTAGAGCAGGGGGGCTCATGACAACATAGCTTCCCTGGTGGCTCAGATGGTAAAGAATCTGCCTGCGATGCAGGAGACCTGGGTTTGATCCCTGGGTCAGGGAAGATCCCGTGGAGAAGGGAATGGGAAACCCACTCCAGTATTCTGGCCTGGAGGATTCCTTGGACAGGGGAGTCTGGCGGGCTACAGTCCATGAGGTGACTTTGGTAAAGGACTCCACAGGGGTGAGAGAAAGGGAGGCAGGGTGATCGGTGATGAAGGAGGAGAGAAAAAGGAGCCCGGGGATTAGCCTGAGAGGGAGGCCAGGGGACTGAGCTTTTTCTACAGCCCTCTCTCTGAATTCTGGGGTGCTCTCCTTCCTTTCCTCCTGCACCCCCTAGGGTTCCAGAGGCAGTCAGCACCCTGCATCTCTAACGAGCACCCTGATCTCAGCTTGCTCCCCTCTTTCTCCTCAGGAGGACCTTACCACCCCGCCGAGTGCTGCCTCACCTACGTGAGCCGGCCAGTCCCCCGGCAGCGCGTTTCAAGCTATTATGAGACCAGCAGCCAATGCCCCAAGCCTGGAATCATGTAGGTGAAACCCACACACCACCCTGGGGGATGGGGGGCCCGTAGGGCTGGGAGCATGGTGGGGAAGGGCAGGGGGGAGAACGCAGGATGGGTGCTCCCCAAAGTGCTCTCAGGCATGTCCACAGAGAGAAGCAGCATGGGGTGGGGTAGGGAGAAGCAGACTTGGGGCTCAGAGGCCGTCAGGGGGGCCCTGCTGGGTCCAGGAGGAAGCTGGGCCCATGGATGAGGATGTGGTGGGGAGAGGAAGGAGAGGCAAGGGACACCTCCTGGGTTGGGCATGGAGACTGGACGGGTCTAAGCAGCCCTGAGGGGCTGGAGGGTGTATCTCCGAAAATACACTGGCCCTGGGCTGCCTCTAACTAAGGAAGGGGAACCGGTCTGGGTGGAATGAGGAATCTGTGAAGAAGGAAGGACTGGCTCTCGCTTCCTGGCTCCCGGAGCCTTGGTTGGTCATCCTTCTCCCCTCTTGTTCCACAGCTTCATCACCAAGAAGGGCCATTACATCTGTGCCAACCCCCGTGATGGCTGGGTCCAGGACTATATCAAGGAACTGGAGGAGTGACCCAGAAGTAATGGAGAAGGACACAGCTCGGGATTTAAAGAGAGGGGGTTGAACCCCACTCCCCTCCTCCCAGCTCAGCCCCAGCCGCCTCCTGGGAGATGCCCTGACTTGAATTAAAGACCAGTCAGGCCCTTCCCTGCCCTCATGCATTTCTACTAAATTTCCCCGCTCGCTGCGGACTTGAGGACACTGGTGAGCCCAGCCATGCCTGCTCTGGCAAGGCAGCTCAGGGTGCCACCCTCAGCCTCATGCTTCACTCTGCAGAAGTTTGGCCAGAGCCTGGTGCAAAAAAAAAAAAAAAAAGGGTCAGGTCTGCCATGGAGGTAGAGAGAAACTGAACAGGAAGTGAGGAAGACACGCTGTATAAAGGCTACCTTGAGACAGTAATGACCACAATAAAAACAGATACTATTTTTGTAGCACCTCCATAGTCCAAGCACTCTGCTAAAGCAGTCTATGTGCATTCATTTATTTAAGCTTCACAAGGAAAGCTTGATTTTGCAGCTAAATCTTCATAAAGGCCTCTCTGTAACAGTTAAGTTCCATAGTCTTTTTCTGTGGTGGTCCCAAGGCCTTTGTCCCCTGCTGGCTAAGATAGGAATGATTGATGGACAAATTTTATCCAATTCTTCGCCATCCACATACACACATCAGGTTGCACTATATTGTTTTATTCATTTTTGTGTACTTCACAAGGCATAGCAAAAAGTCTGGCCCACATCAGGTGCTCAGGAAATGGATGGATGGGTGGGTGGATGGGTGGGTGGGTGGGTAGATGGATGGATGCATGCATGCATGCATAGATGGATGGATAGTGGATGGTGGATGAACGGGTGGATGGATGAATGCATAGATGAATGAATGGATGGTGCATAGATGAATGAATGGATGGTACATAGATGGATGGGTGGATGGATTGATGCATAGATGGGTGGGTGGATAAATGGATGAATAGATCAGTGGGTGGATGGATGGATGGTGGATGAATGAGTGGATGGATGCATAAATGGATGGATGGATAGATGGGTGGATGGATGGATGGATAGTGGATGGTGGATGAATGGGTGGATGGATGAATGCATAGATCGGTGGATGAATGGATGGTGGATGGGTGGATAGATGGAATGAGAAAGGAACCAAGAGGAAGCTTATGTTCCAGCTGACCCCAAAGGCTCTCAGACCCATCTTCCAGGTTCAAGGAGCTCTGCATACACAGAGGAAGAGCACACCCAGTGTAGACATGATGACCACCCTCCCTGGTCTCCAGCCCTCCATAAAGACCAAGGGTGTCTGCACAGCAAAGGCACAGCAGGCTTCCTCATACCTCCTCTCCTCCACACACAGAGGTTAAGGGTTATCTCATATACCTACCCCGCTACCCTCATAAAAAGCCACAGCTTTACCACCACTAACTGCCCTGAACCCACCAGGACTAATTGCATTGCCTGCTTTTCCATATTTTATAAGCAATCTTGCCAAACAACAAGACCCACAAGGATTTTTGAGATCCTTATTTCCCCACACCCCGTCCCCCACAACTGCTATCTCCTGAAACACTCCCTCATGCCTCTAGAGGTCACAGTCCATCAAAGAGCAAATCCCCTCTTTCATTTCTTCTCTGAAAGCTGCCTTCAGCCTGGAACAGGGTTCTGAGGCAGTCTGAAAAGAGAAGATACTGAGGGGCAGGTCCATGGGCCCATGCTGAGTCGCTTTGTAGCCCACCAAGCCCCTCTACTGGAGTGGGTTGCCATGCCCTCCTCCAGGGCATCTTCCCGACCCAGGGATTGAACCTGCTTCTCCTGCGACTCCTGCATTGCAGGCGGATTCTTTATCATCGAGCCGCCAGGGAAGCCCGAGGGGGCAAGTCCAGCTTTAGCCAAAGCCAAGGGCGGAAGCTGGAACTCTGGGACCCAGAAGCAGGTTGTCAGGTTCACCGTGTTGGACAGCCCTCTGCTGGCCATGATTGACCACGGTGGCAGATTGGATTAACCCACACTGAGGGCACCCAGGCTTCCCAGGTGACGCTAGGGGTAAAGAACTCGCCTGCCAATGCCAGAGACCTAAGAGAAGCTGGTTTGATCCCTGGGTTAGGAAGATCCCCTGGAAGAGGATACGGCAACCCACTCCAGTATTCTTGCCTGGAGAGTCCGAAGGACAGAGGAGCCTGGCGGGCTACAGTCCTTGGGGTCGCAAATATTTGGACATGACTGAAGAGACTTTACCCGCACGCACGAGGGCACCCAGGAGGGATCAGCTGATTAGACCTGAAACTGGTTCCCAGTGCAAAGTCCAAAGAGGTAAATGAGAGCATCAACAAATGAGACAAACATTTCAGCAAACAGGAACCCAAAGATCTGACCCTTTAGGAATGGGGGAAGAGTATTAGTGACGTAATCTGCAACAAGAAAGTGTGAGTTCCATCGTGTGTCCTTGGACGGGGGCGAGGGGGACACTCTTTTCCGAGGTCACTAAACCCTACCCTTGCCTCAGTCTGTGCTCTCTCTAACCCTGCTTTCTGTTTGCCTCCCAAAGACTGATCACCTGGGGAAAAGGTCGGTTCAACCTCCCCTCTTCTTTCCCAAAGTAGAGATGGGGGCGGGGAACTCGATGAAGCCACACAGATTCTGTTTCCAGGACTGCCTATCTGGCTCCGTGGTAAAGAATCCGCCTGTCAATGGAGGAGACGTAGGTTCAATCCCTGGGTCGAGAAGATCCCCTGGAGGAGGGCATGGCAACCCACTCCGGTATTCTGGCCTGGAGAACCCCGCAGACAGAGGAGCCTGGTGGGTTACAGTCCATGGGGCCACAAAGAGTCGAGTCGACTTAGTGACTAAACAGCCTCTGCCTCCTACCCACGTGAGATTTATTTAGCCTCTCTAAGCCTCAGGGGCCTCATCTGCAAAACGGGAATAAAGTCTCTACTCCCCTCTGTGAATTTAAGTAAAATAGGGCCTGAAGGGAGCTGACACCCAGCGCCTATTCTTCCCTTTCTCTTTTCCTCCATGCAGATGCAAATATTAGCAAATTCAACTGTGCACCAGACCCCACCCTCCACTGCCCTCCCTTTCAGCAAACAGGAAGGGAGGACCGTCGTCTCTCTTCCTCCACCCACTCTGAAGTGGTCAGAGTCCAGAGAGCTGAGGGCCCCGCGTGGGTGACCAGCAAGGAAGGAGACTGTGTCCGCCCAGCCTCCCCCCGGAGCCTGACTGCCCACTGAGAGGATGAAGGTCTCCGTGGCTGCCCTCTTTCTCCTCGTTCTCACCATCACTTCTGTTGTTCACAGCCAGCCAAGTGAGTCCACCTGCCCCTGGAGGGCGGCACTGAGCCAAGGGAACAGGGAGCAGGCCAGGGTGATGCCGAGAGTGCTCTCAGGCCTCCGTCATCAGCCCCAGGCCCCCACCTGCACCCACGCTGCTGCACACTGGCCCCTGGCAAGCAGAGCTGAGCTGCGCTCCAGAGCTGCTGGGGCTGGGCAGTCTCAGGAAGCTGGGTCGAGGTCACGTCAGGAGTCCTGAGGACACAGCAGGAATGATCATTTAGGAGGAAGAGCCAAGGAAGGAGCAGAAGGGACAATCACAAACATATGTGATGAGGAGGAAGGCGAGGCAAGTGGGTGGGAAAAGCCACGCCTGCTCTGGCAGGGCAGGACCGAGGGAGTCAGGGAGGCCGGCGGAGGGAGATTTGGGGCTAAGCCCAGAACGGCGAGTCTGAATCTAGACACCCCTTGCGGGCAGGATCTGTTGTAGATTTCTGGGACTGCCATGGCAACCAAGAGACGCCCCAGTGGGATGCCCACATGTGCCATTTGGGGATTTCTGGGCCCTTGGCTCCATCTCCCAGCCTAGGGCTAAAAAAGTTTGTAGAAAAGAGAAAAGGGGTTGAAGGAGATTGAAAGGCTTTGTAGCCATGAGACAGATGCATGGGCTCTGCCTCTACCAGCATTTATGAGGGCTGGTGACAGGCAAGGGACCAGAGACTCAGGCCATCTCTCAGTACATACCCGCCTTTAATGGCCCTTTCTTTCTCCCTAAGGCTGCCCTTGGCACGTAGTCTGGCTGGATTCTGCCTTTATGAACCCTCGGGGGAGCGAGGGTCACACACACCATGTAATCTGCCCACATACTCTCAGCACGCCCCTGATCCCTGTAAACGTCGCCTTAAAGAACCAGGGCCACTGTGGGTAGAGGCGCCTCCTGGGGGTGGGAGGGGGCAATATTGCCCTTCGGGAAGGTCAGGCAGGAAGAAAAATGGCCCAGCCAAAGCATGGATCAGCCAAATGGTGCCCTGGAGACGTCTCAAGTTTTGCCACCTACTGGTCAGGGATTTGCACTCTGCAGGTCTCGGGGCTGGGGAAGGTAATATCCTTGAATGATGAGCAGTCAGGGGAGCTCAAGGGGGACACAGTGCTACCAACCAACCAAGTCTGGCCTCCTGGGAGTGTCAGAGAGGGAGAGAAAATACTTTCCAAGCCAGTAGAGTGGCCATTACTACCATTACCTCTTTTAAAAAAAAAGAAAAAGTTTTTATTTTGTATTGGAGTGCAGCCATTAACAATGTTGCGATAGTTTCAGGTGCACAGGGAAGGAACTCAGCCATGCTTACACATGTATCCATTCTCCCTACCATCAGCTCTTAATCACAAGGGCTGACACTTTCTACACCAGACTCTGAGTTAAGGGTTTTGCAAGCATTTTCTCAACTCATCCTCACCACGATCCTAGGACATAACTTCTTTTTATTATTATTGATTTATTTTTATTGAAGTATAGTTGATTTACAGTGTTGTTAATTCTTGTTATACAGCAAAGTGATTTGGTTATACATATATATGCATTCTTTTTAAATATTGTTTCATTATGGTGTAGCATAGGATATTTTGTTACTTGCAGAATAACTGTTTTACAATGTTTTGTTCGCAATGTGAATCAGCTGTATGTTTGCACACATCCTCGCCCTCTTGGGCCTCCCTCCCACCCATCATCCCACCTCTTTAGGTCATCACAGGGCACTGAGCTGAGCGCCCTAGGTTATACAGCGGCTTCCCACTAGCTCTCTGTTTTACACATGGTAGCATATATATGTCAATGCCACTGTCTCAATTCATCCTGCCTTCTCCTTCCCCTGCTGTGTAGGATGGAGCTTTTTCACCTTCATTTAATGGGTGAAGGCATCCAGAGAGGTTAAGAAATTTGCCCGTGATTCAAGTCATTTAGTCAAGACTCCAACCCATGCTGTCTGGCCCCAAAACTTAAATACAAGCCTTTTCCCCTTGCCCTGACATCTCCTGCTCATCCTTGCATCTCAGCTTCCCCCCTACCTCAGCTTCTCTGGTGCCTCTAGGACAGAATGCAGGCTCCCTGACATAGTTCAGAAGGGGTGCAGCCCTCCCCGCCCTCTTTAATATCCTCTTCCTACTTCTTCCTTCCCACCTTGCACTGTGGCTCCTGGAACTGCTCCATCCTCCCAGACACGCTGGGCTTCCCCCACCTCAGGCCTCCATATATTTCTTTCTTCCAGATCCCATGACCCCTCTGTCTGCCTAAGTCCTGCTCATCCCTCAGGAATCAGCTCAGACATCACCTGCTGCGGGACTTCTTCCTCAACCAGCCAGGCTGGGTCAGGTGCTCCTCGTTCTGTTCCCATGGCCCCTTGCGTCAAAATCTACTCTATCCCATTGTAGTGCTTATCTGTTCACTTTGCTTTTTCACCCAGACTGGTCTATAAGGGGACACAAGAGTAGTGACTGTGTCTTCCACATGTTCTAACTCCCATAGAGCCTGGCTTGTAATAGGAGCTTAATATATGTTTGCCCAGTCAAGTTCATCAGCAAATGTGAATCCCCCAGTCCTTTGTACTTGATGAAGCTCAGCCTCAGATGAGGCTGAAAGATCTGCAGAAGATTCATCTTTTTCTCTTGTCTGTTACCCATCAAGCTACCACCAATCCCTGCTGACAGATGGCTTTGCCATCAGAAGAACGGACAAAATGCAAGAGATGGGAGATGGAGGTGGGCAGCCATGGGCTTCCTCTCTGCCTTCTTAACTCAGCTTTCAATGTCATCCCCTCAGAAATTCCTGAGTCGGTGAACCCCCCACCCAACTGCTGCCTGAAGTATCATGAGAAAGTATTGCCGAGGAAACTGGTGGTGGGATACAGACAGGCCCTCAACTGTCACCTGCCGGCAATCGTGTAAGCACCGTCCTGCAGACATTTACAGGCAGCGGGAAGGGGAGCCCAAGGCTGGATCGGGGTACACAGAACCAAGTCTCCATGCTAGAACAGGGGAGCAGCAGTTAAGGGCCTGGGCTTTGACTCTCATGGGACAGGCCTGGGGTTTGTTCTAGACTTTGCCACCTTACAGAGGCACGTGGCTGGTTCATGTGGTCCAAGAAACGGTGGCCATAACGGAACTCGAGCCTGAGGGTCTAGGCTGAATGGAGAGGGGCTGAAAGAAGAGACGATGAGGTCTAGAGGCCAGAGAGGGGAGTTTTTTGAGGGGACCCAGACAGAGGGAGGCCTAGGGAGGTGGTACAGGGCATGAGGCAAGCCCCCAGTGAGCTAGAAGTGAGGGGGAGCGTGTGGACTGGACCCCTAACTGCTCCAGGGCCCCTGATGGTCTAACTCTGCCCCCACAGCTTCATCACCAAGCGGAAACGAGAGGTCTGTACCGACCCCAACAATGACTGGGTCCAAGAGTACGTCAAGGATCCCAGACTTCGTCCGCGGCATTCCAGGAGGTTGGCCTAGGTTAACATCACCAGATGGGAGGAAGGTCAAGCCCAGATCCACAACTCGCCGTGGTGGTCAGGCCTCCAACAGAGCCCAAGTTCGACGGGGGCGGGGGGAAGGCGTAATCCCGTGAAAACACAGGCAACCTTGTGGTCTGAATGACAAGAGTCACCTTCAGAGAAAGAGGCCAGAGATTCAAAAAAGTAAAGCATTTCGAATATATTCTCAGTCTCCGGAGGAAATGCCAAGGTTGAGGGGGAGGGCAGGGATACATCCTTAACGCTCAGCACAGCACTTTCACATCCTCCTCCTTGTCCTGCTTCAGACCCTCACCTCCCTCCGATGCACCAGCCCATCCTGAACGATCACGTCCTGCCTCCCAATAGCCAAACCACCTCTGGCTCTCTCTGGCCTCCCACTCATTAAAAGACTCACGGGACTCTTGACTTTTCCTGTCTACCCTTATCCTTTGTCTAGATCTCTTTTTTCTTCTATTATGCTTTTCTTTTAAAACCTAACCTTTTGGGACTTCCCGGGTGGTCCAGTGGCTAGGACTCTGTGCTCCCAGTGCAGGGGCCCAGGTTCAATCCCTGGTCAGGGGACTAGATCCCACACGTGGCAACTAAAAAACCCCTCATGCCGCAACTAAGACCCAAGGCAGCCAAATAAATAAAAATTAAAAACAAAAAACCTAACCTTTTCTTATGGGAATCGTCAAATGCTAATGATTTTTGTCCCTGTTGCTGAGGCTTTGCTGAATTCCCCAATATTGGGTCTTCCCCAGGGTGATGTGGGTACAGATGGTACTGAAACAAAAGAGGAGGTGCCAATCCCTAGGTCCCTCCCACTGCAAGCTGGAAGGGCATTTGGCTAGGCTGGGGGTGAAAATCCTGGTCCAAAACTCAACCATTCAGTAAACACAATTTCCTTTATTACCAACTTCGTTTCTAACTCCCTGCCTCCTTTCTGCTGGGATGGCAGAAACTTAATCTCAGTTTTTTCAGGGTCTTCACATTCCCCTGAGAAATTTCTCCATTTGGGGAACTGGAGCTTTTATATAGCACTGAGGCCAGAGGTGGGGGGCTTCCCTGGTACATCAGATGGTAAAGAATCTGCCTGCAATGCAGGAGACCTGGCTTCGATTCCTGGGCTTAGGGAAGATCCCCTGGAGAAGGTAATGGCATTCTACGCCAGTAGTCTTGCCTGGAGAATTCCATAGACGGAGGAGCCTGGTAGGTGACAGTCCATGGATGGCTAAGAGCAGGACGTGACTGAGTGACTAACACTTTCACTTTATTTTTTTTCCAGACGTGGATTATTTTTTCCCCCTCCTCCCTACCTCTCTGTCCCCAGCTCAACAATAGGGAGTGGACTCAGACAAAGTCCAACATTCCCCCAAAATGGTGTTGTGAAGGCAAAGCAAAGTCAGGCAAAAGCCCTGACTAAAGCCCTATAGAGAAACGAATTTGGTGAAGTGATCATTGGGAAGACTGGTCTTCCAATGACTTGGATTCTGCTAAACTGACCCAAGCCTGCCCCCAGTGGCCGCCCGTGGTACTACATCATCCTGCCTGCCTGCTCCCCGACCCCAACTGACGCTAACCCACCCAGACGCCACCTGACCCCAGCTGACCAATCAGACTCTCTCTTAGATGAACTTCGGACCTGAGAAACCAGCCCTGGAGCATTGTCCAAAGGGAAGAGGTCTGTGTACTCGTCTGCGGAAGCCCCTGGAGCTGCCCTGTCCCTCCTCCAGGCTTGGAGGTTTGGCTAACCTCAGTTGCATGAGGTGCCCCAACATTCTTCCCACTATTCTTGTTTGTTTTGTCCGTTTGTTTGAATTCCTAGAGGACCGTGGTGGCATTTAGCACCTCTGCAATAACTTTTTGCTGGTTTAGGTCAGTTCTGTTGTGTGTGTGTTCACACGTACCCAACATTTTTACCGTATTTAAGTGTACAATTCAGTGGCATATTGTCATGCGACCATCACCACTATCCATCTCCAGAACTTTTCCCTCACCCCAGACTGAAACCTCTCTTCCCCATAAACAATAACTTCCCCCTCCTCCCTCCCCCCAGCCCTTCAGTTCAGTTCAGTTCAGTTCAGTCGCTCAGTCGTGTCCGACTCTTTGCAACCCCATGAATTGCAGCATGCCAGGCCTCCCTGTCCATCACCAACTCCTGGAGTTCACTCAAACTCACGTCCATCGAGTCAGTGATGCCATCCAGCCATCTCATCTTCTGTCGTCCCCTTCTCCTCTTGCCCCCAATCCCTCCCAGCATCAGTCTTTTCCAATGAGTCAACTCTTAGCATGAGGTGGCTAAAGTACTGGAGTTCCTAGCCCTTAGGAACCACTATTCTGCTTTCCTTCACTATGAACGCGATTCCTCTAGGAACCTCTAGGTACCTCTAGGTACCTATACCTCTAGGTATAAATGGAATCATCTCGTTATTTGACCTTTTGTAACTGTCTTATTTCACGTAGCACAATGTTTTTAAAATTTATGCATGTTGTCAGGATTTCATTCTTTGCTAGGCCTGAATGATATTTCATTGTCTGTGTCTACCCTGTTTTGTTCATTCATTAATCTGTCCACGGGTGTCTGGGTACCCCCTTTTCCTTACACGAGCTCAAGTTAGCAGGTCTTAGCTTCTGTCGTTTGTGCCAAAAGCACTTTAACTCCTGTACTGACCTGTCAGTCACCACGCTGGCCAGCAGGAGCTTGGGGCAGGTAAGGGCCTCAAACTCTGACCCTCCCCTTTGTCCCCGGACAGAGGTCAATGCTCCCTTGTCGTCCCTCCAGGCTGTGAGCTCCTACTTTTGGATCCAGGGATTTCTCTCCACAATTCCTGCAATCAAAGCTAACTGTGATCAAACATCCTCCAGGAGCTCACAGCCCAGGGATGACAGAACCACCGACAGATACAACATAGCCAGGCTGGACCTCTGCTTGCCGGAGCCAGAGTGAACACAGAGAGGTGGCAGGGCTTGGATTGACGCAGAAGCCAGACCACGATCGGTGTGCACAGCCAAGCAGGAGGTTTCAAAGTCCTTAGCCAGCACCAGGGTCATAATCAGGGAACTCGAGTTCAAAGGCCTGAAGGACAAGCTTCCTGAAAACAGGAAGCACAGGCAGGGCCAGGATTCTAGCAAGCTGGAATGGAAATGTCATCTTGAGTCTTTTTTTTTTTTATCTATCAAGAGTTCAGAGTTGAGATGTCAGTCCAAAAATCTAATTGAAAAATCTGTATACAAAGTCAAATTCTTATCCCGGCACATAATAATAAAACTTGTCAGAAACTCCCAGTGGTTCAGAACCAAAAGTAACTTATCTCAGGTGCAATCGACTGTTTTGTTGTTTTTGTTGGGGTTTTTTATTCGTTTTTTATTGAAGTATAATTGCTTTACAACATTATGTTAGTTTCTGCTGAACAATGAAGTGAATCAGCTGTATGGATACATATATCCCCTTCCTCTTGAGACTCCCTCCCACCCCAACCCCATCCCACCCTCTAGATCACCACAGAGCACCAAGCTGAGCTCCCTGCGTTACACAGGTTTCCACTAGCTAGCTATTTCATACATGGTCGTGTATTTATGTCAAACCTGAACTCCCAGTTCATCCCACCTTCCCTTTCCCCCTCTGTGTCCATCAGAGGGTTTTTCCTAATCTTTTCAAGGTAGATAAATGCCTGGCTTTTAACATAACACGCATGAACACAGAGGCACACACAGGAAAGACCTCCTCGTTCTGACCCATAGGTGTCTCCCAACCGTGATCAGCCTGATCAATCAAAGTGATTCATTCACATTACTGTATGCCTAGCCAGCTTATCAGAGAAGGCAATGGCACCCCTACTCCAGTACTCTTGCCTGGAAAATCCCATGGACGGAGGAGCCTGGTGGGCTGCAGTCCATGGGGTCGCTAGGAGTAGGACACAACTGAGAGACTTCACTTTCACTTTTCACTCTCATGCATTGGAGAAGGAAATGGCAAGCCACTCCGGTGTTCTTGCCTGGAGAATCCCAGGGACGGGGGAGCCTGGTGGGCTGCCGTCTCTGGGGTCGCACAGAGTCAGACACGACTGAAGTGACTTAGCAGCAGCAGCAGCAGCAGCCAGCTTATGTGACTGTCAGCCTTGTGGAACCAAGATGACTGGTAGCGGGTGGACAATAAGGCCTGGAATAGCGGGGTTTTCACTCATCTTTCAGAGAAAAGGGTAGAAAGGGGTGAAGGCCACACACAGCAACGTGAGGGGACCAGTGGGTGGGACAGGAAGGGAAAATAGGAAGGAAGCAGCCCTGGGCAGTACAAGGAGCATTCTACCTGGCATCTAGGAGCCTGGCCGGCACATCCCCTCTCATGGATCCCCTCTGCACCCCATCCCCACTGTGCACCATGAGAATTTAGACAAGATGACCAGATGTCCTGTGGCTAGCTCTGGCTGGCCTGTAAGAAATGCTATTTAGCCTTAGAGGCAACCTCCCAAGGCCAGCCAGAAGGGCAGGCACTTTCCCTCTGTAGGAAGAACACATGGGCATGCACCTGTGTTCAAGCAACCGCTGAGAGTCAGCAGCAGCCTGAATGAGGATCTGCGGGACACAGTGATGTGCTGGTTTAAAAGCTTTGTCTCGGGACTTCCCAGGTGATCCAGTAGCAAATTCTCCTCTCACAATGCAGGGGCCTGGGTGCGACCCCTGGTGGGGGTACTAGATCCCACACGCCACGACTAAAAGTCCGCAGGTCGAAATTTTAGATCCCCCAGGCCACAGATGCAGGGAGGTAAAAAGCTAAATTTAAAAAAATAAAAGCATTCTCCACACTCAGGCAAATCCAGGTTCAGATCCCAACTCTGTCTCTTAACTGTGATGCTAAAATGTCGCTATTCTGTTATCAGCTAGGACGAGAATCCCTCTCCTGGAGGGAAAAAATCATGTTTAGAAAATGTGTCTGCAACCCCAGTGAAGGCAAGAAATGCCCCCAGGACATGGACGTGTGTATGCATGTGTGTGTGTGCACATGCACGCGTGTGTGTGAGCCGCTCAGTCATGTCCAACTCTTCGCGACCCCACAGAGCCCACCAGGCTCCTCTGTCCATGGAAATCTCCAGGCAAGAATAGACTGGGGTAAGATTTCAAGGGGAGGGATGAAATCACTCTGAGTAAGCCAAGAAAAGAGACCACTTGGTCTTTGAAAGCCAGAGATGGGACACAGGGCCCGCATCCCTGGACCAGAGACCAAAACCTGTGAAGTAAGTCATCAGGGATTCACAGAAGTCTTGTGGAAGCTTTGATCGTCTCTAGACTGGAGAACTGCAGGAGTGGAAAGACTTCCAGGCAGCTCTCAAGATCAGGGAGGTGACTCAATGTCTACTTTAGGTGGGTGGTGAGGAAAGGCATTACCAAGGAGGTGACATGCCCCTTGAGAGCTAAATGACCGGCGGGAATCAGCCACACAGGGAACCGGGGGAAGGAAACTTTGCAGGCAGGACTTCCGCAGTAGTCCAGCGGTTAACAACCCGCCCGCCAGTGCAGGGGACATGGGTTCGATCCCTGGTCCAGGAAGATCCCACGTGCCTCAGGGCAACTAAGCCGTGCTCAAAAGCAATGAAGAGTAGCCCTGGATCCCTATAACAAGAGAAAGCCCATGTGCAGCAACAAAGACCTAAAGAAAACACAAATAGATAAAACTTTCCAGGCAGAGGGCACAACCAGGGCAAAGCCCTAGGCTGGGGACAGTCCGGCTGGAGCACAGAGGTGAGGAGACCAGCACGAGCCGTGAGAAAGTCAAAGGCAGGGAGGGAGTGCTTTGTAAGCCCGGGCAAGGAGCATGCAGTTCATTTTAAGGGAGGTGGAAAGCCATCCAGGACATTTTTAAGCAGCTGAGGGAGAGCATCTAATTGGCCTTTGAAAAATCACCTGCACAGACAGGGATTCCTGGGGGGCAAGGGAGACCCCCACAGCAGTCCTGGCTCCAGGGGATGGTGACTTGGACCAGGAAGGAAGTGGTGGTGGCTGAGGAGATTAGGGACATCTCTGGGGACAGAATTGAAAAGACGTACTGAGAAAGATGGGCTTGAGCTGTTGGTGCAATTTATAGAAACGGGGATGTCTGGGAAAGAGTAAATTGAAGTGGGGGATCAAGAGTTCTGTTTGGCCTGTGTTTATTTTGAGGTGCTAATTAGGTGTCCATGAGGCCATGTGGAGAAGGAAGTTGGCTATGGGAGTTTGGAAGGCCAAGGAATGGTCAAGCTGGAGTATATAAAACCCTAGGGCCACACGGAGTCAGCCGGGGAGAGTGTGGAACAGGTAATGAGTAATGGGCTCGGGGGCGTTCAAACATTTAGAGACCAGAGCGGGAGTGACACGTAGGTGGGCTGGCACAGTGGCCAGGGAGATGGCAGGAAAACCCAGAGGGCGTGGTAACTGATAAGCCAAGAAAATCATTTAATCAAGAGAAAGTTATCAAATGTGCTCAGTGCTGCCAAGAGATAAAGGAAGAGCAGAGACGGGCTTCCCTGATGGTCCCGGAGCTAAGACTCCACACTCCCAACGCAGGCAGCCTGCGTTCGATCCCAGGTCAGGGAACTGGATCTCTCAGACTACAACTAAGACCTGGCATAGCCCAATAAATATTTTTTTTTTTTAAAGAAGAATAGAGAAAAGCTCTTTGGAGTTGAACTTTGAAGGTCATGGGCTTCCCTGGTGGCTCAGAGGGTAAAGAATCTGCCCGCAATGCAGGAGACCTGGGTTTGATCCCTGGGTGGGGAAGATCCCCTGGAGAAGCGGATGGCTACCCACTCCAGTATTCTTGCCTGGAGGATTCCATGGACAGAGGAGCCTGGCAGGCTACAGTCCAGGGGGTCGCAAAGAGTCAGAAACGACTGAGCGACTAACACTTCCACTTTTTTCCTTTTGAAGGTCATCCATGAGTCAATAAGTCTCAGTGGAAAATAGTGATAGAAGCCCAACCAAAGGGGTAGGGGGAGAACAGAGGTTGCGGAAGAGGGGCCCAGAACACTACAGAGGCAGCTCCAGTAAGAACTTTTCTATGAAGGGAAGCCAAACTTAGGTCAAGAGCAGAAGGTTCAAGGGAGGATTTTTAAAGATGTGAGCATCTGAAGCAGGTTTATATGTTGATGTGTGACGTAGTCAGCCTCTCGGAGATGCAGCTTTTCCTTGTTGTGAAATGACTGAAACACCAGCGATCACAGGTTACCAGGAGAGTCACACCAGTTAACATGTCAAGAGGACACAGCGCTAGGCCTGCCTCAGAGCTGGGATTCAGAGCTTGTGAGCTCCCCTCCCTGAGCGGGAAGGCACAAGGCCAGCCGGTTCTCACTGGTGGGGCGAGAGGACAGCCCTCGGTTCCTACATTCCGATTATGACAGAGGAGGAGAAGCTGGTGGGTGGAAGGCAACCAGATCGTGAACGGCAGGATTGAGAAATTGCAGGGGCCCCGTTGTGTTCGCCCTAAACACACACTCGGGGCTTCCACTTCTGTTGGCATTCTTCCCAGAAAGGAGCCTTCCGCTCCAGACCCTACAATGGGGGTTTCTCGTCTGAACCACAGAACACGAGCAGCTTGAGTGGCTATTTGGTCAACTTTCCCAAGAGTGATGCCCAGGAGAGAGGCTCATCCTTTACCTCCAGTGCAGGTCTTTGAACCCAGCTCAAAGGGCTGCCTAGAGGGCGGGGACCACCTCTTCTAATTTACTCTGCTCCCACCGCCGGCCCCCCCACCCCCTGTGCCAGGGGAGGGGCTGGAGGTGTTTACTAAATGTCTATTCATGAAATTCACACTAAGGAGCGGGGCCAGCGGAGGGGAGGGAGTAACACTCCTGTTCAGAAGTCAGCGTGAGAGACCCCTTCTGATTGCCAGTCAGGGGGTCAGGGCAAGGATGTGTCACCATGGACATGGTATTTTAAATAAGGTTCCCAGAGGTTAAGGGTTTGCAGCCACTGAAAAGGGATTTCAGGCTGACTTGATCTTAGGAAAATTGGAGGGCAGCGCCACCCAGTGGTTAAAAATCACAGTGACTAGCTGCTGTGACGTATTTTCTTGGGCTCCAAAATCACTCTGGACAGTGACTGCAGCCACGAAATAAGACACTTGCTCCTTGGGGGAAAAGCCATGACAAACTTAGCGTATTAAAAAGTAGAGACATCACTTTACCAACAAAGGTCTGTATCACCAAAGCTATGGTTTCTCCAGTAGTCATGTATGGATATAAAAAGTTGGACATCGAGAAGGCTAAGCGCCGAAGAACTAATACTTTTGAATTACGGTGTTGAAGAAGACTCTTGAGAGTCCCTTGGACTGCAAGGAGATCAAATCACACAATCCTAAAGGAAATCAACTCTGAATAGTCATTGGAAAAACTGATGCAGAAGCTGAAGCCCCAATATTTGGTCACCTGATGCAAAGAGCCAACTCATTAGAAAAGACCCTGATGCTGGGAAAGACTGAGGGCAAGAGAAGGGGGCAGCAGAGGATGAGATGGTTGGATGGCATCACTGACTCGATGGACATGAGTTTGAACAAACTCTGGGATGTGGTAAAGGACAGAGAAGCCTGGAGTGCTGCAGTTCATGGGGTCACAAAGAGTTGGACACGACTTAGCAACTGAACTACAACAAGCCTCTGTGTATTCTTAAAGGGTTATCACACGTGGCTGTGTCCAGGAAGACCCACCTGTGCGTTAGACCCGCTGCTCAGAGGCCCCTCATGTTGCCCACCTCTTCCAGATTTCTCTCTCCCCTTTTACAGGGAGCTGAGGCTTCTAGCTCATGTCGAAGCAGAACAGATAAAAGATCCTGCTCTCAGAGAACTTGCATTTTAGTGGGGAAAAAGTATCCAAATACACACAACGTCAAGCGGTGATAAGTTCTCTAAGAAGAATAAAGCACAGCAAAGGTGCTGGTAAGAGGCAGAAGACAGCGCCGTATGATTCGATAGGACCCCACCCCCCACCCAAAAGAACAGTTTAACATAAACTTGTCTCCCTAGAGAATCTTCGACTTCCAGCCTGGAGGACTGAGTATCTGACATATCCAACAAACTGATCCATCTGAAAACAGATGCTACAAACTCAGAAAATCTTTTTTTAAAAAATGCAGCTGTGAGCACGAGAGATTGTATAAAAAGAAGGTGGATTTTGGAGGGATGTTGAAAGTGGGAGCAAGCAACAGGCAGGCATGCAGTTCATAACGTTTGTGGCTTTGACCTGAAGTCAGCTGCAGTTGCTGCGGGGGATGCCACAGCGCTGGCTCAAACTCTGGTGAGAGAGTCTTTGGTCTTTCTGGTCAGATGAACCAGAGGAAGGAGCCTGAGACAAAAGTGAGGAGAACCCCAAAAAGAAAAAAGTCCATGAAAGGGAATCCCAAATTCTTTATACAACCTTAGCCCACAGTTTTTAGCCCCGAGGGCATGGCAACCCACTCCAGCATTCTTGCCTGGAAAATCCCCATGGACAAAGGAGGCTGGTGGGTTACAGTCCATGGGGTTGCAAAGAGTCTGACACTAGTGAAGCAACTTAGTGTGCACACACCTGGACAGAACTTGCTTGAGGAAACCTGAAAGCTGCTCACAGCTGAAACTTCAAGAGCTGAACTAAGATCCTAGCCACCATCCTCTGCAGGCAGGAAGCTCACAGTTTGGTTTTGTTGTTATTGTAGTAGTTGTTGTTTTGATGGGAAGATGATTTAAATTTAGTGCGGATCCCTTGCTTTTGTTTTTTTAAAGATGATCTGCATCGGCCAGTAAAACACTTCTGTTTTATATTATTCAGCCATGCTACTGCTAAGTCACTTCAGTTGTGTCCAACTCTGTGCGACCCCAGAGATGGCAGCCCACCAGACTCCCCGGTCCCTGGGATTCTCCAGGCAAGAACACTGGAGTGGGTTGCCATTTCCTTCTCCAATGCATGAAAGTGAAAAGTGAAAGTGAAGTCGCTCAGTCCTGTCCGACTCTTAGCGACCCCATGGACTACAGCCTACCAGTCTCCTCCATCCATGGGATTTTCCAGGCAAGAGTACTGGAGTAGGGTGCCATTGCCTTCTGCGTTATTCAGCCATAAAGAGGAACAAATGTGAGTCAGTTGAGCTGAAGTGAATGAAGCTAGGGCCTGTTATACAAAGTGAAGTAAGTTAGAATGTGTGAAAGTCGCTCAGTCGTGTCTGACTCTTTTCGACCCCATGGACTATACAGTCCACGGAATTCTCCAGGCCAGAATACTGGAGTGGGTAGCCTTTCCCTTCTCCAGGGGCTCTTCCCAACCCAGGGATTGAACCCAGGTCTCCCGCATTGCGGGTGGATTCTTTACCAGCTGAGCCACCAGGGAAGCCCAAGTTAGAAAGAGAAAAACAAATATCATATATTGTCGAATCTAGAAAAACAGTACTGATGAACCTGTTTGCAGGGCATGAATCAAATGCAAACATAGAAAAGACTTGTGGACATAGCCAGGGCAGGGGAGGGGAACAAATTGAGAGAGTAGCATTGAAGCATATACATTGCTGTAGGTAAAGCAGAGAGCTAACGGAAAGTTTCTGTATAAAACAGGGAGCTCAACACAGAGCTCTGTGACAACCTAGAGGGCTGGGACAGGGTGGAGGTGTGCAGAGGTTCTAGAGAGAAGGGACATATGTATACTTGTGGCTGGTTCACATTGTTGTATGGCAGAAACCAACACAACATTCTAAGGCAATTATCCTCCAATTAAAAATGTTTTAAATAATTTCTAAATGCTTCCATTTTAAATTTTGTTTTACTGTTTTTACTTTTTCCTCTTTTGTCCCTAATTCTCAGGTTGATACAGAAAATACATCTATCTCTTGGCTAAAATCAGCATTAGGGTGATTTTTGACATTTATATTAAAAATATATTATTACAGAGAAAACTGGTTATACACTTTTTTCTGCTGATTTATCTACTTTGAAAATATCATTTTGTTTGATCCAAGACAGTAAAATGCAGAAATAAAGTTTAACACTATGTCTACTCAAAAAATTGAACAGATCTGGTAGCCATGGGTCAACACCCCACATAGTGATTGCCGCTTTTTGCATGAGGCTTGAATTTTCCAGCTGGCCTATTTCACTCTTTTAGATTACTGCCTGGACTCAATGGGCATTTGAGTTTGTGTGCTGTGTCCCTTGCTTTAATCCATCACAACATGTCCACAGCTAATGACTGAAGTTGAGTCTTTAACTCTCTCAAAGAGAGAGAGCTGTGTCCAGGCATTTCTGCATAATTTCTGACTATCCCGACTATTCTGTATCTGCAGAAAAAGCAGAAATGAAAAGTGGAGGGCAAGAAACTCCTGATGACATTGTTTGAGCCTCTGGATCAAGCCAGACCTGAAGCTGGGAACCGCTTGCATTTTCCAGTTCCATGAACCATTATGTTTCCTTTTTGAGTAAGCTCATTTAAGCTAGATTTCTGCCACTTATGCCAAAAATTAGTACCTCCAAAAATTAGACCAGACGGGCCGCAGAGTGAATATGGCCCCTCGTATTACCGAAAGGACAGAGATGTGGCTGCACTTGGAGGAGACACAAAAGCAGAGGTGGGAAAAGACACTTTCTCCAAAACTAATTCTGGAGGGTTAACTTAGAAAGGGAAAAGGTTGTCTAGGAATTGGCAAGGCTGAGGCATTGCTCTGGCAAGTAGTGAGCTAGATTACACTGTAATGGGATAATCTGAGATGCAGTGAGATTGCGTGGGAGAAGAGGAACTTGCAGTCATGATGAGGAGCCTTGCCCTTCGCGAAGGTCATGTCCACTTGTCATGTCATCCTCCTAATTGGCACCTCAATTTAGAACCCAGAGATACTGCTTTCCCACGCTAGCACCTTTAGGAAACTAACACACCAGCTGGGGCTATCCATTCCCACCATCCTGAGAGATGGAAAGTTTCAGAAAAGAGGAAGTGAGAGTATTATGGATTATGGGGAATTTCCTGGAGAGCCCAGGCTTGAAGTGGACACTTAAATGAGGGTTTCTAGAAACAGAAAGTCTTCAAGGGGCCTTCTGGCCCGTATCTGCCACAGTCCAGCTCTCATCCTGACCTCTGCAGACAAACTTCTCCCTCTGCAGTGTTGCCTGTCGGGTATCAGTGGGGTGTGCCCTGCTCCTCAGTGGGGTCCAGAAACAGTCATCTGCTCAGAAGCTCTCCAATGCCCCCAGAAGGCCATCCCAGCCTTTAGCTAAGGCCTCCTGGGGACAGGGGCCTCCCCATGAAGGTCTGTCCTCCCGTCCAGCAGCCACAGCCTGCTTCCCCAGCTCAGTCCAGCCAGCCTTTTCCAAGTCCTTTCTGAATCAATCCAGCTTGCCCTGCTTTGCACGAGGCTAGGAACCAAGATGACCTCTGATCTTGGGCATCCTTGCATGAAACCAAGACTCCAGTTCGAGGTTCTCTGCCCTCAGGAGACCCGATTAAACTTGATGCAACCTGAACGCCACAGCCTTGTGGAAGTCCAGACCCCACCCCCAAGATTTTCTTCTATTCCTTTGGCCCTTTTTCTCCCTCTCCAACTGCCCTCCCCAGTGGGGAGTCCCACACAGGTTCAGCAGCAGGTATTGTCATACTGGATCTTCTCCTTGGCAAAACAGTTGCTCTCCCAGCTCAAGAAAGAAGGCAGGGCCAGTGTCTCCTTGGAAGGAGGAAGGCATAAAGTAGAGACAGCTGGAGAACCTGGAAATGCTGCCCCTTCTACTCTAAGAGTGGCAGAAGAGTAGAAGGCGGGACCTCAGGGTCAACAAGTGGAGAGCAGTTTGTCATACAGTTCTCCCTTCAGACCAGAGGTTGGGGGAAACCTGAATTCAGAGAAGCTTGTGTGCAGCCTTAGTCATTGTGGTACAATGGGACACACCACCAGCCAACCACTGATAGATGCAGTATGAATGGATTTCACAGACACGGTTTGGAGCGAAACAGTCAGACTCATGAGGGTAAATACTTTTGCCCATTTTTGTGAAATTCAAGAACAGTCAAAACAGTCATAGAGGGACTTCCTTGATGATTAAGTGGTTAAGACTTCACCTTCCAATGCAGGGGGTGCAGGTCTGATCCCTGGTAGGGGGACCTAAGATCCCACATGTCTCGAGGCCAGAAAACCAAAGCAGAAACAATGTTGTAACGAATTCAACAAAGACTTCTTAAAATGATCCACCCAAAAAAATCTCAAAAAAAAAAAGAAAACAGTCATAGATATCAAATAGTAGTTACTTTTAGGGGATTCACTGCAAAAAAAAAAAAAAATGTGAGGGAGGGAAATCCTGGTGGTCCAGTGGTTAGGACTCTGCACTTCCACTACCAGTGGCCAGGGTTCGATCCCTGTTCAAGGAATTAAGATTCCACAAGCCCTGTGATGTGGTGAAAAAAGAGAGAGAGAGAACAAGGGAGAAACTTCTGAGGAGCTGAAAATGTTCTTTATCTGGGTTTGGGTGATGACTACACACGCATATCCATGTGCCAAAATTCATCAAGCTGTAAGATGTACACGCTTAGCTGTATGCAAGCCACACCTCAATAATTCCTTTTAATTTTTTTATTTCATTCTTTGGCCGTGCTGGGTCTCCGTCACTGCTCGGACTTTTCTCTAGCTGAGATGAGCAGGGGCCGCTCTCTCGTTGCAGTGCGCAGGCTTCTCGCTGCAGTGGCCTCTCTTGTTTCGCAGCACAGGCTATAACACGCATGGACTTCAGTAGCTGTGGTTCCCAGGCTCTGGGGCACAGGCTCAGGAGTTAGGGTGCACAGGCTTAGCTGCTCTGCAGCGTGTGGGATCTTCCCGAACCAGGGGCTGAACCTGTGTCTCCTGTACTGGCAGGCAGATTCCCCACCACTGAGCCACCAGGGAAGCTCCTCAATAATTTTTTTTAATAAGGAGCTGGGGGAACGGTAAAGCAGAGACAGCAGTTCTGTACTATGCTCTTGGGAACTACATATCTGCCAGGCACAGGGCAGCTGGGATTGCAGGGGGAGCTGACGTCACCAGACTGTCTGGCTCTACTCTACTGCTTCCTACCATATTCTATACTGTAATCTACATGGCATTTTTAAATGGGAAACTGGGAATGGGGAGGAGATGGGGAAATGCCCCTGGCTGTAGAGGGGCATGACCCTCTTAAGGACTAACTCAGGCTACTAAACCTAAAGTCACTTCAGTCGTGTCTGACTCTGTGCGACCCCATAGAAGGCAGCCCACCAGGCTCCCCCGTCCCTGGGATTCTCCAAGCAAGAACACTGGAGTGGGTTGCCATTTCCTTCTCCAATGCATGAAAGTGACAAGTGAAAGTAAAGTCGCTCAGTCGTGTCCGACCCTCAGCTACCGCATGGACTGCAGCCTTCCAGGCTCCTCCATCCATGGGATTTTCCAGGCAAGAGTACTGGAGTGGGGTGCCATTGCCTTCTCCCACACACATGCAAATGCAGGAGACATCTCTCTAGGAGTGAACAGTGAGGAAGGGAGCGCTGTTGGAAAACAGACTGCCACATTTTACTCCCTGTTAGGATATTTAGTGATATTTTCCTATTTCTATCCCCTCTTCCCTTCCCTGAGTCAAGCAGCTAGTGTGCACCACACAGCTCCTGCAGCCCTCACAGGGGAGAGTTGATGCAGGGCAGAGAGCAAAATTGGGGGTCTCTGGCTTGTGTTCTAAAAGCCTATGCCCTCTGCACAAAGAGGATTCAAAGTGCATTTCCTTCATGTCTTCACCAGAATTATTAAAGAGAGTGGATTTCTTCCAGGACAAAAAAAGAGAGTTCTGCTGAGAGTCTGGGGTTAGTAGGTGCAAACGATCACCTTTAGAATAGATAAACAGGGACTTCCCTGGTAGTCCAGTGGTTAAGATTTCCACTGCAGGGGGCGAGTGTTCAGTACCCTGTCAGGGAAAAGATCCCACATGCCCTGCAGCACAGCCAAAAATAATAGGATAGATAAACAGCAAGGTCCTACTGGATAGCATAGGGAACTGTATCCAATCTCCTGGAATAAACCTTAAAGGAAAAGGGTATTTTTTAAATGTATGCATGTGTATAAAAGAGACACTTTGCTGTTCAGCAGAAATTAACACAACATTATAAATCAACTGCACCTCAATTTAAGAAAAAAAAAGAAAAAAGAAAGATAATGAAACACTCATTTAGAAAAAAAAAAGTGGGGGTGGAATTCTTTGCTGACCCGGTGGTTAGGATTCTGGGCTTTCATCACAAGGGCCCCCGGTTTGACCCCTGATCAGGGAACTAAGATCCCGCAAGCCATTTGGCATGGCCAAGAAAAGAAAGGGAGTCTTGGTTTGGGCTGGAGGGAGGCAGGTGCAACCTGGCATCCCAGCACCACTGCCGGGAAGCAGGTGTCAACACAGAGAAACAAGAGCATTGCTCACCACCGGGCTCTACAAAGATGAGGTCACAGCCTGCTCAAGAAGCTGCCCGACAGCACGCTCTGAGGGGAAACGAGGCCCACAACAGGATGTACAGACATTTTCTAATTTTCCTTGTCGTGTCTTCTCAGACACACCCCTCATTTAAAAGTGGACATTTAATTTCAAAATACACGGGATTTTTAAGTATCGTTGATACTAATTTTCCATTTTGATATTAATTTCTCCTTTAAGGCTTTTCCTCTCTGCAATCACCCTCTGTGTTTCTTCAGTCTTTTAACTTTATTGAGGCTTTCAAAGGCTAAGTCCAAGATTTCTCTTGGTAAACATCACACTGCACTTGAAAACGTGGGTTATTTTCAGATATCTTTTGATACTGATTTCTAGCATAATTCCACAGTAATAAGAGGACAGACTCTATGATTTCTGTACCTTCAGGCCATGAAATTTTTGCACCTTGTATTATGTCCCTATATATGTTCCAGTGTCTCCTGGCTTATAGACTACAGAGACTTGAATAGAATTTGTGTCCTGTTATTGTGTGAAGATTGTATAAATCTTAACTATGTGAATTGGTTCATAGTGCTTCTCAGGTCTACCATATCCACCTTTCTATCTTTTCATTCTATGAATTTTTGAGAGTTTGACATTGAAGCTCCAACTTAAAAAGAAAACCGTAATTTATCTACTTTCAAAATAATTGTAATATATAGTAGAACTATATGTAACCTTGTTCTGTATTTTTCAAGTCTGCTGTAAATGTGTTATCAAATTTTCATAATTTAAACATAAAAATAAAGGAAGAAATTGTAATATATAGTGGAATTATGTGTAACCGTGCTCTGTATCTTCCAAGCCGCTGTAAATGTGTTATCATACTTTCATAATTTATAAAGGAAACAAAGAGAAGACCACAACAAGACGAGACACTCTGTGCCTCAGAGAAGCAGACCTCTCAGTTAGCTAGATGTTTATCTCAGGAAGAATTTGAATGAACTCGGATTCTCACTTCTTCCCATACACCGAACGTCACTAACGCCATTCACCAGAGATATCTGTTCTCTGTGACTAGCGGTACCCTTTCACCAAGCTGTCTGCCTGACTGCTCATAACCCTCAGCCGATAATCATACATACCCTGGCTTCCCCACCCCGCACTTCTTTAGAGCAACTTCGCAGAGCGACTGGGAGGCTGGCTCCCAGGCTACAGTCCTCAGCCAGTCCCTGAATGAAACCTGAAGTCACAGCTCACACACTGTGTCTTTTTCTTTAGGCCAACACAGGGGAGACCCCAAAGAAGAAGGGCTGTGGAGAACATTCAGACAGATGGCCCAAGTCCTGGGGAAGGTCTCTGTGTCCTCAAGCGGACCCCAGACTATCGGAACACCATCACACCCGCCAGTCCACACTAACCCCAGGGAGGAGGGCTCAGCAGTAACTGGTGGTGACAGGTCACCATACAGGGCCCCAATGCCTGGAACACTCCCCCCAGAAAGGTGACATTAAAACTTCCAGCAACAGGGCAGGATAAAAATACATCTCAAACCAGGGTATAGTGGTAAAGTTCTCTTTCCTATAAACCTGAGTCTGTAACTTAGATTCCAGCCACAGCTCTAGGAGCTTCTGCATTACTTGAATTGGTTTTAATGATCTGCTTGTTTTCTTTGTGTTTTATTTGCATCATTTCCCTTCATTCCCGCATCATTTCCCTTCATTCCCTTCATTCTTGTTACCCTGTGTCTCCAGCATGGAAATCTACAAGGGAGGAGTCCTCTGGAGGTGCTCCCACCCTGGCTTCCCTGAGGCTTTGGTCTGCCCGCAGATGCCCTTGACCCTTCATCCTGAGGGTGGACCACAGTAGGACCCCTACCTGCCTCCCTCCTGGGCTCACAGAGCAGCCTGAGGCTCCCGGCTGTGTAACTGACAGGGTGCCTCCCCCACCTCCTTTCTTGCCTTACTACACAGCAGAGTTCCTGCCAGGATCACCATCCCGACCTCACTCCCCAGGGGAGAGAGGGAGAAGGAAGGGGCCCGAGCTCAGGAAACCCGCCAGTGTCTAGCCAGCGCTGGCCTCGCTCATTCTTGTCTGCTCAATCCTCCCAATCCTGCCTGGGAGCCTGAAATGGAAATTCTGAGTCATGAGCGTGCCTCCACTTCCCCTTTTCTAGCTGGAGTCCTCCTCAGCTCTTCCTAAGAAGCCTCCGTTCTCAAACCCATGTGTGACCCACAACCCTGTCACAGCCCAGCTCCAAGAAGCAAGGGGTGGGGCAGTAGGAAATGAAAAGGAAAATCACACTCAGAGACCATCTTGTTATGTGTCAGGCACCTTACAGTTCAGTTCAGTCGCTCAGTCGTGTCCGACTCTTTGTGACCCCAGGCCTCCCTGTCCATCATCAACTCCCGGAGTTTACTCAAACTCATGTCCATCGAGTTGGTGATGTCACCCAACCTTCTCATCCTCTGTCATCCCCTTTTCCTCCCACCCTCACTATTTCCCAGCATCAGGGTCTTTTCCAATGAGTCAGATCTTTGCATCAGGTGGCCAAAGTATTGGAGTTTCAGCTTCAGCATCAGTCCTTCCAATGAATATTCAGGACTGATTTCCTTTATGATTGACTGCTTTGATCTCCTTGCACTCCAAGAGACTCTCAAGAGTCTTCTCCAACACCACAGTTCAAAAGCATCAGTTCTTCTGATGCTCAGTATCCTTTATGTCTCAAATATCTACCCTGCAGGGCAGGGATTTTAGCCAAAGGGCATACAAGAAAACCATGGAGAATTCAGAATTCAAGCAACTTGCTCCAACACACCCAGCTAGTCAGTGACCAAGCCAAAATTCAAATCTATGCCTGTCTGACGCCAAGGCTCCCAGAGGGACGGATCAATGCCTGATCCACCTTCCCTGTGGTCTCTATGGGCCATCGTCATAGCATCTACACGCCCAGCTCAATGTCCACACCTACTAGCTGAGGAAGGTCCTATGCCCCCGATCTTTCTCCATCTCCGCGGCCACAACAGAGAAATCTTTCTGGTCCAGCTCATCCTTTTAATCCAGGCCACAATTGGATTAAATGGACCATTGGCTGGCCCTCTATAGCAAGCCCCTGCCTCCTGCCTCAGGGCCCACCCCCAGCAAGATGGGAATGCTGGGGAATTCATCCTGAAGAGCCCTTGATCAATGATAGATCCACACTGGTGGGCAGATCACTCAGCTTCTCACTCCACACCATGTCCCAGAGGTCCCCAGGGGACTTTGAGTCCAAGGTGCCCATTATGATCATTTGTTGTTATTTAGTTGCTCAGTCATGTCCAACTCTGTGTGACCCCATGGATGGTAGCCCACCAGGCTCCTCTGTCCATGGGATTCTCCAGGCAAGAATACTGGAGTGGGTTGCCATTTCCTTCTCCAGGGGATCTTCCCAACTCAGGGATCAAACCCATAGTCTCTTGCCTTGGATGGCAGATTCTTTACCGCTGAGCTACCAGGGAAGCCCATTTACAATGGTGGTAATCTGTTCAGTAAAGAACCCTGCAGGAGCATTCTTACTTTTTATGCTCCATTTCTCTGTGTCCCTCCTAGAAATTCCTGGGATCACCTCCAAGGGAAGTTGCTGTTATTCAGTAGCCAAGTCATGTCTGACTCTTCCAAACCCCATGGACTGCAGCACGCCAGGCTTCCCTGTCCCTCATCACCTCCCAGAGTTTGCCTAAGCCCAGTGAAGCACTTGCACTCAAATCCATATCTTGTATTCTACTTCCAGGGGAGACCAACCTCAGAGACGTGTGTGAGAAAGAAAAGTCAAGGATGACAACTCCTAGGTTGTTGGCCTGAGTGGTAGAGCTTCATCATCTCAGCTGAAGCAGCTACTTATCCTGAGCACCTGCCTTATGCATTCAGCTGGGCCCATGACATGGAACATGCCAGTCAACTATCCCAGCCCCAATGTGTCCTGCACAGGATCAGCCCCACGTTACCAATAAGGAAACAGGCTCGATTAAGTTCACCCCTTTGCCCAGGGTCAAACAGCTATTAAGTGGTGAAACTGGCTTTCAAGGAGCTGAGGGAAGTAGCAAGTTCACACTGCTTTGGCAGGGGCCCAAAACCTGAGGTCCTGACGATCCCTAATTACCAGGAGCCAGATCCTCACTCCCAACAGGAAGGTTCCCCTTTCCTCACAATAGAAATTCTTTTTTTTTTATGATAAGCATTTGATGTTTAATGTAGGTATGCATTATGCCTTTTTTTTTCTCTTCTCATTTTTAATTCTTTTATTGGAGTATGCTGCTGCTGCTAAGTCGCTTCAGTCATGTCCAACTCTGTGCGACCCCAGAGATGGCAGCCCACCAGGCTCCCCCGTCCCTGGGATTCTCCAGGCAAGAACACTGGAGTGGGTTGCCATTTCCTTCTCCAATGCATGAAAGTGAAAAGGGAAAGTGAAGTCGCTCAGTCATGTCCAACTCTTTGCGACCCCACGGACTTCAGCCTACCAGGCTCCTCTGTCCATGGGATTTTCCAGGCAAGAGTACTGGAGTGGGGTGCCATTGCCTTCTCCCTATTGGAGTATAGATGCTTTACAGTGTTGAGTCATTTTCTGCTGTACAGCAAAGTGAATCAGCTGGACACATATATTCCCTCCCTCTTAAATGCCTCCCAGCGCCCCCATCTCACTCCTCCAGGTCATCAGCAGCGAGCTGAGCTCCCTGTGCTACACGGCAGCTTCCCACTTGCTATCTATTTCTCACATGGTAGCGTGTGTACGCCAGTCCTAATCTCTCAGTTCATCTCATCCTCTTCCCTCTGTGTCCATATGTCTGTTCTTCTGTTGAGATTCTGAATGGTGCTACCATTCACTTTTTCACTGATGGAAAAAGGAAGGCAAGAGAGAATGGAGAGACAGAGACCAGAAGTACAAAGGGGAGGCAAGAATAAACAGGATCATATCGGCTGGTCTGTAGTGAGTGCTTACAATGTGCTAAATCCTATTCAATCATTTATGTTATCTCAGAGAATCTTGCCAAAGCCGTAGGGGAAGAATTGTTTAACATTATTCCCTATTTAACAGGAGGGGGGAAAGGACGAGTTCAACAGAATAGTAAAGAGAAAATCCACCCACCTGACGTCCTGTGGCCTGGGTGTAGCCGCACTGCCCTGTGACTCAACCTCCATACTTTCCATTTCTCTTCTTTTCTTTCTTTCTAATTTTTTGACAAAACCATTCCATATCCTACTCTCTGAGCCTTTCCTACTTGGTCCCTGGGAAGGAAATTAAGCCACATAAAGAGGACTGAAGGGGACTTCCCTGGTAGTCCAATGGCTGAGACTCCACACTCCCAATGCAGGGGGCCCAGATTTAATCCCAGGTCAGGGAACTAGACCCCACGTGCCACAGCAAAGATCGAAGATTCCGTGTGCCCCAAGTAAGTCCTGGCACAGTCAAATAAAGAGTTTTGTTTTGTTTAAAAAAAAGGTGGGGGGTGGGGGACTGAAGCTACAAGTCACAGGACAGCTACATGACAGAAAAGGGAGGGTCCCTCGTGCTTTCAGCCGCACCAGCAGGGCTTTGCAGAGACAGATGCTCTGAGTATCTGCAGCACTGAGGCCAGAGAGCAGCCTATGTGTCTGCAACCCCAGGGGGTGGTTTTGTGGCTGGAAAGTGGTGCGCATCTGCGACAGTGGGGTAATCCTTCACCGTGCATCACGCAGCAGTGTCAAAAACGGACATGCCACCACTTAGCTACACCCCCAAAGACGGATGGATGTACTCTTTGTTCTGGGAACTGATCCCACACCGGTAGACCCATTCCCTCCAAGATGGACGATGGGAAACCCTTTCCAAGAGGGCCTGGGGATGCAGGGGGCACTGAAGCAACCTCGAGGCCCTGCTGCGGGTGGGGGGCGTGGCTCTCACCCTCCGGGTTCCTGCGGAGGTGTCATCTCACCTTGCTCTGAGCTCCAGAGACTCGCGGTCCGCTCACTGGGCGTGGTCGCCAGAGCCCCTGGTCCCTCACTTCCAGCCTCTGCCCCACCACGTGCTCCTGGACCTGAGTCTCAGCGTGTCCTCCTTCCTTTTTAAGCCACCCACCTGGCAGGTTCTGCTCTGGGGTCATCCGGGGCCCCACCAAAATATCCCCAAAACTGGTTCCCTCCGGCATCTCAGCGACTGCAAGCTGGCAGGAAGCTCAGCCCATCCGCATGCCCTCATAAGAACTGAAGGCTGGGGCTGGGTCCTGCCACCTCTCCCCTCCAGCTCCCAGCTTCCACTGAATTCTCTCTCCCTTCACAAGCAGGGCCCTCATCTCCCCAGAGTAACCCCTCTGCGAGTTATTGGGTGTGAACAGATGTTTACTGGAAATTTGGGCATATGATAGGTTCTGAATGTAGCACAGAATAATTTGGGTGAGAACCTAAAATTAGACATTAGGGACTTCCCTGGTGGTCCAGTGGCTAGGACTCTGTGCTCCCAATACAGGGTGTCTGATCCCAGTTCAATCCCTGGTCAGGAAACTAGATTCCATGTGCCACAACTAAGCGTTCATATGCTGCAGCTTGGAGTTTCATTGCAGCAACTACAGAGCCCATACGCTGCAATAAAGACTGAAGAGCCTGTGTGCTGTAACTAAGACTCAGCACAGCCAAATAAATTAATTAAAAATAAATAAAAAATAAAAGTAGATATTAGCCATAAAAATCCCTGCTTTAAAAATCCACTGGCCAGAGACTTCTCTGGTAGTCCACTGGTTAAGAATCTGCCTGCCAATATAAGGAACACGTGTTTGACCCCTGGTTCCAGAAGATGTCACATGCCACGGGCAGCTAAACACCACGGGGCAATTAAGCCCCAACTGCTGAAGCCCCCACACCGTAATGAGTGACCCCTGCTCACTGAAACTAGAGAAAGCCCGAGTGCAGCAATAAAGACCCAACACAGCCAAATAAATAGATAGCTAGATAGATAGATTAAAAAAAATTTTAATCCACTGGCCATTTCCTGACAGAAAAAAAATTAATCTCTTCCTGGCCTGACTTTCTTCCCAAAACCTGGGGCCCTTGGACATCTCCCCTCTACTCCCTCACAACCCCACACCAGCTCTCACACTGACCATGAAAAACTCTCAAACCTATTTCTTTCCTTTGCAGAAAAATTAGCCCTCTCTAGACAACAGAGGTAGGGAGAGATAAGGCAGGGAGTCTCCCCTTTTTTAATCAGATATGCCCATTATGCACCTTTTCCCCAAACCCAAAAGTAATTCCCTCCCTAAGAAGATTTTAGCCCTCATTTTAGACCAATCAGCTCAAGTTTAACCAGCTCTCCTGAGACAACATTTCTGTACTGCCTCATACATTTCTGTGAATCCTCACAGTGCAAAGTGGGCAGCATTATTATCCCCATTTCACAGACAAGGAAACTGAGGCTCAGCAAAGTTAAAGAACACAGCCAATGAGTGAATCAACATCCAGGCAAGAACTCAAACCCAGGCAGGCCTTACTCTAAACTCTGTGGCCTCCACCACTGGCCCCCCTTGGAGGAGTGGATGTTTTTGTAGCTGGGAGGAAAACCCCATTTTTAAAACAATTCCCAAGTGGCAGGAAAGGCCAGTGTGCTGCAGAGTCATGTGTGGAGCCAGGAGATAAGAACCCCATGCTGGGGTCATGGCAGCCTCACAGAGCAGGTTTCAGCACTCCTGTTTCTTCCTGAGTCAGGCTCTTCCTTGACCAGAGTCACCACGGCAAACACCAGGGCAAGTCCCATCCTGCAAACAGTCACCCTGGGGCCGACCACAGCATCTCCAGACGTCAGAGCTACAGAGAGGCGGCTGCAGACTTGAGGCTCTCCCAGACTACCTAATCACCATGCACCCTTGGCAGGCAGGCACTGTTCCCCCGTGGCTGCCAGGCACCATGCCCTTTCACCTCTACCCAGCAAGGGGCGAAGCCCAGGAGGCCATCAATTCCAACCACCACTGTTTCTTCCCTCCCTCTTGAGAAGAGGTCACCCTGACTTCAGTGACCATGTGCGCAGCTGCAGCTATTCACTGAGCGGCTGCTGTGTGCCAGGCACTGTATACAATGACCTCCTCTCGTCCTTCCAGTCCCAGGACTCAGTAGCAGTCAGCCCGTTTTACAGATGAGCAGACCATCTAGCAAGATGACGGCAGTTTCTTGAACTGTCACAACTTCAGCAGCAGAAGCTGGAATTTGAAACTAAGCTTGTGCAACTGCAAAGCCTGTGCAGTTTCCACTACGCAACACCTTCTCTCGGAGGAGATAGTAATCTCCCCCTCCTTTGCCAGGGTCCAGACATCAGTCTCCTTCTAGGGGAAAGCACAGAAGGCTGTGTTTTGGGGGTCAAAGCACGATTCTAAAAGCTGGTGGGATGAGGGGTTGGGTGAGAGACTGCAGCAAGGATGAGCCTCTGGGTGAGCCATCCCACCCTGGTGAGACCTGGGTCCCTCATTGGACTTAGAGATTAAAGAGACTCTAACACCGAGCCTGAAATGCCAAGGGACTCCCGGGCACTTCCTGCCAGATGACTCTTTATAAAGTGACAGAACATGCACATGATACTAAATTCTGAAGATACAAAAATAGTATCCCTCTGGTGGGGAGGAATAAATTGGGAGTTTAGGATTGACATATACACGCTATTACGTTTACAATAGATAATCAACAAGGACAGGGAACTCTGCTCTATATTCTGTAATAACCTAAATTGCAAACGATTTTGAAAAAGAACAGATACATGTATCTGTTTAACTGACTCACTTTGTTGAACACATGAAACAGAACATCGTTAATCAACTGTTGTTGTTCAGTCACTAAGTCGTGTCCTTCTCTTTGCAACTGCAGCACACTAGGCTTCCCTGTCCTTCACTCTCTCCTGGAGTCTGCTCAAACTCATGCCCATTGATGCCATCCAACCATCTCATCCTCTGTTGCCCCCTTCTCCTCCTGCCTTCAATCTTTCCCAGCATAAGAGTCTAACGAGTCAGCTCTTCGCATCAGGTGGCCAAAGTATTGGAGCTTCAGCATCAGTCCTTCCAGTGAATATTCAGGGCTGGTTTTGTTTAGAATGCTCTAGTTTGATCTTGCAGTCCAAGGGACTCTCAAGAGTCTTCTCCAACATCACAGTTCAAAAGCATCAATTCTTAGGCGCTCAGCCTTCTTTATGGTACAACTCTCACATCCATACATGACTGCTGGAAAAACCATCGCTTTGACTATACAGACATTTGTCAGCAAAATGGTACCCCAATATAAAATAAAAATTTTAAAAAGAAAAAAATCAACCAAGCTGGGTGAAGGAGTCATGTAAAAAAGGTAATTTTTTACCAGAAACTTAAAATAAATACTATAATAATTTTGAACGGTTGTATTGTTTAAAATGATACATGTTGGGGCTTCCCTGGCGCTCCAGTGGTTAATACTCGGCGCTTCCAATGCCAGGAGCCCAGGTTCAACCCCTGGTCAGGGAGTTAAGAGCCCACATGCTGTGCAGTGTGGCCAAAAAGTAAAAAATAATAACAATAATAATAAATTAAAAAAGAATGACTCATGTCAATTTTTCAAAATGTACTTTTGTCCTAAATAAACTCACATTTTTCCTTTGGGCTCTGCCATGCAGTATCTAGGGTCTTAGTTCCCCTACCATGGATTGAACCCCGTGCCCCCTGCATTAAGAGCTTGGAATCTTAACCACTGGACTGCCAGGGAAGTCCCTAAACTCATGTTTTAAGTGTCTGAAAGATTAAAAAAAAAAAGCACTACCTCTTTTACCCCTACCCCCAGGCCTCCTTTGCATTGCCCTTTCTGATAGGAAGGGAAGGTAATTGATACCAGTTTCCCATGAGCCTTCAGAAGAGAACCTGTACATTTACAAGTATCGATGAGTTTTCTTTTTTCACACACATGCAGCAAACTTCAAAAACTACTCTGTTTCTTGTCTCTTGTATCTTAGAGATCATTTCATATCTGCACATAAAGAACCACATCATTCTTTTTAGTAGCTGCCTAAAATTTCATTATATGGAAGTACTGGATTAATCAGCCCCTTGCATGCTCAGGCCCTTCAGTTATTTTTGACTTTTTGCAAGCCTATGGACTGTAGCCCACCAAGCTCTTCTGTCCATGGAATTCTCCAGGCAAGAATACTGGAGTGGATTGCCATGCCCTCTTCCAGGGGATATTCTCCACCCAGAAATCGAACAAACATCTCTTGCAGCTCCTGCATTGCAGGCAGATTCTTTACCACTGAGTCATGGGGAAAGCCCCAGTCAGTCCCTTCCTGATGGACAGTGAGGCTGTCTGGAGCCTTCACTATTACAAACCATGACCATCTTGTATATATTAAGTTTGTGCACATGTGTGTATGAATGTAAGATAAATTCCTAGAAGTAGAATTGCTAGTGCTTATTAAATACAATATGTGCTTTTAAAATTCGAATGGGTTTTGCCAAGCAGCCCTCCAGAGAGGTGGAGAGTGTGTAGACCATAAACAATGAAAGGCAGCGCAGAGAATGCTTTCCATATGAGGAATGACCATTAGCTGCAAGAGACAAGCTGGGGGCAGACAGGCAGGCCTGTGCCTGGCCAGACATTCATCCTAGGACAAGTGACAAAGATGAGGCAGGGGCACCAACAGGCAAGCCACCCATTTCACAGATGGCAAAACAGGCAATGGGAATTGACAAGCTTCACCCAGGGTCATGGCCTGGGTCCCTGTAAGCACGGGGCAATTTCCAGACAATATCTGTTTCACCTTCTGATCTCAGCTCCAATCTCTTGTGCTGACTTAGCAAAAACTTGGAGAACCAGCTCCTTTCTACTGTGAACTGAAAGTATCTGAGCCACCCACGTTGTTTAGGTTTTTCTGAGTCACTGTATTCCCCTCTACAAGAAACCAGGACCTGCTCACACACACACACACACACACACACACACACACACACACACACACTCACCCAGGGGCTGTTTCCAACCTGCATGGGGCCCACAGAGCCCTGACCATTCACAGCTCCAAGGTGAGTAGCAGTGATTATCCTGGACATTCATCCACCAGCCTAAAGAACCAAAAATCTCAACAGACCCTCTCCGGGGTGACCAGCTAGGTGGAGGGCAGTGAAGACTGGGAAGAAGTGAGAGGGACACGTGAGCCAGGAGTGTTCTCATCAGCCATTCTGGAGACAGAAGTAAGTATGGCAAAAACAGTTCTCCGTCTTTGCACTTGGAAAGTACCTCCCACCCACTAACTCACCCCCCCTTCACAGAAGTTCCCTGAGTTATACCAGGCAGGGATTCTTATATTCACAGTCCCCGTTTGAGAGATGTTAAAAAGGAACTATGACTTCCCTATTGCTGGAGAGGTAAAGAGACTAGAGGCAGAACCTAGGATTAAGAGGCTTAATCCTGGCCACATCCTGTTGTGCACTTGTGGTGAGCAATCTCCTGCAGTGCACGTCCACAAAAACCATCCCTTGTCTGCCCGCAGGCAAAACGAGTCACTCTGTCCCTGGAAACATTGCTAGAGGGCCTCCAGCGCGTGGATAGACATGAATTCCTCTCTCTGTGTAGTCGTCTTTGTTTCAGCGCCACAGATACATCCTTTGTATGAACACCCAAGAAGACTCTTGGGATATTTCTGACGGATGGGTTTGCACTCTAAGTGCCTGGTATGGCCTCTGGAACATGAAAGTGAAAGTGAAGTCGCTCAGTTGTGTCCGACTCTTTGCAATCCCATGGACTGTAGCCTACCAGGCTCCTCAGTCCATGGAGTTTTCCAGGCAAGAGTACTGGAGCAGGTTGCCATTTCCTTCTCCAGGGGATCTTCCCAGCCCAGGGATCGAAACCGGGTCTCCCGCATTGCGGGCAGACGCTTTACTGTCTGAGCCAGCGGTGCTGAATAAAAAATGTGTTTCTTCAGGGACTTCCCCGGTGATCCAGTAAGACTCCACTCTTCCAATGCAGAGGGCACAGATTCCATCCCTGGTCAGGGAACTAGGATCCTACATGCTACACAGACAAAAAAAAAAAAAAAAAGGTTTTTTTACTGCGTTTCTTCTGCTGTATTTAAAATAGATAACCAACAATGACCTACTGCTGTAGCACAGGGAACTCGCTTAATGTTTTGTGGCAGCCTAGATGGGAGGGGAGTTTGAGGGAGAAGGGATACATGTTTATGTATGCCTAGTCCCTTCCCTGTTCACCAGAAACTATTACAACATTGTTAATCAGCTATACCCCAATACAAAATAAAAGGTTTTGGCTTTTTTTTTTTTAAGTGTGTTTCTTGGTTGGCCGAAGGATAGATAGGTAGATGGATAGATGAATGGGTGGACGGTTGGGTGGAGTATTGGTTTAATATGCTTCTGTGTTTGTTTTTTAAGTTCCTCGCACAGCATCCATTCTCCCTTCCAAATATCATCTTGATATCCTTTTGTGGACTTATTTCTGCTCCAGGGTATACAGTCTCAGTGGTACTGCAAAGCCCAGAGCTCTGTCCTCTCCCAGCGAAGAAGCAAGCAAAGGACACCAGCTTGGCTGTTTACCCTCCCTCGCCTAGGACTATGAATCTTTAATAGATTGAGATGTGGATAGGAAAAAAATGGCTGGGGTGTATTTATTTCAACAGTGGTACCCTGATGAGACTGTCCGGTAGTACTGCCGCCCAGATACCCTGGTGTCCCACTTGCCCTTTTTCCAAGTCAGGTTCTCCAATGCTCTATCCATTCTGTGAACTACTCAGCATTGCCCCCAGTACAATACCCTCCTGCTTAAGTTAGCCAGAGTTGTTTTCTACACTAAGAAACAAAGAATTTTATTTTTTATTATTTTAGTTGTTTTTGGCTGTGCTGGATCTTCACTGCGGTGAGGGCTTTTTTTCTCTAGCTGCAGCAAGCGGGGGCTACCCTCAAGGTGCAGTGCACGGGCTTCTCATTGCGGTGGCTTCTCTTGTGGAGCACGGGCTCTAGGGCGCGCGGGCTTCAATGGTTATGGCACGTGGGCACAGTAGTTGTGGCACAAGGGCTTTGTTTTCACGCAGAGCATGGGATCTTCCTGGACCAGGGATCGAACCCGTGCTTCCTGCACTGGCAGGTGGATTCTTAACCACTGAGCCACCAGGGAAGCCTCAGAGAATTTTACATGTTACAGACATAGAAATGAATGGAAGGGTGGCGGGGATGTGGAGGAATGGAAGGAGTGGAAGAGGGAGTGAAGGGAAAGGATCGACCAGTACGGCCTACGCAAGGACTTCACGAGCTAAGTAATAAGGTGAGTCCCTTCCCTTGGACGGGAAGGAAGCAGAGATGATAAGATAACCCCTCAGCCTTACCTTCAGGAGAAGTGATGTGAATCAATTTTAGGAGCAATGGACACGTACCCCCAACTCTCCTCCAGGATACCACAAATCCTCTAGTTTTATATCTTTTAATCGAGAATAGCCTCAGAAACAATGTCAAACCTCCACTTCCTAGATGAGGAAACGGAGGGCCACAGAGGGCAGAGTTCTGCCAACATCTCACAAAGAGGTCTGGAGCTGAACTGGGGCCAGAGCCCAGATCTCCTAAATCCCTGTCCCCCCACCCCCCTTGTCACTGCCCAGAGCTGCCTCTGTCAGGAGTGACTCAGGTGCAGAATTTCCAAATCCCATTTTGAGAAAATTCCCCAAGGGGATTTCCTCGAGAATGCCTCAAGAAGTCCTAAGGTCCCTCTCTCTGTGGCCTGAATGCTCTGCGGCCGGGGGTGAGTGGGGGGCAGGTTGGAAAAGAAACAGGAGACTGCAGACCCCCAGCCCCAGGCCTGGCTGCGACAGGTAAGAGGTCGAGGGGCGTCTCAGAACCAGCTCTTAAAAGGGGGCAGAATCCAGGCCACAGCCACAGAGCCCTGTGAGATTCTGAAACTTGTGTTACTTCCTTTGTCAATCTGTCTGTGAAACTCTTTGAAAACGGGGTCTGTGTGCTGGCCTGCAGGGCCAACCAGGAAAGGGGAAGTGGGGACCAGGTCTCACCCAGCAGCCAGGCTCAGAGAGCGAGAAATCTAGGGCCTGAGTCTCTGAAATCTGCCACACAGAAGGCAGGAAAGGTCAAGGCAGGCCTGAGTCATTACCGTTTTTTTGTGTGCTTTCTGCCTAATAACGAAATAACACCTGAAATATCTAGCAATGCCTAATATATCCAGCACAGTGCCGAACAGCTAGTGGAAAATCACTGACAACTTCCCTCGCCTGCCCCATGTCTCCTGACGCTGAGCTGAGATGAATACCTCCCCTGAGCAGGGGTAGGGTGGGGGGCCGGGTACCATGAGGCAGGAAACTCTGGAGCCTGACATTTGGGAAAACAGAGAGAAGGCGTTGCTTTCTTTATGTGCTGGTGCCAGGATTGGTGATGGGCGGTCAACTGGTCGCCTCCTTTCATCCTCTGGGGTGTCCCAGGAGCTAGGAGTTTCTGCCCTGTTTCTAGAAAGGAAACTGAAGTGTAGACGAGTTAATAACTCCACCAAAGACACACAGAGAGTAAGTGATCTGTTTGATTTCAGCCCCAAGTTTGTCCTCGCCTTCGCCAGGCTTTCTCCCTAGAGTCTAGGGACAGTGGAGGGGGCTCAGAAAGTGAGCACAGAGAAAGGGGAGCCTCCGACAAACACGCAGAGTAAAACAAAGAACAGACTCCCAAGTGTCAGGAGGAGGAGGCCCTGAAATTGCCCCATCCCCCATCCCCAGCAATTTTGGAAGAACTGATCCTTCTGCCCGGGCCTCGATGCCCCACCTCCAGGGCGCCTTGCGGTGGGCTCCTCCAGTCCTGCCCCCCCAACCTGCCCCGAAGCGAAAGGGGTGAGCACACGAGCAAACACACCGCCTGTGGTCTTCAGCCGCAGTAAACAAGCAGAGCGCACAGCCCCTGTCCTGTGTGGTGAAGGTGCGAGCGGAGGGGAGGCTGAGAAGCTGCAGCCCTTCGACCTCACTGTGGTTGAACCCGGAGAATGGGTGTCATGTTCGGTGCCCTGACAGTGAAATGTACCAGGGGATGGGGAAGGGAAGGGCGGCCCAGAACAGGATGACAGGACGTGCAAACCGCAGCTGGGCCAAAAGGCGATACCATGCAGGGCCCCCTGGGCTCCTGAGCACAAGGCTTTCTGTGTCCCCCGTTTCTTTGATTAGAGGAAACTGCCTTCATTCAGCCTCCATGACCTTCCCTGAGTTCCACTGGGCAAATTCAGGCAGTTGTTAATTAGGGAAAGGAGGGGGTAAGAGACCAGAGAGAAACAGTCAAGAGCCCCCTTGGGGCAAGGTCCTGGTTCCCCATCAAGGGATACACACTGTATCTTTGAGCTGTTTTGCAGATACAGCAGCAGCAGATACTGAAACCCTCTGCAGGACGGAGAAGTATGGCCTGCTGCCGACCCCAGACCCATTGGACCTGAAGGTTGATGATGCTGACTGCTCCTTACCTCACCACCAACCCATCAGAAGAATGTCCAAGAGCTGATCATGCGCTCTTTCAAAAATTCCTATAAAACTTCTCACTATCTTCCCCAAGTGGTTTTGAAGGCATGAGCCTGCAATGACCCCATTTGCCTGGAAAAGTGATAAATCAATTCTTTTCTACTTCACGAAAAGCTCTGTCTCGGAGATTCAGAACCGGTATACAGAGAAGCTGAGCTTTTGGCATCAAAGGACAGGGCAGGATGGAGCAGGAAAACTCTTGAATAGGGGTTTGGATCCTGCTCCCACCTGGGCAAACTCCCCGCATCAGCTGGGAGGCCTCCCCTTCACCTTCACACAGCCGCCCCCTAGAGGCCTCCACCCTCACCAACTGAGCACGTACCCCAGGGGGCCCCAGCAGACACAGGGCGAGACAGCAGCGCACTGGCTTAAGCGGGAGATATTCACTCGTGTTAACGAGGGTACAGAAGAAAAACACAGAGAGCAAATCTCCAATTTTTTGCCTTGCTGTTTGGTCGCTCAGTCGTGTCCAACTCTTTTGAGACCCCATAGACTGCAGCCCGCCAGGCTCCTCTGTCCAAGGAGTTTCCCAGGCAAGAATACTGGAGTGGGTTGCCATTCCCTTAACCAGGGGATCTTCCCGATTCAGAGATGGAACCTGTGTCTCCTGCCTTGGCAGGCGGACTGTTCACCACTGAGCCATCAGGGAAGCCCCGTCTCTAACTTGTGGATGGAGACAATTAAGGCTCATCCAGAGGAAATGACTTTGCTGCCAGCTTCTCTCAGGGCCCCTGACTGGGATTCTTACAGGATGGAGGGAATTTCCCTGCTCTGGACATTTTTTCTTTTTTCTTTTTTTTTAATATCCACCAGAAAAGCCAGAGCGGCTCCCCACACAGTCACGAGGGCGGGGAACTCCAGGTCAGAGCGAAGCTTCGGAATCCAGAGGAGATGGGGTTTCACTTTCTTTGCCTGCCTTTGGTTTCCTAACGTCACAGTGTTGGGTTGGGCAGGCGGCCAGTGTAACTAAAGAAAGAGAAAAGGAAAGATTGGGCCAGGAGGGCCGAGGAGAGGCCATACTCGGCTGGGGGCAGTGTGCGTCTGGTTTCCTTCAGGACAGAGAACCAGCTGTCTGAACTTGAGAGACCCATCAAGGATCCTGCTGGGTCTATGAACCTCTTACATGCAAAATGTGTGCGTGTGTCTGGGTCGGTGTCCACGTGTTTGTGGAAAGCGTTCACAGCTTTCATCAGATTCTTAGCATACATGCCTCCCTTCGTCCCTCTGCGGGGCTCCGCCTCTCCGCCAGCGGCCCACCCTCGGCGGCCACCCCCCTCGTCCCCGCGATCGGGGGAGGCGCCCGTCCCGCCTAGACCGAGGGGCCAGGGTGGACGGCGCGGTCCGGACGGAAGGAGGGGCGTCTAGAGGGAAGGGGGCGCCCCTCGCGGGCCTCCTGGCCTCGGCGAGCCGCGCCTTCCTCTCCATACCTCGGTGGGCCTCGCCCGCGGGCTGGTACGGGCAAAGGGGAGGGGCAGGATGCGAACGAGAGGCCGGGGACATCGCAGTTCCCCTTGCGGGGGACGGGGGTGGAACACACGTGAGGTAGGGGGTCGACGCCTCGGTGCCCGTATCCTTCCCCATCCCCGGCGCCCGGGGTGGGGTGCGGACGCGGCGGGTCTCCGGGCAAAAAATAAAACAAAAAAAAGGATGCTGAAAGAGCTCGATTCCCCCAAAAAGGAAGCAACCAATCTCTCACCCTACAGATGAAGAAACTTAGTGCCAGAGAAAGTAAGCCGCTTGCTCCAAGCCAGGATTAATAACATAGCCGAGTTTTGAATGTGGGAGGCTACAGCGTCTTAATCAAGATGCTGTAAGAAGGTATCAAGAACAACCGAGCATTAATGTATTTATTTTTAATATTTTTATTATTAATTTATTTAGTTGGCTGCTCCAGGTCCTAGTTGTGGCAAGAAGGATCTTTAATTCCAGCCTGCCAACGCTTAGTTGGGGCATGTGGAATCTAGTTCCCTGACCAGGGATGGAACCCAGGCCCCCTCCTTGGAAGCACAGAGTCTTAGCCACTGCACCAGCAGGGAAGCCCCTAAACCAGCATTAATTTAGCATCAGTCATGTCCAAGACATTTGTTGGAACGCAGGGAAAGGATGCAATAAACAAATTGAAAAAAAAAGCATAAGACGTTTTTACTGTATCCAGGAAGTGAAAACAAGAGAAAAGATGACACCAAAAGGAGTCTGTTTTCCCTTGTTCTGGGTTGGCTCCCCCCGCCCCCCGCCACCCACAAACAGAAGCTCCAGAGGGCAGGCCTTTGACTGGCTCACTCCTGTCCCAAGAGAGGGTTGCCTGGCTCACAGCAATTGTCAGTGACAGTCTGTGGAAGGAGCGGTGTTAGCTAAGCACACTGGCAGGACAGGGAAGGCAGAGGCATCTTCATGACGTTTGTACCTCCCCTGGTCGCTAAGCACATCTGCCATCATCACTTCCCTAGGTCCTCTCAACCACTGTGTGCTGGGTCAGCCGGGCAGGCAGTCCTGGTTTTCAGGAACATAAAATGCTGGGTGAGTCTTAATGATAGTTGCCATTCACTGGACACTCACCCTGCACCAGGTACCAAACTGTTCACACAGGTGTTTTGATTTCCTCCTGGAATCAGTACCTTTGAGCCACAGATACACTGACTCCATGAGTCCAGACTCTGATTTCGCATAGGAGAAAGGGCAGAAGTGAATTATAATTGGGTTCTTCTCTCTCCTCTGCAACCCCACAATCCACTGGAACAACCGAAAGGGAATAAAATATTCCTGACATGCCCACTGCTATTCCTGCTTAGCAACCAGCCCTGCAAACCACATCCCCATTTCCATGACCACTTATATACCGACAGGCACACACACACAGCAGAAAGGTTCACTTGGATTTAAAAACGGGGATGAATGTGGTCCATCTGTGGTTCCCACATCTCTGTCCTCAGCTCGTGTCCCAACTCAGCAGATTTGGCATCCGGGAAAGTACTTTCCTTTCTTCCTGAAAGAGGGAAGCTGAGATCGAGGAAAGGCAACAGAAATGGAGCTCATGTGGGAAACTGAGCCTTAGCAAAGGTTTCAGGATTTCTCCAGAAACAGTGCAGTGTGGTGGAAAGCTAGGAACCCAGACAAACTTGGGTTCCATGTTGAATTCTACCACTTTAGGCTATGTGACCTTAAGCAGGCCATTTAACCTCTCTAAGCCTCACTGACCCCTGCTTAAAATTAGTCTCTAATAAATTCAGGCTTCCCTGGTAGCTCAGCGGTAAAGAATCTACCTCCAGCTCAGGAGACACAGGTTCAATCCCTGGGTCGGGAAGACCCCTGGAGAAGGAAATGGCTTGGCAACTCACTCTAGTATTATTGCCTGGGACATCCCATGGTCAGAGGAGCCTATGGGCTACAGTCCATAGAGTCACAAAACAGGGGGACTCGACTTTAGTGACTAAACAGCTACAATAAAGTTCACTAATCCATATCAACGGTAGGAGTGGGGGGGTCTGGTTTAAATCAGTGAAGAACCTACAGTATAGAATATCCTTAAAGGGACTGTCATTTCCTTACTCTTAATAATAATATGATGATAATAGCTAATAACATTAGCTAATGTTATGAAGTACTTAATGGGAATTGTACTAAGACCCATACAAGCATGAGCACATTATGGGATCTTAATTGTCTCAACAGCTGTGGGAGGAGCCAGTATTATTATCCCTGATTTATAGATGAGGAAACTGAGACCAGGCAGATGAAGTAACTTGTAGGAAGCTCCCTGGCTCATAAAGGAGAAAAACACCAAAGCACCTGCTCTTAACCACTAGGCCCCACAGCCTCCTATGTGTCTGGGGACTAAGGGGATTCTGTGAAGGGAGCAGTTCAAACAGGCAGATCATTTTGTGTAGAAGGTTGGATGTTTCTTAAGTGCTTGCAACTTATTTCTTTAAATGACGTGGCCTATGCTTTCCAAAACTATGTTTTCTATTGCTAATTGATTAATAGGTCAGGTGGTAATAAGAGGATTCTTATAGGTTTAGAACAATAACACCTGGCACCTAGAGAGGATGAACAGCTTAACTTAATGTGGGTCAGTGGGAAGGGCTTGAGCATGGTCATCAGAAGTACTTGGGTTCATAAACTGGTGCCGTCACTAAAGAGAACACTATGGAGGTTCCTTATAAAACTGAAAATAGAGTTACCATACGATTCAGCAGTTCCACTCCTTGGCATATATCCAGAAAAGATGACAACTCTAATTTGAAAAGATACATGTACCCCAGTGTTCATAACCGCACTGTTTACAATAGCTAAGACAAGGAAGTAACCTAAATGTCCATGCTGCAGCTGCTGCTAAGTCGCTTCAGTCATGTCCGACTCTGTGCGACCCCATAGACGGCAGCCCACCAGGCTCCCCTGTCCCTGGGATTCTCCAGGCAAGAACATTGGAGCGAGCTGCCATTTCCTTCTCCAATGCATGGAAGTGAAAAGTGAAAGTGAAGTCACTCAGTCATGTCCAACTCTTAGTGACCCCATGGACTGCAGCCCACCAGGCTCCTCCGTCCATGGGATTTTCCAGGCAAGAGTACTGGAGTGGGGTGCCATTGCCTTCTCCGAAGTGTCCATAGACAGATGGATAAAGAAGATGTGGTACATATATGCAATGGAATATTGCTCAGCCGTAAAAGAAGAATGAATGCTATTCTGCTGGAATATGGATGGACTTAAAGATAATCATACTAAGTGAAGTAAGTCAGATATCTTAGATTATCATACTAAGTCAGAGAAAGACAAATATTATGTGATATAAATTATATGTGGAATCTAAAAAAAATAATACAAATTAACTTATTGACAAAACAGACTCACAGATATAGAAAACAAACTTATGGTTATCAAAGGGAAAGGGCAGAGGTAGGGATAAGTTAGGAGTTTGGAATTAGCAGATACACACTACTATATATAAAACAGAGAAACAGCAACACTACAGTACGGTACAGGGAACTATGCTCAATAACTTACAATGACCTATAATGGAAAAGGATCTGAAAAAGAATATACAACGTGTGTGTGTGTGTGTGCTCAGTCCTGTCCTACTTCTTTGCGACCCCATGGACTGTAGCCCACCAGGCTCGTCTGCCCATGGGATTTCTCAGGCAAAAATACTGGAGTGGGAGTCATTTCCTCTTCCCAACCCAAGGGTCAAACCTGAGTCTTTTACATCCCCTGCATTGGCAGGCAGATTCTTTACCACTGTGCCGCCTGAGAAGCCGGTATGTATATACAGATAGATATAAATTTATCTATACATATATATTTGAATCACTTTGCTCTACCCCTAAAATTAACACAATTTGTAAATCAACTATGGTTCATTTGTTAAGTCAGTCTGGAAAAAAAAAATACTTGGGTTCAAGCCCCACTTCCTGCTGTGTGATCTGAGGACCTTAATGACCTCTTCTGAGGCTTAGTGTTCACTTCTATAAAAGGAGAATAATCACCATCCTGCCTCAAAGTCTTCAAAAGGAAGAAAAGAGACAAGTTCTCCCCATTCTGGGTGATTCAGTCCCCCTCAGCCGCCAAGTTACATATGTGACAGTAGCTAGCAAGAAACATCCTTGGTATAAGATCACATTTTTAAAATTACACTTTTTAGAATGTGTTTGCCTTTGTCACTGTCAACAGACTCTTTTAGATAACTTCAGAAGTCAACTTCAGCCCAGGCCAGACTGTCACTAATTCTGAATTACCCAAATAGGAATTGATGAACAGCAACTGTATCTAATGCTTTGAGACAGAAGGAGGACCTCGGGTCTAATCCAGACCACCACTTGGGTTCAGTTTCGAGGATGCCCCAATGACAAATCTCATCACGATGAGCAGTACTTCATGGACGGAGCACTGCACTGGGAACGAGGGCACCCGGGCTCCCATCTGGTCGTTCTGCCCCTCCTCCTGCCCCGGGAGAAGCAGCTTCCGGATCTCTGGGAGGACCAGGGAGCGCCCTGGCAGACAAAGCCCAGGCTGTCTGCGGTGGAAGAAATTTTCTGCCACCGAGGCTTGTGCTGGCTCTTCTCGAGGGCCAAGAGGGAAGTGATGAGCTCATTCTGGATGCGAAGGCCGTGAGAAGACAGAGAGAGACACACACACTCACTCACACACACACACACACACACACACACACACACTCCCATACACACATATATTTCCGGAGGCTATTTCAGTTTTCTTTTCCGTTTTGTGCAATTTCACTGATGATATCAGCAGCAGTGTGTGGCTGCTATTTGGAAACTCCCCGAGCGGGGGCGCCCCGTCCGCCGGCCTGCCTCCCTATAAAGGGCCGCCTGGCACCCTGTAAAGGGCCAGCCAGAGCTGCAGAGGATCAGCACGCGGATCGCCCCAGCCTCTGCCCACAGCTACCATGAAGGTCTCTGCCACTGCCTTCGCTGTCCTCCTGATGGCGGCCGCCCTCTGCGCTCCTGCTTCTGCCTCCCCATGTAAGTTCAAGTCCACAGTCCCCAGGGCCAGCCCTTAAAGGACTCGCCCTGATCTCACCTTCTTTTCTTTCCTTTTTATATATTTTAAAAAAATATTTATTTTTATTTATTTATTTTGGCTGTGCTGGGTCTTCATTGCTGCATGGGCTCTTCTCCAGTTGCAGTAAGCATGGGGCTACTCTCTAGTTGCAGAGCTTTGCATTCCAGTGGCTTCTCTAGTTGCGGAGCGCAGGCTCTAGGGTGCCTGGGCTCAGTACTTGCGGCTCCTGGGCTCTAAAGCACAAACTCAGTAGTTGTGGTGCCCGGGTTTAGTTGCCCCATGGGTATGTGGGATCTTCCAAGACCAGGGGTTGAATATGTGTCTCTTGCATTAGCAGGGAGATTCGTTACCACTAAGGCACCAGGGAAGCCCTCGCCCTCTTTTCAACTGCAGCGTTTATACCATCTGACTCCTATGATTTATATTCTTCCACATTGCTTTACTCAGATGTCCAGTTGTCCAGGATAGATCTCTAAGCCACTGCATGGCAGGGACCCCTCTGATCAATTTGTCTGTGTCCTCAAGGTCTACACCCCAAGCCCTGCAGGTGCTCACCGAATGTGGACTGGGGTTACTAACAGGCAAAGGCTGCTCGAGCTGACCTGCAAACACCACTAACTCATGTCTGTCATCACCAGCAGGGTTTCTAAGAAGGTTCTAAGTACTTGACTAAAATCCTCCTGGGACAGTCATACTTTCCCCATTTCATAGATTTAGAGAACAGATAACAAAATCTAATTAAATGTCCACTATGGATCAAGTATTGTGCTGATTGCCTTGCATATCTCATCTTACTCAATATTCTCATCTAATCTTTGAGTAGCTCTCTTTGACAGTCCAGAGAGGTTAAGTAACCTGTTCAGGGTCACGCAGCTAGGAAGTAAGAAAAGTAGTGTTCAAACCCAGTTCTTCTTGGCTCTGAAACACTACTACTCTGTTCAGAAATGGCAACTGACCCTTTCCGGGGGCATCCTGAAGTCACTGACCAACAAAAAGTCCTCCTTCTCTCAGTAGCTTCAGTCAGAGGCTCCCACAATGCAGTATGCATCTTCAGGCCCCTCTTTGGTGTCCTGGCTGAGTCATGAAGTCTGAGTTTTAAAAAACCTCCCCACAACCCAACCTAGGTCTCAAAGAAACCAAGTTCCGAATCCACCGAGGATCCTAGGACGGCAAGAATAAGGGCGGAGGAACTAAGACCAGCCCAGAGGAGACCCAGCCTGCCCTGAGAGCCCAAGGCATGGGGTTGTGGTGTAGAAAGGAGGCGGCCAGCTGGCCTCAAGGGTTAGGTGAGAGAATCCCCACTCTGGCACTGTGTGTCCACGGCTAAGTGTCTTTACCTCTCTGAGCCTCAGTTTCAGCCAAAGGAGGAAAATAGTCTGCTGGAGATAAATCCTATAAAGCGCCCAGCGCAGTACCCACTGTGCACTGGCGATGGATCCAGGAGTCTCCTTCTTTCCTTCTCCCAGATGCCTCGGACACCACGCCCTGCTGCTTTGCCTATATCTCCCGCCCGCTGCCCCGCACCCACGTCCAGGAGTATTTCTACACCAGCAGCAAGTGCTCCATGGCAGCAGTTGTGTGAGTCGCAGCCCCGTGGAACCCTCGGGGTGGGGGGGTTGGAGGGAAAACTCCCGCCCAGAATCAGTCTCCCCTGGCAGGAGCCCTCAGAGAGGGCATTCCCACCCACCCTCCAGCTGTTCAAATAGCTGTGTTCTGCCCTCTCTGGATTCAGATTCCCCAGCTATTGTGGAACAAGCTAGACAACGTGTTCCTGGAGGAGCCCCCCGATTCTGATAGGCTAGGTTAGCTCTCTGATCTTTATGGATGTGACTGTTACTTGAACCTGGTCTGCAACATGCCTGGTTGGAGAAGATTGACTCATACATCCCTTTCCAGAAAAGGACCCCAGAGTCCCCCACATCCTGCCCCCTATCAAAGTCACCCACAACCTCAGAGGAACTAGAGAGGGGAGGTCAGAGGTCAAGGTCCTAGTTGCAGCATGTTAAAAAGAAAAAAAAGTTATTGATTGATGAGGAAAAAATAATGAAATGAGATTCTCCTTTAAACGCGCAAGCTATGACATTTGGAAAAATTATAATTCTTGCTACCTAGGAAGTTCTTGCTGTGTGTCAAATGTCTTACATGCATTAGCTCTGCATTTTATCATAGCATCCCTGACGGGTATGAAGAATTCTCTCCATGTTTCAGAGAGTGAAACTGAGACCCAGAGAGGTTCGGTGACTTGCTCAAGGTTGCACAGTAAGTGAGAGAGGGAGCCTGTCTCTAGAGCCTCCTCTTTCTACACTAGTAAGATCATTAGCAGTAATTGCTTATGGAGTTTAAGACGACAGAGACTTAAAGAATGAAAACGGGGCAGTCGTGAAGTTTTCTGTATAATGAGGACTTTGTTGTTGTTGTTTGGGGTTTTTTTTTTTAATATTTACTCATTTGTTGGGCCGCACTGGGTCTTAGCTGCTGACCTGCAGAATCCTTTTAGTTGCAACATGCCAACTCTTAGTTGTGGCACATGGGATCTAGTTCCCTAACTAAGGATGGAGCTGGGGCTCCTGCACTGGGAGCGTGGAGTCTTACCCACTGGACCACCCACGATGAAGTTTTTTAATCCAAAAATTCCTGCGGCACTGGCAAAGTTGTAGGATTCAGAGTTGTAGGTATTCAGAGTTGGCCTTTGGTCCTGATGAATTCTTCAAATTATTGCTATACTATATATTTGCTGTTTAGTACTACTAATTTTATTTCTGAAAGCAAGTATTTTTTGGACGGAAAAGCAAAACAGAAAAACCTTCTTTGAGCACCTACTATGGACAGGCAGAGAGGAGTAAACCACCACCCCTGCCCTTCCGGGACTCAGTTAGATGCTGCAATGACCAGGACATCCTACATGAGAACACAAGAGGAGAGAAGGAACACGCAGCGCCTCGGGGCGCAGCTAAGAGAGGGGATGTAGGGCAAGTCTGCGCTGCTTGACTTGGGATCGGACTGAGGGACGGGTGTATCGGGCAGCAGGGATGTTGCCAGAACTCTCTTTAGGTTTTTGTAGGGTCTCCGTGTAGAAAAGCACTGAGGGCCTCGAGGGTCAGCACAAAGAATCAAAAGTGTGAAGTGAGCTAGAACAGGGAAAGTCTAGACAAGAGGGGTCCAGTGGAGAGGCTGTCCACATGAGTGGTACTGAGGTTGAAGAGGACTTGAAGGGAAGGAGAGACAGGGGTGGGGAAACTTCGGAGGCAGAATCAGCAAGCCTGGGAGGTGATGTGAGGTCAGGAGCAAGGAAGAGAGAGGCCTTGAGGGTGACGCTGAGGTTTCAGCCCGCACCTGGAGAAGGGTGGAGCGTGGAGCCCCCTCAAGTCCCAAGAAAGAGCTGTTTTAAAAGGAAGGAATGGGACTTCCCTGGTGGTCCAGTGGTGAAGACTCTGTGCTTCCAATGCAGGGGGCCTGGGCTCCATCCTTGAGAGGGGAACTGAGATCCCAGCAAGGTGGGATGAATTAGATTAGGTTTGACATAAATATCCATGTGTAAAATAGAGAGCTAGGGGGAGCTGCTGTGTAGCCCAGGGAGCTCAGCTCGGTGCTCTGTGAGGACCTAGAGGGTGGGATGGTGGGGCGGGGAGAAGTCCAAGAGGGAGGGGATATATGTATACATATGATTCACTTGTAAAGCAATTATACTCCAATTAAAAAAGAAAAAGGAAAAGGACGAAGATGCCAGCACCATGAGCCTGTGGAAGTGCCAGCAGGGAGTGTGAGCTAAAGGGTTAGGAGCTGAGGAAACAGGGTTGGGGCTGGAGGTGTGACATTTTTTTAAGGGAGGAGGGGGTCTTCTGATGTCAGAGTGGCATTTCAACCATCTCGGCTGCTCCAGCCAGTCTGTCTTCCCTGGAACCCCAGCTCTTCCACTTAGTAGCTGTGTGAGCTCGGGCTTGTCACTTCACCTCTCTGAGCCTCAATTTCTTTGTCTGCAAAGTGGAGGAGAATTAGAGGTATTTCCCTCCCTGGGTCAAAGTGAGAATAATAAAAAGAAAAATGAAATTAGACTATCTCTTGGCACACAGGTAGGTGCCTGGTAGGTGTTAACTAATCATCTTTCTCCCCACAAATGTATCCTTAGATACATAGAAGTGAAACTTGGTGAGCGAATGCAATTCATCCAGTCACTAACTCTTTCGATAAACATTCATTAGGCACCCACGGTGTGCCACACCCAGGGCCAGAGACTTGAGGGAGCACATGGGAGGAAAGAGCAGCAATGCCAAGCACACTTGCTCCCCAGGAGGAGCAGGTGAAGGTGGAGGGTAGTCAGGCCAAGACAGGGTCCCCACGGAGGCTGGGGGCGTGGGGAGAGATGGCCTGGCAAGGGAGGCTGCCGTCCAGTCTCACATTCATCAGGGAGGAGCAGGAGGCCGGGGCACCCTCCAGATGGCGGTTTCCTGGCCTTTAATTTCCTGGCCACAAGCCTTCGGGGCCGAGGAGAGAGGACAGTGAGCCGGCAGGATTTCCTGTATGACACCTGGCTGGCCCAGAGCAGGGTCTGCGTCAGAAGCTCACTCACCACCCCAAACAAGAAGACAACTCAGAACAGCCCTCTGCTCGATTTCTCTTCTCTGCATGCCGAGAAAGGGGGAGAAAGAGAGGCGATGGGGCGCTCAGAGCGCAGCTCAGAGAAGGCGAAGCAGCTCCCCTGAGAGCACATGCTCTCCATGACAGAGCAGGAAAAGGAGCCAAGAGATCCTCATCCTCATCAGACAACCCAAGCCTTCACTTTGTCTGAAAAAAATCCCAGAAAGACGCAGGAAAGCATCCTGCAGGAGAAGGCAAAGTAAGAGAGGTGCAGGGAGGTAGGGCGAAGTGGAGAGGAACCTGTGAATGAACTGGCGGCCCTGCTGGCCCCTTCCTGGCGCCTCAGTGGAAAAGAACCCGCCTGCCAAGCAGCAGATGCAGGTTCGATCCCTGGGTCCGGAAGATCCCCTGGAGGAGGGCATGGCAACCCACTCCGGTATTCTTGCCTGGAGAATCCCGTGGACAGAGGAGCCTGGTGGGCTACAGCCCGTGGGGTCGCAAAAGAGTCAGACACAACTTAACTACTAAACAGTAATAACTCAAGAAGCACTGCTGGCCAGACCCGGGGCATCCCCCAGAGAGAACCAGGCTCCCAGCAAACTGGCAGGGCAGGCAGCTGGACGGAGCCCATGGTCCCCAGGCTGCGAGCCCTCCAACTGATACCATAGACACCTGTAGACTGGCCTCCACATCCTGGCCGGTTAATTGCTTTGACAAGTGTTCATATCTCAGGGCCCTCAACCTCTCCAAGCCACCACATCTACTACCAGAACCCCTGGTCTCATGTTGCTCTGATCCACCCTAAAACAGAGGCCCCACAGCACCCCAATAACAACACATATGTAGTATTTTCCAAAACTCATTCACTCACTTATCTCATCTGAGCTTCACAGCAATTGTGCAAAGTAGGGATTATTTCTCTCCATATTTTAGAGGTAAATGTAGACTCAGAGGCCCTAAGAGATTTGCCCAAGGTGATCTAACCAGTGAGTGGTGAACTCAAGACTCACTTGAGTCCTTCTTCCGTTCACCCACAGACGGGTTCCTTTGTGGAGTGGCTACGTGTGGCAGGCACTGTGTTACCTAAAACCACACCAGTGTGTTTGTTTTGCCACCTCGTCTCCCACTTAGTCAGCCGTGACTCAGTTCTGGAGGGTGCCTCTTTTTCTCTGCATCTTCAGCAGCCAGCACAGGTTCTGAAACAGGAAGTGCTGAGAAAGGCTAGTGGTTGACCCGCTCAACCCTGGGCTCCTTGAGCCCCGTATTCCCTGAGCTCTCCGGGGTACATGTGTTTATACAGAGGCGTGGGGGTTACAGTGCACACATAGCTGCTTCTGGCTTGTAGCCCTTTGACCCAACAGAAGAGAAAGCATCCTTTCCTTGAAAGCCACAAACACAATCGTGGAGCTCCGAAAATAACCCACCCGGTATCATTTCCTCCTGGCCTCAGTCCCCCTCATCCCCAAACCTGGCTGTCTCCACACTGACCAAGTCCCCCCCTCTTCTCTCCCGCAGCTTTATCACCAGGAAGAAGCGCCAGGTGTGTGCCAACCCAGAGAAGAAGTGGGTGCGAGAGTACATCAACGCTTTGGAGTTGAGCTAGGGTGGAGGACGCCTTGAACCTGAACTTGCACCAACTCTGCTTCTCGCTCTTGTCCTAAGCAGCTTGGGAGGCTCCCCCGCAATGCCCTCCTCCCACCCTCTCCTGGGAAGGCACAGATTCCACCCCGCGCAGCAGCAGCTGCTGTGAAAGACCCTCAGTGCTCCTGGGGCTCTGCCCTTGTGCACAGGAGGTCTCTAAGCTCCGAGCTCCTGAGCCCCTGCCCACCCACCGCTCTGCAGTCAGAAAGGATGCCGGCGTCTCTGGAGGGGAAGGAGGGCAGGAGACTGGGCTCCTCTGGTCATGGCCCGTGACCAGAGCCCCCATCTCGGTCCCTCACTGGGGAGGGCTGCACTGGCAAATAAGAAGAAATCAGCTGTTCATTAAAATTCTCCAAGCGATTGCAAAGCTGACTCTTGGTTTGCTTTCCTCTCCAGAACCACCCCCTCCCTCATGAGGCAAGCCTTGGATCCAGGGCTTGACCCGCTGGGTGTCCAGCCTGGATCTGGGGGCTGTGAGCAGAGCCGGGGGGGCAGGCTCTGTGAGAAGGCACGTGGGCAGGACAGGGCAGATAAAGTGACCAGTGGCTTTTCTACTCTGAGTGAAGACCACAGTCACTATCTCCCAGCCCCGGAGCCCCAAGAATTTCTGTCCCTCCCTGCCTCACCCGTCCCTGCTTCCCCAGACCATGGTTGGCCCTTCCGCCTACTCTGCTGGCTTCCACCCAAGCCCACCCGACCCCTTACCTGCAGTGGGTTTCTTTAAGCCCCTGGAATGGGCTTTTATCCCATCCCTCCCAAATACCTCGGTTCTTTCACATAAAGAGAAGGGGGGATTTTGTGGTTTTCTGCAAGGGTACCAGCGCTTTGCAGGTGGGAGGATTCCAACTTTCCCATTGATGTGTTCCTTCCCGTGAACCTGTCTTAGCAAAATATATCTTCATAATTAGAGCAGGCGTTAACTGAGTGCTCACTCTCCACCAGGCACTGCCAGCCCCTTACATCCATCATCCTTCCTCCTCATAACCCTTTGGGACAGGTAGTATTACTAACCCTGTTTATAGTAGGGGAAAACCCTTGGCAGGAGATGGAAATAACTTGCCCAAGGCCCCAAAGCAAAAAAAAAAAAAAAAAAAAAGAGGGGGGTGGATAGGAGGAGGTACAATGAACATTTAGACCCACCAGGTCCAAGGTCCAGTGCCCAAGCTGATGTTTTTTTTCTCTTCCATCTTCAATCTGCAAAATTTCAAACCTACTGAAATTTGCAAGAATATACTTTCCATCTAGATTCAAATATTACTGTATCTATGTGCTTTATCTTTGCATATATGTGCATGTGTGACAAACATGTGTCATATGGATGGTTGGCATACACATTTTTTTCTGAAATAAATGTTGCAGATATCATTTCCCCCTTAACAGTTTGTGTACATCTCCTAGTAACAAGACATTCTACAGAACCACAGAATGAGTAGCATTTAACACTGGTATTAATTTCTCACCTACCATCCATGATCAAACCCTCACAACTGTTCAGTAATGCTCTTTATAGTCATTATTTTGTTTTAATCCAGGATCCAATTACTATTACATATTGAATTTAGCTAACATGTCCTTTAACAGACTTTGTCTTTAAGTATATTGTTATTTTCGTAGGAATTCAGATTGGATTTTTGTAGAATATTTTTGAGGGGGCTTTGTCTGTTTGCTTCTCCATAAGGAGATTCAGCTTGAATATTTTCGGCAGAAAGCCACAAGGTGACGCTGTCTTTCTCAATGCGGCCCATCAGGGCACGTGATGTCAGCTTACTGCAAGTGATGGCCCAGTCGGAGGACTTAGTGGCCGCGGTCTCTCAGAGCGAGCTGCCCACTGTGTGCCCACTGTGCCCACTCTGTGCCGAGCATTGGGGTACGGTATAGCAATCACTGCAAGCAATAAAAGGAATTCTCTGTGGTTCAAATGACACAGAACCTTCAACTGGAAGCAGTGGCTCAGCAAGCAGGACTCTACAGTCGGGGTGGCAATGCAAGCTGGTGGCAATGCAAGCTGCTGGTGGCAATGCAAGCTGATGTACAGCTGATAGACTTTGAGATAAAATCTGTAAGGGGTGACATTTCTCCTTATCAATGTTAATTGAGTGTCTATCCACATTTGCATTTTTATTATTGCTGTTCGTATAATTTTTTAATAGTTCAAGGGTTTCTTTTATTTTTTAATTTTTGGCAGCACCACACGGCATGTGGGATCTTAGTTTCCCAACCAGGGATCACATCTGTGTCCCCTGCAGAGCAAACATGGAAAATTTAAATGGAGGGCTTGTTCATGCTTCAGATTGCTGTCATTTGGGACTTCCCAGCGTTCAAGTCTGGATGCACGTTTTCAGTTCAAGTTGGTGATGTATATGCTATTACCTTTTCCTGTTGTTTTTATTTTTCTTTTAATGACTGCATATTGAAATTAAACCAAACAATTCTCTATTTAATTTAATTCTCTATTAAATATTGGAATTGCATATTGTGTGTTTGTATCAAGTGGTTTCTGTTAACAAAGCCTTCAAGCCTAAAACAAAAGTAAAACTTTTAGCAAAACAGACCACCAGGGAAGTCCTCATATAGTTTTAAAAACTCACATTTTTTTTCTAAAATGAAATAAAATAAATGTGTTCGTGAACAACAACCCAAAGACTTCTATCTCTTGCTGCCAAAGAAGGAGGTATGTGTATGATTGGGAGAAGGGATAGTTAGGGAGTTTGGGATGGACATGTACACACTGCTATATTTAAAATGGATAATCAACAAGGACCTCCTGTATAGCACAGGGAACTCTGCTCAATGTTGTGTGGCAGCCTGGATGGGGGAGAGGGATACATGTATATGTATGGCTGAGACACTTCACTGTTCACCTGAAACCATCACACCATTGTTTGTTTTTTAATTATATTTATTTTAATTGGAGGCTAATTACTTTACACTATTGTAGTGGTTTTTGCCATACATGGACATGAATCAGCCACGGGTGTACATGTGTTTCCCATCCTGAACCCCCCTCCCACCTCCCTCCCCATCCCATCCCTCAGGGTCGTCCCAGTGCACCAGCTCTGAGCACCCTGTCTCATGCATCGAACCTGGACTGGCGATCTATTTCACATATGATAATATACATGTTTCAATGCTATTCTCTCAAATCATCCTACCCTCGCCTTCTCCCACAGAGTCCAAAAGTCCGTTCTTTACATCTGTGTCTCTTTTGCTGTCTTGCAGATAGGGTCATCGTTACCATCTTTCTAAATTCCATATATATGCATTAATATACTATATTGGCATACCATTTTTTGTTAATCAGTTATACCCCAATACAAAATGAAAAGTTTTTGAAAATTTAAAAAACTTCAAAGGAGACAAAAAAATAACAAGGGATACGTGAGCTTGAGGCTCATTAAGTGCTTTGACTTTTTTTTCTAATTTATGCCTCACCACTGCCCCTTGAGCTCACCCGACAGGCATGGCTTTCCTCCTTTCAGATGAGGAAAGTGCACCTCCCAGAGGGAAAGCGACTGGCTCAAGCCACAGGCCAGTAGATGCCAGGGCTGGGGCTCCAGAGTAGAACCAGAGTGTTCCATGCACCTAGGTGATCTTTTCACTCAACACTCGGAGGCTTCTAGCTCTAGAAGCCCAGACACCTCACTAGTCCCTCTTGAGCCACAGACGACACGTCTCCCCGAGCTCTGCCCCAACTCTCACAGAGGAGCAGTCCCTGTAGTCCCTGCCCGCCCCCCAGGAGAAGAGGATGGCCTACGAAAAATCAGTCAACATCTCTGACATCAACAGGGCGATGTTCAACTGCCCATGGCTGGAATATCCAGGAAGGATCAAAGGTGAGGTTAGAATGGACAAGAGTGGAGTCGGGGATAGGGACCTGAAAAGGAAAGCTCCCTGGCCCCCACTCCCAGGCAGGAGTCCGGGTGATGTCAGCAAATCTATGGGCAGAGTCAGGGCAGATCCTTGGGTACTTTCAAGGCTCTGTACACCCCTCAAGGTAAGTTTCCAGGGCCCTCTAAGGTGGGATGTCTCTGCGACTCCCCAGCTTCTGCTTCCTCACCTGCTCTGCACTCTCACAATGCCAAGGTTTCAAGGTGTTCCTCTTGCCCACTGTTCTTCTCATCTGTCTGGCTACTCTCCTACTTGCACTGAAGACTCAGCTTGTGGATAATCTCCTCTGGAAACCCTCCCTGCTCCTCCCCACCAGGTTAGGACCCCTCATCAAGACCACCTATGCCTTTATCCATCCTCACATTTATTTCCCTTTCTTAATCCCCAGAAAATGGTTCTATCTCACCAGTAGACCAGTGGTTCTGAAAATATGTTCCCAGGATCAGCAGCATCAGTATCTTGTTAGAAATGCAACTTCTCAGGATTTACCTGGCGATCCAGGGGTTGACTCTGTGCCACCAATGCAGAGGGCAGGGGTTCGATCTCTGGTCAGGGAACTAAGATCCCACATGCCACTCAGCATGGCCAAGACAAGCAAACAAAAAACAAGATCTCCAGTTTTTTCTACTGCCACTCAAGTTTGAGAACCACCGACCATTTTTACATTAGAATCCTTTGGGAAGCTTTCTAAAATGCCTAGGTCCCTTCCTTGGACAATCTGATTCAATTAGTCTGATGCAGGACTGGGCCATGTTAAAAAATTCCCTCAAATAATTCTAATACGCAGCCAGGGATGAGAACCACTCTGCCAGACCAGTGTGTCTCCAATTTCAACATGCATAGGAATCTTACTCAAATAAAGATCCTGACTTAGTAGGCCTGAGAGATTCTGCATTTCTGAGAAGCTTCCAGGCTATGGCAATGCTGGTATTGCACAGACCAAGACACCAGAAATGTACGAGCCCCTTAAGGACAGGAATTATGGCTTCTTTACCTCCCCAGTGCCTGATATCGTGTTTGCTAAATGCTAATGCTCGATAAATGAATGCCCAGAAGGACAACTCTTCCACTCACCTTTGTCCGTGTGGTCTCCTTTGCACAACAGAACTCAGAAGAGCTGCAGCTCCTGTCCTACTTCCCTGGTCCTGTCACCAGGTAAGACCCCTGACTTCCGCCACCCTGGGAGCCTTGTTGGAGGAAGAAGGTCAGCAGACCATCCCTTCCCATTAAGACTAGTTCATTGAACCCTATGGGCTCCCTGGTGGCTCAGACGGTAAAGAATCCACCTGCCAATGCAGGAGACCTGGGTCCAATCCCTGGGTTGGGAAGATCCCCTGGAGAAAGGCATGGCTACCTCCTCCAGTATTGTTGCCTGGAGAATTCCATGGACAGGGGAGCATGGCGGGCTGCAGTCCATGAGGCCGCAAGGAGTTGGACACGACTGAATGACTAACACAAACACATACTTAGAACTCTACTCTCACCCCTGGGAATGCCACTAACTCTGTGTGACCTTGGACAAGTGGCTTTCCCTCCCTGAACCGCAGGAGTAGCCTCTATCACAAGTCAACCTCTGTCCCGCTCCCTTTGTCGAGTGGCTATGAGATAACATCTGTAAGGCTTTGCCTGTGCAGGCAGTTGCTTAATAATGAGTTATTTTTGAATTTCAGATAAACAATGAATATTTTTCAACATGCCTATGTCCTAAATATTGCCTTCACTGCCTGGAATCAAAATTCAGTGGGACATCCTGGAGTGTTTTGTTTGTTTGTTCTTAATTGAAGTAGAGAAGTTTATTTATTTGGCTTCTCTGGGCCTTGGCTGTGGCATGTGGGATCTAGTTCCCTGACCAGGGATTGACCACCACCCACCACGGCCAGGTCCCCTGCAATGAAAGCTTGGAATCATAGCCACTGGGCCACCAGGGAAATCTCAATCCTGTTTTTTATTTGCTTGGTCCTTACAAAATCTGACAACCCTACTTAGAGTGAGTCAATGTCCCATTTTCTGAAGTCACGACAATCACCTGCGAACTCATTATGATGGCCTCTGTCACCCCACTGGGAACCACTAGCCCAAGCCCTTTTTCAGAGAGTTGTTGTAGAGACAGGAAGGCTTGAGAAGGGACAAGAATGAATCCTTGTCAAATCTTCAGAGAAATCCCCTGACCCCTCTAAAACCCTTGGCCACAAGCAGAGCTGCAGTTTCACAAGTGTCTAAGACAGATTATTTGAAGAAATCCTGTTTTTCCAATGAAACTATTAAGTTCCATGAGGACAGGAATGATAACTGTCTCCCCAGCACCGAGCACTTGGCACATAGTAGGTGCTCAATAAAAATCTGTCGAATGCCTGGGTGGATGAGCAGGAGCCCAAAATACCCCTCTCTTTACTCCACATGTCCCCTGTCCCTGGCCTTTTCATCTCCTTGCCCAGATGGCCTTTTTTTTTTCTTTTTGGTTGCACAAGGTCTTCAATGCTGCACACGGGCTTTCTCTAGTTATGGGAAGTGAGAGCTACTGTCCACTGTGGGCTTCTTACTGCGGTGGCTCCTCTTGTTGCGGCTCATGGGCTCTAGAGCGCAGGCTCTGTAGTTGTGGCAGACGGGCTTAGGTGCTCCTTGGTATGTGGGATCTGCCCGGACCAGGGATCAAGCCTGTGTCCCCTGCACTGGCAGGCAGATTCTTATCCACTGGACCACCAGGAAGTCCCCATACGACTTTCTCAAAGTCCCTTGAAATTCTAAACTAACTGAACTGTGGACAGTTGTCCCTTGGTATCCACAGGGGATACCAAATTCCACGGATACTCAAGTCTGTTGTATAAAATGGAGTGGTGTTTGCATGTAGCCTACACACATCCTCTCTAGATTATTTATAATACCTAATACAATGTAAATGGTATGTAAAGAGTTACCAGGTACATGGCAAATTCAAGTTTTGCTTTTGGGAACTTCTTAGAATTTTTTTCCCCCAAATATTTTGATCCCATGGTTGGTTGAATCCATGGATGTGGAACCTGTGGATACAGTGGGCCAACTGTACTCAGATCAACTTACAGACCAACAACGGTTTCCCAATCTTTATGTCATTAGTCCTTCACAACCGCCTTGGGAGGGGTACAGAACAAGGATGATTAGCCCCATTTTGCAGATGAGAAGACTGAGACCTTGGTAGGGTAAAGTCACTTGCCCGAGTCACACAGTTCGTTAGGAGCTGGCTGTGTCTTCAGGACGAGAGGCTGAAGGGTATTTCCCTCGTCTAGTCCCTTCTCACCATGGCCCTCTTGCTGGCTGAGAAATGTCCCCTGTGGCTGCTCTGCCACTCACACCCACCTCCAGGCACCAAAGGAAGAGTTTCCCCCAACTCCGGAGTGCTGGAGAGAGCACCCGAGCAAGCCGAATGCCGTACCTTACTGCTACTACAAGAAGCCCGAGCTGTACACGCACTGGTATACCCTGTATGATCGCCGAAAGGAACGGGAGGCCCAGAAGACACTGCGGAAAATGAGAGATCACCCCAGGTGTGTTTCGTCCCTTCCTGTTCTCCACGCCCTCCCCATCTTCTAGGAAAGGACAGAAAGAGAAGAAAGGGGTGGAGTGGGGCTGGGGGGCTGGGGTGGGGCAAATCAGCCTACAGACCCCCGAGGAGACCCTGGGGTAGATGGAAGCTGATCTGAGCTGGGCTGAGGACCAGAGGCAGAGGAGAGTCCGTGAAGTAAGGAGGAAGGGAACAAGGGGACCAGGGCTACCTGTGTGATTTCTCCCACAGGTACCTCAAGGAGGGTACCCTCAGCCAAAAGCTCCGTCTCCCCATGAGCAAGCTGACTCGCAGGTCTCCGGTGGAGTACAAGCCCTTAGACCCTGCTGGGGAGCCCCTGAAGTGGCAAAGGTTAAAGGTCAGGGAACATGGCAGGGGCAGGGGCAGAATGGGGAGACCTCTTTCTGAGGATGCCTTTACCTCGGGCTCACACTATCCTTCCACCCTCAGAGCCTGCCGGCAAAATGGAGTGGGGGGAGGAGAGTGGATTGGGTGAGCTCCTTTCACTTTGAAGGAAGCATGGTAGAACTATATTTGTTCCTTTCTTCCCTTCCACTGGCTTCCCTGGATGGGCAGGAACTCACAGAAAGCCTGAAATCTCCCAGGGAGGATGAGCAGCTCTACGCAGCACAGGTGAGAAGTGGCAAGGGTGGAGGGGTGTGGTTACAGGCCAGGTAGGAGTTGGCTGAGCTGGTGAGGAGAAAGATGCTGGAGGTGGAGGGCAGGGAGGGAGTGATGTTCCAAGAACAACCTCCAGCAGTGTCCAGAAGGTGGCAGCTCTCAGCGGTGGTGTCCAAGCTCTCTCCCTTTTCCTCTCCCCCTGTTCCTGCAGGCTCTGGGGTGCCTGGGGGTCAGAGACAAGTTTGTCATGGATGCACTGTGTCAGGTGGTGAGTCTGGGGCTGCACAGACTCCAGCAGAGCCTTGGGACCTGAGCACAGACAGGGGGCCCCAGGGTCAAGGACGATGGGTCAGATGCCGGAAGGAGGCAGCCGCCTTGTGCGACATATGCCCATCTCATGCCCTTGGCTTCTTTAAAGGGCAGCTTGATCTTAAAGGATGGGGAAGGGGGGATCTGAAGATTCCCTTTGTCTGACAGAGAAGTTGACTTTGGGGGTGGGGGTGGGCTGTGTTCTTACCCATAATCTCATTTAAATCTTCTGATACTAGAACTAGTTAGCAGGAGCTGTATTGTTCTAATGAGAAAATGAAAGCTCTGAGAGGCCAGGTGACCTGCCCTAGGCCTCATGGCTATCAGACACCAGATAGTGAGGTGAACAAAAGTCTTACTCCTAAGTTATGGTCCTTCCATCGCATCACCCTGCCTGCGCCCGTGTTTGAACATAAACAGGTCACTCGGTTTCCTCATCTGTAAAATGAAAAGTTAAGCTGAGCTGATCCTGAAAGCTCCTGATAGTCCACCACCTTAGGGCACGTTCCCACCCCCTACCCCCTTAAATCAGGCCCAAGCCGGTCCGGAGAAAGTGAAATATGAGGCCTGTCGAGCCCTGGCCATCCTGGGTGAGTGGGTCCTCCCCTGGGTGGGAGTAGGGGCAGGGGAGGAAGCAGGCAGTGTAGCCGCAATCCACCTTTAGGGAAGGACAGAAGACAGTGGACGGCGCCCCCACTGCAACCCAGTCATTGGCAGATAGAGTGATCCGAGGGATTGTTGGGCAGAGCGAGGAAGGTGGGGTGAAGAGGGAGAAGAGGTGGGAGGGAGACAGAGAGCAGGCTCTGGGAACTGTGGTCACGCTCAGCCAGCTGCTCTGGTGTCCTGTGGGGACGGCCGACCGTGGGACCGAGGTTGTGAGGACGCAGAGGAGTCAGATGGAATCTGGCAGAGAGGAGCCGCCCCGGAGGCTCCGCCCTGACCTGAGGCTCCTCCCTGTCCAGGATGCCTGAAAAAGCACGTGATCCAAACTCTCATCAAGAAGTTGAAGGGGCAAAATGAGGGGCAGAGGATGGATACTCTGATAGCACTTCGGACAGCTCTGAGTTCCTGGGCTGCTGTCCCCAGAGATCAGGTGACTGTGGGGGAAGAGTCAGTCCCCGGGGCAAGTCGGACAGGTCATCAGTGGTGCTGGCTGGGGGTTAAGCTGGGGCGAGGGTACCTAGCTCCTAGCTCTGATAGCGGGGGACGATGTCCTTGTGGAGTCCCCTGTGGAATAGGTTGCCTGGACAGAATCACTGGCGTAGCTCCTGAACTGGTCATACCACCTCTCAAGAGCCAGCTTTCAGAGTTGTCATTTGTCCTGCTCTAAAATGGATATAGTGGTTATAGCATCATTGAGAAGATTAAATGAGATAATATATGTAAAGCACCTACTTCAATGCCTAATTATTTTTATATATATATTTATTTATTTGGCTGCACCAGGTCTTATTTGAGCCATGCAAACTCTTAGTTGTGGCACGTGGGATCTAGTTCCCCGTTCAGGGATCGAACCTGGACCCACTGCATCGGGAGTGTGGAGTCTTAGCCACTGGTCTCCATGGAAGTCCCAGTGCCTGTGCTCTTTCAGTGACCACGCCTCATTATTATTATCATCCTTAAAATAACCTGTTAAAGGAAAACCTCTGCCCAGAGGGGACAGGGACCAAGAAAGTCTGCTGACACTACTTGAGATTTTTCCCCTTTAGGGTCCTCTTATTTTGACCCCGTCACTGTTCCACATGAAATAGAATTCATTACATCCACTTACTCAACAAACATATTGAACAGCTATCATGGGCCAGACATCATCCTAGGCCCCTGGGATATGTCAGCAAACCAAAGCAGGCAGAGATCTCAGCTTTTGGTAGATCTTACATTCCAGTGGGGTGGGGGAAGGGGAGAGGGGAGACACGTGAAAGTGAAAGTCACTCAGTCGTGTCCGACTCTTTGTGACCCCATGGACTATACAGTCCATGGAATTCTCCAGGCCAGAATACTGGAGTGGGTAGCCTTTCCCTTCCCCAGGGGATCTTCCCAACCCAGGGATCGAACCTAGGTCTCCCTCATTGCTGGCAGATTCTTTACCAGCTGAGCCACAGGGGAAGCCCGGGGAGACACGTAATAACCAACAAATTTCATTATATAGTACGTTAGATACAGCAAGTGCAATGGAAGAATTATGTAGAGGGATGAGAATGATTAGGATGATCAGGGATGAGAGCGATCAGGAATGCTGAGTGCAGATGGAATGAGTTGCAATTTTAAACACGGAGGACAGGGGAGGCCTCATGCGGAAGTCGTCGTTTGAGCTCAAGCACGAAGGTGAGGGGTGAGCCTTGCAGATATCTGAGAGAAGGCATCCCCAGCAAAGGAAGAATCGAGGCAAAGTCCCGAAGGCAGGGGCAGGCTTGGTATGGGCAAGGAACAGCAAGGAGGCCATGTGACAGAAGTGGAGTGGGAACAGAGAAAGCAGGAGGAAATGAAGTCGGGTCAGAGGCGCTAACAGGAGACTGGCGCATATGTGGCCTTCTGGATGACTTTACGTACTTGAGCTTTTCTTCTGAGTGGAATAGGTTTTTGAACAAAGCAATGATGTGATCTAACTTATGTTTCAAAAGTTCACTCTGGGGGACTTCCCTGGTGGTCCAGTGGTTAAGACTCTGTGCTCCCAATGCAGGGGCCCTGGGTCCAATCCCTGGTTGATCCCTGGTCGGGGAACTAAGACCCCTTATGTGGCACAGTGGCCAAAAAAAAAAAAAAAAAAGGTTCACTCTGACTGCTATGTTGAAGAAAGATGGGCAGGGGATGAAAGGCAAAAGTGGAAGCAGAGAGACCAGTTGTGCTCAGTCACTTCAGTCGTGTCCGACTCTCTGCGACCCCATGGACCATGGCCCACCAGGCTCCTCTGTCCATGGGATTCTTCAGGCAAGAACACTGGAGTGGGTTGCCATTTCCTTCTCCAGCAATAAAGTATGAAGTGAGTGAAGGGAGTGAAGTGAAATCACTCAGTCGTGTCCGACTCTTTGCAACCCTATGGACTGTAACCTCCCAGGCTCCTCCATCCATGGGATTTTCCAGGCAAGAGTACTGGAGTGGGGTGCCATTTCCTTCTCCAGAGAGACCAGTTAGGAGTTGTTAAAGCAATCCTCGTGAGACACAATGGTGGCTTGGACCACAGTGGTTGCAGTGGGGTTGGTAAGCAGTTTTAAGTTCTGAATATGTATATATGTATTAATATTTATTGGTTTGTTTTGGCGGTGTCGAGTCTTGGTTGCGGCATGCAGGATCTTGTAGTTGCAGTATGTGGGATCTAGTTCCCTGAACAGGGATCAAACCCAGGCCCCCTTCATTGGGAGTGTGGCGTCTCAGCCACTGGACCACAAGGGAAATCCCCTGCATATATTTTTAAAGTAAAACTCTGACAGGTTAAATGTGAGCTGTGAGAGAAAGTGAGGAAACAAGGAGGAAGCTGAGGCTTTTGGCCTAGAAACGGAAAGGATGGAGTTGTCATCAACTAAGAAGGAAAATGAGTTTCCCTGATAGCTCAGTTGATAAAGAATCCACCTGCAATGCAGGAGACCCTGGTTCGATTCCTGGGTGGGGAAGATCACCTGGAGACAGGATAGGCTACCCACTCCAATATTCTCGGGATTCCTTTGAGGCTCAGCTGGTAAAGAATCTGTCAGCAGTGTCAGAGACCTGGGTTCAGTCGAACCTGGGTTCAATCCCTGGGTTGGAAAGAAACCCTGGAGAAGGGAAAGGCTACCCACTCCAGTATTCTGGCCTGGAGAATTCCATGGACTGTATAGTCCATGGGGACAGGACTGAGCAACTTTCACTTCACTTCAAGATGGAGAAAGCTGCACATGCAACAGGCTTGGAGGTAATATCAGAAGTCCAGCTGTGGACAAGTTATGTTTGTGACGTCTTCTGGACATCCAAAGGAAACAAATAAGCAGCTGGATATACAACTTGGAGTTCAGAAGCCTGAACTAGTGGAAGAGATCTATAAGTTGCCAGCATATAGGTAGCATATCATGTCATTCAATAAGATGAGATCACTAAGAACCAAGAATCAAGACTTGGGGCACCCCAGTGTTAAGAGGTCAAAGATAAGAGGAAGAACCAGTAAATACTAAGAAGTAGCCAACAGGTAGGAAGACAACCAATAGAATGGTATACTGAAAATCAAGTAAAGAGCATTTATCAAGGAAAAGGAGACAGATCAACCATATCAAACAATATAAGGACTGAGAATCCATACAATGGATTTAACCATGTGGGGATCATTGATTATCTTAACAAGAACTATTCTGGTGGGGTGGTGAAAGTCTGAATGGAGTAGGGTTAAGAGAAAATGGGGAGGAAAGAAGGGCAAGATGGCAAGAATAGGCAACTGTCCAAGTTTTTCTGGATAGAGCTGTAGTCAGCAGCAGGGGTAAATTCTAGAAAGAGAAAAAATGGCAGCCTGTTTCAACGCTGAGGATTAACGATCCAGTCGTCAGGAAAACGATCGTTTTGAAGAGGGTGGGAAGAGTTGGGCAGCAATGTTCTTGAGAAGATGAGAAGGGATGAGAGCAAGCACGTAAGAGATTGGCTTTATCTTTTTTAATATTTTTATTTATTTGGCTGCACCAAGTCTTGGTTGTGGCATGTGGGATCTTTAGTCGCACGTGGACTCTTGGTGGCCGCATGTGGGCTCTAGTTTCCTGACCAGAGATCGAACCTGGGCCCCCTACAATGGGAGTGTGCAATCCTAGCCACCAGATCCCCAGGAAAGTCCCCAAGACTGACGTTTTTAGATAGATGGTCATGGTCCACAGTAACGTGGAAAGGAAGGAATATGGGTGCAGGTGCTGAAAGTTGGACAGAAGTGGTGGTAAGTGTCTCTGGAACTTCTTTTCTAGTTGCTTTTATTTTGCTCGATAAAGTAGGAAGCAAGGTCATCAACTTAACAGAATAGAGAAAGAAGTGTTAGAGGGTCCAGAGAAAGGAATATGAATTAGGAAGGTGGGAAAGAGAACTGCCCAGGGAAAAGCAGTCTGACCATTAGGCATCATTAAGGGTCTACATAAGGTTTGTGTTCATATACTTCAAGCAAGATTAGTCATCATAACTTTGATTTCCTCTGGGAAGTGCATGCATAGAGTTGGTGGAGAGTTTAGTACAATAAAGAGGGGGTAAAGGAGTTCAGGGACCATGGAATTGAAGCTGGGTAAAAAGGGAAGAAAGTGAGGAGGAGGGCAGAGTTGCTCAATGAATTGTTAGTCTTCATGCAGTCCAACTTTTTTAATAGAGTGATTTATTAGCATTAAATATACAAAAAACATTCACTTTCATTTTTATTTATAAGAATCTGAAAGTAAGGAATATAAAAGTTACAGATAAATTCTTTCACTAAGAAAAGTTTAAAAAATAAGCAACGGAGATAACACGATATGCCTAAGTGATAGATCTGACCATGTACTTTTATAAACCCTCACAATCCCCCGCATATACATCTATACTTACATAAAAGAACTCATCTTTTATGTAATAGCCAAGTAAAAACTCCCAATTCCTGTTTAGAAGAATTCAATTAACAACAGGAATAAATAAAAGCACTCTGACCACATTATACAAATGTAAGGAACTTTTATAGACAATTTACGATAGAAAAAATACATGAATAACTAACCCACATATATACTCACGTACAGGTAATGAAATAAGTTCAAAGTAAAGCTATTTAACATACTCCTTTTTAAAAAACTCATTGGCATATAGTTGCTTTACAAAGTTATGTAATGTTACAATGTTTTCACTGTACAGCAAAGTGAATCAGTCATTCGTACATATTGTTGCTATTTAGTCAACAAACTTGGACAAAACATGTCCAACTCTTTGGCAGCTCCATGGACCGCAGCCCACCAGGCTTCTCTGTCCGTTGGATTTTCCAGGCAAGAATACTGGAGTGGGTTGCCATTTCCCTTTCCAGGGGATCTTCCCCACCCAGGGACCGAACCCATGTATCCTGCACTGGCAGGCAAGTTCTTCACCACTGGGCCACCAGGGAAGCCCCGTACATACTTTTTTGGATTTCCTTCCCATTTAGGTCATCACACAGCACTGAGTAGAGTTCCCTATGCTATACAGTAGGTATAACAATAACTGCTGACATCAGAGGAGAACCAGAAAGACAGGAGGAGAGGGAGTCAGAGAAAAGCTGCAGTAACGGGTAACGATGAGTCCCTCTGTGGGAATTAACGGCTGACGTAGCACCAAGGACAAGGTTATGGGAGGAGAGGCGTCGGGTCAATGACCTGTGTATTTTTTTCAAATGTCAAGAGCTGAGACAGCAGAGGTATTAAGGAGAGTAACGCCAACCCATCCACAAGAAAAAGTCATAGAGAAGTGAAAGGCTGTGAGCTGGGAGCAAGTAGATGGGAGCAAGAAGGAGGGAAGTGGGTAAACTAAGCTCTTGATAGGAGGGAGATTCCTTCTAGGGAAGAGGGAGAAGGGGCTGGAAGCAGTCTTGAATTGCCATCCTCACAAAGCCTGGCCAGAGACCTAGTCCAACCGGCCCGTCTCCCTCTCAAGAGGACTCAGGTGGAGGATGAAGAGAAGCTGGTGCTGGCGCTGCTGATGCTGATAAAGAAGTCAGGGAACAAGGCGGCGGCGGAGGCGGCCCTGTGCTTGGGGTTCCTGAGGCCCCACAGCAACGTGGCCCGAGAGTACTTGCTGCAGTGCCTGTGTCAAGGGCCGAAGACCCAGCAGATGAAGGTGTGAGGGGCGGGGGGCCGGGCTCCCCGGGGACCCCTGGGGAAACGGTGCTGACTTTGCTGGGCTCTGGACCCTGTCATCCTCATCCCAGAGAAAAGGAGCTTCAGCAGGGAGCACCACAGGGTCCTCTGTGTGTTTGTGAATATGTATGTGGGTCACGTGGGCATAAGTGGACACAGATCTGTGTATATTCCATTCATTCACGTATGGGCACATGTGCACACACGTGAACTTGCGCTGTCACTCATGAGGCCAAGGAGGAGGAGAAAGGACTCTGCCTGTTTCCTACAAGTTCTAGCCCTCAAGCGTGCTTGGCCATCCAAATGCCTCTTGGTCTGGTATACGCCACCCCGCCCTGCCCACCCCCACAGGCACTCACTGTGCTGGTCAAGATAATGGGTGTGCACTCAGCCACAGTTGTCAGGAGCATCCTGGACCAGCTGTCCTGTTCCAGCGTCCTGGAGGTAAGCTCTCAACTGCCTAGTACCCTTCCTGCTCCAGCACAAGGATGTGCTGGGGGATGAGGAAGGCGGTCTGTCCTTTGTGTCTGCCCTCAGCACCGTTTTGAAGCCACGCAGATGCTCAAGGCCATAGGGCTGGAATGGATCCAGGCACATGGTCTGGAAGAACTCACATTTGACCTACTCAGGAGAAAGACATATAATGAACCCTTCTTCGTAAGTGAGACCAACACTCCCAAGCCCAGGCAGCCCAAACCTGTCTCTTCACCTTTCTCTAAAGGACCCCCACCCTGCCTTGGCTCCCACCACACTGCCCCCCAAAGTTCAGTTCAGTTCAGTTCAGTTGCTCAGTTGTGTCCAACTTTTTGCAACCCAATGCACTGCAGCAAGCCAGGCTTCCCTGTCCATCACCAACTCCCGGAGCTTGCTCAAATTCATGTCCATCGAGTCAGTGATGCCATCCACCACCTCATCCTCTATCGTCCCCTTCTCCTCCTGCCTGCAATCTTTTCCAACATTAGGGTCTTTTCCAAGGAGTCACTTCTTCATATCAGGTGGCCAAAGTATTGGAGCTTCAGCTTCAGCATCAGTCCTTCCAATGAATATTCAGGACTGATTTCCTTTAGGATTGACTGGTTTGATCTCCTTGCAGTTCAAGGGACTCTCAAGAGTCTTCTCCAACACCACAGTTCAAAAGCATCAATTCTTCAGCACTCAGCTTTCTATATTGTCCAACTCTCACATTCATACATGACCACTGGAAAAACCATAGCTTTGACTATGTGACCCTTTGTCAGTGAAGTAATGTTTCTGCTTTTTAATATGCTGTCTAGGTTGGTCATAGCTTTTCTTCCAAGGAGCAATTATCTTTTGATTTTGTGACTGCAGTCACCATCTGCAGTGATTTTGGCACCCAAGAAAATGAAGTCCATCACTGTTCATTGTTTCCCCATCTATTTGCCATGAACTGATGGGACATGAACTGATGGGATGCCATGATCTTAGTTTTTTGAATGTTGAGTTTTAAGCCAGCTTTTTCACTCTCCTCTTTCACTTTCATCAAGAGGCTCTTCAGTTCCTCTTTGCTTTCTGTCATAAGGGTGGTGTCATCTGCATATCTGAGGTTATTGATATTTCTCCCACCAATCTTGATTCCAGCTTGTGCTTCATCCAGTCCAGCATTTCGCATGATGTACTCTGCATATAAATTAAATAAGCAAGGTAACAAAATACAGCCTTGCCATACTCCTTTCCCAATTTGGAACCAGTCCGTTGTTTCACGTCTGGTTCTAACTGTTGCTTCTTGACCTGAATACAGATTTCTTAGGAGGCAGGTCAGGTGGTCTGGTGTTGTCTAAGAATTTTCCACCAGTTTGTTGTGATCCACACAGTCAAAGGCTTTGGCATAGTCAGTGAAGCAGAAGTAAGTGTTTTTCTGGAATTCTTGCTTTTTCTATGATCCACCAGATGTTGGAAATTTGATCTCTGGTTCCTCTGCCTTTTCTAAATCCAGCCTGAACATCTGGAAGTTCTCGGTTCACATACTGTTGAACTTAGCTTGGAGAATTTTCAGCATTACTTTACTAGCATGTGAGATGAGTGCAATTGTGCAGTAGTTTGAACATTCTTTGGCATTGCCTTTCTTTGGGATTGGAATGAACCTTTTCCAGTCCTGTGGCCACTGCTGAGTTTTCCAAATTTGCTGGCATATTGAGTGCAGCACTTTAACATCATTATCTTTTGGGATTTGAAATCACTCAGCTGGAATTCCATCACCTATACTAACACTGTTAATAGTGATGCTTCCTAAGGCCCTCTTGACTTCACACTCCATGATGTCTGGCTCCAGACAACACCATCATGGTTCTCTGGGTCGTTCAGATCTTTTTTGTATGGTTCTTCTGTGTATGCATGCCCCCCAAAGCATGCATCACATTTCCCAGAACATAGCTCCTGTCTCCAAGCCGTCTGGCCTCTGTGTGGGCAGTCCTCTCAGTTTAAAGTGCCGTTATTCCTCCCTCCCCTGAAAGGTGTAAAACTGCCTCTGCTTTCAGTCCCACTGGTAAGTAGCTGCTCTCTCCTACTGCCTATTAAAATACGATCACCCCTTCCAGACCAGCCCAGACAACACCTCCTATGGGAAGCTTTCCAATCACCACCAACAGAATCATCCTGCCTTCCTGTGCACTCCCTGGCTTTTACCTTTCTTAGAGCTTGCTACAAAGCCAGCCACAGCACTAAAGACATTTTTCTAAGCTGTGAATCAGATTGCAGCTCACCTCTGCAAAAAACTTGTTACTCCCCAAGCTCTCAGGAGGGCTTACATAGCCCTTCACCACCCAAGGCCTGCCTGACTCTTTACCCTCACCACACTCGTGCCAAGCCACGCACCAGCAGTGCTTAGGAGCAGCCTGTCCTGACTTATACCTGTGGTCCCAGTGTAATTGCTGTGTCCCACTCTGAAGACTCTGTATGGTCACCTAGCTAAACTGAACCATTTCCTGTTCCCTAACCTCTCTGTGCTCTCTCCTGCCTCCAGGCTTTTGTACCTGCTCTCCCTCTGCCCAGGGAAGTTGGCCCCCAGCCTCTTGGCCTGATTAACTCCTACTCATGCCTCAGGTTTCAGCTGCGGCATCACTTCCTCCAGGAAGTCTTCTTGGAACTCAGACTGAGCTAGGAGATCCTCCTGTTATCCCTACATTTAGTTCAGGAGTCTGACTGCCTGTTCACTTGTGTTTCCCCCACCAGACCGTGAGCTCCCTGAGGCAAGGATCATCCACACAGCACAAAGTAAACTCTCAATGAAGGTTGATGGTCCAGTGGTTAAGACTTCACCTTCCAGTTCAGGGGTTGGGGTTCAATCCTTGGTCAGGGAGCTAGGATTCCACATGCCTTGTGGCCAAAAAGCCAATACGTGAAACAGAAACAATACTGTAACAAATTCAATAAAGGCTAAAAAATGGTCCACATGAAAAAAAAAAAAAAGTGGGAAGCACTTAAGAGCACACCCCTGAGTCCCTGTCCCACCTTAATCTCTCTTCAGGCTATAAGGCAGGCTGTTGCTGAAACTGTGGAAGAGCTCAAGATGAAGCCCATGATGTTGAACTTGGTGGAGGCGTGAGTGGTTCGGGCTGGGAGCTACCAGGGCCAAATCCTAGGCTGTGGGAAGGGGACAGAGGGTCAGTGAGAGCTGAGAACCTACTGCCTGGTCTCAGATCACACTGCCCAGGCCACTGGCCAGTCACTCTTTGACCTCTGGGCTTTTCTTCATCTGTAAAAAGGGGCTGGTAATACCTACCACTCAGAGTTGCTATTTAAAGCTCAAGTTAAGATGAGGACTTGGAAGGGATTTGTAACCGTAACGTTCTGGACAAATGTGAGTCCTGATCATCACTCAGAGCCCCTTGGAAAACTGTTGTACCGACCTTTCCCCTCCCAGTCCCTTTCCTGACCCAAGAAACAAGAAGGGGACGTTAATGAAATTAACATCACTCATCAGCTTTATGCCTGAGTCACTCTGGACTATAAGCAGCAGCCAGTCTTCCTCCCCTTCCCCTTAACTGGACCACAACACACTCACTCCCTTCTCTTCAGGCAGCTGATGAGCTCAAATGCCATAGCACGCCAGGAAGCAGTCATCTCTCTGGTAAGGCCAGCTCCGCAACTCTGACCAGATGTGTTGATGGCTGGGGGAGTGGGCAGTCCAGGAGAGCTATTGAGGGAAGAAAGGGCTGCAAAGTGTGGGGAGGGGGTTTGCCGGCTTTTTTATTTTAGACTTCCCACTGTACCAGGAGTTAAGGGAAAGCTTTTCTGCAGGACTGGAGCTGGGTATGAGAAGGGACAGGTGAAGGGTGTGAGGGGCATTGCTAAAATGTGACAGAAACTATCTTGACTCTTCCGGTGAAAAAAATTGTACCGGAACCCAATGCAGAGGCAGGCCCTCAAAGGTAAGGAAGCAGCTGGGAAGCCACATCTCCTGTCCAGGGAAAGGGTCATCACGAGGGCACTAGAATGGAAGAGAGCATAGACAGGGCATCTTCCTGGGCTGGCTACTGAGGTGCCCTCATCCTGCCTCTGCCAGAGCGTCCTGGGGATCCGCAGCCCACAGGTGTTCCACTTGGTCCTGGACATGCTGGATGTGGAGAAGAACGCGTCTGTGAAGAAGAGTGTAAGGCATCCCTGCCCTCCTCTTCCTCCAGCCTCTCCCACTCTCCTCACACAACATGCCCTCTGATGGAGGAGAGGGGAATAAGCCCTTAGACGTTGTCCCTCGACCTCATTTCCTGGGACTCAGAGTGACCTGTGGCCAGAACTCCCCTCCCCCCTCCCAGGGCTGGCCTGAAGGGAGCCAGCCACGGGGCTTGTTTCAATGCAGCTACAAGAAACATTAATTCTTTTGGCCTCCATCGATCCCTGGATCCAAAACAAGCTAAAGAACAAGGTTCTCTTTGTATGTGAGATGCCAAAGACCAGCATGAAGGTGGAGTTCACAAGGTTCCGGAAAGAGCCTGAGAACCCTGAAGAGACAAATATCCAAGACTTTAAACTTATAGAGCTGAACCCCTTGTTTCTTACAAAGTCCAGTGCCATGTTAGACCGACAGAAAAAGCTAAACCCCCAGAAAGGGTCTGATACCCCTGGCTTCCTACCCTCTTTCTCTATATCCCCCAAACACCAGTCACAGGAGCCCTGGGCACAAGGGATCAGAAAGCAGCTCCAGACCTTTACTGAGACCCCCAACTAGTCAGGTGTTTAGGTCGAGTCCCTGCTCTTTCCTTAAGGGTGCTTCTCAGGCTCGCCTGAGAAAATGATCAGTACTTATCTTCCATGAATAAATGAGCATCACTCTACCTACCATGATGGTTCCCTTCATCATGAGCTGCACTGAAACACATATCTTCTCACTCCTGGCTGGGCCTTCCTTGCTCTCAGCTGCACATCCTTTCCACGAGACAAACCTGCTCTGGATGGCCAGCCTGTCTACCTACATCAAGTCCTTTGTCTGCATCCAGAATGTGATGACAAAGCCAGAGCTGAGCCCCTGTCCAGAGGGGGCTGCTGAGGAGGAAAATGGGAGAAAATCCTGGAGAGCTTGGCTCTTGGGCCATTTCCTCTTACTAACTTGTCCCTCCCCAGCACCGCCCCCCATTTCCCTATTGGTGGTCAAGAGATAAATTAGACTTAATTAAGACCAACCATCCTCTCTGCTGTCTCTTCTCTCACACCTGCTTTCCAACTCCCTTAGGGTCATTCCCTCTGACAGACTCTATTTACTCTCTAAGAAGTGCCTTAGTGCCTCCCTCATTTTACGAAATGCTTCAGTTTTCCTTGGCCAATAGGACTGGTCACACCAATCCCAACAAGCTATGTCCTCCATTAAAAGGAAAAGCCGACTCTGGAGTCAGACAAATCTGAAATCAAGTCCCAGGGCCCATCACTCACTTGATCTTCTACTGTGGAGAAGTTACTGAACCATCCTTACCTACAAAATGAAGGGAATGCATACTACTTCTGAGGGCTCTTAGGATTACGTGCGTGTGTGCAAAGTTGCTTCAATCGTGTCCCACTCTTGGCGATCCTATGGACTGTAGCCTGCCAGGCTCCTCTGACTATGGGGATTCTCCAGGCAAAAATATTGGAGTGGGTTGCCATGCCCTCCTCCAGGGGATCTTCCCGACCTGAGGATTGAACCTGCATCTCTCACATCTCCTGGTGCCACCTGGGAAGTCAGAATAACACAGAACCTACTGGTGCCTGGTATTCCATAGAAGGCACTCAAGTGGAGATTTCTTTTCTCTATTCCTCTCTTCAGTGTTGCCCTGTGAGCCTGTGACCACCAGAGATTTAAAAAGCTCTGCTACCTTCATTTACCCCTCCGATCTTATTGTGCGGTCAATGAGAGGTCAAGTTCTTTCCATTGAGCTGCAGCTGCTGCTAAGTCGCTTCAGTCGTGTCCGACTCTGTGTGACCCCATAGATGGCAGCCCACCAGGCTCCACCGTCCCTGGGGTTCTCCAAGCAAGAACACTGGAGTGGGTTGCCCTTTCCTTCTCCAATGCATGAAAGTGAAAAGTGAAAGTGAAGTCACTCAGTCGTGTCCGACTCTTAGTGACCCCATGGACTGCAGCCTACCAGGCTCCTCCATCCATGGGATTTTCCAGGCAAGACTGCTGGAGCAGGAAAGGCCAAAGTGAAACAAATGTTCCCTTCTACTGCCCTACATACCAGGTTCTAGAGTAGTCCAGTTATTCTGAATCCAGCATGGTATATGTCACTGAGATTTATCTGCCCACCTGCCCTACCACTTATAAATTCATGCTTTGCTTTACAGAATTTTAAGTAAAAACCAAAGGAATGGTATCACTATTCTGGGGTATAAGCAACACTGCCTCTAATAGTGTGGCACAAAGGCCAAAGATGGAAAAATGATCTTTTCCTCTTTTGTCCACTCTACAGTTTTGCACCAGTGAGCATCCTAACCTAAATTTCCCTGGGCCTTAACAGTGGGTAGAAGTAAAAAGTAAAAGTGGGCTTCCCTGGTGGCTCAGACGGCAAAGAATCTGCCTGCAATGAAAGAGCCTGGGGTTTGATCCTTGGGTCAGGAAGATGCCCTGGAAAAAGGAATGGCTACCCACTCCAGTATTCTTGCCTGGAGAATTCCATGGACAGAGAAGCCTGGCAGGCTACAGTCCATGGGGTCACAAAGAGTTGGATACAACTGAGCAACTAACATTTTTACACTTTAACGGCCTGTGGGTACAAAATGAGTCCTTTACTGTATACTTTAGGCTCTCCACTCCTGCCAAGTTCTGCCCACAGATCTCCAACCCTTCCTCTTCCACACTTCTGGATCTCTCCAGGGCGGGGGGGGGGGGGGGGGGGGGGGGTACGGGGGTGGTCTCATTATTCAGCCAAATACCACAGGCTCTGCTCAGCAGGACCTCCATCCTAATTCCACCAGCCCTCACCAGATTTAAGACAGTACGAGCATAAAGGTCTGCATACAGCATCTACCATCTGGTAGACCATCAACATTCCAGTCTTCCCAGTACTAGAGCTACCTAGACCCAATGTTCTTAGAAACATGCTTAGTCCAAGCTGGGGCAACTTCTCTGAGGCCTGAACTGCCCACTCTTCTCAACCATCCGGATCTGCTGGGACTGATTTTCGACACCATCCAAAATGTAAGACCCCTCCTTTCTCCTCCCTTTCTAATGGGATCTCTAGATACCCCCACTAATGGGGCGGCAGGGGGGAATGGATTTATACTGTCTACCTCTTCAAACATTTCTCACCCCTCTGTGTTGTAAGTGAAATCTGGCTCTTGAACTGGCCTCTTCCTGAAACGGCAGATGTTGTTCCACCTCCTGCATTCCTTCCCAATGTCACGATCTCCTGTCATTGTTTCCCTAAGGGTCTTGGCTCAAACTAGCTCTCCCACCCTCTGCCCACTTCCTTATTTCCTCTCATTCACTGCCTGAATCTTAGTCTTGCTATCACCATCCCTATGGACAACCGTCTTGACACCTCAGCTCCTTGGTCCTTAAGCTCAGCTACAAAGGCTTTTCCCTTCCAGTTACTCCAGCTACCCATTTCTGTGGCCACATTTAGCCCTTGTCACTCCCAGGAATGGCTCCAACTCCAAAATACTCATGAACATCTGTAATACTTTCTGACCCGAATCTCCCATCTATCTAGCTCTTTTTAACCCCACTACCAGTCCTTTGAATCTCATCAGTAACCCTCCCTAAGCTCTTGACTTCCCTACACTGTTAGCCAGCCCCCTCTCACTATAATTTCTACTCAGCCCAGACCCCATCCAGCAACCACTCTCCTCACTAGCCTCATACTTCCACTAGCATCTCTCTCCCTGACTAATAAAACTCCCAACCCTGAATCAAATTGCCTCTGATCCTATAACCAGGTTGCTGATTATGGTGGAGAGAATTCACACATCCATAGACTGGCTCCCCCAAAATACTTGCCTCCTATCTTAACTGAGCCCTTATTGCTCTCTGGCAACTTTATGGTGATGAGTGACGATACTTTCCTATTTCCTACAAGTTATTTCAAGCGTTCTCTGTTCTTGTCACATTTCCTACAGTCTCTTCAAACTTTCTATCACATTACCTCCTCAACTCTCAGTAGACCGTTACAATTTCTCTTCAGGGAGGAAAAAAAGACATCAGATGAAAATTACCCCAAATACTTCCCATCTCTGTTGTAAGAATCCTTATACACAGTAGTTAAGAGCACAGGCATAAGGCCAGATACTCTAGTTAGTATCTGATCTCTGTAACTTAACTAGAGATGTGATACTGGGTAAGCTGCTTAACCTTTCAGAGCCTCTGTTCCTCAATGTATCCTCTGAAAGGCCCTTCCAGTAGCAATCAAAATCATTTACACCATTCACCTCTCCTGTGATTTCATATTCAAAGAGTATTTTTCCCTATACCTCTTTGCCTCACAGCATTGTTACAAGAATTAAATGAGTTAACACACACCAATTTCTTATTAAGAGCTTGGTACATAGTAAGCTCCCAACAAATGTTAGTCATCTGTTACTTTTATCAGCATCTGCACTTATTCTTACCTCCAATTACAATGCAAGAAGCACTCTCCTGAGGCAAAATCCTCCAGTGTGGCGATTCCTTCAAGGAATTTAAATACCAATTATCCCCACTTCCTTCCAAGTAGTGCATAAACATAATCAATTCCCATCCATCTTAATAAAGATAAAAACCCATACCCTGGTCATGTCGCCCCTTCTTACCTCATCCTATTTCTAACCACCCTTCATAACCAAAGTTTTTAAATCGTCGTTCACATCACCTGTCTCCATTTCTCTATTATTTAATTATAAATTATTTAAAGTTTAAATTATTTAATTATAAATAATTATTTATTACCCTTTGGGTTCAATTTTCTACCAAAACCACTTTTGCTAAGGCAGTGATTCTCAGAAATTCCTCCCCACCCTCCTGCCCCCACCAGCCAGGGGCATTTGGTAATGTCCAGAGACACATTTGGTTGTCACAACTGGGGACTGCTACTGGTGTCTTGTAGAGGGCAGGGAGGCAGCTAAACATCCTACCAAGTACAGGAGGGCCCCTCACAACAAAGAATTATCCAACCCAAAATGTGAGTAGCACCAAGGTTGAGAAATCCTGTGCAAAGATAATTTACAACTCCATGTTGCTATCAACAACGAATGCTTCCTATAGTGAAAGTCAAAGTCCGGCTCTTTGCGACCCCATGGACTACATACTCCAGGCCAGAAGTCCATGGAATTCTCCAGGCCAGAATACTAGAGTGGGTAGTAAGATTCTCCAGGGGATCTTCCCAACCCAGGAATCGAAGCCAGGTATGACTGAACCCAGGTTTCCGGCATTGCAGGCAGATTCTTTCCCAGCTGAGCCACAAGGGAAGCCCAATACTGGATTGGGTAGCCTATCCCTTCTCCAGGGGGATCTTCCCGACCCAGGAATCGAATCGGGGTCTCCTGCCTTGCAGGCGGATTCTTTACCAGCCGAGCTATCAGGAAAGCCCCTGGTCTTTATACAGCTTGGCCAACTCGAGCACTTGACATCAGTAGTTTTTCTCCTTGAAATCCACTCTTCCCCTGGGTTCCACAGACACCTCACTGGTCATTCAGTCTGCTTCCATATCTTCTATTATCTTTTAGATGTTGGTATTTCTCAAGGTTTCATCCTAGGCTCTTCTCTCTAGTCTCCAAAACCATCAGAATCAAATGCAGCTTTTGATTTTTAAATGTGCCAGGCCTCTTAGATTCCATTGTTTTGGATTGGAGCCCAGACATCTTTCGCCTTGTAAAAAAGTTTCTAGCTAATTCTAGCATTCACTGAGAATGGAAAAACCACTACTGTCTTGCTTTATCCATATCCACTTCATCCCTTTAATTACCATTTATACATTAATGACTCAAATCTGTAATAGATTCATTTAGTCAGTATTTATTGAGTACCTACCTATTCTGTGTCTGACACTGTTCTAGGTAATCGGGTAGAACAGTGATCAAAAGAAGAGGTTCCCTACTCTCCTGGAGCTTACATTCTAATGGAGAAAAATTAACCACAAAAAGATTTCACATAGTGCTAAGTACTATGATGACATTACAAGAGGTGATGTTAGTGTGACTGGAAGTATTGTACATAGGAAGGCCAGCAAAGACCTAGGAGGGAGGGTGGGATGTGACCCAACATTGTGGTGAGAAGCAGTCAGCCAGGTAAGCATGAGGAAAGAGAATCCGAGACAAACCATATACAGAAGCACGTTTGGTACCTTTAAGAACTAGGACTGCAGTGGTTAAGGAAGGCTAATATGGATAAATGTTCTATAATGAGGTGGCAGAGACAAAGGCCAGATCACACAGGGCTTTGTAAGCCAAGGTAAGGAATTTATAGCCTACATACAATAGGAGGTCACTGAAAGGACTTTAAAGAGACATGACATATAATACTGTTGGCTACTTTATGAAAAATGGTTTTTAGAGGTGCAAGACTGTAGGGGGAGGGAGCCTGCTGCTGCTGCTAAGTCGCTTCAGTCGTGTCCGACTCTGTGTGACCCCAGAGACGGCAGCCCACCAGGCTCCCCCGTCCCTGGGATTCTCTAGGCAAGAACACTGGAGTGGGCTGCCACTTCCTTCTCCAATGCATGAAAGTGAAAAGTGAAAGTGAAGTCGCTCAGTCCTGTCCGACTCTTCACAACCCCATGGACTGCAGCCTACCAGGCCCCTCCGTCCATGGGATTTGCCAGGAAAGAGTACTGGAGTGGGTTGCCATTGCCTTCACCGCCCACTACTTCTGACATCCAGCCAAATCTCGTCAAATTCCCCCCTTCATTTCTCAAATTTATTACCTCCTTGTCCAGTCACTATCTGAGCTCAGACCAGTATCATCTCTCACCTGGTGTACCACTCTGTCTCCAGTCCAACCTCTCTACAAGGCAGCCAGAATTTTCCGTTGATGCCACTCAGGTCAGGCCACTCCCCTGCTTAAAATGTTTTAATGACGCCTCCATATGGAGGCATGGGGAAAACGAAATGGAAGGACCTTATCATGGAGCTGGTTTACCTCTCCATCTTAACTTTTGCATGCCCATTCTTAAATTCCTTCTTCCAATTACAATCATACAGTTTTCAAGTAAATACCCTGTTCTTCTTTCTGTTAACTCTTTGATTTATTCATGTCAGTTTTCTGCTGGAACATCATTTCCTCACCCCAGCCTCTTTACTTTAACCAATTTCCTAGTCTTCTTTCAATACTCATCAAGCCTTCCCAACCCCACCTGATCAGTTAAGTATCCTTTCAACCAGCCATCAAAGCACCTTGCATTTATTCTTACTGTGGCCCTTATCAAACTATACGCTATCTGTTTGCTTGATGAGCAGTATGTCCAGCATTGATGCAGTGCCTTATCCTTGGTAAGGATAGAATATTGTAAAGAATGTCAAATAACATGCTCTGTACATTGGTATCTTAACCCTGGCTTGTCAAACCCTAACTCTTCTACACAGCTCTTGTACCTCCATATTCCCAGCATCTAGAACACTCCCCTAAATAAATGATACTCAGCTGTCAACTAACTATATCAAAATTACCTGGTGATCTTAAAATAAGATTCCCAGCTCTACCTCCCCACATCCCACCAGTTTCTAATCCAGCAGACCTGGGATGAGGCCTAGGATATTTGGAATTTTTACAACCTCCTCGGGTGGTTCAGACACACAGTCATGCTTGGAAACTACTATTTTTAACGGAGTAGGAGATCAATAAATATTGTTGGAAGTAACATTTTAATTTCATGAAGTAGAATTCATTTCCTAATTCTTTAGGGTTCAAGTCTGCTGCAACTGCACCCTACGTGTGACCAAACAATGCACTAATGTACAAAAGTCCACAAAACAAGCATTCTTTATTGCAGTATTACAAAACACTTTCCATTTTGGCAATATTTTACAACGCACTTAGCTTCAAGAGTTGAGAAGGAGAAGGCTGGAACCTAAAGGGGGATATTTCAACTGACATTTCTAAAAGAAAAACTGTCCCCACCCTCCCACCCAAATAAAAATTCAAATGTCACTTAATTTCACTACCCAAGAAGAGGCCACGAGGAAAGCAGCAGGCAAACTCTGGCAATTTCTCTATGGATCTTGTCAGAGACAAAGGAACATTCAAAACAGTCATCAGTATGGTCGGTTGCGCTGATCATTTCTGTAGTCGTTTCTAGGAATGAAAAATAAAGAGCCAGACTAAATTCTAATTTTCTACCAAGAGGGAGCATCAGACCCTTCTTTAGGATGCTGTTGACTAGCATCTGCTTGACAAATTTCTATAAGGATGACAATATGCCTAGTGTATTTCTCTACTTCTAGAAGGTGCTTACTATATGTCTAATTTATCAGCTTTAAGACACACAAAGTTCCTAGAAGCTTTGCTGTGACTAATTCTCTTAAAAATTTTTTCATCTAGAATAAAGACTAAACCACTGTGGTATTTCAGGTTGGAGACCTTGCCATTCCAGCACTCTAAAGAGAGTAGATTACTGGAATAAGCAAGCAAACACATTCATGTAAGAATTCTGGATCTGCCACTTATTATATGATCTTGGAAAAGTTACCTAACATTTCTTATTCCATAAAATGGAAAGTACATCTACTCCTGGGGTTGACAGAGGGACTGGAACTCCAGTATACAAAGACAGTTACACACAATTTGCCACACACTAAGAAGTATTCAGTTGGAGAAGGAAATGGCAACCCACTCCAGTGTTCTTGCCTGGAGAATACCATGGACGGAGAAGCCTGGTAGGCTGCAGTCCATGGGGTCGCACAGAGTCGGACACGACCGAAGCGACTTGGCAGCAAGAAGTATTCAGTAGATGATCATTACTAATAGGTAACAATTATTCAGTGATTATCATGGCCAGCTGTAATATAATCTAATACAACTCCACAAAATAGGGCTAAATGCCATTAGCCCTATTTTACAGATGAGAATATAATGCTCTAAAGAGTTAAGTAACTTACTTTAAGTCACACAGCTAATAATAAGTGGTGGGGCCAGGATTTCAAAGAAGATAGTCTGTCTCCAAACTCTGTGCTCTTAACTCTATGCTATACTAATTCTGGCTGCCCTATACTGTTTCTGACATAGAGAAGCTTAGTACAGTAATTGAAATTATTTTGCATCACTGGTTACTCAACTCTTTATGCCTCTACACTTACACGTGCATCGCACACTCCCATCAGTACCACCAGTGATTTTTAATCTGGAAAAAGTGCAACAATCTCCAAAGAAACAGCTGCAAGGTAGCACATGTGACTGAAAAAGCACACCCCTATAAAAGGTATGCTTGCCCCTCAGATTAAGAATCCCTGATTTACACAGTTTCAAATCATCTCTCAATCTCGACTATCTTTAGCTTTAAGAATACACACACCTATCATACATTATTCAAATATAAAGATCTCAAGAATTTCCAAAACAAAATAAATTTTGGAAATTACTAAGTAGGGAACTAAATGGATCTTCTCCATCCTAACTGAAAGAGCTGACAATGGGAAATTCAAGTCATAAAAAACTGGACAAGAAGAAAATGTGATGAAAGGGGCTTAGATTCTAAAATCTAGGAGCAGTGAGGTAGAAACATTAGTGAATACATTCTAATACTCACCTTCCTCCCATTTTGCCTCCATAGCCACCTCGGTCTCCTCCATAGCCTCCACCTCGGTCTCCTCCGTAGCCGCCACCACTCCTGTCTCCTCCATAGCCTCCACTTCGGTCCCCACCGTAGCCTCCGCTACCACCACGGTCTCCTCCATAACCCCCCCCACTTCGGTCTCCTCCATAGCCTCCTCGGTCTCCACCATAGCCTCCTCGGTCTCCTCCATAGCCTCCTCGGTCTCCACCATAGCCTCCTCGGTCTCCTCCATAGCCTCCTCGGTCTCCTCCATAGCCTCCGCCTCGGTCTCCACCATAGCCGCCACTTCGGTCTCCACCATAACTGCCGCCACGGTCTCCACCATAGCCGCCACTTCGGTCTCCACCATAGCCGCCACCTCGGTCTCCTCCATAGTTGCCTCCTCGGTCTCCTCCATAGCCCCCACCACGGTCCCCACCATAGCCACCTCCTCGGTCCCCACCATAACCACCCCCACTTCTGTCTCCACCATAGCCACCCCCACTTCTGTCTCCTCCGTAGCCACCACCACTTCTGTCTCCACCATAGCCACCCCCACTTCTGTCTGCACCGTAGCCACCTCGGTCTCCACCTCTGCCCCCACGGCCTCTGTAGCCCCTCTCTCCACCGTAGCCTCTTCCCCGGAAATCTGCAGGTGGAAATGAAAACCAGTAAGGCCAGCAGAATCATGGAAAGCCTCCTTAATGCTAGTCAGAAGATTAGAAGCAGATGCCATTAAGGCTGACCCACCTCCTCCTGAGGGACGAGAGTCCTCTGGTCTGGGCTCATTGCACTGATTGCAAGAATTCCTTCGAGCAAAGTTCATATTTCCACATGACCTAAGAAAGAAGGAAAATAAAATGCTCAACTGTTTCCAATGGATTCAGAACCCCCTCTTGCACCTTCCAAATCCAATCCCAACTCCTACATCCACCAAAATAAACGGGATACTTACGGATTAGGGCAAACCCAGTCCCCACTTTTGGGGTCTCCACCTCTCCCCTGAAAGCCTCCACGACCTCTATATCCTCCACGGCCTGGGGTAAATAAGGAGGAGGGAAGAATCAGTAGCAGGTATTAACAAAGCAGAGGAAAAGCATCAGATGAAAAAAACTACGTGTTCATCAATAACTGGGCTGCTCCCCCCAAATTAACCTCTTATGGCAGAACTCCATGATTCTTTGATTTGGGGTTTTACTTATTCAGTCAACACAGGAAATATGGAAGAAGCTCCAAGGTGCACATTATAGTTCAAATAATGCACTAAGAAACTTCATTTCTACAGTACCCTCCTCAGTTTGAGAATCTCAGTGATAAAGATAAGGTGAGAAGACATATTCCAAATTTAAGAAATTAAGACACAACAGAAATAAACAAGTTGGCAGTAACTGTATCAGGGAACTCACAAACAGGTCAGATTAACTACCAAATTAGGAATCAGTTAAATTGCCTCCTAATTTCCAACTGAAACAAACTGCATTATACAGCTTTCCAAAGGGATTTCTAGAACCTTTTTCCATCCTTTCTTAGTTGTTATAACACTTTACTTATCTTTCTGTATCTCACTTTAAGACAGAAAATCTAACCCTTTGTGTAATACCCAAGCCTGTGAACAAGAATCTTACCTCGTCGCCCACCTCCACTTCCACCTCCTCTCATGAATTCAGGTCTTCTGGTGGCAAAGGACACTTTAATGATATTGCCATGGAATTCTTTTCCTTAAAAAAAAAAAAAAGTTTTGAAGAAATGCTACTCCACATTTCCACCTCTTAACAAAATATAAAACTGCCTCGGAAATTTTTAATTTCAGAGAAATAACTCACACGTTCTCACAGAAATTCAAACACAGTAGCGTTCAAGAGTCAAGGTACTAAAATATGACACAATCTACTGAATAGAACAAATTTGCCACTGGGAGACAGTCATTTCTTACTGAGCAAAAAAAAGCTCATGTCTAATCATTTTTACATGAAAGCCAATGAATGTAGTATGCTACCATTTCTTTCTTTAAGGGAATGAGTGTGTGTGTGTGTGTGCATGCATGCATATGCACACATATGCCTATTTATACACTGCCTATTGTTGCTTAACTCTCAGTAGGTGAAAAGGTAGAAAGGAAACTCAATTTTTACGATATACTGTTGGTACCATCTTAAGTAGTTATCTTTAAAAATAATGTGTGCATTTGTGAATTTATATGCATGTACATATGCACATATTCTGCTGTCCCAGGGCCTTGGAGACAAAAATTAGCCTTTTCACTTTATATATTAAACAAGAGAACAGACATATCAGAAAAAGGTGCCCAAGGATTCATAAAATAGTTATAAATCTAGGAGTCTTAGCCCCCTCAGCAAACTCTAATTGCTGTGACTGGCAACCTTCCACAGTGTCAAATGGTATAGCAAGCTCTTTGACATAGGAAACAAACCATGGATAAATATTTTAAAAGCTCTACAAAGACCTGGTAATTAAGATCTGAACTATGGAGTTTCTGTTAAGAGGCTCATTTGCCCTATGAGGGAAAGACACAGTAACTGTTTTAACCTATTATAAGCTAAATAGTTTTATGAGTCACAGAAACTATGAAACAGAGAAGTGAGGGAGGATGGACCTGGCTTTTCAAAGGCGAGAGGATAAGATGTGCTTAGAGCAAAAGATTCGGAGAAGGCAATGGCACCCCACTCCAGTACTCTTGCCTAGAAAAATCCCTCGGATGCAGGAGCCTGGTAGGCTGTAGTTCCATGGGGTCGCTAAGAGTCGGACACGACTGAGCGACTTCTCTTTCACTTTCATGCATTGGAGAAGGAAATGGCAACCCACTCCAGTGTTCTTGCCTGGAGAATCCCAGGGACAGGGGAGCCTGGTGGGCTTCCGTCTATGGGGTCACAGAGTTGGATACGACTGAAGCGACTTAGTAGCAGCAGCAGCAGCAGCAGAGCAAAAGATTAAAATGCAACTATGTATTGGAAGACACAGGTGCAATAATCTTGGAACTGGGAGAAACCACATGTGCCTATCAATCAGACACAATTTACTTCTTCAGAGACAGTGCAGCCCAACTGCCTGAATTTGAGCCCTAACTCTACACTTCTTCTGTGATCTTGGAAATTACTTATCTCTCTGCCTGAGTTTCATCATCTGTAAGATGGTAATAAAAGCAATAAAAAAAAAACTAACAGGGTTACTGTGAAGATCTGAGTTAATGCACATAAAGTTCTTAGAACTGTGCCTAGCTCATAAACTACAGAAAGCATGCAGTGTTATTCTCCTACAATGGCAGGTGGGTTCTTCCCCACTAGTGCCACCTGGGAAGCCCCATTATAAGGTACAACAAAAACAATAAATGGTAAGACATCAAGGAAATAAAAGCATGAGACAAAACTACATTTGGAGTAGAATGATAAAACTATTTTTAAAATACATTTTAAAAAGCTGGAAGAAATACCAATAGTTTTCTCTATATAGACTATGGAAGCTTTACTCCTTTCTTCTACTTTTTAATATTTTCTTATTTTCAGGGGAAAAAAAGTCTTATTGTACAAGTCTTCTACTACATATTAACATTGTATTTGAAGGGAAATTAACCTAAATTTTAAAAGACTATAGTTAACCAGGCCAACCCTTCACATTTCTATGAGGGTGGCCTCAAGCACAAAGGATGACATTAGGAAATATTTTAGACAAAGAAACAGTTCATCTCACTTCTACAGGTACATAAGAATTCTGGCCTGTATTCTCAACAGGATATCTAAAAAAGTAAATATGAAGATAATCATTGTCTACCAGAACATATTTTGACTTCAAGACCAGAAAACATTTATCAAAACCACACACTGAAAGTATATGAATGAGGTATACCATCAAACCAGTCAATGGCTGCCTTAGCTGAAGGAGGGTCATCAAATGATACTGTTGCCTCCCCTTTTGGCTTTCCTGTGTCCTTGTCTGTGTATAGATTTATCATTGGTTTTCCAGTCTTTTTATTTGTCTGAGGAACGAACAAGCTGGTGTTAGTATTTTAAGAAAAAGTGATGAACCACACAGAAAATTAAAAACTTAATTTTTTTAAAGGAATTCACATATCCATACTATAAATACTACCAACTTAACATAAAAGTGGAGTTATCTGTAGGTTCTGAAAAGGAAAATCTAAAATACATTAAGTGAAAAGCAAACTATAAAAATGATACATGTCATACTGTTTTATCCATATATAATTTCCTCAAACCCACAAAGAAATAAACATAATGCTTCATATAAACATTTACCTTGTAAAACTAAAAAAAAAAAAAAACAAGAAGAACGTTCACCAAGCAAATAAATTACCAATAAGGCGTACACACTGGATTTGGCTGAGAAGGGAGTGGAAGACAAGAATTTTTACTTTTCAAAACTATGATAATTTTTTTAACATATTTCATGTGTTAATTTCTTAAGAAATGTCTGCTCTCCAAGAGGCGGAAAAAAAATTCAAGTAATTTCATAGACACCCAAAAAAACCTGATTTCAGGCAAATGCTAAAATCTACTAACACTGCTCTAAATGCCTCTTTCTAGTTGAAGATGAAAATTTATTAATGAAACAGTGCACAAGACGCTTAAGTACAATAAAGTTATGAAATAAAGCATTATTATATTGGGCAAATATATAGCAGACATTAAATACCAACATAAAAAGTTGTTAGTAATAACTTGGGTTTTCATATGTTGGTATTTCAGAATATAAAAATGTTCACACAATTTCATTTGGTTCTCACAATTTTAAGAGGTAGGCAGAGACTATGTTTAGAGTACTAAGATTGAAAACCAAAGCTGTGGAAGGCTGCGGAAAGGTAAACACAAAGCAAGGAATAAAATCTTTATGCATTTAGCAAATTCAGCAAAGGCCTACAGCCAGGGGTGAACACATGCATCAGGGAATTTTAAGAGACAAGTGATACTGGAGTGTGGACTTCTTACATTATCTATGTATCTTAACCAGAATGTTAATAATTATGAGATTTGCAACATAAGCCAACTTCTAACTCACCTTGATGATTCCTATTTGTTTAAAGAACTCTCCCACTTGATCTGTAGACACACCCTCCCCAAGTCCTTGTACAAAGATTGTGTTGTTATCTGAATTATCAGATTCTGAATCTAAAGGAAAAAAAATATATATGATTAATTTTATATACTGCTTAGGTTTAACTATATCCTGTTTAGTAACCAAGAACAGTAATTTATTGTCCAATATTCAACTATTTCTATGACCAAAAGGAAGAAGGACCAATACAGGAAACCTCTTATGATAAACATACAAAGTGGTCACAGTAATTGTTTGGTAGGTCAATTCTTACAACTAAACTTCATGAAAAGTGGCTCAAGTCCACACTTTGAAGATCTTATAAATCTTACTCTTCAAATTCAGATACAGGACTCAAGCTCAGGAAGAGATGAAGAAAGTCAGTATAAAGTAGCATTCCTTTCTTTGGAGGGCTTTAATTCTTTCTGGCTAATCAATACTTTTAAGGCTTTCTGGTAGAAATTCCCCGAATCTGACACTCTGGACTTCCAAGCAAGCCAGCAGAATTGCTCACTTCCCATTCACTGTAATAAGCTTTATATATACCAGAGGGTATAAATAAGAGACAAATGATACTGGAGTGTGGACTTCTTACGTAATCTATGTACCTTAACCAGAATATGTTAATACTCATGAGATAATTAGGGGCACCTTGACACACACCTTACCTTACTCACATACTTTTGGATTAGTACAACAAAGTAAGAAAGATGTACAAAAATTCAGTCCATCAAAAGATAATTCAGAAACTGACATCCACATAGAGTACTTTTGGATCTTAATAAAAACCAAGTTCTGATTTCAATATATATTAAAAAATTTTAACTCAAATTTTTAATAATATCTAAATCATAACTTCCAAAAGGCTCCAGGTAGCCATGAACCTCATTTGAAAATAAAAAGGCATGTGAAATTAGTGACCTCTGCGCAGAATAAGACAACTCTCTCATATATGATTTCAGGTTTCTTAGGCCCATTAAGCAGACTATTAATCCAACATATTTTCTTCAACACAGCTATTCTACTTCTAATTCCCCAATGATACGAATCCTCTTGTACCTGATTTGTAGTCACTAAATAAATAATGCTAATGAGCAATACAAAATCAAGTGTTTCTTCACAAAAGCAAGAGGAGGGAGCAGGGGAAAGCACAAAGAGTGATTTTCCTGAGCAAACTTTCCAAACCCCTTGAATTTTTCTTGCTGGAACATCTTTAAAAGGGAAGCTTCCTGGTTCTGGCAATACTATCAAGTCAAATCTTCCTCCTGTCCTAACTCTTCCAAACACACATATTCTTCCTTTGAAAAAATGGAAAACTAAGATTTCCTTAATGGCAAAGTCACAAACTATTATAAACCTTACCAGCATCTGGTCTGGGTCCATAATCCCTGTGACCTAAGGGAAAAGAAAAGAGAAAGAAAAAGAAAGCTATTTAAGGCGACTCATTAGAAATCATTTAAAACAGTAATAATAACCAAGGCATGAAAAGTCAATACTTTCAAAATCCTTGTAAGTAACCATCACAGATTTACAAAGTAAATATATAAACTAAGTTTTATTAAAAGTTTAAGAAATCAAGATGAATGTCAATATGCCCTTAAGCTTGTCCCAGACGGCACCAGCCACTTTGGCGTTATGCTAGTATCACTTTTGTTAAGCTCTGACTGTGAAGGCTGATTGGAAAACCCTAGTAATTTTAAAACACCATGTCAGCTACCTTTATTAAAAAACGTTATTGACAAAATCCAGTGACGGTCTCATTCATTGGTCACCACAGACTCTCATGCAAATTCACTGTGTAGAAACCCATTGGACTATTTGAGATCAACTTTGTCTTTTTAATATTTTGAGATAAATATGTATATAACGTTTTAAAGCACACAACACACACCAGCCTCAACAGAATAAGAAAGGGCTTAGACTACGTCTGCGGGATATTGGTGGCTTTTAGATTTATATAGCATTTCCACTGAAACATTTTGGGATACTCAGCACTTACCACCAAAATTTTTGAAGCCACCGCGGTCACCACCACTGCAGAGGAAAAATTGAAGAAATGATTTCTTCCTTAAGTCTCTAATGTGCTGAGCCCTGGGCTCAATCTACACTTAACTGTCTCAAGTAGAGTGCCCAGGAAACAGTAGCACCTCTAACTTTCCAGTAAATTTCATTTCATAGACTTCAAAATGTTGTTTTCACCTAAATGTTTTCCCAAGGATCTATTTCCACAAGGGTGCCTTTTCAAGAGCATTACAGAACATTATCTAATATACTCTTACTTTAAAATCTTCCCAACCCCAAGCCAAAGGGATACTATTCAAATCAACTTAAACTGAAGACACAACAGGAAGAATGCTAAACTAGAGCAAACGTTCTTTCCAAGGGGATATTTTTGTTAAATATGAGAAAAAGGAAAAGGCCTAGAAGAATAAAAAGCAAGGTTAAAATTTTGACAGAATGGGAGAGGAAAAAGCTCGAGCACTATGTTCTACTGTGATATCAAACAGTGGGTTTTATGAGATGAGGGGAAAAGCGAGGTACAAATACACACAAAAGTGAGACTGAATGAAAGCAGTCTTAAAAATTCAAATCATTCAGATACCTAGCAAAATGAGCTAGCAGAAAGTATAACTTTAAATTGGCATATGCTAGATCTCATCACAGAACTGCTGAAATTCAAGCCAACCCGTGCTCTGCACACCAATCAGGAGACTATGTCAGAGACAGAATGCTACACACTCCACAAGAAATGACTTTAACTGGCAATTTCCACTGCCATTAAGTCAATGCCCCTTGCGTGCATAGCTTTATATAAGAAATTCTCTTATCAAGGAACTCTTTAAATATTCATACATTAAAAGTTTGTTTCTCTTAACTGAACCATATTATCTTCTAAGATTCATGTGCTGATACGGACATAAAAATAATCAACAAGTTTTCAGATAGTGATACCTAATTTTCTACTACTACTCATCTTCTACTATAACCAAAGAAACTATTCCAATGTACTGCTGCTAAGTCGCTTCAGTCGTGTCCGACTCTGTGCGACCCCATAGACAGCAGCCCACCAGGCTCCCCCATCCCTGGGATTCTCCAGGCAAGAACACTGGAGTGGGTTGCCATTTCCTTCTCCAATGTACTAATGTCCCTTTAATAATAACTCTGCCATCAAGATGGGTTTTCTGAGCCATCCTGAGAAAAATCCTCTGAATAAATGAGAAAGAATTTTTTAAGTCTATTCTAACTACCTTGATGTTAAAAAAAAAAATTCCCTTGAAACTGGTATACAGTTATAGACACAAGATCTCAATTTGCTATTAATTTTTGTTTGATACCCAGGAAATCTAAAAAGGAGAATAAGCCTATTTCAAGGCTATGCAGACAAAGAGAAGCTCAGGTCTTTCAAGTACATAGTTTCCTGTTGAGTATCTAAGACCTCTCTTTCAGAACATTACCCAAGCCCTCCCGTCAACCCATACTTCTAAATGGCCTTTTTATCACTGCTTAACTCTTTAGGGAAAGGAAGCCAGAGTTCTGAGATTAAACTGCTAAAAATCTTATTAGAAACAAGATATCTCAGATTTCTTCAAAGATGAGCATATGATCATTAGAAATGATGATAAAAGAAGTAGTGAAAATATAAAGCCCATATTCCTATGTCAGGACATTAAAATACCCAAGATAAAGTTGTTGTTGTTGTTTTTAAATAGAAATTTTTCACAACTAAGTGCTGGAAGAGATACCACTGAATTATTTTGCTGTCACCTTAACCAAGAATCAAACTGTTCATATCTGGCTGCGATGGGGGGAAAATACACAATTTCATACATCATCTAGTTCCTGGAGTATCTATTCTGGCCAGCAATACAACTTTGAACAAATAAGAAGGGAAAAAAAAAAGGACATACTCCCTGTAAAATATAAAGGGATATAAAATAAATATCTGAATAGGTTTATAATCTCCTATTCCTCCATATAATAATATTTTAACTTAAGTCATCATTACCGAGCACTTTGAAAATTCAACAGCTGAACACTTCAAACACAGTATATTAAATAAGTACCAGTCTTCAAATTAAGAGACTCAGGATATATAGTCTTAACTATCACTAATCAATCTTGAAAACATAGACCAGTCAGTAATTCTCCCTTGGCTTCTGTTTCCTCTCTCACAAAATAAGGGTCTACACCAGGGATCCCCAACCAGTACCTCCTGTCAGATTAGCAGCAGCATTAGATTAGAAATAAAGTACACAATAAATGTAATGCACTTCAATCATCCCCAAACCATCCCTCTAATCCCCAGTCCACGGAAAATTGTCTTCCATGAAGTCAGTCCCTGGTACCAAAAAGGTTAGGGATTGCTGGTCTACATCCTTACTATCTGAAAGGTGGTCTATAGAATAGCAACAAAGGCAGAGCCTAGAAGTGTCTCAGAAAAGCAAGGACACCCAGACCTACTGAATCAGAATCTACATTTTAGTAAGATCCCCAAGGAGTTCGTATGTATATTACAGTGAGTGAAGCACTGGTCTAGATAATCTATGATTTTATGTGGGGCTTTCTTTCAATTTCCAGTATTTCAACACTTTTCTTTCCTTATTAAGCAAGTTCAATTAATTACAGTTCCTTACCAGGAAACATTGTATTAAATACAGTAAACAAACCTCAAATAGTACCACTACCAAATCAGTTAATGGAAGACAGGCCTTTGGTTATGAATCTTTCTGTCAAATCTACAATCAAGTTACAAGTCCCTTTTCTATAAACTAAGCTAAGGCCTCACTAGCAAATTAAGACACGAAGGCATATGAACATCTGAGTCAAGGTGTTTGCCACAACAAATTTTTTCTCTTCCCAGGAAAAGCAAAACTGTACACACAAAGAATTCCTGAAGAATGTTTTAAAGTAAAGAAGTAGAGGTATTTACTAGAGACATAATATAACCATACTCAAATGTATGACTGAGTGTCCCCTGCATAAGAAAATCAACTGTATATTCTTGACTCAACTACAGAAATGGTTGTCCCAGGTTCAAAATGACGAGAAGCCTACTCAAGGGTAGACTGAGTGTTCCTTCACTGTTACAGCATTACATACTCAGAGAAGACAATCAGATTTAATTTCAGGTGCTTGCCAAGAAAGAAAATGTTCTTCGACAGAATCTCTATTTCCAAAATTTAATTTTTAGAACTCCAAATATATCTATATTCAAGGACTAAAACTTCCAAAAGTTACAGGTGAATACAGGAATTTTTATTCTCAGAAAACTCAATACCCAGAGAGAAAAAGCAACGTAGCTAAAGTTGAAAAAGATTAGTTCTTAAAAAAACTATGTTTGATTTTTCATACCAGTAGTCCAGAATGTAATTTTTTGGATATGAAGACCAACATTCAGTTCAGTTTAGTTGCTCAGTTGTGTCCGACTCTTTGTGACCCCATGGACTGCAGCACGCCAGACTAATATTAATTCCAAACATAAATGACTCAAGTGGATTTAGATCCCATTTCTCAACAGTAGCTCTATTTGTTCTTTTTTTTTAAGATCTTTTTGATGTGGACCATTTTAAAAATCTTTTTTGTTTCTGTTTTGTTTTGGCTTCTCAGTCACAAGGCATGTGGGATCTTTGCTCCCCAACCAGAGATGAACTTGTACCGCCTACATTGGAAGGAGAAGTCCTAACCACTGAACCACAGGGAAGTTTCAGTATTTATGTTCTATTTCCTCCCATTCCATATAGGTGTGGTAAAAAGGCTTTCTGGATTCAGTACTTATCAACATTTCAGAAGACCAAGAATCTATCATTCTAGAGCTGCACTGTCCAATACAGCATTTATTAGCTATATGCAGCTGTTTGTTGATCTTCTGAAATATGGAGAACCTAAACTGACATGTACTCTAAACATAAAATACAAAATGGATTTCAACGTCTTCGTATGAAAAAAAGAATGTGCAATATCTCAATTTCTATACTAATAATATATTTTTGATATATTAGAATAAAATTTATTATTAAAATTAACTTCACTTCTTTTTTTAATGTAGCTACTAAAAAATTTTAAATTACATCTGTAGCTCCCTGCTGACCCACATTATATTTCTATTGGGCAGCACTGTCTGGACTATCACTAGCACACATGCACATTTCCAAGCAAGCTATTCAAAAACTCTTTTAAGAACATTAAAAATTCAAGGTAACTTTTTGAGACTTGAGATGTTAAAGCCTAAAAAACTACTTAATGTGATGACATACTAATAATGGAAAATGATTATCTAGTTTTAGTAATTTTACAATGCATTCACTGCAATGATAAAGTTAAAAACACTGAGAAAAATTATGGCTTTAAGCTTCTAGTACACTAGAAGGTCAGTGGCATTTTATGTGGTTGGTGCAAAAATAATTGTGGTTTTGCATTGTTGAACTTTGCTATTTGATACTGTAATACTCACAAATAAATAAATGTGATTATGTTACACATCATTTTAATGCACATTTCTCACTTTTTTTTGCTAATTGACTTATTATTTGATGTCTATTTTACATTTATTTTAGACTAGGGAAATGATGTTAGGCAAAAGGCAAGTTCGGGCAATTTTCTTATTCAAAATGTGTCATAAAGCAGCAGAGACAACGCACGACATCAACAATGCATGTGGCCCAGGAATTGCTAATGAACACATTAGTGCAGAGGTGGTCAAGATATTTTGCAAAGGAAATGAGAGCCTTGAAGATGAGGAGTGTGTGGCTGGCTATCAGAAGTTGACAACGACCAACTGCGAGGATCATCGAAGCTGATCCTCTTACAACTACATGAGAAGTTGCTGAAGAACTCAATGTTGACCATTCTATGATTACTAGGCAGTTGAAGCAAACTGGAAAGGTGAAAAAGCTTGATAAGTGGATGCCTCATAAGCTGACCGCAAATCAAAAAAACCATTTTGAAGTGTCATCATCTCTTACACAACAACCATTTCTCAATGCAATTGTGAATTATGACAAACAGTGGATTTTAAATGACAACTGGTGACAACCAGTTCAGTAGATGGACTAAGAAATAGCTTCAAAGCACTTCCCAGGTCAAACTTGGACCAAAACAGGGCCATGGTCGCTATCTGGTAGCCTGCTGACCATCTGATCCACTGCAGCTTTCTGAATCCCAGCAAAACCGTTACATCTGAGAAGTATGCCCAGCAAATTGATTGCACCAAAAACTGCAATGCCTGCAGCTGGCACTGGTCAACAGAAAGGGCCCAACCACACATCACACAACCAACGCTTCAAACGTTGAATGAATTAGGCACAAAGTTTTGCCTTATTTGCCACATTCTCCTGACCTCCTGCCAATCAACTACCACTTCTTCAAGCATCTCGTCAACTTTTTGCAGGGAAAATGCTTCCATAACCAGTAGAAGGCAGAACATGCTTTCCAAGCCTTCATCGAATCCGGAAGCATGGATTTTTATGCTACAGGAATAAACAAACTTATCTGTCGTTGCCAAAAATGGTTGATTATAACAGCTTCTATTGTTGTCAAAAGATGTGTTTGAACCTGGTTATAATGATTTGAAATTCAGTTCAAAACCGCAATTACATTTGCACCAACTTAATAGATGACAATAAGAAATCTTTTTTGCTGCAAGTGCTTTTCCAAAGAAAAACATTGTTTCCTATAGTCTTCACATGTTTCTCTTTGGTAACTGGAAAGCTCACAGATCTCTTTGGTCCGAATTCTTTCTGCAGTCAACAACCTGAGTCTTAAGAATGTCCCATCCTTTACCACCCATCCCACCTTCACCAGCAAACTGTGCCCCTTCTTCTTTAATTATAAACCCAACTAATGTCAGATATTCTTCAAACAGCCCTGAAAGGATATTTTCAATCTTGCTATTTTTAAATAAGATGATTACAAACACAAATGGGAGTGTTAATGAAGACTAATGTAAGATGTTTGGGTATTTTGGTACCTAAATGTAAAACCAAGTACAGGAAAGCAAGCCCTGAAACTGGGCCTTTTTTTTTTTTTTTTTTAATACTTTACTCCTGTAAGTAAGCTAAAAAATCACATCCTGAACAAGATATTGTGACACATGAAAATTATATGAACTTCATATTTCAGTACCCATAAACTAAGTTTTATTGGAAGAAAACCATGTTTATTCATTTATATGTCTATAGCTGCTCTGGTGCTACAAGAGCAGAGCTGAGCAACTGCAACAGGAAACACGTGGCCTGCAAAGCCTAAATTACTTACTATGTGGCCTTTCACTAAAGTTTGCCAATCCAGTATAGAAAGTAAACATAAGCAACTACATAAATTTCTTAAAAAGGTCTTTTATGTACATTCCATTTACTAGTGGGGTGGGAAGGGGAGTAGAGGGGGAGGGAGGGAATGTATGTATATATATATATATATATATATAGATAGCAACTGGGCAAAACCCCTCCCTACCCCCAAATTCTACCCTGACCTGAACCAGACATTTTGACCTAATATATATTGTGCTTGTCTATAAGATTTTGTTTGAAGGGCTTCTAAGGTTAAATAAAATTTTTAAAAATCAAAAATTTAGCTCATGATTCAATACCTGGGTCAAAAATTATACTGAAATATGTTGCCAAAGAGTTATCAAAGTGCTTAAAATACCAGGGTTGGTTAAGCTATGGATCTTTCCTCCTTTATCAGGAAAAGTCCTTCAACTCTTTGATTCTAAGATAAGTCATCTACCAAAGTTGAAAACATATTTTTAACGACTTCCCTACTCTCCTCCTTCTAAAAAGTGGGATTCTACTATTCTCAGACATAATTTAACAGGTAATCTATACATATAATTATAACCTCTTTATGAAAATTAAACTTATGATATACTATAAAACATATAGCATCCCAAGGCAGCTAATTATCTAAAACAGGGGTTCCCAACCTCCAGGATCTAATGCCTGATGATCTTAAGTGAAGCTGATGTAATAATAATAAAGGGCACAATAAATGTAAAACACTTGAATCATCCCAAAAGCATCCCCCTCCAATCCCACTGTGGAAAAATTGTCCTCCACAAAACCAGTTCCTGGTGCCAAAGGTTGGGGACCACTGATCTAAAACATATTACCCGGAAAAGCACGTAACCTGTTATCCTGTCTGAGATGCTGTTTGAGGGGTGGAAGCTATGGATAGAGAGTAAGCACTGTATCCCTGTACACTGTTCACTTATATCCACATGATACACTATCCTCTTGGATAACGAAGAGGCATACAACAGAGTTGCTCTACCTTAATACATTGACTTTGGCTATTAATCAAAACTTTTAATGTTCAAGTCTTATAAATGTTTTTCAAATATGTTTAGACTTTAGATTTGTTAGATCAAAGCACTGCACACTAAACAGAAAAAGTCAGTGAGATAGAATCCCTGGCTCAGTTGAAAAATTAACAGTGCTATATGTAACTGATTCTCTCAGGTTACCTCAGGGAACAGATACTCAGTCCCTAAGAAGCAAAAGAGTACTGAGGTATTATTGCCAGTTAACATGCTGCTGACAATTTCAATTCCCAAAGAACACAAATTATCCTTCAAGCCTATATATTTTATACATGAAATTTGCAAGGTACAAATTTCACCTGAGGACAGTAAGTGCCAACTATTTTTTCATTCCTGTTTTCAGAGCAAAAGTGCTAAATTTACAGATATACTTGAAAGTAATTTTAAAACCAGCTTTCATAACATATGCCGTAAGTAAATACCAAAACCTGGTAAAACAATTAAAAAAAAAAGGAAAGCTGAATTAAAAAGTCATTCCTTTTCCACAGCTTAGTCTAGACAAAATACACAATGGTATGTGACATTGTACTAATTATTTCAGTAATTATTTACTTAAAAATAGGAACAGAACAGTTCAGTTACATACAATCTTTCTCTCCTCTGCCAACCTCAACTTTATACTCTGCTATTGCTTCCTAATATTTTCCCATCCCAAGGGGATTCAAGATTAAAGAACAGCCTCTCTATCTTCCAATCTAGAATTTTAAACTTACCTTTTATTTTCTACAGACTGAAACACTTGGATTTCCCAGAGTCATCTTTTAAATGAGTTTAGAGTCTATAGCTCTGGCATGAAAAATATTGTTAAGTGGTTTAACCACATTATAATAGACGACTTTTCTCCACTGGTTTTAATACCACAAAAACTAACTGCTAAGAAAATCTATTTTGAGGTAATTTATGTGACATCTTAACACTGAAAATAAAATTTGAATTTCTGTCCTCTTGTCTAGAACATCTCTTTTTTAGGCATCTTAACGAAATCAGATGATGGAATCAAACCAGCTAAAAAAAAAAAAAAAAAAAGTAGGCATCTGTACCTAAAAACTTACCTTGATCCTGTCATAGGACCTCTTCCATCCTTGTCATATCCCCCACGCCCTCTACCTCCTCCCTGTGACCCGCCATATCCTCTATTATCTTCTCCATACCTACTCACATCACGACGGTCATCTATAGAAAAGAAAATTAATACAAACATACATGAGTAACTTAAAATTTCTGACAAAGGCTTTCCACAACACAATCCTAAATGGCTCTTTAAATCACCTGTGACCTTCAGAAAATGGTACCTGTGCACAAAACTCAAATGCAAGTCACTGTAACACAATCTGGAATTAAATGTATGAGAATTATACCTGTGTCAAATCCCATTCTACCAAAGTTAGACAGCAAAACGGTGACATAGTTAACACATTTTGATGTGATGGTAACACGAAATAGTTTAAGTACATTAGGTACAGAACTGTAGTTAATTAAAAGAACACCCTAATCTTAAAAGCTACTTTTTTTCATGTCAAAAATATCTGAATGTAAATAAAACACAGATAAGGAATAACCAGATTTTCAAACTGAGAAACAGTAGTGAATATATGCACTGAATAAGGTATTTAGTGAATGAACTTTCTCTTTTACTCAGTTGCTAAGTCATTCATTCAACTAGTCAACAAATATTTATTAAGCAGGTATAAAAATGAGTAAGGCAGGACCTTTGCCCTTGAAGCATTCATTTTTATGGCTGGTCAGACTCTTAAATACCACAGTAAAGATAAAGTGGTGTGATGTTAGAGAAGGTTAATATAGGGTCATAATTTTCTCAAATCACATACAGCACCACCACCAAAAAAGAACTGGTAGTGTGAACTTCCCTGTTGTGGTACACTGGTTAAGGTTCCGTGTTTCCACTGAGGGGGGAAAGGATTCAATCCCTGGTTAGAAACCTAAGATTCCACATGCCTCATGGTGTAGTCAAAAAATACAAAATTTTCAAATTAAAAAAAAAAAAAAAAAAAAAGGCAGTAGCAGCACTGTCAACTGATCACTTTATTGAGACAACAAAGAAAATTTTTTAATTAGCCACCAAAAAAAAAAAAAAACACCACGTGACCATTTGGAGTCTCCAAGAAGTTCAGAAATATCAATCTAAGAAACTAACTTTGATGGATATGAGAAAGAACATATGTTCAAGGTCACTCCAAATTTTTACAGTTGAAATCTAGAATTTGTATTGGGTCTTTCAAAACAAAGTTCAATATACAAACAATTCTCTGAAGGTTAAAAAAAAAATAAGAGTGGCGGATTCATGTTATGTATGGCAAAACCAATACAATATTATAAAGTAATCAGCCTCCAATTAAAATAAATAAATTTATATTAAAAAAAAAGAAAATACAACCAAAAAAAAAAAGAGGTCAGCATATCTTACCTTGTGTGTGGTGGCTGTAATTTTCCCTTTGTGAATGGTAGGACTGCTGGTTTTGATTATAGGAATCATGCTGCTGATCATAATTTGACTGCTCATCATAAGAGCCTTGATGTTGATCATAGCCTGACTGCTGGTCATATGAATCTTGTTGACCATAGTCTGACTGGTCATATGAAGGTGCTCTTCCACCTTGGCTAAAACAGAGATCAACAACTTAAGTGACTTTACAGGACTGTTTACTGTAGTTAAGCCAACTGAGTGATTGCTATAAGACCTCAACCACATTTACTACTCTTTTCTGATGAGAATCATCTAGTTTTTGTATCTAGAGAATCTTATCACCAATGGAATGACTTTCAAACAATAATTCTACTATCACTGAAGAGGTGTCGCATTATGAGAAAAATCACACACTTTCGAAAACTATAGAGAAGTAAGAAAATCGTATTTAATATTTTGGGGACTACTTTCTTATCTTTAGAACCTTATCATTAGTATACTCTTCTAAGCATAATATACTCTTCTAAGCATAGTATACTCTTCTAATCATATCGGAGAAGGCAATGGCACCCCACTCCATTGCCTGGAAAATCCCATGGATGGAGGAGCCTGGTGGGCTGCAGTCCATGGGGTCGCTAAGAGTCAGACACAACGGAGCGACTTCACTTTCTCTTTTCACCTTCATGCATTGGAGAAGGAAATGGCAACCCACTCCAGTGTTCTTGCCTGGAGAATCCCAGGGACGGGAGCACCTGGTGGGCTGCCGTCTATGGTGTCGCACAGAGTCAGACACGACTGAAGCGACTTAGCAGCAGCAGCAAGCATGTCCAATAGTATAAAATATTGCTATTAGAAACTGGCAATTAAATCATTCAAATTTTTAGTCTGCTGAGTAGAAGGAACTTGCTTTGTGATGCCACTTTTTAACTGAAAAGAAGTCTAAGTATCAAAGAAGACTGCTTTATTATCTCTGGCAATTAAAAAAAAGATTCTAAGCAGGTTCTGAGCAATATGGTTATTAATTACCTGCTCTCAGGATGGGAGTATTCATTGGATTTGAGTTCTAATGTTTTGAGTTACTTTAAAAAAAAAGGGGGGGGGGGAGTGGGAACAAAAATGGCCTATCTTAATAGTCACATCTTATTCTGCATCAAGTGATCAAAACATCTAATAAAGATCAGGATGTTCCCCAACTCCCTATCCAAAGCACATGACAACAATGGTCAAGAATCCTAGAATGTCCTTGAGAATGATTTAAACCAAATCTAACATTTCTCTTTGGTCCACACTTAGATGTCTCATTTCCAAAAATGTATCCTTATAAAAAGATTCTCCTTAAATTTAAAACTAACCAATAGGACTTGAAGAACCTGCTAACGTAACATGCTTTTGGGATAGTATTCCCTACGCCTGTATTCCATTTCTACTTTTCAAAGCACTCTCCTATCTATTAAGACTGATATATGTGATCTCATAAATCTTTTCCTAATTTCTTCCCCAATGCTTTTATTTAACTGAATTTCACTTATAATAATTTCTTTTGAATAATTTCTTTCCTGCAGAGATAAAAAAATACTAGTGACCTCAATTTCTATCTCACTTTTTAGCTGTGTAACTTGGAAGGCTATATAATCTTAACAACTTCTCTTTACTTTTGATAATTACTGGTACTATCTCATAGTGCATTCCCAATTACATTAGGGAATGCAAAAGCATTTCACAAATGGTAAAGCACAATAAAAAAAAAGTTGCTATTATTAAAATTAATAACAAGGACAGGCCCCTCAAATCCAAAAATTATTAAAAAAAAAAAAAAAAAGACCTGTAAAATTGCTAATATTCACCTACCTATATTAACAATTAAAACATTTTTTAATGTATCTGAAATATGTGGATAGTTTTTGGCACTTTTTCTTTAATATTTTTGTCCCTGAAAAGGTAAGACATTAAAATGGTTAAAAAATAAAATCGAAATAAAAAGTAAACATTGGTAAGTACACACAGGCAGCTTTTTTATTTCATCTCAGGTATAAAGCAAAGGTCCATTTGCAAAGGATAAAGCAAAGGTCCATTAACATTTAAATCACGTGCATTCATTTAGAGCTGAACTAATTTTATAAGTAACACATGAAAAGAACAAAATATCAACTGACAATTTCCACATTCTTTATAACACAAAACTATGAAATTCATACTTCATCAATACTTTTCTGAAAAAAGTGTTTAAAGCAAGGACTTTTTGGTGAAAACTGTTTAACACCCAAAGTGTTCTTTTCACTTCCCAACACAACCTCAGCACTCTACTGTTTCCTTACCCTCCTGATGATTCCACGTTTTGCTGTCCCTGGTTATTGTAAGACTGCTGGCTGTATGAGCTCTGCTTTTGATTCTCATAACCACTGTAGGACTGTGAATAACCTAAAGATTGAATGGATACACATTTAGGAAAGGTTCTGATTTCTTAACTTCTAAAACAGTAAATTTAACAAATCAGTCCAACCTGATTGGCTTTGTCCATAACTGGAGTAGCCGCTATAGTTCTGTCCATATGAAGGCTCAGTAGTTTGTCCATAGCCAGGATAGCTCTGAAATTTAGATAAATACAAGTTTCATTGCATATTTAAGATTAAAACTATTTATAAAGAACTCAATTTATATTTAACCTACTTGTGGTGCTTGTCCATAACCTTGGTTGCTTTGATTTCCATAGGAAGAATAACTGTAAAAGAAAGACGTACTACTTGAAAGATACGTGCTAGAATTTAAAAGCTTAAAGAACTCTATCCTTGTTTTCAACTTTCAACTCAAATACAAGCTTTTTTCCTGAAAAACGGTCAATCTGCCTACCTCTTAGAGTCTAAATTGAAAGGTGGTAACCAAAGACTGTCAAAAGCATAAATGAAGTCGTTCCGAGACCTCTTGAATGTCAATCACCAGAAGTTTTGCTTTGACAATCTCCCACAAAAAAAACTTCACCACACCTAAGACCCAACGCTGCCCAAGATAAAAATAAATAAAAATACACTTATTGTGCCAAAAAAAAAACCAAAACAACTTTACCACCAGAGCTAAAAAATCCCAAGAGAATTATGCTTGGGTAGGTGGGAGGCTGGGGATAGAAAGGAATGGTAGCAAGACCCATAAATATGTACAGCGAAAAAAAAAACAGACTCTAAGTTAGAGCTTCAATCAATTTAACTGTGCTTTAACAGATTAATTTCTTCCTACCATTTACCTTAACTTGCCTCTAAGATCCTAGAAGAGGCACAGTGTGGCACTAAATGTCCAGTTTTAGTGCCTCAGTAATAGAGGTATGTACATCTTCAGACCACTATCACAGAGTAAAAGTGTACTGTACCCTCAGTGGTACATCACAGCCTGGCATAGTTTTTGACTGAATGAAAACATGTAGCTTCCTCAGATCTGAACTTTCTTTAATGTTATTGTATATAAGCTTTAACAAGTCAGAAATAAACTTTCTGAATATATGCCAAAGGAAAATAAAAACATCTGCCAAATAAATTATTAGTTTAGAGCTATCAAGTACTAAAAGAATTTAACTTTATAAAATATATTTCATTGAATAAACATTTGCCAGTTGCCTAGTACAAGGGTCTATCCTATAAGAATAAAAAAGTCAAATCAGTGTTGTTTTCATTAAGCTTAAAATTTGATGACAGATGATATCTGAGAAGCTCTCCTGAAAATCTCACACTGACCTGCAAAACATTTATAGTATGAGCTGAAGGCTGTATTTCTAGTAAGCAAGAGAATCCTACTACATGTGAATGTATTCACATAAAAACAGACTTTTTATTGTGAGCATGGCAAGGAGCCTTTTAAAAATACTAAACACTTCTATCATAGTACTTCAAGAAAATCCACTCCAGAAACATGTTAGCATATTGTATACATCCAAAAAATGTTTTTTCTAAGAAGCTGTTATAGTTCAACTGCTTAAATCCTTTTAATAATGATTTCTGCTGAAAACTTTCTTAAAGAAAACAATCTTTACAATACCTGTGAGATTTGTTTTAATCTCTAGGGGGCATCTATATTTACTGATTCAAACAGCCTTTTAAAAAAAGAAAAATATTTTATAGCACTTATGTACCTAGGCCAACTCTTTCCCCTCAACAAGCTAATATTTAACTCTTTAAGACGTCAAGATACCAAATCTCAAGAGGGACACCTGACTAAATATATCTTTTTTTCTCAGTTCTACTCATTCATGGTATTATTGAAACGTGCATATACTTTACCTTTGCTGTTCACCCCCAGACTGACCGTAACTTCCAGAATCTAAAACACATAAAAAGAATGTTTAATCTTATTTAAAAGTAGGCTTCCTGCAAAGGCTGACTTTAGCTCTTACAGATGAAATGTGATAAGAAAATATTATAAAAAGTAACTACAGAAAGGAAAACTAGAAGTTAAAAATATAGTGCAAGGAAAAATCTGTGTCAACAGTACTGGCTATTTACAGTAATATCTCTGAAAACAACCACTCTACAAATATGTCCTCATGTCACAAAAACCAAGTAAATAAATGAGAAACAATCAGTGAAAAACCCATCCTTTTAACAAAAACTCAAAAGCTCAAACTATACTATCTTTATATACAAAAAGACATCTGTTAAAACTAATCAGGATTAAAAAGAAAAGAAAATACACACTCTAAGAATATACACCATTCCCTTAGATTGGATTGAACTGCTCTGGCTGTCAGTAGAAACAATAAGATCTCTGAAGACTTGGTAAAAAGCTAAGTCAGCTGTTTAACCCCAACTTCATCAAAGTTTTCAGGGACTTGGCCAATTAGTATATATCCATTGGGATTCTCCTCAGATTCAAATGAATGACCTAACTTTATTAGTGATGAGTAAGAGAAGAATTGGGGCTTCCCATGTGGCACAGTGGTCAAGAATCCACCTGCCAATGCAAGAGTTGCGGGTTAGACCGCTGGGTGGGGAAGATCCCTTGGAGAATGCAATGGCAACCCACTCCAGTACTCTTCCCTGGGAAATCAAATGGACAGAGAAGCCTGGCGGGCTACAGTCCACAGCATCATCACAGGAGTTGGACATGACTTAGCTACTAGAAAAGAGAAGACCTGGGCTTCCCTGGTGGCTAACGGAGGTGGAAAAAAATTGCGCATCACTGCCCATAATACTCAGGTGGCGCTAGTGGTAAAGAACCTGCCTGCCAATGCAAGAGATGTTAAGAGACATGGGTTTGATCCCTAGCTCAGGAAGATCCCCTGGAGGAGGCATGGCAACCCACTCCAGTATTCTTGCCTGGAGAATTCAATGGACAGAGGAGCCTGGTGGGCTGCAGTCTACAGGGCTGTAAAGAGTTGAACATGACTGAAGTGACTTAGCATGCACAAGCCTGTAATAATAAAATGACTAGATGTGTAGCTAACAATCAAATAAGAAATATATGAAAAGAATATAGAATCTACCTGGATCATAAAAAGATTAGATGCATCTCAAAAACTAGATGTATCTAAAATACTAGATGCTTCTATCAAATGGCAAAGGAAATTAGTTTCAACCAATTCAGAAACTAAAAAGGATTACAGTGGAAGGACGGAGTGTACGAGTGAAACAAATATATAAACACTGGGGATATAAAGCTTTAAATTATATCCCAAGGCACTGATGTGGGTTCTCCCAGCAACAAAGTAGAGCCCAAGATCTTATTATACTTTGGCTCAGGCAAGAATTATAGAAGTACACAGCACACATGGTATACAACCCTAATCTATTAAGTGTTAGAGCTTGTAACCCAGTCACTTCTGCTCTCTGAAAGTTTAACTATGACTTCTTTAGCTGGCTGACTTTAAAACTCTAGAACACAGAAATAAGCATATTGACCAACAAGTCTATCCCTTAGTATACATGACTGAGAAAGTATAGATGATTTACATTCAGAGAAAATCAATTTATAAACTGTATGACAAAAAATAAATTCTAAGGCATTTCTAACAACTGCTCATTATTAAGTACTTGGCACTTCAGCCTTATATCTGGGCCCATGAATTATTCAGAAGTGCTTTTACCTCTAAGTGTACAGGGTTTTGTTACTCTTTGTGGTTCTAATTATATTCCATTGCAGCCAGAAAAAGGTATTTTCTCTATTCTGGGTATTTGTCAGGATTTTGCTTTTCCCCTTGGTAAATACTTTCACGTTCATAAATGCCCCCTATGTGCTTGAAAAGAACTGCATTTTCTAAATGTTCAAAGAATTCTGTAAGATGCTTGTTAATTCTATCATTCCTATTCCTACTGTTTCATCTACCTGATCTATTAATTACTCAGAGAAGAATGTTTAAACTTAAAATTCCCTGTCTGACTCTGTATTTGTCAACTTCTTCTCTTTTTTTTTGCTTCTACATTTTGAGGCTATACTGTCAGGCACAGAAAGGTACATATTTACACCCTCCTGGTGAATTTCCTTTTAACATTACATGAAGACTATCACTAATAATGTCCAAACTTTCTTTTGACTGGTAACTAAGCAATCTTCCTTTTGGTTGATGTTTGCCTGATTAGTCTTTCCTATCTCTGTATTTCTTAACAGTTCTTATTCTGACGCTTTAGTGATCTTCCCCGGTGGCTCAGATGGTAAAGAATCTGCCTACAGTGCAGAAGCTCATGGTTCGATCCCTGGGTTGGAAAGATCCCCTGGAGAAGGGAATGCTTACCCACTCCAGTATTCTTGCCTGCATAACCCCCTGGACAGAGGAGTCTGGCCGGCTAGTCCACAGGGTCAAGTCACACATCACTGAGTGACTAACATTTTCACTTTTTGTATCATTTTTGAAAGCATAAATCTAGATCAATTTTTCCCAATGTGGAAAATCTCTCAATTGATGTTTTCATATTTTCACTACTGTTACTTTTTATTTATTACTACTAGCCTATACTGGACTCTCTACTTACCAGGGTCTTTTTTCCCCCAACTCCTCAACTTCCTTCTACTGGATTTTCCTCTCTTTCCCCCTCTACTGCTTTAGATGCTCAAATTCTGTTCTTGTAATAAGTTACAGCAGCAATAAGTTACCATTCATTAAAGATTATGTTCAATTTTAACATACATTTTTGGCAAAGTTCAAAATGATCTTCAACCTCCACTAGAATATAAGAATTTTAATGTTAAAATGCCAATTACAGCCTTCATCTATTATTTTGCTTCCACATTTTTTCCCGTATCATTTGCTTCCACTGTAAAAACTCTATAAATGTAATCATTTTAATCTTCAAGATTCCATACAGTCAATACTTTTTATCTACTGCATTTATTTCCTCTATATTTTTTGCATCCTACCCCTCCCTTCTGGATTTCTTTTATGCGTTCCTTCAGTAAAGGCCTGAAAGTGGTACTGTCTTTTATTTGGATAAAAAATTCAAGGTCATACATTATTTTTCCTCTAAACTTCAAAGATCACTTCATTATTTAGCGGCTTCTTAAAACTTTTAAGAAATCTACCAATCTTACCATTTCCCTATTTCTTCTGATAGGTCTGTTACTGGTATTTCATAAATCCGTAGTCTCACATTTATGTACCTGGGTATGAACTGACTTTTATGTCTCATGTTTGAGACTACTGCTTCTTGATCCATCAATTTTGGAAAATGCTCAACTATCAATTACCATTTTCTCCTTCTCAAACTCAGATGTATGTCAGAGCTTCCCAATCTACTTTCCATGTTTTTTTTTTTAAACTTTCTGACTGCACTCCAGACCATGTGGGATCTTACCCAACAAGGGATCAAACCCACACCCTCTGCATTGGAAGCACCAAGTCTTAACCACGGGACCACCAGGGACAGTCCCTCCCATGTTTCTTAATCTCTCACTCTTCGTTTTAACCTTCTGAACTGAATCCTGGGTAATTATTAAACCCCATCTATTTTCTACCTCCCTAGTTATTTCTTCTGGCTAGGTCTATCTGCGATTCAACTTAGCCACTTTCTCCACCTCTACAAGTTACACTTGGTTCTTTTCAAATCTATGTTAAATTTTTTTTAAAGTCTTGGTCTTAGGGCTGATTCCTTTTTAAGTTTTTAATAATTTTAAACCTATAATACGCTTGCCCAAACCATCTAATTTGGGGTTCAAATGCCATTTGTCACTCTCATTTTGGTGAGCTGTTTCCCAGAATTCTGCAATGTATTACTGTGAACTGCAAGGTTTTCCCATAAAATTCCTAGTGACCCACGCTCTGAAATTTCCTCAGAAAAGGTTTTCATTTGTTTCTACTAAGAACCCCAAGGTTATTATTGCCAGTCTAGAACCAACTTTTACATTAAATTTCTTGGCTTAAGATTTCCTGGACCTCATAACTAGTCTAAATATACACTGAACTATAAAGCCCAGGTCCCAGGTTACAAATTCTTCGAAAAAGACTCAAGGCCCAGGTTTGTTATCTCCTATGCTGATACAAAGGTTTTTTTCTAGTTCATTCTTTCACTGAAGATACAGTCTTTTAAACATCCAGGTTTTATGCAAGAGTCTCAGTTCCCACTACAAGGCTCTAAAGGTCTGAATATTTCATCTCCTGTGCTTAGTTACTTGAGCAATAAACTCCAACTCTCTGAATACTGTGACCTACACCCGCCTCTTCAGGGAACAGCAAGTTAGCTCTATGCCTACCATGCTGGCTTCTACTTCACTTCTGGCAGCAGAAGCCCGCCCTTTGTTTTATGTTAAGCTCCCGCATTTTTAGTTATTTGTAGACAGAATATTTGCAAGTTATCTTAGTCTGCCATACTGCCAAAAAGTATCTTGACTTTGTAGCTTTTATATGTATAAGTGATATCAGATTTGACTTGTAACTACAAAGCTGTCAACTAATATTTATCTGAGAGTCTGACTCACAATATTTACAATTCTGACTTAATTGTTGATTACGTACACACTTTATTTTACTAGATTTGTAAATCTGTCTTGTCAGGCACCTAGAGTGGTTGAGTCAATTTAATAAATTTTTAAGTACAGTTTGGAATGTTTAACGGATTTACATAAACTGAATGTTATTAGTTGTTTAGGAGGGAGTCTGCTGTTAAATTTATTAACTTAAACATTCAAGAATAAGTGAAAAACATCATTCCTATTTTATACCAAGTCAAAAGTATTATTTTAATACCCAAATTACAAAATGTACAAATATTATCTAACACTAAGTAGAACTTAATTCTAAATTTAGTTGACTTAATGTAGAAACAAGCAAATTATTAAATAGTTCTTTTTGACATGAAAGTCAATTTCAATATTAAAAACACTCAAATTACAAAACAACAAGGATGTGTACTGTCTTGGTGATTTTGAAGATCAGTAATAATGCATTAACCAGCTCACACACTATTATGACATACTGAAAATCATGGATTTTGCAAACAGTATACCTCTAAAATTTAATTTTCCATAAAAGCTACCCAGTCCTACAAAAATAAGCCACTGTTTTAAACCAATAATCACATTAAAAATAAGACAGGTCAGTAGTTCCTAATGAGAACTATATGCACTGAAATGGTAAATTTCTCCATGAAGGTAGGAGAATCATTTTTAAATCATAGAGAGGTTTCACACCCTCCTTAGAGTGTGTTTACATGTACTTCTGTGGAACTTTACTGAACTTCATTCCAAATTATGCACCTAATTAAATGTATCCCAACATCTACTTTGGGGTAAGAAATTACTTCTCACTTGAGCAAGAATTAAAGAGGTTAATTCTGTGCAATTAATACCCTCTTACATCAGGTAAATGCCCCTTTCCCCAAAAGATCTGACTTAACATCCATGTTAATCTAAGGAATGTTCTTCATTCCCAGGTCCAACCATTCTTGCTAACATGGTCTCCTTTTAGCCCGCTGCTTTCTTTTTGTCACACATTTCCACCCTTCTGCAAAACTGGATTACTTGGAGAAAAGGGATTGGTTTTTTTTTTTTTTTTTTTACTATCAACAGGTTCTCCCTTGGGAAAAAAAATGTAAAACACTCTGCCAGCAGTCATTTTCATCCCAATCACATGGCTTTCGGGTACGTGTTCTGCTTTTCCACCTCAATAGTAGTATCTAACTCTTGTGACGGTTTCTAGTTAAGTGGAAAGCTGAGTCTGTCTTTCTGTCTTTGCAGCCTGTGATGTACCCAACGACAGAGGACCCTGTGCGGCACCTAAGAGTGCTAAATCAAGGGCAGATCTGGGTTGGAGGGAGAATAGATATATGTGTATCTATGGCTGAGTCCCTTTGCTGTTCACCTGAAACTACCACAACATTGCTAATCGGCTATACGCCAATACAAAATAAAAAGTTTAAAGTCTGAATTAAAAAAAAAAAAAGAGCAGATCCACCTCCCAGACTATATATTCTGCTTTAGCAGGATCTAAATGGGCTGTCCTGATGAGACCAAGGCCTGTCTCCTCCACACAACGAGTCGGGGGGCTGGGGCGCGGAGGCGGGGGGTCCCTGTATAATTTTAAGTGTATCATTTATCATTTGGTGGAAGACTGCGTTTCCTTTCGTTTGTATGCTTCAACGTAAATGCAACAAGCATCTACACGAGCCCATTAATAACAGACAAAGCTCACTTTCAAGCTCGTGAGGAGACAACTTTAGAGGGTCTGAAAAGATGACAGAGGAGGGTGAACTGGAAGCTGAATTAGATGCAAACACCCCCAACTCGAATCCGGGAGGCTACTACATGAATGACGACATGTAGGATTTCGTGTCAGGCAACATCCTTTTAAAAAGGGCTCCCAGAGCATCAAGGCCCGCACCTGATGAATGGGTGAGTCAGGAAGGCCCAGCTCCACTTCACGGATGGGGAAACTGAGGGACGAGACGGCGAGACGACTGGCCTGAGGCCTCGCTGAAAGATCTGAGGCGAAGCGGAGAACCACAAGCACCGATTCTCTCCGGCTGATGCTCTAATCACGGGCTCCCCCCGCCCCTACGATGGCGTAGCGGCCTCCGCCCCCACCCCGATTCACACACCCGCCCCCGGGAGCGGCACGTCGCCTCAGCTTCCAAGGGCTGGGTCAAGAGACTGGGGGCTCGAGACGCTCCCGCCGAGACTTGCAGACGGAGAGCGTTGGGAGCGTGCGTCCCTTCAGTCCAACATGGCGGCGGCCGCGGCCGCCCCCCCACCCCAGCCTCCCTCAGGGCCGGAGGCTTCCCTCGGGGCCCTCCGGTGGGCGGGAAAATGGCCCAACCCCGCCGGGCCCCTTCTCGCCGCTGCCGCTGCTCGCTGAAGAAGTCACCTACCCGACATGACTAACGGCCGCGGCGCGAAGCCCCCACAGCCCGCAGAAAACAAGGTATACGAGCGCCAGGCGGCACGGCGGCCGGAGCTGTACTGAGGGCGGCGCGGCGCGCGGGGCTCGACTGCGGGGCCTCGGCAGCCAATCAGAGGACAGTGGGCGGTACGACAGCGCCGCGACTCGAGGGGTGACTCTGTGCTAGGACCGCCCTCCGAACTCGGAGGACTTCAGAATCCCTTCTCGTTCCCCCCTCCGTGGACGGTACCATTATTGAGAGGGAATGGAGGAGAGGAAGTATCAACGCCGTGATCGGGACGGGGGCGGAAGCTGAGCCTACCCGGTCCGTCCTGATTATAGTCCTGTTTCTCACTTGATCTGATAGAATTCGAGGTTAGGAAGTGAAAGAGAAGAGGCCTTATAAACATAGGTTATATGGTTAGAAAAGGCCTTTCGTTCTATCAGATTTCTAATGGTATGCCCTAGTTCAGTAGATTTGGGCTGCGCACTGCTTGAACCACCTGGGGGCGTTGGAAGTTGCTCCCAGACGGAAAGTCCTGACGGACCAAGTCGCTTCCCCGTTAACTACCTTGTCGAGGAACAGACTACGAGGTGATACTGGAACAAACGTCTGCCTTAAAATAACACACAAGGGACTTTTCTGGCGGTCCAGTGGTTAGGACTCCGCGCTTCCAATGCAGGGGGCGCGAGTTTGATGCCTAGTGTGGGAGCTAAGATCCCATGTGACATGCTGCGAGGCCAAAAGATTGGGGGGGGGAGGGGGCGGGGCGCGGAATTCACACACAAACTGAACCCTGAGGATGTGTCAGGGTGAGGAATCGAGCTTTAGTTTTCAATTCTAGGATAATAGCTAATTCGAATTGTCAGGCACCTTCCATCATCTCATTTAATTCTCACAATCGACTAATGAAATACTGTGCCCACCTTACAGACAAGAAGGCAAAATTCGCTTGCCCTGAGTCGCACAACTGATAAATGGCCAATGTGGAATTGGGATCCCGGTTACCAGACACCACTGCCCGTGGGTCTGACCATTCTGTTGTACAGGATAGAGAGGGCTCGCGGGGGCTCGAGCTCTCCAGAGTGAAATGAGGCTGTGAAAGCTCAGAGAGCACACAAGGACACCTTCTCCAAAGGCGACGTGATATCTGAGCCAAACTATAGATGATGACTAGAAGCCAATCACTTCTCTAGAAGGGAAAAGTGCTTTTCACTAGCTATGAAGCAAATGATTCAATATGTTTGAAGATTACCGGCAAGGGGAGTGTGGTAGGAGATGAAGCCAGAAGAGTAGAGGGGTAAAGAGCTGAGATCTTGTAAAGTTCATTAAAGTTTGCTCTTTATCTTGAAGGTAGTGGGTACCTCCTGCCAGATGATTTTAAAGGAAGATCAGATTTGCATTTTCAGGCTGCAATAGGAAGAATGTATGGAGATGCTGCTGCTGCTGCTAAGTCGCTTCAGTCGTGTCCGACTCTGTGCGACCCCATAGACAGCAGCCCACCAGGCTCCCCCGTCCCTAGGATTCTCCAGGCAAGAACACTGGAGTGGGTTCCTTCTCCAATGCCTGAAAGTGAAAAGTGAGAGTGAAGTCGCTCAGTCGTGTCCGACTCTTAGCGACCCCATGGACTGCAGCCTACCAGGCTCCTCCATCCATGGGATTTTCCAGGCAAGAGTACTGGAATAGGGTGCCATTGCCTTCTCCGGTATGGAGATGAGAGGTGCCTAAAAGCAGAGAAACCAATTGGGTGACCAATGGAATAGTTCTGGTGAGGGATCATAGTGGCCTGGACTTAGGTTTTAACTATGGGGATGGAGGTGAGTGAAAAGATCCCTGACATACATAGGTAGTTGAACTGGCAAGATTTGGTGACCAGTTTGAGTGGGGAAAAAAGCGAGAAGTCCTGGGTAAATTCCACACTTAACAGGTGGATAGGTAGTCATTCACTGTGATAGGAAACAGAAGGAGGAGCACGTTGGTCTGGAGGTGGAGTGATATGTTCAGAATTACTCCCTTCAGGGCTCTCTTGCCTTCTGAGATGGCCCACAGTCTGTTTGTGGAATGTGTTTCTTTCTAAATAAATCCACTTCTTTATACAAATATCACTTTGTATCCAAATTATTTCCCAACAAAGCAAGAACCTCAGATTCATCAGGAAACATATGGACAAAACCAGGCGGGAGAATTCAGGGCTAATTTTCAAGTTCAAGTTCCTCATGCTTATCACCTTGGCCTGTGCTGCCATGACTTCATCTTCATCATTAGATGACTGAAGGTCATTGGAAGTGGGGCAATGTCACAGTGCAAGTGAATAGTGCCTTTTTCACTGGCATCTATGGCATATGGAACTTGTATGTCTTTGCTCTGATGTTATTGTATGTGCCATTCCATAAGAACTATGGGAAGACCAGTCCAATGATTCAAGCACTCTCAGGCACTAAAGGGTCATCTTGATTGGGATCACACAAGAGAACAGATGGACAAAAGTACTTGTGAAATAGTGTTAGAGACCACTGTGACCATAGACTCAAGAAAAATGCTCCCATTACTGTTAATATTTGGATGATAAATTCTTGTTGTAAAGGGGGAAAAAAAAGAATTATTGCCTTCAGGTAAGAAAAGGAGGCAAGACGTCATCTTTATTCATTATACTAGCAGTAAATGTGAGCTCAGCTCTGGATGTGGAGGGCCACAGAGCTCTATGCTGCTGCTGCTGCTGCTCCCCGGTCCCTGGGATTCTCCAGGCAAAAACACTGGAGTGGGTTGCCATTTCCTTCTCCAATGCATGAAAGTGAAAAGTGAAAATGAAGTCGCTCAGTCGTGCCTGACTCTTAGCAACCCCATGGACTGCAGCCCACCAGGCTCCTGTGTCCATGGGATTTTCCAGGCAAGAGTAGTGGAGTGGGGTGCCATTAGACAGGTCCAAATAAGCAAGGTTGAAGGAAAAAAAATTCTTGTCTTTGAAAGACTTTTTCTTAATGTGGACCATTTTCAAAGTATTGAATTGTTACAACATTGTCTCTATTTTATGTTTTGGTCTTTTAGCCACGAGGTATGTGGGATCTTAGCTCCCCAACCAGGGATCGAACCTGCACCCCTTACAACAGAAGGCGAAGTCTTAACCACTGGACCACCATGGAAGTCCCAGGAGTAAAAATTCTTTCATGACTAAAAATGATGTAGCCATTCAGTTTATAGATCGAGGAAGATAACCTGGAGGAGAAGTCAGGGAGGAGAGAATTGGGTTATTGCTGGTGGGGAAAGCAGAGGACAGGACTTCTAGGTTTTTCTTCCTCTTTTCAAATTTTTTTAGAATTGAAGTATTTTAAGATATGGATAGGGCTTCCCTGGTGGCTCAGTGATAAAGAATCCAGCTGCCAATGCTGGAGCCACGGGTTCAACCCCTGGTCCAGGAAGATCCCACATGTTGAGGAGCAACAAAGCCTGTGAGCCACAACTACTGAGCCTCTGCTCTAGAGCTGGGGAGCCACTTCTACTGAGCTCACGTGCCACAACTACTGAAGCCCGAGTGCCCTAGAGCCTGTGCTCTGAAACAAGAGAAGCCACCGCAACGTGAAACCCACACATCTCAACCAGAGAGTAGCCCCTGCGGGCCTCAACTAGAGAAAAGCTCGCAAGCAACAAAGACCCAGCACAGCCAAAAATTAATCAATTAAAATTATTTTTTAAGTCTAATTTAAGAAAAGAGAGATGGATATACAAAAACTTGCTCATCATGGACCCCTTCATTTGTACCATGATCCATGCATGATTGCATTCATGCATTCTTCTCTCAGCTGCCATCTCCTGAGGTCTACTAGGTGTCAGGCCCTAGAAGGCCTAGAGATAGAGAAACAGGAAGCAGGGCAACTCCTGTCCTCCAGGAACTGCTTTCTCAGAAGAGGAACAGCAAAACCTGTGATTCCGATCAACTACTGAATGTCTTAGAATCGGAGGGTGCAGAGGGTGTTCTGAACACAGAGGAAGAGCACCTAGCCCACGTGAAGGGTAGAGGGGTGATGAAAGAAGGCTTCCTGCAAGAGATGCTTTCTAAACTGAGCTTTGAAGAAAAAACAGGAATTAACTGGGGGCTGTATATCAGGAACTGGCAGAAAGGACTATTATTTGCAAACACCAGGGAAGAGCAAAGTTCTGGGAATTCTAAGTGATTCAGTCTGGCTGGTCTGCAGAGTTGCAGGGGTGGGGAATGGTGATAAGTGAAAGAAGTGGGCAGAAGTTACATTCTGAAGATTCTGTGTGCCTTGTGGAGGAGTTTGGATGTTAAATTTAAAACAATGGGGAATTTCTGAGAAATCTAATCAAAGGAGTGACATTTAATTTTTTATATATATCCATTATCTCATTTAATCTGGACAGCCCTGTGAAATAGACATGCTGTTACGCACATTTTGTAGACTGAACACTGAAGCTTGGGAAAGTGAAATTCATTACCATGTTCACACAGTCAATGAAGAACAGAAGCAGAACTCACGACCAGGCCTTTGGGCCAAACTCTTCGTACAGTGTCTGTGGTCAGAGAACTCTGTGAAACAGAACTCCTCCCAGCTCCACATTGTTCTGGGGCTTCTTTCCAGGGGTTCTTCTCTAATGCCAACAGACTCAAGATCGACTCCTGTACCCTCCTGCCTTCCAGGCTTTTGCCTGAGGATGATTATCTGCAACAAACTTTAATCCTCACTCTGTGTATCTCCCGGCAGATTCTTCGTATATTTAGGGGGCTTCTCAGGTGGCACGAGTGGTAAAGAACCTGCCTGTCAATGCAGAAGATATAAGAGATGTTGTTTTGACTCCTGGGTCTGGAAGATCCCCTGGAGGAAGGCATGGCACCCACTTCAGACACACGACTGAAGTGACTAGCATGCACACTGTGCTTAGGGAAGACAGCAGGTGCTTTTCACACATCAGCATTTAGCAGAATGTATCTGGGAAGGTCTTAGTACTGGGTCTGTTTCTGCCTGATCCATTCCTCGGGTCCTCGTTTGGGGAGTTGAATACTGCAGGCTGGTTTCAATTTCAGAGTTTCCTTTAGGTAGTAGCTTCCAGTTAGAATGGTTAGTGACCATCTAGGTGGGAAATTAGGTAGTAGAAAAAAGGGAGGATAGAACTTCCCTGGTAGTCCAGTGGCTAAGACTCCTTTCTGAGGGCTCTTTCTCCTCCCTCATCCCCTCCTTTCTCTGCCTGCCACAGAGGGTGTCTCTCCAGAGACCCAGTTTCCCTCGATGACCCTGGCTCCTGGGCTCCTTCCCTTCATCCCTCCAGCATATGGCTGGTAGAGTCTTCTTGTTATTGGTCGTTTCTAAGTTGCCTCCACCCAGTCTGGCTTCCTAACCCTTCCAGCACTGGAATAGAATGGCACCCCACTCCAGTACTTTTGCCTAGAAAATCCCATGGATGGAGGAGCCTGGTAGGCTGCAGTCCATGGGGTTGCGAAGAGTTGGACACGACTGAGCAACTTCACTTTCACTTTTCACTTTCATGCATTGGAGAAGGAAATGGCAACCCACTCCAGTGTTCTTGCCTGGAGAATCCCAGGGACGGGGGAGCCTGGTGGGCTGCTGTCTATGGGGTCGCACAGAGTCGAACACGACTGAAGCGACTTAGCAGCAGTAGCAGCAGCAGGACCCTGCAAGGACTGTGATTTTACTCAAGATGAGAAGGGAAGCCAGTAGAGGGAGCCATTTAGCAGAGTGTTAACAGGATCTGACCTGTTTTACCAGTATTACTCCGGCTCCTATCTGGAGAACAGACTAGTGGGCAAGAGAGGAAGCAGGGAGAGGTTATTACTCCCACCAGAGTAAAAACCAGACGACAGGGATCCTTTGCCACTTTCGAAATCCTGTGGAACTCAACTGTACCACAGTTCAAGGCTTGCCTACCTGCTTAGAGGCCAACTTGTTCGTCCTTAGGTTGCATTGTTCATCTCTGAACACCCCCGGCGCCTCGTACAACACCTGAAACAGTAAACACCCAAAAAAAAATGTGTGTGTGTGTGTGAGAAAGAGAGAGAGAGAGAGTGAGAGAGGGAGAACTTGTATTGAATGAATAAATAAAAGGCAAAAAAAAAAAAAAAAGTGGCATGGTTTGTCTACAAACTCCCGAATCTCAAAAACCATATCTACCTACAATTAAAATAAATTTATATTTTAAAAAAACACACGGCATAAAATGAACCATGTTAAAAAAAAAAAAAAAAACACGTCTAGGACTTTCCTACTTCCCCACGGAGCACAGAGTAAGTGCTCAGTGAGTATTCGTTGAAGACTCGAGGCCTGCTCTGTGCCAGGTGTCATCATCACCCACCGCCCACCCCTCGGAGGGGTCCCTGGAGCCCCAGACCTCCAACCTTCCTCGAGAGCAAAACTCCCTCCCACAAAGATTAGGCTGACACTCCAGAGCAGAGCCTGGAGGTGGGTGTGTTTCTTGTGAGTGACTGGCTGCCCTGTCCTTTGGACAGAGGCAGGCCCTTCCTGTTTGGGGTGGAAAGGAACCAGACACTTTCCTGTTAGCAGGTCTTTTAAGCAAAGCCACAGATGCCAAACAGGTCCTGACCCCACCTTTCAGGCCAGATGCCTCGAGGTTAGACGGCCTTTATGTGGAAGGGAAGTGGGGCACATGGCCAGATTGGCCAGGCTTTTATTGTGTTCCTGGCAAGTCCCCTGGGCCCTGCTGTGAGTAAAAAACAAACCAGAAGAGTGAACCATGATGACGGTTAGAGCTGACGGTACGACTCTGAGCCAGAAAGCATTTGGGAGGGAATGTTCACGTGATTGTCCTGCAGCAGGACAGGCTTGTGTATACCTAGTGGCTATGACAGCATCTGAGTGTGAAACCCGTGTGAAGAACACATGCATGTCCACTTACGTCCGTACAGCCAACCCCCACCACTTGATAAAATCGAACAGCTATTAATTGTCTAGTTGGGCTTCCCTGGTGGTTCAGACAGTAAAGAATCCTCCTGCAACACAGGAGACCTGGGTTGGATCCCTGGGTTGGGAAGATACCCTGGAGGAGGGCATGGCAACTCACTCCAGTATTCTTGCCTGAAGAATCCCCATGGACAGAGGAGCCTGGCAGGCTACAGTCCATCGGGTTGCAAAGAGTCAGACATGACTGAGCAACTAAGCACAGGACAGCACAGAAAAGGCAGGAATTATTATTGACACCCCCCCCCCCCCCGCCTTTTTTTAAATTTTGGCTTTACCGGGTCTTCTTTGCAACACACTAGCTCTCTAGTTGTGATTGCAGCACACAGGCTTAGTAGCCCAGCAACATGTGGGATCTTAGTTCCCCACCCGACCAGAAATCAAACTTGTGTGCCCTGCATTGGAAGGTGGATTCTTAACCACTGGACCACCAGGGAAGTCCCCTATTGTCCCATTTTTAAATGGCAGACACTCAGAGATTGGTTAATTTGCAAAGGTCAACAGAGTGTGAAAAAAGGCAAGATAGATTCAAACCCAGGTCTGTGTTGCACAAAATTTCTTGCTTCTTCTAGTCCCTTAGGAGCATGGCATGTGTGCGTATGTACAGGGAATTAGAAAGGCAGGTATGCTCTTGAATGTGATGAGACCACATCCATCTGTGTTGTAAAGAGGAAATTTCTCTTCCAGAGAAAGAACGGGTTGCTAGAAAGTCAGGGCTTCTAAAATTGACTCTCAGCTTAAAATGCACAGAGGTCAATAAAGAGTCTAAATTATCACAGTTAAAGTCCTCACAACTCTGGGAAATGCATCCTCTTCAGTTCTCCTGAGCTAATCTCACATCCTCATTATTCCTCTGATTATACCTATTATTGTGGGTTTTGGAGGTCGATCACTCCATTAGCACTTTTCTCCGGAGCCCAGAATTCCTTCTGATAATATCTGTATTGTGTTCTGCACACTTCCTGGGGAGGAGGAAGGGGCAGAGACAGAGCTGACTGTTTCTCGTATTATGAAAAGAGAAACTGAGGCCCAGAGGGGCCTCTTCCGGGTCCACATATCCTGACTGATTCAAGGGGTCCTGATCCGGAAGAGGACTCCATGGCCAGCTGCTGCCTCCTGACAGGGAGGAAGGAATGGCCAGACGGCCCCAGCATGGGTTCCTCAGAAGTCCTGTCTACTCTGGGAGGGCTAGGAGGCACTGTGAACCTGAAATGAGCCCCGGTCCAGGAAGGGGGGAAGTAGCTCTCTTTGAAGAGGATCTATGGAAAGGACTAGCTGGGTCAGGAACCTGCTCAACCAAGATGGGGAGGGAGGGAATGAGAGAGCCAGAATCTGGGAAAAACTAGAGCGGTTTTCCTCCTTTTTTTTTTTTTTTTTTAATATTTATTTGGTTGTGTGGATCTTAGTTGTGACACAAGGGATCTTCCTGAAGTCACGGGGGATCTTTCATTGTGGTGCCTGGATTCTCTAGTTACGGTGCGCCGGCTCAGTAGCTTCGGTGCACGGGTGTAGTTGCCATGAGGCATGTGGGATCTTAGTTCCTCCCCTGCTTTGCAAGGCAGATTCTTAACTACTGGATCACCAGGGAAGTTTCTCTGTTTTCCTGTTAAACATTGGATCCTAGTATATATTTAGTGATCCAGTAGGTCTGGAGTAGGGCTCAGGAATCTGAGTTTTTAACAAGTGTCTCCAGATGATTTAATGCAGGTGTTCAAGAACTCTATTTTAAAAAACCAACATCTACAATTGACTTTAATGTATATACCTAAGTTTTTTTTCTTTGGTGGGGGGGCCACTTGGCAAGTAGGATCTTAGTTCCCTGACCCGAGATCAAACCGTGCCCTTTGAAATGAAACTAACTACTGGACTGCTAGGGAATTCCCAAGAATTCCGTTTTATAAATTTGAACTTGAAGCAGGATAATATAGTGTTTAGGGCCGAAGATCTGGAGCTATACTCTCCAGATTTGAACCCTGGCTCCATTGTTAGATTTGTGATTGTGGACAAGTGATATAATCTCTCTGTGTCTCACCTTCCTCATCTGTAAAATAAAAATGCTTGTGTGAGTAGCTATCTCATAAGGCAGCTGAAAAGATACAATAAGATGATTTATGTAAGGCACATAGCACATACATGGTACATGTTAATTTCTCAGCAAGCATGAGCCATTATTATTTGTTCCAAATACTCCTTCCCACCTCCACCCCCACTCCCACCAGAGGAAGAAATAATGATATCGAATAAATAAATGGACTTGTCTCCAGAGTATTATTTTGGATGTAGGTGATTTTGGTTCATGCTTTAGGGATTCCTGCTCCAAAGCCACTCTCCTGCCATCACTCTTTTGATACCCTTGCTGTGGATACTCTCTTTCCGATAAACTGCCCTGCCTTTCTCATTTCCCTTTCCCCCTCAGTCTCCTTCTCACATGGCAAACCGCCCGCCTTCACAGCATCCAAAGTGTCCTCAAGATGTGTCCTGGAAAGTAAAAATATTCAGCAAGTTCATTGTGGAGGTGCATAGGCCCCTGGATTCCTGAAGATCATAGAATTTGGTGCTCTGCGATCTATGAGTAGGCTTCAGAGGCAGATGGGGAACTGAGCTTCCTGCTACCCAGGTACTAACCATGGCAACACACTGTCTTTCTAGGAAACAGACATATCCCGCCCAAAGGCATGGTTGAAGCCCAGGGTGGATGTGGGGGTGGGGGTGAGAGGAAGCTTCTGCACAAACTCTTGCAGACACTGCCAAGTCTGATGGCATCTCCAAGTGACCAGAAGCAGAAGTGGAGTGGGGAGAGGTGAGGATGAGATGAAATAATCCAACCAAGGACACCAAGGGAGAGATTTCCCTGGTGATCCAGTGGCTAAGACTCCATGCTCCCAATGCAGGGGGCCCATGTTCAATCCCTGGTCGGGGGAATTAGATCCACATGCCACAACTAGAGTTCAAATGCCACATCTAAAGATCCTACATGCCACAACGAAGATAGATCCCACATGCGGCAACTAAGACCTGGCACAGCCAGATAAGTAAAAATATTAATTTTTTTTAAAAAGATACAAAGGGAAAGCAGAGGAAGTCAACTCCAAATGCAGAAATGGTGCCAGTGTTCAGGTCTCTGGACCAAGGCTAAGCTGGGATGCAGAGAAAGCAGGGTCAGCTCTCCGTGTGGCTGAGCCTGTCTCCTTCCAGACCTTCAGACTCCAGAGAACTGCTGCTCCCTGCCTTCCCCTCTCCTGCCAGCACAGCGGAATGGAGAACCCCAGGGATGTGCTGGAGGAAGGGATGGCAAACATTCTGCCTAGAGAAAGAATTGGCAAACCTGGTGTTGATTCCAGCTTGGCCCTTGGTGTCCTTATCAACTGGTGCTCCTCAGAGCTTCCTGCACCAAAGCAAAGCCACATCTGGTCTATCAAAGTCCATCTGTTGGTCAAGGACACCATATGCCATGTCATAACTACAACCTTCTGACACTGCCTCCCACACACACTCTAGGATTGTGTGTGGGAGATAAAATAGAGGATAAAATAGAGGATGCCCAGTTAAACCTGAATTTCAGATAAATGACTAATACTTTTCCCCACTCCAGTACTCTTGCCTGGAAAATCCCATGGATGGAGGAGCCTGGTGGGCTGCAGTCCATGGAGTCGAGAAGAGTCAGACACAAGTGAGCGACTTCTTCACTTTTCACTTTCATGCATTGGAGAAGGAAATGGCAGCCCACTCCAGTGTTCTTGCCTGGAGAATCCCAGGGACGGGGGAGCCTGGCGGGCTGCCGTCTATGGGGTCGCACAGAGTCAGACACAACTGAAGCGACTTAGCAGCAGCAGTAGCAGCAGCAGTATAAATATGTCCCAAATATTGCATTGACACATCATTGTGGTTTTTGTTTAGTCACTTAGTCCTGTCCAACACTTTTGTGACCCCATGTACTCTAGCCCGCCAAGCTCCTCTGTCCATAGCATTTCCCAGGCAAGAATACTGAAGCAGGTTGCCATTTTCTTCTCCAGGGGATCTTCCTGACTCACGGATTGAAACCACATATCCTACATTGTAGGCGGTTTCTTTACCAATGAGCCACTGGGGAAGCGCTCAAATATCGTGTATTAACATATATATGTGTGTGTGTGTGTGTGTGTGTGTGTGTCTATGAGATCTAGAACAATGGTACTGATGAATCCATTTTCAGGGCAGCAATGAAGATGCAGACATAGAAAAAAGACTTGTGGACATAGTGGAGGAAGGTGAGGGTGAGATGAACAGAGAGTAGCATGGAAACATATACATTACCATATGTAAAACAGGTAGCCAGTGGGAATTTGTTATATGACTGAGGGAGCTCAAATCGGTGCTCTGTGACAACCCAGAGGAATAGGATGGGATGGGAAGTGGGAGGGAGGTTCAAGAGGGAGGGGACATATATATACCTATGGCCGATTCATATTAATGTATGGCAGAAACCAACACAATATTGTAAAGCAATTATCCTTCTATTAAAAATAAATATTTTAAAAAAGAAACAAAAAATGACTTGTTAATCTGATACTCAAGCTACCCTTCTAGATTTAACAACCCTTCTAAATTTTGAACCCTTCAGAATCTTCCTCCCCCAGGTTCACCCCAGGACTTGGCCTGAATCTGTTCTCTGTTATTTCATTAGCAGAGGACATTGGCTTCAGGCTGCCTGCTCTCTGAGGGTAAGACCCAGGCCTTTGTCCACCATCTCCATTCCAGGTAGGTACGCTCCTTACAGATGTGCACAAGGGTACCGGCCAAGAGTGAGCAAAGAAATCCATCCTCAACTCTTTGCCTCACAGGGCCGTCTCACGGAACTGTGAGCCACTGAAGGGAGCTTTTTTCTTACTGATCTACCCAGAGGAACTCTTGCTTCTAATTGGTTCGCCCAGTTTCAGTGCCCCTTCTTCATTGGCTGGTTGGGAGGTGGGCGGGGCCAATTTCCAAAGAGTCCGCCCACAAGAACTCCCGTTTCTAAGTCTGCTGCTAAGTCGCTTCAGTCATGTCCGACACTGTGCGACCCGATAGATGGCAGCCCACCAGGCTCCGCCGTCCGTGGGATTCTCCAGGCAAGAACACTGGAGTGGGTGGCCATTTCCTCCCCCAATACATGAAAGTGAAAAGTGAAAGTCGCTCAGTCGTGTCTGACTCTTAGCGACCCCATGGACTGCAGCCTACCAGGCTCCTCCATCCATGGGATTCTCCAGGCAAGAGTACTGGAGTGGGCTGCCATCGCCCTCTCCGTTTCTAAGTCTACTGAAGGAAATTCAAGAATCCTTCCATCCAAGTGGCCTCTTTTTCTAAATTCAACGTGTTAGTTGCTCAGTCATGTCCGACTCTTTGTAATTGCCTGGACCCTGAAAGTGAAAGAAGAGAGTGAAAAAGTTGGCTTAAAGCTCAACATTCAGAAAACGAAGATCATGGCATCTGGCATCTGGTCCCATCACTTCATGGGAAATATATGGGGAAACAGTGGAAACAGTGTCAGACTTTATTTTTGGGGGCTCCAAAATCACTGCAGATGGTGAGTGCAGCCATGAAATTAAAAGACGCTTTCTCCTTGGAAGGGAAGTTATGACCAACCTAGATAGCATATTCAAAAGCAGAGACATTACTTTGCCAACAAAGGTCCATCTAGTCAAGGCTATGGTTTTTCCTGTGGTCATGTATGGATGTGAGAGTTGGACTGTGAAGAAAGATGAATGCCAAAGAATTGATGCTTTTGAACTGTGGTGTTGGAGAAGACTCTTGAGAGTCCCTTGGACTGCAAGGAGATCCAACCAGTCCATTCTGAAGGAGATCAGCCCTCGGATTTCTTTGGAAGGAATGATGCTAAAGCTGAAACTCCAGTATTTTGGCCACCTCATGTGAACAGTTGACTCATTGGAAAAGTCTCTGATGCTGGGAGGGATTGGGGGCAGGAGGAGAAGGGGACGACAGAGGATGAGATGGCTGGATGGCATCACCGACTCGATGGACATGAGTTTGAGTGAACTCCGGGAGTTGGTGATGGACAGGGAGGCCTGGCGTGCTGTGATTCATGGGGTCGCAAAGAGTCGGACACGACTGAGAGACTGAACTGAACTGAGCTGAGCTTGCCAGACTCCTCTGCCCATGGAATTCTCCAAGCAAGAATTTTTACTGGAGTGGGTAGCCATTCCCTTCACGGGATCTTCTCAACCCAGGGATCAAACCTGAGTCTCCTGCATTGCAAGCAGATTCTTTACCGTCTGAGCCACCAGGGAATTCCCACCCCTTCCCACCCCACCACCTCTTTCTAAACGATACAAAAATATCTTGTGTGCTGAGTCCCTAAACCTTAGGATAAGAACACTTGAGTTACATTTGCTTAGATCTTAAGAGATTCCAAATTACCTTTACACACATTAACTCATCTAAACCCCACATCAACCCTCCAGTGGTATAATTGTGCCATTTGCTTTTTCAGTTCAGTTCAGTCGCTCAGTCATGTCTGACTCTTTGCGACCCCATGGGCTGCAACAGGCCAGGCTTCCCTGTCCTTCACCAACTCCCGGGGCTTGCTCAAAATCATGTCCATCCAGTCAGTGATGCCATCCAACCATCTCATCCTCTGTCGTCTCCTTCTTCTCCTGCCTTCAATCTTTCCCAGCATCAGGATCTTTTCCAGTGAGTCAGTTCTTCGCATCAGGTGGCCAAAGTATTGGAGCTTCAGTCCTTCCAATGAATATTCAGGACTGATTTCCTTTAGGATTGACTGGTTTGATCTCCTTGCAGTCCAAAGGACTCCCAAGAGTCTTTTCCAACACCACAGTTCAAACGCATTAATTCTTCTGCCCTCAGCCTTCTTTATGGTTCAACTCTCACATCCATACATGACTACTGGAAAAACCATAGCTTTGACTAGACTTTTTTCTTTTCAGTTCAGTTCAGTTCAGTTCAGTCGCTCAGTCATGTCCGACTCGTTGCGACCCCATGAATCACAGCACACCAGGCCTCCCTGTCCATCACCAACTCCCAGAGTTCACTCAGACTCAAGTCCATCGAGTCGGTGATGCCATCCAACCATCTCATCCTCTGTCGTCCCCTTCTCCTCCTGCCCCCAATCCCTCCCAGCATCGGTCTTTTCCAATGAGTCAACTCTTCCCATGAGGTGGCCAAAGTACTGGAGTTTACAGGTTAGCAAACTGAACCTGGAAGAGAGATAGTAACCTGTCCGCAGTCACTAAGGCAGATAATAAAACCAGTTTACTTTGGCTTACTACGAGTTTGACTAAACTTTTCATGTAAATCATTTCTCAACCCTTACTGAGATTGTGTGGGATATATTCAGCAAGGCACTTTACACATTTTCTCGATCTTCAGGCGACTTTGCAAACTAAATATCATTCACTCTCATCTTACTAAGGAGAAAACGGACCTCTGCAGTCACAAAGTCGTAAGCTGCAGCCTCCCATTTATAAAACGTGGACTTCATGATGCCAGGTACGCTGCTCCGTTATCTACAGGCATTGTCCTCTCATTAAATGCTCCTTATTATCACATGACGTCGCTATTCTTATTATCTTCATTTACTGGTGAGAAAAAAAAATATATTCAGAGAGGGCGAGTGACTTGCCCAAGACCACACAGCGAGCTGGTGGTGGCTGAGGCAGGATTCCCATCTGGAGCTCAAATTCAAGTCTTAAACTCCGGAGTTGGTGATGGACAGGGAGGCCTGGGGTGCTGCAGTCCACGGGGTCACAAAGAGTCGGACACGACTGAGCGACTGAACCGAACTGATCCCAGCCCAGGGCTCCTTCTCACATACTCCAGGGCCTCCGTCCCCGTCGGCCCAGTTGAAACAATCGATGACCCTCGAGTAGGCCAGAATCCCTCTTCCTCGAAGTCTTAGGTAGCCACAACCGCCAGAAGACGTTTCCTCCCCTGCCCTCCGCAGAGAGATCCGGATCCGCGCGGGGCGAGGCCAAGCCGCCTGCGGAAGAGGTGCCTGTTAACACAACAGCGCGTTCCAGGCGAGCCGGGTGGGTGGAGCCTGAGTGCCGGGGTCCCGCCCCCTTCCCCCCCCCTCCCCCCCCCCCCTCGCCTCCAGGTCCTGAGCCCTCGGATCCGTGGGCAGGCACTGCAGGGCTGGACGACCTCGAAGCCGGCTTGCGACGAAGCGCTGCGGAGGAACCTCCCGGCGCTCGGAGACGGGACACAGGCGAGCCCCTGCGACCTTCCCCTCGGCGCTGGGCCGGCGCAGCGCTGGAGCGTCCGCGGGGGCCCGGGCGCGGCGGACCGACGGCCGGCGGCCCCACGCCGCGTGCCCGGTGCCCCGCGCAGGGGCGGCGGCTACATGGCCGCGCGGGTCGGCCTGCTGCTCCGCGTCCTGCCGCTGCTGCTGTGGGGCGGCCTGGACGCCCAGCGCGTAGGCCGGGAGCTGCGCCGGGAGGCGGAGGTACGCGGTGAGAGCCGGGCGGAGAGGGTCCGGGCGCTGGGGACCGGCCCTAACTTTGCAGTCAGGCCACCCAGCCGCCCCATCTGCGCTGACCGTCGGCGTGACCCTCCCTTGTCCTCCTCACCCTTCACACCTGCACGCGAAGAGCAGCATTCTCTTCCCTCCCACCCCATCCTGAGCCCGCAAGCCGGGGCTGGAACCACACGGACACGCGGATCCGCACTGGGTTCCCAGGACACGGGGAAGGGGTCAGCGATAAAATGGGGTAGACAGGCAAGAACTGAGGGAGAGGGGACTCCCACACCCTAGTTTGGGGCGCAGCCACTGTCCCTCACTGCCTAGGCTGGGGAGACTTAGCAGTTCATTCATCCGACGCCCAGAGGCCTCCCGAGTCAGACGCTCCTGAGACTCCCGGATTGGTGGGGAGAGGGTACCGCTGGCTGGCCCCGAAACGGGGCAAAGCTCTGGCTCCCTGAGCTGGTGCTGCCGCTGACCAGCTGAGACAGGTGAGCGCCCAAGCTCAGAACTAGTTTCCCATCTCTAAAATGGGTAAGAGGAGCACACTCTCTTTTTTTTCTTTGCCCGGCATGTGGGATCTAAGTTCCTCAACTAAAGGTTGAACCTCAGCCCTTGACAGTGAAAGCATGGAGTCCTAACACTGGACCACGGCAGAATTCCCCAAAGTAGCATATTCTTTTTAAAAATAATAACAATAATTTTTTATTTGTTTGTTTTTGGCTGGGTCTTCTTTCCCTGGGTTTTCCTTGCTGAGCCGGGCTTTTCTCTAGTTGTCGTGTGCCGGCTTCTCCTCATTGCCTTGGCTTCTCCTGTTGCTGAGCACAGGATCTAGAGAGCGGAGGGGTGCAGAGGGCTCCAGTAGTTGCTCGGTTCCCAGGCGCTAGAGCTCAGGCTCAGTAGTTGTGCCACAGGGGCTTTAGTTGCTCCCATGCATGAGGGATCTTCCTGGATCAGTGATGGAACCCATGTCTCCTGCCTTAGCAGGCAGATTCTTTACCCCTGAGCCGCCAGGGAAGCCCCAAGAGTAGCAAACTCTTGAGTTGTTTCTAAGGAGCTTTAAACAATGCTTCAGGACTGAACTTGAGAAAGGTGGGTGGGGAGGTGGAAGTGACCCTTAAAGATTTCCCATCTCATTTTTCCTCCCTTGGACTCAACTGCTTGGTGTGGGTGGGACAAGGGGAACTTTTTGTGAAGTGGAGGTAGAGATAAATTTGGGGCGTCTATCGTCTAGATAAAGGTGATTGTAATAATATATACCAGTTTCATTTCTTTCTTCCCCATAGAAGCATCTCTGTATGTGTTTTTTTCTCTTCCCTGGATTAGAACTGAATGAAGTCTGCTATTTTTAAGGAGTAGGGATCCAAGTTAGTTTTAAATGACTGAGCCCAGCACTCTGCCTTGAGACTCTTACTCCTCTAATAGCATCATTCCTGCCCGGAAACTGCCAGATGCAAGCTTCTCAGTATCCCTACTCCCCTCCCCTAGAAGAGGGAGAATCTCCAAACATAAGAACCCTGCAGAATGAGGAGGGCCACCTCCGAACCGCTCTGCCTTCCACCAGCCGGCTCCTATCACTGCTCTGAAATATTTGGAAATGGCCCCGCATCCACGAGTGTCCTCTTTCCAACTCCTTCACTCCCTCCCCTTCTAAGCACTGGTCTCTTGCTCTGTGCTCTCTGCTTTTGCACATTCGAGAATCACTTTATTTCTCTGACTTTAGTGTCTTACAACATCAAGTGCAGAGTCCTTCTGGCCCCAGGAGAAGGCTTCCGTGGACCAAGCCAAGTCTTGTTAAGAGTCCCACCCCACCTCCTCCCAAGTCCAGGTCCCGGGCAATCCTTGGCAGGAGAACAGAGACCGTTATCACTGCCGCCCAAGCCTGTGGTGGCCCCAGATGGAGAGAATTTCATCTTGGAGTGTGCTTGGGAAACCTAATATCTAGCAGACTGAGTCTCTTTCATCTGTTTAACATAATTGAAGGGAGGAGATTTTTTTTGTTACCTCTGAGAACAAGAGATATTTTTAAAAGCATGAAGAACTCCGGAAATGTGCAATAGGTGTGGTCCATATATGCATAAATATATATGCAAAGTGCGTCGTGTTGGTATGTCTGTATGTGTTTCTGTATATGATCAATTGCATGGGCTTCAGTGTCAGACAGACCTATGTACAAAAAACCTCAGGTAAATTATTTAACCTCTATTAAGCCTCGGTTTTCTTTTCTGTATAATGGGGTTAGTAATGCCTATTCCATAAGACTTTGGTGTGGTTTCATGAGATAATGTATGTGAAATGCGTTCTAGGCTCAGCACAGTGCCTAGTATGTAGAAAACAGTCTATCAAAGAAAATTGTTCTCAATGTTGTTCTTGTTGGTGTTATCTTAGAAAGTTGTGACCCCCTGGACCATAGCCTGCCAGGCTTCTGTATACTAGGCTCCTCTATCCAGGCAAGAGTGGGTTGCCGTTCCCTTCTCCAGGGGATATTCCTGACCCAGGAATCAAACCCAGATCTCCTGCCCTGCAAGCAGATTCTTTACCATCTGAGCCACCAGGGAAACAGAGCCTCAAATTAAAGTCCTGGTTTGGTGACTAGTTCTCCTAGAGCAGTAACACAGGACAAAATATGTAAGGCAACTATTTTCAACATTTGACAACAAGGCTATAATTCCTAAGAGATGGTATTGCTATAGCTACGTTACAGATTACTTCAAATTTCAGTGAAGTAAAAGAACCATTTATTGTGTTCCTAGCTACTGTGGGTTAGAATTTCAAACAAGGCCCATCAGGGCAGCTTGTCTGTGCTCTGCAGTGTCTGGAGATGGAACCATCTGAAGGCTGCTTACTCACCTGTCTGGCAGTTGCTGCTTGCTGTCGGCTGGGGGCCTCAGTTCCTCTCCGTGTGGGCCTATCCACGTGGTCTCTGCTTGTGGGCTAGTTTGGGCTACCTCCAGACACGGCAGTGGGGTCTCCAGGTTGAGTGTTGAGAGAGAGAGAAGAGTAAGAGAAGCAGAAGGTGTATGTCTTTGTGACCTAGACTAAGAAGTTTCGTGGCATCACTTCTTTTTTTTTAAAGACTTTATCATTTATTTTGGCTGCGCTGGGTCTTCCTTGCAGCGTGCAAGCTCTGTGTTGCAGTGTATGGGCTTCTCTAGTTGTGGTGCACTAGGGCACCCAGGCTCAGAAGTTGTGGCACACGGGCTTTGTTTCAGTATATGGGATCTTAGTTCTCCTACTGGGGACTGAACCCCAGGCCCCCTGTGTTGGGAGCCTGCGGTCTTATCCACTGGACCATCAGGGAAGTTCCCATAGCATCACTTCTGCTCTGCTCCGCTGACTGGAGCCCCAAGCCCCGGGTGGAAGGGAGGAAACTGAAATCCCGCAGTTGGTGGGAGGGGTGTTGTAGTCACATTGAAAGGAGAGCACGGGAATGGGAGGCGTTGTGATCATTTAGGGAAATACAACCATTCACAGACAGGAACCCCCACAAAGTGAGCCTCCTGATCACCCCAGCTCTCTGCAGAGGTTCAGTTCCCTGACCACAGTGCAGGGAGCCAGTTCCCAGACAAAGCCCAGCAGTCCTGCTGAGCTCATAGGCAAAGGTCAGAGTTCTGGAGATGGAAGGAGAGGCACAGCGGAAACATGCTGTGTGATCTTAAGCTTGTCGCTTCCCTTCTCCACTCTGCAGATTCCTTTTCTGTAAAACGAAGGAGTAAAATTTCTTAAGTGACTTTTAAGGTTCTCTCCAGCACTACCCTTCTTTACCTTTGGTATTCCTGTGCCTCTGCGTGTACATGTGCGCATGTTTCATATTCCTATGGCCATGTCTATCCATCTGGATGTCTCTGTGTGCATTTTTTTTTTTTAATTTGAAAATTTTTGGCTGCACCGGGTCTTCCTTGCTGCATGTGGGCTTTCTCTAGTTTAGGTGATTGGGGGCTGCTCTCTATTTGCAGTGTGAGAGCCACTCATTGTAGTGGCTTCTCTTGTTCTAGAACACAGGCTCTAGGGCATCCAGGCTTCAGTGTTTGTGGGCACAGTCTTAGTTGCCCCGCAGCAGGTGGGTTCATCCTTGGCCAGGGATGGAACCCGTGTCCGCTGCACTGGCAGGCAGATTCTTAACCACTGGACCACCAGGGAAGCCCTGTGTATATTCTTGTGCCCTGCATGCATGGCTCTGTGTGTCCCCTGTGTGCACACAAAGACATAAAATAAAGGGTTTTCCGGAGGGGGGTTTGCCTGGGAGGGGTCTGACTGCTTACAAAGCTGCATTGTGAACGAGGTCATTGTTGCCCGCTTAGGAAAAACCAGGGCTGCTCAAGTAGGAAGCGCCTCCATTGCTGAGTTGCCAGACGGAGAGTTAATGAATGACATCACCACCCCGGCCCCCCTCCCATTCCCAGCCAGGCCCTGTCCTGTTCTCGGGCAGCACAGACTGTCCCAAGGGATCTGTCTGTCTACCATGCATTGCTTGGACTTTCTTTAGAACAACCAGGCAGTGTGTCCAGGACCTGCCTTCCATATCTGTGTAGCTACTCCCATGCACGGGTGCAACAGGGAGCTGGGTAATTTGTCTCTCTGGGGAGACTTTAGAGCTTCTGTGGAATATCCGCCCCCAGATGCAGTATCTGTTTCTCATACCCTAGAGCCATTTGCCTGACTTCATGTGAGTCAGAAACCCAGAAGCCCGGGTGTGGAAGCCGTTCCCAAGAGCTCCGCTCTGTGACTCACAGGGTGCATAAGAGGCTCTCAAGGGTCTCAGAGGACCAAGAGTTGATGGAAAAGCAGTTGGAGTCTGAAAAAAACAAGACATCTAGTGACAGCTGGATGGTGGAAGCAGGGACACAGAAGAGAGAGACTATTGGACAACTCTCCCTAAACACAACCTTCGTTAGTGCGTTGTTTTAATATTTTTATATTTATTTGGCTGTGCCAGGTCTTAGTTGCAGCATTCGGGATCTTAATTCCTTGTCCAGGGATCGAACCCAGGCCCTGTGCACTGGGAGTGTGAAGTCTTAGCCACTGGACACCAGGGAAGTCCCCAAGTTGGGACATTGTTTTATGCCTTAAACTTAACCCCACATCCAGTGAGGACCATGGCTGCTCCGTACAGTCTGGTTATTTGACATTAGAAAAAAGTACAATGTGGGATCTGGCTGGAGAGTGGGCAGCTAATGTTTTCCAACTTCCTTGAGGATGGAAAGTGAAAGAAAGCATGGGGATTACGGTAAGAGGTATCTAGGTTACACCGAGACAGAACTCTGTGAATACTGAACCAGAGACAAGGGAAAGGGGGAGTAGAGGAAGGGAGTCAGAAGAGAAGGGGAGGTCTTCACCCAAAATAAAGGAAAGGGGCCCAGCTGGTCCCACTGCCCTGAGGCCTTCAGTAGGTTCCAGAAGTCAAAGCAAAAGCACTGAATTCTGGAAGCAGATGTTTGTCTTTGTGAAGAACATACTTGAGCGCTGTAGAATCCCTGTGGCTTGTCAGATGGCCCCTTTGGATGTCATGGGAGATGTCATCCCAGCCTCTTTCTTGAAAGCCAGAGTTCCTTGCCTAAGCAGCCTCTTCCCTCTGCTCCTGCTTGCAGAGGAGACAGAAGGAATCAAGCTAGAAATGCCCCTAGTGTTACCTTTTTTAATCTGAGGGCCATCTCCAAGGGGCCAGAGCAGGCTGATCCTTCAGTTTTAAGGCATCTGAGTCACTTGTTTAAATGTGAAATAAGACTTCCTGGGATAGGTTTTCAAGAATTTGGATTCAAGTATGAGACCCTGTGGACTTCCCTGGTGGCTCAGCTGGTAAAGAATCCGCCTGCAATGCGGGAGACCTGGGTTCAGTCCCTGGGTTGGGAAGATCCCCTGGAGGAGGGCATGGCAAGCCACTCCAGTATTCTTGCCTGGAGAATCCCCAAGGACAGAGGAGCCTGGAGGGCCTATAGTCCAGGGGTTTCAAAGAGTCAGAGACAACTGAATGACTAAGCACAACACAGCATATGAGACACTGTACTCCCTTGAAACTTTTCTCATCTTTAGAATGGGAGTAACAATACCTGTCCTGCCTATGTTCTTGTGAGGTAATTGTGACGCTCAAGGAAAGTGAGATGCCCTGAAAACTTTGCAATAGGCAAGGGCTCCCTGTGCTCCTGATGACCAGAAAATATGTTTCTTCATGGGACGTGCCAAGAGAGGGCTTGGGCTTCCCAGATGGCTCTAGTGGTAAAGAACCCACCTGCTGGTGCAGGAGACATAAGAGACACAGGTTTGATCCTTGGGTTGGGAAGATCCGCTGGAGCGGGGCATGGCGACCCCCTGCAGTATTCTTGCCTGGAGAATCCCATGGACAGAGGAGCCTGGCAGTCTACAGTCTGTAAGGTCACAAACAGTCAGACACGACTCAGACACGACTGAAGCGCCTTAGCATGCAGGCCAAGACAGAATGTCAGCTATCACCCCCTGCATCTTGACTTAGCTAATAGGGCTGCAGATGTATTGGATGACAAGCAACAATCACACAGAGTCCCTATAGAAAGATTAAAATCAAGAGGAAGCATAATATGAGAAGGAGAAGATCATAGGTAAAGCCATGTGGTTTCTTCATGAGCTTGCCATTTTGCAATTTTCCAAGTTGTTTCATATTTGCTGCTGCAGTTCTTTTTTAAATTATTTCTTTATTTGGCTGTATCGGGTCTTAGTTGCCGCACATGGGATCTTCGTTGCAGCCTGCACGGTCTTTCGTTGCGGTGCACAGACTTTTCTCTAGTTGTGGTATTCGGGCTCAGTAGTTGTGGCTCACAGGCTTAGTTGCTCCGTGGCATGTGGGATCTTTGTTCCCTGACCAGGGATCAAACCAGTGTTCCCTGCATTGTCAGCCAGATTCTTAACCAGTGGGCCACCAGAGAAGTCCTTGCAATTCTTTGATATGGAAGATGTCCCGGCCACTCTGTGGGCATGAGACTGCGAGCTGGTCCTTCTTCAACTCATCTACCAAAGGTCCCTTCCAGCAATAAAGTTCTGTGTCTGTAAAGGGGAAAATAACATTTTTAATGATGCAACTATCATAAAACCTTCCCAAAGCTTCCTCTTACTGGATTTTCACAATGCTCCTGTGAAAAACATAAGGCAGTATTCCTAACCCCATTTTATATTTTGGGGCACAGGAAGGTTAAGTAACTCTGTCGGATAGTTCACACAGCTAATGAGTTGCAGAAGCAAGACTACAATAATAGAAGGAACTGGCGTAGATCTTAGCTGTAATCAAATCCCCTCACTTTATTTCTTTTAATATTTATTTATTTGGCTGCACTGGGTCTTCGTTGCATCATGTGGGATCTAGTTTCCTGACCAGGGATCCAACCCAGGCCCCCTGCTTTGGGAGCATGGAGTCTTAGCCACTGGACCACCAGGGAGGTCTTACAACCCCCTCGTTTTATAGAAGAGGAAACTGAGACCAGAGAGGCACAGGACTTGCTTAGGGACACACAGTTCTCCACAGCACCAAGAATAAAGTTCAAGTGCTCAGTCCAGGGCCCTTGCCTTGCCCGGCTCATGACTCAGAGCTCTGGGATTCATTTGCTACACCTCACCGCTAGTCTTGCCCTGCTCAGAAATGGCCAGAACTTCCCCTTCCTTCAGGCACTGGGTGGGCTGGGCTCTACACACCCTCCCAGGACAAGTCAGGACAGATGAAGGACTCGAACCCCTGGAATTCTGATCCCTCTCGGCTTTCTGGGTCCGGGGAGAACCATTTTCCTCTTTCTCAGACACCACAGCCACTCCCAGGGCTTTACGGAGGCGACTCCCCAGGAAAGCGGCCCCAGCCCTGAGTGAGTGGGTGAGGCAGGCTGGCACAAACTTTGAGACCTGAGAGGGTGAATCATGGAGGCACACAGCCCTCCAGCTTCCTCTTCGTGCAGCTCCAGCCCTGGGCTCCATGGGGGACATGACGGGGGGAGGACAGGGCAGAGAGAAAACCCGATGCGTGAACCGCGAGGCAGAGAGGAGCCCCGGGGCATGGCCTCCGTGAAGGGGGATGGGGTGATCTCAGGTGCAGCTCAGGGCGCCCCTGAGAGCACACAGCACAGCCCCCCAAGCCTACGTTTTCTCCGGGTGTCTCTTGGCCACGCTGTCACCTGCGTGAGTGCATGCTAAGTCGCTTCAGTTGTGTCTGACTCTTTGTGACCCCATGGACTGTAGCCCGCCAGGCTCCTCTGTCCATGGGATTCTCCAGGCAGGAATACTGGAGGGGGTTGCCATGCCTTCCTCCAGGGCATCTTTCCGAGCCAGGGATGGAAGCTGCTTCTCTTATGTCTCCTGCATTGGCAGGCGGGTTCTTTAGTGCCAGCTGGGAAGCCCCTCTGGCCCTGCTCCCCTACTCTTTCTCCCAGGCAGAGAGGGGAGTTTCTCTCAGCTTTGCAGGAGGAAAACTGAGGCAGGGCAAAAGGGGCACACAGAAGGAGGTGAGGGAGACCTGCAGGAGCAGAGAGCATCTCAGCCCTGCCTCCTCCTCACCCTGAGATGTGGGGCTCCCTCCACTTGACAGAACTTGAGGACACTCAGTATTAAGGGACCCCTGCCTGTAACTAAAATATTTTAAAATATGTGCATATTGAACACCCCTGGAGGAGGCAATGGCAACCCACTCCAGCAGTCTTGCCTGGAGAATCCCACAGACAGAGGAGCCCGGCGGGCTGCGGTCCATGGGGTTGCGAGGAGTGGGACACGACTGAAGCGACTGAGCATGCATGAATACTAAACATAGAATAACTATAATGGAGTTCTGAAATCCTGATAATCCCCATTATAACATTTCGGTGCTTTTATGGAAATATAAAGTGTCAGATTCTTAACATTTCTTTTACTCATTCTTTCGGTGTCTCTTGGCTGGTGTCCTGGATACTTGTGTGCTCTGCCTGCTGGAAATTCAGCTCTGCCTTGAAACCCACAGATTCCCAAAGAGCAGGCAGCCCAGGACTTCCCCTTTGAGAGACCCCTGAAAAAGCCTCCAGCCCCATCCTGCCCTCCACCCACCTTGCCTGCCAGAAGTACCAGGCGCTGGCAGCCCAGCCAGGAAACAGGAGACGCCGCTAGTCCACTTCCCCTCTCTCCTCCCGCTCTGTCCAAGGCTTCATAGTTCCAGAACCAGAGCCAACTCCCTGATAAGGGCTGGGTGGGTTTGGGGGGAGGAACACAGGAAGTGCCACCCTGTTGGCCTGTGACTCAGTCTCTCCCAGGTCACTCACTCAGCAAAACCACTTCTAAGGAAACATTAATTCCTCCCTGGCTTCCTGCAGAAAGCCACTCTTTCCACCCTGCCCAAGGGAGAGGGAAGAGGCATGGAAGAGAACCAGGCACCTGGCTGGAGTGAGGCAAGTCTGAGATGGAGGGCCTGATTAACAGAGGCACAACTGCCCTGTTCACAGCACTTCCTGTCTCGTAGAGGGGTTGCTTTCCACAAGTCTCTTGTTGATTTCCCCACTAAGGTCGATCAGGCAGATCAACTGTGTATTGCATGTTCACTATATACCAGATGCTAGATGGACAGTACTGTATTTAATCCTTCTGAGAATCCGGTGGGGTTATTTCTGTTCTCACACTGTGGGTGAAGAAATGGAAGCTCAGAGAGGTCCTTGGCCACCCAGCAGACTCATGGTGGGGAACAGATTCTTGATTTTAAGCCCAGCGGTTATTCTATAATGCCACACTAGTTTAAGCCATAGTCTTCCACATTAAGCCCCTAGAGCTCCTTTAATCCAAGGTGCAACCCCAAACAGTGTACTTATGCAAAGAGACTGGAGAAGGGAATGGCAACCCACTCTGGTATTCTTGCCTGGGAAATCCCATGGACAGAGGAGCCTGGTGGGCTGCAGTCCATGGGGTCACTCAGACACGATTTAGTGACTAAACCACCACCAACATGCAAAGAGAAAGAGGGAAACGGTAGTGCTGAAATACCAATAAGTTAGCACAGAAAAACAATAAAATGGACTTGGAAAGAGTTTGTCTAGAACGAGGGTTCCTTATGGAACAGGGCTGTATTGAGAAGAGGATGAAGAGGTTGCTGGAGATCGAGGTAATGAAATCCACAAAAAGGAGGTGGGATACCTGCAAAGGTTTAGGGGCTGCTTACTTAGTGTGATTTTGTTCCCAACTTGTATCTTTTCCTTGAAGCATCAGCTATGACTGGAGTTGATCTGAGTTAAGAAATACAGCAAAGAGAACAAGACAGAAAATTGTTTCTGGATAGGTAACATAGCAAAGAGGGATAAAATGAAGAGTCGATGTGTCTATATAAGAATTCAGGAGCTGAGGTGGCATTTTTTTTTAATCCATTGATGGGACTTTATTCCATGAGAAGGGCAAATAGGAAGCCCAGTGCCTCATTCGCCTGAGGGGCTGGACTGGTGATAGGTATGGGCAGTGAGTCACACACTTCTCTCCACTGGCCTCCAAGAACTATATCCACAGACATCCCTGGTGGTCCAGTGGGTAAGACTCTGTGCTCCAGTGCAGGGGGCCTGGGTTTGAACCCTGGTCAGGGAACTAGATCCCACACGCTGAAACTAAGGGTTCATATGCGGCAACTAAAGATCTTGCATGTTGCAACGGACACCCAGTGCCGCCAAATAAATAAACAATAAATTGTTTTAATAAATTAATTGGAAAAAGAACTATATCCAGCTCATCAGTGGTGGCCAGGAACTGAGTCCAGGTTCTGACTCTGATGCCAGGATTCTTTCTCCTATAGCTGATAGATCCGGTTGGGAATAGGATGAGCCTAGACGTGAAGTCTGTGCCATGGACCCTGGGAGACTCAGGAAGGGGAAAGGATGCTACGTTGTGGGGAAAGCTGATGTTCGTCTCTCCCCCAGGCATTCCTGGAGAAGTATGGATATCTCAGTGACCAGGACCCCAGTAGACCTTCCTCCACGCAGTTCAGTAACGCCATCAGGTAAGGCAGAGGGATGTGGAGGACTTGGTGATGCAAAGCTTCGGTCACCTCTGCTTTCCTCCTAGAAGGCTGGTCTCCCACCTGTGCCCAGGAGCTCGTGCTCATGGCTCCCTCCCCTGTGTCCCACCGCCTGCTATCTCCACGGAAGCTCCCTGCCTTCCCCTGCACCAGCCAGCCTCCTGCTGTGGTCCTTTATCTCAATTGCTCCTAACAGGGAGTTCCAGTGGGTGTCCCAGCTGCCCATCAGCGGGGTGCTGGACCCCCCCACCCTGCATCAGATGACGCGGCCCCGTTGCGGGGTGGCAGATACTGACAGCCAGATGCCTTGGACCGAGAGAGTCAGCGCCCTCTTTGCTGGACGCTGGGCCAAAATGAGGCGTAAGAAACGCTTTGCAAGGCAAGGTGAGTACTGTTAAAATCTGGGTGGGTTGGAATTCCCCGGTAGCCAGAAAAGCACTTCTCAACCTCAGACCAGGCTCTGTCAATAACCTCTCTTCCTTAGGGAGGACAACTGGGACCTCTCAACCCAAAGCTCATGTTTGTGAACACAGACATTTAAACCAGAATGATGCCTACATTGATGAACTTTCATTGTGCAGTATTTTCCAGAGCAAACTGCATCAAGCCCACTTGATTCCTTCATCAATTTGCTATGTATGGCAGTTAAACCATCGCCATTTCCTTTTATATTTGACTAAAGTTGTTTTCATCCAAATCGATTCTTTTTTCATAAGAATTGTTCAACAAAGATGTGATTCATCGATCAGTTTTATGTTGCCTGTGGTACTTTTATCTTTTTTACAGAGTTATGGAAATACAATTCACATACCATACAATTTACCCACTTAAAATGAAAAATTCAGTGATTTTTAGTATATTCACAGCATTGTGCAACCATCATCACAATCTCATTTCAGAACATTCCCATCATCTCAAGAAGAAACCCCATCCCAACAAGGAAACAGTCTGTAACATCCCCCTGCCCCCCAGCTGTTGGCAACACTGATCAACCTCCTTCCTGACTCTTCGAATTTGCCTATTTTACACATTTTCACGTCACAGTTTCTGCGATTGTACTTCTCTTTGTGTAGTTTTGGGATTTTTCTCCCCTTCTTTTTCCTCCTCCACTTTCTCCTTCTTTGTCCAAATCTAGTCTTCCAGGATCAGATGTTACAGATCTAAGATTTATGAAGAAGATATGGTTCTTGTCAATTCTTCGTCAATAACAAGTTGGACAGTGTGTAGTTTTAACGTCTTGTCTGTACTAAGTCTCATTTTCTCTGATCAGTTTTTTGCAGTTTTCAAGATTTCTAACAAGATGAGGTTGCTCAGTCAGGTTCTCATCTATTATTAATTTTACTATGAGCACTTAGGGCCATTGCCTCTTTTAATTTGCATGAATGACTTTGGCTGACAATACCCATTAGGAACAGAACAGAAGGCATGCTGGTTTTTCTTTTTATTTCTTAGCTGATTTGTAAGGAAATTGTGGGCCGTTGCCCTCAGCTGTCGGAGGATGGGTGTTTCCAGGTGTTTGCCAATCTGCTGCCACTGTGTCCACATGTGCGGCCCCTCTGGGTGCCCAGTACTGCCCGAACGCATTCCTGGTAGAACAGAGGAGCAGTGGGGGGTCTGGACTCTGCGGTCAAGACGTCCTCAGAGTCAGCATGTTCTGCAAACCCCCCTGCTTCTGGACAGCAGAGGGGAAGGATGAGGCAGAATGGAGGAGCAGTGTGAGCTGGAGCAACATTCCGGAATGGATCTCGGGCTCTGAGTTTAGCTGTGTGACCTAGGCTGTGTCACTTGGCTCTGTTTGCTCACCTGAAACATCTGTGAAGGAGAGGCCCTGACTGCCAAGGGGAAGGGACTTGTTGTGAGAATACAGTGGAAAATGGGGCCCCAGACAGTCTCAATAGCGACACGCCCAGGCTAGAGCTGGTGTCCCAGAGAATTGAAGCGATGCCTCCTGGGCACTCAGGACACCTGAGCACAGGGATGCTGCCTCCAGGCAAGCATCTCATCTTCTCTTGCCCCAAGCGAGGAACTGATGGAGTCCATTTATCACTATCCAATTTGAAGCGTTCTTTTTTTTTTAACTTTCTATCTTGTATTGGAGTATAGCCGATTAACAATGTTGTGATGGTTTCAGGTGAACAGAGAAGGGACTCCGCCATACATGCAAAGGGACTCAGATGTACATATACATGTATCCATTCTCCCCCAAACTCCCCTCCCACCCAGGCTGCCACATAACACTAAGCAGAGTTGCCTTTGCTATACAGTACATCCTTGTTGGTTATCCATTTTAAATACAGCAGTGTGTCTATGAAAGAAAGTGAAAGTCTCTCAGCCGTGTCCGACTCTTTGCGACCCCATGGATTAATTCTCTAGGCCAGAATACTGGAGTGGATAGCTTTTACCTTCCCAAGGGGATCTTCCCAACCCAGGGATCGAACCCAGGTCTCCCTCATTGCTGGCAGATTCTTTACCAGCTGAGCCACAAGGGAAGCCCCAGTGTATCCATGTCCATCCCAAACTCCCTATCTCCTCCCCCCATCTTTCTCCGCAGCAACCATAAGTTTGTTGTTTATGTCTGTGAGTCTCTATCTGTTTTGTAAGTTCATTTGTATCATTTCTTTTTAGATCTACGTATAAGGGATGCCATACGATCATTCTCCTTCTCTGTCTGACTTACTTCACTCAGTATGACAATCTCTAGGTCAACCCATGTTGCTGCAAATGACATTATTTCATTTTTATTAATGGCTGAATAATAGTCCATCGTATATATGTACCACATCTTCTTTATCCATTCCTCTGTCGATGGACATTTAGGTTGCCTCCATGTCTTAGCTATTGTAAAAAGTCCTGGAGCATTCCTTTTGAACATCAATCCATACTAAGGCACCTCCTTCCCCATCTCATTGCCTGACACTGTCCCGCTCTGTCCAGACAGCAGTGGCCAGACTAGACAGAGAATTTCCCTCTGGTTCACAGCAACTTGACTTCCTTTACCTCCTCGGTGGGAAGACGTTCCCTAGAATGGAGCTGTGAGCATGGCAGGCAATGAGCGCTTCCTATGCCTTAGGAAAGAAAATGTAATAATTAATGGGCTTCCCTGGTGGCTCAGACAGTAGAGAATCTGCCTGTAATACAAGAGACCCGGGTTGGATCCCTGGGTTGGGAAGTCACCCTGGAGAAGGAGATGGCAACCTACTCCAGTATTCTTGCCTGGAGAATTCCATGGAGAGAGGAGCCTGGTGGGCTACGGAGCCTTGATGATGTGCCAAGGATGGATCTACATGGATTAACTCATTTTATTCAATAACAACTGTATGAGATGGGTCCCCTTATCACCCTCAGTTTACAGATGGGGAAAATGAGGAACCAAGAGTTTGGGCAACTCTCCCAGGGCCACACAGTAGCCAAGCCTTCTTGTCATTGGGAGGATTAAGTGATCACCAGATGTGAAAAACCCCAGAACATGGGTAGGTGCATAAAAAATGATGTGGGTTTCTAGGCCAGTGACTTTCCATGAGGTGGATGAATGCTGTACTGATGAAGTTGGGCTCCACGGTTGCCAGATAAAACACAGGATGCCCATTTAAATTTGAATTTCAGATGAACAAGTAATTGTTTTGTTTTCACATACTTATACTAAAAAAAAAGTATTTGCTGTTTATCCAAAGTTCACATGGATCTAGATGTTCCATATTTTCATTTTGCTGAGTCCAGCAACCTCATTCCAAGCACCCAGTCCCCTCTGTGCCTACAGGCCTGATTTTCAATGCTCCTGAAACCTCCCAGAGCTGATGCAGGTGAGGGCCCCGGGGGATGTATCTGGGGTATAAAAGGAAGGAGCGGGGATACTGGCTGAGCACCCGCCACATGCCAGGCAGCTTCGTGTTGCTTTTCCATTTGCTATTTCACTTTTACCAGGAGGTGAATCTTACCAACACCACTTTGCAAGTAAAGAAACTTAGGCTTGGAAAGATTCAAATAATGTGATATTCGAGGTTGTAAGCAGAGGCACTGGGATGCTAACCCATGTTCTCTCCATAATGTCAGTTTCCTGTTGGGAATCAGAACTTCAAGGTCCTCCCAAGCAAGGAGTCTAGCTCTCTGCCCTTCCGCATCTCTTTTCCCCTCCCTCCTTCTTTTTGGATTTTGGGGCAAAAGTGTAGGGGGTGCGAAGCCAGGTGCAGCTGGTGGCCTGAGGGTCACCATGGAAACCAGCCTGCCTGGCCAGGAGTTTGGGATGGGGATCCAAAGTGGCCAGCCTGCTCAGAGGACACACACCTAGAAGAAGACGGGGGATAAAGGCTCAGGCTGCTGGCCCAGTGGCTCCTTGCTCCCCTGCCCCTCACCCAGCTCCGCTCCTCAGCACAATTGGTCATCTTCTCTCAATTCCCATTTCTGTTTGCCCTCCCTAGCCTCCCCATTTCTTGCCCACGGAGTGAGGGGCTCCCGTCGCTGAAAAAAGGCAGGAGGAGCTGCCTCATACTTTTCTAGAAGCTTGAAGGTGGCAGGGGAGAGTCTGAGAGCGGCTCATGCATAGCAGGGTAGGGAGGAGCCCAACACCAGCCTGTCCGGTGCCCAGTGAGAACTTGTCAAAGAGAAGCGTTCCTGGCATAGAGTGAAGCCTCAGGCAGCGCCTCTGGACTCCAGGCCTTCCTCTGCCCTCCTGGGCCCCCTCCCTTCCTTAGATCCTTCCCTCTTCCCTCCCTGAGGGTTGCTCACTGGCTGGGAGAGGTTGGGTGGCTGCCAGGCCCTACAGGCCCAGGAGGCAGCCTTGCCTTGCATGGAGCTTGGCTCCGGGGTGGGAGAAGGGACAGTCCCTCCCCCCGCCCCGTGGGGCGTGGAGGGGTGGAGAGGAGGGAAAGGGCGTTCAGCTCTTCTGCTCTCCAGAGAATTCAGGAGAATTTCAGCTCTTGCAGGGCCCCTGCTGTGATGCAAAGAAGCGATGTTTAGGCAAATTTGTAAGCCTTGAGTCTTAGCCAGTGTGCCTGCTTATCAGTGTCCGGGCCTGGGCTCAGGGCCAAGCTCCACTAGTCACTCATTTTTTTTTTTTCTTAAGAGGTTTTATCTTTATTTTTTTCTGTTTTTGTTTGTTGTCTTTTTGGCCATGCCGTGCCACATTCAGGATCTTAGTTCCCCAACCGGGAATCAAACCCGTGCCCCCTGGGTGGGGAGGGCAGAGTCTTGATTCCTGGATGAACAGGGAAGTCCCTACTCACTCATTCTGAGTCCCTTCCTCCTGGTCTCAGTCTCTGCAAAACAGAGAAGAGAGATGGATAAGGAGATGGCCAAACACCCATGACTTCACGCCTTCTACCTGGTTCAAGCAAGGACAGCCCCAGGACAAAAGGACAGGAGGTCTGCACCTTCACCTGGTCCCCCCTCCAAGGAGAGAGGGGGCTGTCCTCCAACACAGTCAGGCCTGCCCTGCCCACTCGTCACCCATGCTCCAGGAAGTCTGGTCCATTTGGGACAGGTGTGAGTGCTAAGTCGCTTCAGTTGTGTCTGACTCTTTGCGACTATAGCCCTCCAGGGCCCTCTGTCCATGAGATTCTCCAGGCAAGAGTATTGGAGTGGGTTGCTGTGCCCTCCTCCAGGGGATCTTCCCGACCTAGGGATCAAATCCTCATCTCTTGTGTCTCCTGCATTGGCAGGCAGGTTCTTTACCACTAATGGGGGACACTGAGACCCAAAAGACAACGTGAGTAAGACAACGTGATTCGATTCTCTTGCACTCCCAGGAGTCCTGCCTTTGAGCCGTGAGTCTTCCACTTGGGAGTCACAATTTCAGTCTCCGAGCTTGCAGGGCTCAGAAATAGCCCATGAAAAATTCTGGGAGCTGGACCTTCTGAGCACCCTGGTCCTGGGTGCCCGATGAGCTGCAGAGGGACTTGGTTGACTGGGGACACAAGCAAGAGGCCAGAGTCTCCGGCCTCGGGGAGGAACTGCAGTTTGGGGCAAAGGAATAGGAACTCTTCGCTGAATGGAAATGGAAAAATTTGTCTTTGTCAGTGACAAAACACACCCTTTGTTCTTATTTGTTTTCACCTCAGAGCTCTGCAGAGTCCCTGAGGAAGTGAGGGGGAGGGCCGGGGGTCAGAGAAGGACCTCAAATAAATGGGCCTTGTGGTCTCTTGTCAGCGCCAGGCCTGGGGGCACGGGAAAGGGGAGACAGCAGGAGAGTGAGAGGGGTGGGGAAGAGGAGGGGGAGAGGGGAGTCGCGGTTGTGGCCCCTATGGCCCCCCTTCCTCCGCCCCCACAATAAGGAGGGGCTGGGATCTGCTACCAGCAAGAGGCACAGTCGGTTTTCAAGCTTAGTCCAGACGCTGGGGAAGATGACCCCAGACTCGAGAGTCCTTGGGGTTGGGGACCCTTCCTGAGTCGAGGCTCCACATCCCCCATCACACGGGGACCTCCCCAGGCCAAGCCACTGGACTAGGGACTGTGCAGGATAAGGGTCGCCTTGTCAATCTGAGCACAGTGTCTCCACCAATGGGAGGCTTCCCGGGGCCAAGGCTGTGTCTCCTTCACCACTTCAGGGACTTCCCGGAGGAGGGCCCATCTCCCCATCCAAAGGGCCCACGGGGCCAGCCCCAGGCCCTGCAGCAGCTGTGACTGACGCAGCCTCTCTGGGTGGCAGGCAACAAGTGGTACAAACGGCATCTCTCCTACCGCCTGCTGAACTGGCCCCAGCACCTGCCCGAGCCCGCAGTACGGGGGGCCGTGCGTGCCGCCTTCCAGCTGTGGAGCAACGTCTCGGCGCTGGAGTTCTGGGAGGCCCCAGCCACAGGCCCCGCTGACATCCGCCTCGCCTTCTTCCAAGGAGACCACAACGACGGGCTGAGCAACGCCTTCGATGGCCCAGGTGCTGACACCGAGCCTCTATCCTACAGGGCAGGAGGGAAACCCCCAACTAGGAGAGGCAGTCTGGAGAGAAGGCAGTGGAGGGTTCGCTCTTCCTTCAGGTTTGGCCAGCCTGCAGCTCCCTCCAGAGAACCCTCAGTCTTCCCACCTGTAGAATGGGAACAGTGGTCCCTACTTTCTTAGGCGCCACATGGCTGACGGGTTGGTCACATGAGGTTCTGCATGGAAAGTGTTTTGCAGATTCTAAGGAGTATTATCTCTACTGGGAGAACCTCTTGGGGTCCTGTCCTCCATACCCTGCCTCTTGTCAGGCCAGTGCCTCTCTGGTTCCCCAGGAGTGGATGTTCCCTCAGACCAAGGCTCTAAAAACACCTGGAGGCCACCACAGCTGCACCCCTACTGTCCCACCACCCACTGTACAGTCACTGATGCAGGGCAAGGGATATTCTATCCTCTCCATGCCAACTGCTTCACATATTCATAGCCCAGACTCTTCTGTTTGGCCTCAAAACTAAAGGCTTACTGCTTTTAGTTATAATGTAAACTGCCCTCATTCCAGTCTGCCCAGCACTGGCCTTCATGACCTGAATACAGGTTATCTGTGTATCTCCTCTCGGCTAGGGAGGCAAGGAGACCTCATTAGACCCCTTCGGGACTTAAGCCCTTGTGTGGCCTGGGAACTTGGGCCCCCACCTCCCCTGCACCCTCCTACTTTCCATCAAGCCCACTCTGAGCAAAACCCACTTCCAAGCCCTGCTCCTGGGACTCAGGGTAGGACTAGGAGAAATCCAGGCTTTACAAGAATCCACGTGTACCACTCACATGTGTTTGCACATAACTCCCTTCACCCACAATATCGCCATGAGACGCTGATAGCTGTACCCAGGTGGAGTCTGGTTACTAAGACAGCACTGGACTGGGAGTCAGTTCTCTGATTTGAAACTGGTGTTCATTTGAGTTTATGTCTTCTCCCTTTGAAACCCGCCCATCTGTCTTCCAGGATTACAGTGAGGGTTGCACAGTAAGGGCTTACATGGCTCAGAACAACTTGAGGCATGTTCAAAATTAGAAGCAAGTATTCCTCCTATGTTGGCTTACCAGTTGGCACTAGAGGTAAAGAACCCACCTGCCAATCCAGGAGACATAAGAGACGGGTTTGATCCCTGGCCAGGAAGATTCCCTGGAGGAGGGCATGGCAACCCACTCCAGTATTCTTGCCTGGAGAATCCCGTGGACAGAGGAGCCTGGCGGGCTACAGTCCATAGGGTCACAAAGAATCACGCGCACACACACATTCCCCCTCAAGGCCGTCTCTCCATGCCCCAGGAGGCTCCTTCTAATGGCAACGTCCCAACTTTTGTTGGGAAGCCTGCTGGGAGTCCTCCCTTAACTCATTGTTGGGAGTCCCTGCTGGCCTGGGTTCCAAGAAGGCCATGTCAGAAGGACTTTCAATGGGCTTCTAAGCCAGCAGCATTGCAGTGCTGTTTGCTGACCCTTGGGGAAAGTGAATTCTGAGGGGGTAGGGCTCTAGAAACTACAAAACTGCCTCTGGACCCTGTTATAAGCTTGAGAATGACTGATCCAGCCCATCTCCCTCTGCTCATGCCTATTACAAGCAGGGAAGCAGAGACCCACAGAAGGCCCTGGCAGAGGGAAGGTAAGAATAAATGAATGCAAGTATTTTTTTTTTTGGCTGCACTCGGAGGCATGCAGACTCTTAGTTACCTGACAGGAGTCAAATCCTAACCACTGGACTGCCAGGGAATTCCCTTTTATATACTTCTTAATAAAGAAGCCTGCAAGGAGATCCAACCAGTCCATTCTGAAGGACATCAGCCCTGGGATTTCTTTGGAAGGAATGATGCTAAAGCTGAAACTCCAGTACTTTGACCACCTCATGCGAAGAGTTGACTCATTGGAAAAGACTCTGATGCTGGGAGGGAGTGGGGGCAGGAGGAAAAGGGGACGACAGAGGATGAGATGGCTGGATGGCATCACTGACTCGATGGACGTGAGTCTGAGTGAACTCCGGGAGTTGGTGATGGACAGGGAGGCCTGGCGTGCTGCGATTCATGGGGTCGCAAAGAGTCGGACACAACTGAGCAACTGAACTGAACTAACACCTCCCCATAAACACACCGAGCACCCAGATGAAGAAACAACAATACCAATACCCCAGAAGTCTCATTATGCCCCCTTCTGGGGTAACCACTGATCCCTAATCCTAGATCTCTTCGAAAATAAGCAGTAGTTATTACCCACAGCAGGGTCTAAGTACTACATGTGACATACGCGTGCGCCGTGTGGTGTGCTCAGTCGTGTCTGACTCTGCGACCCCATGGACTGTAGCCCTCCAGGCTCCTCTGTCCTTGGGGATTCTCCAGGCAAGAATACTGGAGTGGGTTGCCGTGCCCTTCTCCAGGGGATCTTCCCCGCCCAGGAATCAACCCGTCTTTTATGTCTCCCGCATTGGCAGGCGGGTACTTTAGCACCACCTAGGAAACCCTATGGGCTGTGCACAGATGCCTTTTTAATCTTCAGAACAGCCCCGCGAGGCTCGACTCTCTTAGTCAACATTCTCATTTCTCGAATCTAAAAGCTAAGACACAAAGGCCTTAAGCTATCTGCCCAGGTCACGGCAGCTAGGATAAGTGGTTAAAACCAGGACTGCAAGCCAGGCAGTTTGGCCCCATGCTCTTCGCACACCACGCTGCCTCCGAGGCGTCCAGACCCACAGCCTAGTCATCTGTTCGTTGCTCCACACTTCCGCCTCTGCCAGACTCAATTAGGAGGGAAATCACCCATCAGAAAAGCCGCCACACCCACGCCAACGGCGTTTGCGCGGGGTGGTGGGGGGGCGGGGGGTCGGAGGCGCGGGCTGCCCCTGACCCTCCGCGCCGCCTGCAGGAGGCGCCCTGGCGCACGCCTTCCTGCCCCGCCGTGGGGAAGCGCACTTCGACCGAGACGAGCGCTGGTCCCTGAGCCGCCGGCGCGGCCGCAACCTGTTTGTGGTGCTGGCGCACGAGATCGGCCACACTCTCGGCCTGACCCACTCGGCCGCGCCGCGCGCGCTTATGGCGCCCTACTACAAGAGGCTGGGCCGCGACGCGCTGCTCAGCTGGGACGACGTGCTGGCCGTGCAGAGCCTGTATGGTGAGACCCTCCGGCGCGCACGCCCCTGCGCCCTTACCCGCCCCCTGCGCCCCACCCCCCACCCTCCCGGGACCCCCAAGGCTCGGACGCCGGCTCTTCAAATAGGATTCCCCCCTCCTAAGCGCAGGAAACTGGCTTCCCCATCACTGGTCCTTTCCGATCTGCAGCTTCAGGCTCGCCTCAAAGAAAAACCTCATCTCCCGCTCTGCTGCTTCCCTATGCCTGGTCTCTAGCATCCCGACCCATTTCTGGGCACAGCTCTCCTCTGCGTGCCAATTGTCTGTTCCTGCCCAACCCCCGGCCGCGCAGTAACTCTCATACGCCTCCACCAACACCCTCCCCCCGCCCCCCCATTATTCTTGCTCCCAGCTCCAGTGGCTCATTTCGAAACTTTCGCCTCCACGACGTTGATGCCCACTCTTCCCACCCAACTCCCGGCCCCTCGCCCCTGAGCCTGGGTCTCTGCCTGGCGGGGGACTTAGACAAGGTCTTCCCCAGAATGAACTGACCCGTGCTGTTGCCCGGCGACTTATCTGGACCCAAGGCCTGCCTCGGCCTGGGGGGCTGCGTCCCTGAGTACGTGGGGGCGGTGGACAGGGCCAGGATCCCTGGGATCAAGTCTCCGTTTCACATCAGACTAGCAGTTGCTCATGGGCAAAGCATTTCCTCTGTTAAAATCCTCAATTTTACCTTAAAAAAAAAAAAGGAGGGGGGAATAATTTAGGCCCTGCTTACCCCCCACAGGGTTGTTTGTTTTAGTGCCTATGAACATGCTTTGTAGCCCAAGAAATCTACACAAACATAATAATAGCAGCTGATATCTTATGAGTGCCTACCATGGGCCAGGCACTTAACAACACCCAAGAAGTAAGAATCTTTTTATCCACAAGTGAAGAGAATGGGGCTCAGAAAGGTTAAATAACTTGTCCAAGGTCACACAGCTAGGAAGGTGCAGACCAGGATTCAGGAACTAAGGCCAAATTCTAAGCTTGCTGGACTCTGCCTCCTTCTCACAAGTGAAGTGCAGTGATGTAATGATCACTGCCATCATCATCACAGCCCGGGCCCCCGAACTCTGTGCTCCTGCTATCTGCATTGTCCAGGACTAAGAGGACCCTCTGCCCTTCTTAGTTCCAAGCCCTTGTTTGTTTCCCCACTCCAATTTTACCCTTTCACAGACTGTGGGGTAGGAAAGAGGACTTATGAGTTTGGTGCTATAGTTAACACCAACAACCAAGGATAACTCTTAACCCGCAGCACCCACCCCTGCTCTCCTTCCCTGCACCTGTCAGATAATGAAATGAACCAAGGGGGAGGTCTTGAGCTCTCAACACCTCCCCCCAACCAGTATGTGTTCTTTCCTGCTTCGCTCCTCCTCCTCCCCCTACCAAGGGAAGCCCCAGGGGGGCTCAGTGGCCATCCAGCTGCCGGGAAAGCTGTTCACTGACTTTGAGGCCTGGGACCCCCTCAGACTCCAGGGAAGGCGTCCAGAAACCCGAGGTCCTAAATATTGCCATTCTTCCTTCGATGCCGTCACTGTAGGTAAGATGGTCCCACCGGTGCCTCGCTTTCTTCTTTCCTCCGCCCAGCATCTCCAGGGGTCTCTGGAACTGAAGTACAAGGTTGGAGGGTGGCAATTATAAAATCCAGAAATCCCAAGTCACAAGCATTCCTCAGGGTAGCAAGCCCAAGCCAAGCAAAACCCTGCTCCCTCCTGCACTTTCCCTTCTGTCCCAGCTGTGTACACGGCATCCTCTCTGCTCGGTCCCTTCTCATCAGTTTGGGAAGCTGGGCTCTAGGGAAGCACCTGCCCTGGAAGGAAGGCAGGAGGCTGACGGTCATTCCTCAACTCTCTCTTGGCTCCGGGCAGACGGACAACAGCGCCTGTACGTTTTTCAAGGGAACCAGTTCTGGGAGGTGACAGCTGACGGCAACGTCTCAGAGCCCCGCCCACTGCGGGAAAGGTGGGCGGGGCTGCCCCCCCACATCGAGGCTGCCGCCGTATCATTGGAGGATGGAGACTTCTACTTCTTCAAAGGTACCAGCCCTGGGCAGAGGAGAAAATTAAGTACTAGCGGGGGAGGAATCTACCCAAGGTCAAAAGAGTGTCAAAGGAGTCTCGCTTGCAGTTTGAACCAGCGGCCCCAGAAACTCTCCCAAGAGATTCCTCTAGTGATGGATTGGGAGGCACATGTGCCAAGGTTGTCCCAAGAGAGAGGGTGAAAGCGTTTCAGAGACGAGGGAGGCAGAGGACAGCTCTGAGCTCTGCAATACAGCAGAAGAATGAATCTTCTTTAGAAACCTAGCTGTGTGAGGCTGGGCCTGTCACAACTCATTGTTGTTCAGTCGCCAAGTCATGTCCAACTGTTTGTGACCCCATGGACTGCAGTCCACAGGGCCTCCCTGTCCTACACTATCCCCCAGAGTTTGCTCAAACTCATGTCCATTGAGTCAGTGATGCCATCCAACCATCTCCTCCTCTGTCATCCCCTTCTCCTCCTGCCCTCAATATTTCCCAGCATCAGGGTCTTTTCCAGTGAGTCAGCTCCTCGCATCAGGTCGCCAAAATATTGGAGCTTCAGTTTCAGCATCAGTCCTTCCAGTGAATATTCAGGACTGATTTCCTTTAGGATGGACTGGATGGATCTCCTTGCAGTCCAAGGGACTCTCAAGAGTCTTCTCCAACACCACTCTTGGAGCTTGAATTTGTTGAATGGGGAAGAGAATCCCTCAGCCTTGTTGGGAAAGGAGGATTAAAAGGACATAATGTCTGAGGAATGTGCAGTATATGACATGAGAAAATAGAGTTTATTCATTGATTCAACCAATGCTGAGTGCCTTCTGCACACTGGGTTGGAGGTGTTGGGATACAGCAGTGATCGAAACAAAAATCCCCACCCTCACAGAACTGTTGGTAGTAATGGCATTGGAGAAAGCCCTTGGCCTTGCGGGGAAGCCATTACTCACCTGGGAGGGGCGTGCTTCCTGCCAGGGGTGGGGAGGGGCCTTCAGCGCTCCCCGCCCTCTGCTGACACCTGCTGGAAGTTGAGGCCACAGCAGTTCCTCCTCTGCGGTTTATAACTGATCCGTTTTGGTTATCATGAATACTAACCACCTGGGGCTCCAACTTGATGGGGAGTAGGGGTGTGGGGGGACAGGGGTGGGGTATAGAGCCAGAGGGCGAGAGCAACCAACTCACCCTGGCTCTTCCCACATCCCACAGGGAGTCGATGCTGGAGGTTCCGGGGCCCCAAGCCGGTGTGGGGCTCCCCACAGCTGTGCCGGGCAGGGGGCCTGCCCCGCCACCCCGATGCTGCCTTCTTCTTCCCTCCTCTGCGCCGCCTCGTCCTCTTCAAAGGCACTCGCTACTATGTGCTGGCCCGAGAAGGGCTGCAGGTGGAGCCCTACTACCCCCGAGGCCTGCGGGACTGGGGCGGTGTCCCCGAGGAGGTCAGTGGCGCCCTGCCCAGGCCGGACGGCTCCATCATCTTCTTCAGAGACGACCGCTACTGGCGCCTCGACCAGGCCAAACTCCAGACAACCACCTCGGGCCGCTGGGCCACAGAGCTGCCCTGGATGGGCTGCTGGCATGCCAACTCGGGGGGCGCCCTGTTCTAAAGACGCCTCCCACCTCTTAGCGAGCGCCTTCATGGCCAATGTGTGTCCCCTGCCCCAAGGGCAGACAAGCCTCTGAGCCTCCCCGCAGAAGCCCAGGCAAGAAAGGTAGTCTGCATTTGTTCCCTGGAGGATGTGTTTGTGCTGTCAAGACATTGCATTCGGGATCTCATTTCCCAACCAGGCCTCAAACCCCTTTCCCCCTGCAGGGGAAGCGCGGAGTCTTAACCACTGGACCACCAGGGAAGTCCCGAGACATTGACCATTGTGGGATCAACTCAACGAGAAGCTAAAAAGGGTCCCAGACCCCATGGCCCTTTCCCCAGGGACTCATTCCTCCCCAGGCCTTGGGGATTTTGTCTCTGCCCCAAAGGTGCAGTTCCTGTCCCCGAGGCCACAGCACTGGACAACCAGGAAGGCTGCCAAACTCAGCAGAGAAGTTGGGACACTTTCCCAGACTGTTCCTTCCCCTCAGGACCTCCTGACTTGGTCCCTAGAGAACTATGTCTTATTTAATCAGAGGCCCTGCCTGCAGGAAGCTTGCTTGTATGGTTTGGGTACCAGAGTCTCAAACCTCAGGAGAGTCAGGACCCAGAACAAGGAGACCAATGCAGACCTGCTGGGCCCTGTTTTTTTTTTTTTGGGGGGGGGGTTGTTGGAATAAAGAGGTGCTCCCAGCGAGTGAGCAGGGGAGCAGCTTCCTTGGACCAGTGTCCAGTGAGAGCAGGTGGTCATGGATGCTGGGGAGGGGGCAACCATGTTCTTTTTCCTAGCCGGGCCCAGTGAGCTGTGCGTGTGTATAGTCCAGATGGGGAGAGGGGGCCTGCCGCTCTCTTCAAAAAGCAAAATGTCCTTCACCCACTCACCCTCCAGGCCAGATGGAGAACCCTGTGTGGCCGCAGGATGACAGGGGCCTCTCTGGAGGTCTGGCTGCTGAAGGCGCTGGGGGCCTCTGCAGACTGGGAGAGCACCGGTGCTCACAATGGCCCCGTTGTCCTGGCCACACACGAAGCATTCCAGGAGCTCCCGCTGGCCGGCCAAGAATAGCTGGGATTCCTGGAGAAGGACCCAGCTCCCCAGCCTCCCTGTCTTCAGTCTCGGCAGGCTTCTGGGCTAACTCTCTAGTCCTGCGCACTCCACACCTTCCAGGGCCTCGTCGGCACACACGTTGACCGCGGTCAGAGCGGCCTTCCCGCCGGAGGGGAGGAAGGTCCAACCAGCTTCAGCCCTCAGCTCCCAGTGGGCATTCCTGGCGCGGAGCCTGCCTTTTTTCTTCTCAGCGCGCAGTGGGGAGAATGGCCTTTGATTGCCCTTGGCTGCAAGGGCTTGGTTCCGCCCCGAGCTGCTGGGAGGAGGCTCTCCGCCTGCCCTTTTCCCTCTGGCTTGAACCCGGGGGAAGGGCAAGGAGGGTTGATCTTTATCACGCTCACCGGGGTCCTCGCCCCTCCTCTAGGCACTGACACTTGGATCAGAGGCTTTATTGGAGGATTTGAGGGGAGAGGCAAGTTTCCCAGAGGGGTTATTTACTTTAGGCGATGCCTCTGCCCACCGGGCCAGAAGGAACCTGAAATACCCAAGAGACAAGTGAGAGGGCTGTGGGCAGGGGACGGGAGTCAGGTGGGCGATGGGCACCGCGTGCTGACCGGGGAGGCGCTGTTGCAGGAACGGACCTCCAGGTGATGATGTTGGGCTCCGCACTGATGACAGGTGGGGCCGCCCCATCGGGGTGCGCCTGCTGGTCTGCTCCGAGAGAGGGCACCCCTGAAGGGAGGCTCTGCGGCACGTGATCGACGTCGGGGAAGAGAGGGGAGGGTTGCGGGCATTTGGGGTGGAGGCGAAGATGAACGGCTACAGAGGCAGGGAGTTGGGGGTGGGAGGGTTGGTGGCACTCAGGGGCCGCCGTGGGCAGGCCGCGTCTTCCCCAGATCCGGGTGCTCCAGAACGCAATGCGCCACGTAGCTCGGCGAGCTGTGCAAGTTCCTGCACTTCTTGCAGAAAAGGATCTCGCAGCGCGCGCAGCCCCCGCCGCGCGGCCGCCGCCGCCGCGTCTCCAGCACGCACGGCTCCTCGGGAGGGCTCCGCTTCCTGCGGGGGAGGACCGGGGCGCTCAGGGCACCGCGCCGCTTGCTCGCGCGGGGCGCCCCGGGCATCCCGCTCCCGCCGCGGGGCGCGCCCTCACCTGTCGGCCGGCGCGGCTAGGCCTCCGAGCAGCGCCAAGGGGCTGAACCAACCCCAGAAACCGCTCTCCGCGCGCCGCAGCAGCGCCACCTGCTGGGTGCTGGACTCCTGGCGCAGCGGGTAGTACGACACCGAGCCCCGCTCACGGCCCTCGCCGCCCTCCGCCTCACCGCCGGCCTTGGCCTCGCCCTCGGCCGCGCTCTCCTCCAGCGGCCTCTCCTCGTCCGACTCCGACTCCGACTCTGACTCCTCCTCCGCGGCTTCGGCCTCCGCCTCTGCCTCCCTGGCCCGGGGCTCCTCCAGCTCCTTCTTCCACAAGGGGGCCTTCGCGCCTGCACGGGTGTTGGGGGGTGGGGAGAGATCAGTGAAGGGCCCTCCCTGGTACCCTGACTGTGGCGCCCAACCCGATCCCCACCCCCCAAAAAAGGCAGGCGCCCGAAGGACATGCATGAGATGTGCGGGGCCAGCAAGATTCCAAGAGAAGGTTTCCAGAGTGTGCAGGATTTTCTGGGCAAAGAGGGGCCTGATTTCCTAGGTCCCTGAACTTCCCAGCTGAAGAAGGTTCGGGGCAAGTCTGGTCGCTTCTGTCAAGCTCCGTTTCCCCATCTGTAAAATGGAGAGGGAAAAGTGCCCATCTCAAGGGCTACTGAAAAGCAGGTATCAGATGGAGTCTGTGTGAAGCGCCTGGCCCAGGGCAGGGACGCGGGGCGGGGGAAGCCAGCAACAAGCAGGTGCCATGAGGCTTGAGCCCGGGAATGGTGGTTCATCACCCACTTCCTTCTAACTGGCCTCGGGGTGGGGACTGATGCCTGTGCAGCTGTCAATAATCAGGAAGTGCCCCGATTGGAATTTTAATAGGTGGTTATCTATATTTTGTTTTCTGCATGGAACGGGATTTCCTCCTTCAAAATGGGCCTTGCCTTAAGAAAGCCCAGCGTCACTTGCTGCGAAGGCAATGGCACCCCACTCCAGTACTCTTGCCTGGAAAATCCCATGGATGGAGGAGCCTGGTGGGCTGCAGTCCATGGGGTCGCGAAGAGTCAGACAGGACTGAGCGACTTCACTTTCACTTTTCACTTTCAGGCATTGGAGAAGGAAATGGCAACCCACTCCAGTGTTCTTGCCTAGAGAATCCCAGGGACGGGGGAGCCTGGTGGGCTGCCATCTATGGGGTCACACAGAGTCGGGCACGACTGAAGTGACTTAGCAGCAGCAGCAGCAGGCAGGCAGGAGAGCGCACAGCGCCTCTGCATGATTAGGAAAGGGTGCCTCTGATGCGCAGAAAAATCCAGAAAAGTGGCCGGTATGGTCGGACTAAGTGGAAATCCACCCTTACCCCCACACGCGCACCAGGAAGACTAATTAGGAAAAGGCCTCTATTCATCCTTCCAGGCTTGAACCCAACCTTGCCTGTCGGATTTCAGCCACCTCTGATTCCCCCCTTGCTGATGTTCAGGGCACAAACTCCACAATCCCAAGCAGCAGTCCTGGCAGGTGGGAAGTTCCTGGGCTGACCTGAGAGTAACCTACCAGGAGGTATCCACCACTCATTCAGCAGACACAGGCCCAGCCCTACCGTGTGCCCTGCGGTCTGCTGGATCTGGGGAGCTAGACTTGCAAGGGAAAAAAGGAGGAGGAGGGCAGGGAAGACACAGCTCCTGGGGTTTTCCCTAGAAAGGTCTAGAAAATTTTCCATTGATCCCTGCCCATCTTGTTTAAAGAGGTTGGAAACAAAGGGGAATGATAATAAAGTTAGTGTTCCAGTCCACATGTACTGAATACCAACTGCACGTAGCCACCTGGCTAACCACATCATACGTCCTGCTGCTTCCCGACACTGTCTGGTAGGTGATGAGGTAGGTAAGAGAGGGGCCTTTGAATTTCAACCAAGACTTCTGAAAGCTTTCCAAAAAGAAAGTTTTTTTTTTTCAGAGATTCTACCAGTTCTTGGTATTGCTATAGGTGGAGAACCAAGATCCACTGTCTTTTTTTTTTTTTCTGTCCAAGCCACAGTGGCTTGTGGGATATTAGTTCCCAGATCAGGGATCAAACCTGTGCCCCCTGCAGTGGAAGTACAGAGTCCTAACCACTCCAAGTTCCACTGTACTTTTATTTAGGAAAACACACTTAGACTTCTGGCTGTGAAAGGCCAGAGCTAGAGCGCAGCCAGGAAGGGGTGCTGGGGACATGTGGGAAAGGATGAGGAATTAGAGAGGGAGGGTGGAGCTTTGGGGGCCAGGCTGTGGAGTTTGAACTCTGTCCTTCAGCAGTTGGGGAGCCTCTGGACATTTTGACACAGGGATGTGCTCAGAGCATCCTTCAGGATGTTTCCTCTGACAGAAGGAGACAGACAGAGACCCACGTAGGAGTCATTACAGTGGTCCAGGCCAGAGAAGACAAAGATCCGAACAGCAGCAGATGAAGATGTGAGAGAAGATGTCAGAAATATTCAGAAGAGAGAGAGGAGAGGGCTTGTATATGGATGGGTAACTGAGAAAACTTCTACTCTGGGGTTGCCATGGTGATGAGCTTGTTGATCCATCCTGGGGTCGAGAGACCCGTCCTCCAGCTCCACTCACCATGTTTATCCATTCTCCCCAAAGTCGTGCTGCCCTCTTTCCCTGATTAGGCAGAGGGATGGGACAGAGTTGCCATAGAGCTTGGTCTGGTCTCTAGGGCCTCTGCTGGATTACAAGGGGGCGGGGCTAGAGTCTCACCTGCCAATAGGATTCCACCCGCAGACTAACTGCCTTTTCTAGAACTTCCATCCCAAACCCTACCTTCTCTCTTGGGAAGGTATTAAAGGGGGCAGAGAGTAACTTTGGGGCTTCCCAAGTGGCACTAGTGGTAAAGGACCCACCTGCCAATGCAGGAGACATAATGGGTTCGATCCCTGGGTCGGGAAGATCTCCTGGAGGAGGGCACAGCAACCCACTCCAGTATTCTTGCCTGGAGAATCCCATGGACAGGGGAGTCTGGTGGGCTACATACAGTCCATAGGGTTGCAAAGAGTCGGACACAACTGAAGTGACTTAGCACACAGGCACAGAGGGACTTTGGCCCCCCATAGACTGGGGTCAATTCCCAGCTCTACCACATAAATGTAAACTCTGAGTGTTAGTGAGTTATCTTTCTGACCCTCTGTCTCTCTTTCTGTATGTCAGAGCCGTGCAGTACAGACTTTACCTGGCCCACTGAAAACACGTAAAGCATTATGTCTACTGGCATCACTATTTTCTCCCCTTCCCTTTCAGTTCAGTCCCCATCTTTCCTCCTCCCTGCTTCCCACCCCACCCACCTCCAGCTCACTGCCTTAGCTCCAAGGAGCAGAGGACACGGTGTCAAGTTATAGGAAGCAGGGCTCAGGTAAGACCCAGGGGTAGCTTCTGGATGTTCGGTATATGTGTGAGAGCTGGGGCTCAGGAAAGGAATAAAATTGTAGAAACTTGGGGAAACTCCTTCATTGCTTGGCCTGACAGTGGGGTGTTTTGGCAGAGTCAGTGGTATTCAGAGGGGCAGAGGATGCAAACCCAGGTCTGGAGAGCCTCCGTCTGATGTGATACAGTTGCTGGAGTCAAGAAGATCCCAGTCTGTTAGGGGAACATGACATGGTGCTCCGTCCAGGTCTGAAGTGGGGGCATGGGTCTCTTCCTTCAGGCATCTCCCAGTTTGGTGGGATATAGAGCAAAGAGGGCAGACCAGCCTCCAAGAATCTCGTGGGGGTAACACTGTGAAGAACCGTAAAGAATCTAAAATTTTACCCTATGTGCAAGCTAGCAAGTTAGCACACTGTATTTTCCTAGGTGCTGCCAAAACACGGGAGACTCTTGAGTTAGAGATAAAAGACCTCATTACTGACGACGCAGCAGCATTGGGATACCTGTGTCATCTTCTCTTGGCCCCTGTCCCATGGGTGCTAGGTAGTACCTGCATATGTAGTGGCTTGCATTGTAAGAGGAACCCTGAGCTTAGGGAACCCTAATTCTTTTTATACTGGATAGTAACCAAACCTGTTTTTTGCTCTGGAAAAAGACACTGTATCTTCCAAGGTTTTTCACTATATAAACACCTTTGAAACACCTCTGCAAAAAATAGGAAAGACCCATGGAGAATGCTCTCCTCCCCAAACCTGAATATCCTTACATTTTCTAAAGGAGCTTATAGCCACCTTGGTTCTCTTTTTAAAATTTATTATTTATGGCTGCGCTGGGTCTTTGTTGCTACACCCAGGCTTTCTTTAGTTGCAGCAAGTGGGGGGCTACTCTTCCTTGCAGAGCAGGAGCTTCTCGTTGCAGTGACTTCTCTTGTTGCAGAGCACAGGCTTCGGTAGTTTGGCATGCTGGCTTAGTTGCCCCGCAGCATGGAGGATCTTAGTTCACAGACCAGGGATTGAACGTATGTCCCCTGCATTGGCATTGGCAGAAAAATTCCTAACCACTGGACCGCCAGGGAAGCCCCTAGCCACTTTGGTTCTTGATGGGACATTTCAAAAGCTTACTCTGTCCAATTTAAATGGCTTCATAGAATGGCTGGAAGACTTGACAGGTTCTCTCTTTGGGGCTGGGCCCATCTTCCCTAACTTCAAGAAAACTCTATCCATGAATAATACCTAAACAAGATAGGATCCTTTTAGCAAGAAGGGAAACAGCTCCTCTGTCTCGGGGGTAACCAGCCTCTAGAATGGCTCCCAATGACCCCTGTTGCCTGGTATTCCCTCTGATGTAGCCCCTTCCCATATGAAATAAGGCCAACCTGTGTCATTGATAGGATGTTGTGGGAATTGACAGAGTGTGACTTTCAAGGCTATGTAATAAAAGACCCTGTGTCTTCTGTCTTGCTCTCTGGAGAAAGCCCACTGCCATGTCATGAGGACGCTCAGCCAACCCCACGGAAAGGTCCATCCATCCATGTACTGAGGAACGCAGGCCTCCTGCCAGCTTCAGTTTTCTTGTTTCCTCATCCATGAAATGGGTACAACCATCATTATCTTGACGCCTTTAGAAGGTAACTGAAAGAAAATTACTTTCCAAAAGGTAAAGCAAAGCCCTACATAGAGACCCTATTTCCCCTCTTCCTCATATTCCACCTCTCATTGCTATTCCTGGGATATACCAAGTATCCGCCTGCCTGGAGTGTTTTTGGGTTGTGTGTTTGTCACAGCACAAGGCTTCAGGATCTTAGTTCCCCAAGCAGGGATTGAACCCTGGGCCCCTACAGAGAAAGTGCTGACTTCTAACCACTGCACCTCCAGGGAATTCCCCCACCTGGAGCGTTTGCCCTGGCTGTTCCTTCTGCCAGGCTGCCCTTCCAGCAGACATCTTCAGGGCTTGCTTCCTCACTTCTCTCAGGTCCCTGCTCAAATATCACCATATCAGTGAAGTCTTTCCCAGCCACCTTACAGAAAATCCCCCAGCCCCACCCCGTCTCCTGGAGCCCTTCTGTTTTCTCCCTGGTATGTATCACCATCTGACTCACTACAGACTCATTTGTTTATCTGTCATCCATCACCCACCATCATGTAAGCAGCCTCCGTGAGGATGGGGGCTACCTGAAAAGTGAAAGTGTGAGTGGCTCAGTCTGACTCTTTGAGACCCCATGGACTATAGCCTGCCAGGCTCCTCAGTCTCCAGACAAGAACACTGGTATGGATAGCCGTTCCCTTCTCTAGGGGGTCTTCCTGACCCAGGGACCGAACCCGGGTCTCCCGCATTGCAGGCAGATTCTTTACTGTTTGAGCCACAAGGGAAGCCCCTACAGCTACATCCTCACGCACTATAATAGCGCATGGCACACAGTAGGTCTGCAGGATGTATTTGTTGAATGCATGCATCCCTGTGGCCATGGAGGAGGAACTATGATTGACCGCCTGCTCTGGAGGAATCATGTGGGTAGAGTAGGGGATGGAGCCGGTTCTCCAGAGAAGGCGGGGATCATGGCACACAGCCAGAGCTGCTGGGAGAATCAGTGAAGCTGGGACCCCTCAGTCCTGACAGTCGGAGACTTCTCACATCCACGAATCCTCTCTTCCTCACAACGCCCCAGAGAGGGAGGTATTATTATTCCCATTTTACAGTTGAGGCAAACAAAGGCACAGATAAGACAGATAGTATGTGAAGGGGGGATTCAGGAAAGAGTCCAAGGCCAGACTCTTGGCTCTGAACTCTATGGCTGCATCTATTTCACCCCTAAATGGCAGTGCTCACTGAACTCGGAGAGGCATGGCGCCCACTGGCCCTGCTCCCCTCCTCCCATTCCCCAAAACCCTCCACCGGGGTTGACCAAGTGAGTGATAAGCCAGTCCCAGCTTCTTCTTGGCTTCTTGGGCCCCAGGGCAGCCGATGCTGGGAAGGGTTAAAAAGGAGTGTTTGTAGCAGCCGCTGGTCTCCTAGGAGAGGAAAGCAAAGTGGAGAGGCCGACAGACAGCCAGACTCCAGGCCGGCTGGTGGGGGGTGGGAGGCAGCTAGTGTGGCCTGTCCGGCCCTGGGGGGGGAGAGAGGAGTGTCTTCCCCTCCATCTGTCCTGGGAGCCGGCGACCTCTGAGCAGACTGGGCAGCTGGGGCGTGAGGCCTCTGCAGGGCTAGCAAGTAGGAAAGTTCTGGCAGGGACTGAAGAATGTGGGGGGGTGGGGGCCCGGCTTGGCCCAGCCCACTGCCGATGGTGGCGGTGGCCAAAGGCAGAGGCGAGTAGCAGAGCCATCCCAGACTCTCAGAGGGTGGAAGGGGACCCCTGAGTCAGGGGGAACCTGCCGAGACCCCACAGGTGACAGGAGTGAAGACGCAGCCACGGCAGAGTGGAGGTGCCCGGCCCAGCCATGCCCCAGCCCCGGGCCAGCAGGAGGAGACCTGGGACCCCCGGGCCTCGGGTGAGCAGCATCCAGCCCTTTAAGTCCAGCGAGCAGTACCTAGAAGCCATGAAGGAGGACCTGGCCGAGTGGCTTCGGGATCTCTACGGAGTGGACATCAGCGCAGCCAACTTCCTGCAGGTGCTGGAGACAGGCCTGGTGCTGTGCCAGCATGCCAACGCCATCACTGAGGCCGCCCTGGCCTTCCTGGCTGAGACACCTGACCAAGCCCAGAGGCTTCCTCTGCCCCGGGCTGGGGTTTCCTATAATGAGGCTGCCCAGCCTCGCACTTTCCAGGCCCGGGACAACATCTCCAACTTCATCCATTGGTGTCGCAAGGAGATGGGCATCCAAGGTAATCCCCCTGTGTTCCCCCACCTCCAAGACCCTTCTCCTGCCAGGCATCCATCTCCTCTCTGAGGCTCAAGCTGTCAGGGGTCAGGGGTACTCCTTCCAGATTTGCCTTGGGCCAGCTCCTCATTCCTTTTCATGCTTCAGTTTCCCTATCTCATAGTAAATCCCCAGTAAATCAATGCGTTAAATGAATGATTCGAGCACCTGTCTCTTTGGGGTCACGCACAGGGCTGGGCAGTGAGTGCTGAGAGGCTGAGAACCTATCAGAGCTAAAAGAAGTTGTGGCCCGAGAGAGACAGCTGAGAAGCATAAATTACAGCCCAACTGATAGAAACTCAAGTAGAGCTTCTGTGCCGGGGAGATGGGAGGAAATAGTCACCTGATGAGGCCTAGAAAAACCCAATAGAGGATGGAGATTTGAGCTGAGTCTTCGGGAATAAATAGAAATGTGGGGGGCAGGGAGTTCTAGGCAGAGGGGGCATGGAGAAGGCATGTGTTTGGGCTGCGGTGGAGTGGGGAGGAGGCAAGTGGACCCCAGCCAGTCTTCCTGGGGCTTGCGGGACTCAGGGAGTGACATATCAGCCTTCCTCATCACCTTGGCCCTGAACCCAGTGGCAGGGATGAACCTGAATACTCACCACCCTCCAGCCTTTGGCGGTGGGGATGGGGCGGTGGGGAGGGGGCGTCAGGCCCCGCCCACTAGCTGGTGGCCGCAACAGTATGGAGCAGGCTTGCAGCCTTGATAAAGGCTAGTGTTTTATCGGGCACTTAACCACAGGCCAGACATTGCCTGCAGTCATATAGCTATCCCCACCACAACCCCATGAAACAGACAGCATCCCCATTTTACAGAAGAGGAGACTGAGGCTGGGACTAGCCCAAGGTCATACAGCCAGTGGGTGGGACCGTCAGGATTCCAAGCTGGCAGCCAGACTCCGGAGCCTGTACTCCATCCTGCCAGGTTATGCATGGGCTGGGGGTTGAGTCTGGGGTGCCTGGTGGTTACTGGAAGTGAGAGACCTGGGTGCTTCTTCCTGCTGAACCCATCCTGGCAGACAGAGCAGAGAGAAGGGCAGGTGGAACTGGGTTCCTTCTCTTGGCTGCGTCCCCTCTTCCTGCCCCCACCTCTCTTATTAGGCAGCCACCTGCTCTGTGCTCTGTACCCGAGCAATTCTGCCCCGACCCCTCCGAGGGGCTGGCCTGACGCCAAGATCCTGAGACGCTAACCCCCATCCCAAGCCTGCTTCCCCCCTTCCCGGGGTCCAGGGTGGTCCCAGGGCTCTCCCACGCGCAGCGCTCTCTCCAGGGAGGTCAGCAGGGGGCTCAGGCTGCCTACCCTCCTCTCGCCCCGGGCCAGAGGTGCTGATGTTCGAGACGGAGGATCTGGTGTTGCGCAAGAACGTGAAGAACGTGGTCCTGTGCCTGCTGGAGCTGGGCCGCCGGGCCTGGCGCTTCGGCGTCGCGGCACCCACCCTGGTGCGGCTGGAGGAGGAGATCGAGGAGGAGCTTTGGCTGGAGCGGGCCCTGCCCCCGCCCAAGCCCCCGCCGCCGGCGCCCCCTGAGCGACGGCCCTGTCACTCCCGCGACCTGGACCAGCTGGTGAGGACTTGGGCACGCCCCGGGCCCCGCCCCCTCGCCCCCCGCCCCAGCCAGCCACCCCCTTCCTGAGCTCCAGGCCCCACCCCGACACTCCCCGACCCCGTGGTTTTTAGTTAAATCGTGTCCACTCTGAGCCGCCACCCTCGTCGTTTTCATTAGGAATCCAGCACCCTACACCTCTCTCGTTTAAACCCCGTGGGCCGGTGGTTACAAAGGCAGACGCCAGCACCCTCTCTGACTGCTGGGTTCAAGTCTTAGTTCACTGCTTTGCGGCTCTGTGACTTTGGGGCAGATTATTTGCCCTCTCCTCTCTGTGCCTCGGTTCCCTTTTCTGTACCGTGGGGATGTAGCTTTCCCATGCCTACCTTCCATGACCGCTGTGGGTCTTAGGTGAGCCAGTGCACGGCAAGCGCTCGGCCTGTGTCCCGCACAGCGGGTCCTGGGGTGGGAGTGAACTGGGAGCGACTATCCACTCCCACCACCAAGAAATCGAGCTCAGGGAAGTTTCTTCACCTGCCCAAGGTCTATAGTGCGGGGGAGGCAGTCAGATCCCAAGGTCCGCCTTAACCATCACACTCCTCGGCCCCTGTTGGCTGACCCAGGAGAGCGCTGAGCCGTAGGTCACCACTCAAGGTCTTGTTCTCCTTGAGTGATTAAACGCCTTCTCTGCTTGCTTGTCAGCCCCTAGTCCTGACTCTGCAGAAGCCTTGGGGCTGGGGGCTGGGGACAGGCAGGCGGCCCATTGAGCTTGACCCAGAGTGCAAGGGCGCTTGGGTCCCTGGGCAGAGGGGAGGGCTGAACCCAGTGCCCACCGCCCGCAGGTTCAGAGCCTGGTGAGCCACTGCACCTGCCCGATTCAGTTCTCCATGGTCAAGGTGTCGGAGGGGAAGTACCGCGTGGGAGAGTCCAACACCCTTATCTTCATCCGGGTAAATTGTGGGAGGGGAGGTGGAAGGAGCCCAGGGGGTCAGCAGGATCAGGAGTCCTGCGGTGGGACTTTATCTAGGCCTGAAGGTGAGGAAAGGAGATCACCATCCACCTCTAGCTATCCATCAGAAGGCTTTCCCTCTCTCCCTCTGGAAATTCCAGAAGATTCCTGGCAAAGTTGGCAAGCATGTCCCCCGCTCCTATTAGGGCAGTTAGAAACAGCCCCCACCCCCATCTACCTCTGCCTCAGCCTAGTTCAGAGGGGGGGTCTTCAGGCAGAAGTGGGGGTGAAGGGTACGCCCACTTTTCCACCCACAGGCTTGGTCACAGCAAGGGGCCTGAGACTCACCCCCCCTACCAAGTCTGTGCTCCCTGTATGGCCAGCCGTGGGCCACCGCTCACATGCAGCTTCTGAGCACGGGGTTCTGATGCTAGTACAGGTCTGACCTGTGCCCCCCTCGAGCCCCCTGCCCATACCTGGCCCCCTCACCAGTAAGAGCCTGTGCCCAGGGGCGCAGCTGAGACTTCTCGCTGGGCCAGGCCGCCCATGGGGGCAGAGCCAGCTCCCCGGCCCTCGCCCCACAGCCTGAGCTAAGAGCCCTGTGAAGTAGGTGGGGAAGGACTGTGGTGCCTTGTTTCCTCTGAGGAAGTGGAGGCCTGAAGAGACTACATGACTGTGACCGGGAGTGAGGCCAGGACTCCCTCGAACTCTTTAAACACACACACCACAGAGCAAAGCCAGGGCCCGTTTCTGATACAAACAGGTGCAGGTCTGAACCCCTTCACGGTGAAGAGAGAGACGAGAGTCCAGGGCCAGACGACCCAATGCTCGTGAGGTCCTGTGTCTCTCTGTGGGGCAACCTGCCATTCGTCAGCTTGGCTTCCACCCTTGACAACATGTGTGATTTGATGCCAGTCACAGGAGGGTCTTGGGCTGCAACCACACACGTGTGTGTGTACATGGATGCGAGCTAGGGCTGAAGGCCCGCAGGCTGGTCCAGGGAGAGGGGACAAACTCACTCTGCCCTCCACCCCACCCTTGCCCCCTGCAGATCCTCCGGAACCACGTGATGGTGCGTGTGGGGGGCGGCTGGGACACACTCGGTCACTATCTGGACAAACATGACCCCTGCCGGTGCACGTCCCTCTGTGAGTCCCCTGGGAGCCCCTTCCCTGTGACTCTGGGTTGGGAGGCCAGGAGCAGAGGCGGGAGGTAGATCTGATCTCCAGGGGCAAGAGGTGCACCAGGAGATGGAGAAAGACACCGTAGAAGGTACCAGTGTGGGCAGCCATAGTGTAGTACCAGTTTACACCACAAGATGACGCCAAAGCCAAACACTCAGAATCAGCATTTGGTCACTGGTGCACGACGCCTGGGTTTAGGTTTGGTTCTGATGGAGGCACCAAGCATGACTTGGAAGGGTCTTTAGTCTTCCCTTAATCTCCATCAGCACCTCAAGACATCCCAAATAAGCATGCAATCTAAGTAAAGGATGTGAACTTGCAATACAAATGCAGCTTTCAGCAAGTCCCCCACCTGGGCCCTCCAACCAGATTTCATGCCCTAAACTCCTCCCGTGAGGAAAATTCTGGTGTTATCACTGTCCCAGTGGGTCCCAGTGTCTCTAATGTGGGATTCAGGGTGGGGAGCAGCTGGGGAGGGAACTGTGGACCCCATCAGCAGTTTAACCCTTTCCTCCTCTCCTCTCTCTGGGGGCTATGTTGGTAGCACACAAGACAGGCAGCTTCCTGCAGCCCCCTGCCCACCCTGTGCAGCACGAAGTGAGGGTGCAGGACGGGCCCTCGCAGCCCCAGCCTACGATGACCATCAGCCGCTCCCAGAGCCCACTGCCCCCCGTGGACTGGAAGACATATACCTCTTCAGGTCGAAAGCTGAGGACCCCTGCTGTCTCCTCCCCCAGACCCCAGCGTGAACAAAGAGCCGGGCCAGGGGTCCACAGAGAAACAGCACCATTGCTGAGGTACTGGGGAGGGACAGGGCAGGGCCCTTTCCTGATTTGGAGTCCACACCCCCAGAGGCCACCCCAACTCAAGATAAGGGGAGCAGGACTCTCAGCAGTGCGCCATCCCAGCAGGACCTCAGGTGTTCAGAACCAAAAAAAAGCACCCAGTACCTTTAGGATCATCTAGTTACATTATACATCATCCCATTTCACAGATGAGGAGGCTGAGGCCCATAAAGGGAAGAGACTTACCCAAGACCTGTCTATCTATTTCATGGCACAGCAGAAACAAAGACCCTCTCCACCCAAAACTGCTGACCTATAGTCATGGGATCTGAAGCAACCTGGGGCCCAGACCAGGCTTCTTTCTGCCGGTTCCCCAAGGAATGGGGTGGGGGGAACAGGCTTAAACAGTATCTGCTCTAAGGAAGCATCTCTGGCAGTCATGGGGGAGAGGGAGTGTCTACTTCATTCAACATGAAGTCTGACCCCCCCGGGAGTTCTGGCTGGGAGAAGGCGATCCCTTCCCAGAGCCAGGGGACTGGATTACAAGACCCTGCAGTTTATGATTCATCCTTTCAGGTGCCAGGAGAAGTCTCTCGCCCCATCTCAGAGGCAGCTGCCAGCTGGGGACAACCTGCCCAGGCCCCAGTCCTCACCCACTCCCAGGGACCAAGACCCACCGTGTACCTCCTTGGGGAAGAGGGAGGAGAGACACCCCCCTGAACCCCCCCGGGGGAGGACTCCCACATCTTCGGTTCATGAGAGGACAGACAGCCGGGGAACTCATGCCAGGACCCCCACTCCCCAGAGAGTCCGAGCCCCCGAGGCCACCGCCAAAGGGACACCAGCAAGAGGACTGTCTCCCCTGCCTCGTTCTCCCAGCCCAGCCAAGCCCGTGGGCCCCAGGCAACCACCCTGGGGTGAGGTCGAGGGTGCTTCCTCGCAGCTCAGGGAGCCAGCACCTGTCTGCTCTCCACCCCTTGTCAAAGGATCCACCAAGATCCCTGTCCAGTTGCCCCCAGCATGCCCCCCAACTCCGGGAAGAGGCTTTGCAGGAACTGTAAGTGGAGGTCCCAGCACAGAACTGAAGAGAGGCCCCCTTCCATTAAGGGCCACCAGTGACCTGTCTGGGTCCAGACATGAGCACTGTTCTGTGGAAGAGGGGCAGGAGGACCTGAAGCTGGACGTCCAGGTGACAGCGGAGGCTGGAGGGCCTTGGGGCCTGGGCCCACAGCACCGGGAGGGGAGGTGCACCCCCTTGCCATCGGGCAGAACCAAGGAACAAGGCATCCATCATGGCCTTGAGGAGGAGCTTCCAACCAACATGAAGCTGCTAGGAATGGCGGGTGCCCGCCCCCAGGGCACTGGGTCTGTAGTCATTCCTCGCAGTGGGGTCTACGTGCCCAGTCTGGGTGGGTGGTGGCCTGACCCTGGGGGTCTTTATGACAAAGTCATCCAAGAGCTGATTCAGGACCCCCCACCCCTCCTTAAAGTGGACCTGGGAGCCTGGAAGGCAGCCCCTCCAGGCTCCCCTACGCCAGCTGTAACTGCAGGCCCAGGAAGCCTCAAAGGGAAATTGAGAGCCCAAGAGAGTGGGCTGAGGACAGTGGCAAACCCCAGTGCCAAGGGCATCAGCACAAAGGCCCAAGGGGGACAGGACTGCTCAGCCCCTACAGTGTCTGCCAGCCCAGAATCCCTCACACTTTCACCCTCTGACCCCAGTTCCGAGAGAGCCAAGGCATGTCCAACCAAGGGCAAGAGAACACTTAGGAAGCCCCAGAGAATCCCATCCATCTACAAGCTGAAGCTGAGGCCCAGGATTCGGCCCCGGAGAGATCACAGGCCTGAGAAGCGGCCATCACGGATCCCCAAGCCATTGACCTGCCTGCCCCTGGGTCCAGTCAGGGCACCCCTCAAAGGCAGGCTGGTGAGAGCAGCACTGGGCAGTAAGGGAGGGGAGGCAGCCCTGGTGGATGGAGCCTCGGCAGGGGAGGAGGAGGACAGAGAGGAGAGGAAAGAGCCAGCCGCCTCACTGGAAAGTGGCTCCCCACCTTCGGAGGGCCAGGGGCCCTGGCAGCTCGATCCAGTCCCCCTCTCACCTGAGGAGGAGTCCTGGGTCTGAGAAGATGCTTTCTTCCCTGACCCCGAGGAGGGAAGTGAAAAGATGCCCACGCACTCCCAACTGCAGGAACAAAAGGGAAGGTCCCTCCCCTCAATACAGGGTCTTGGTCAGGAGAGGTTAGAAAGCAAAGAGACTCCATCTGCTCATTTGAGCAGAAAGGCAATCCATGAGTCTCGATCCAACTCCAGGATGGTGGGGCTACCCTCTCCCAAAACAGCTCCCCCAATTCCTGCACCCTCTTCTCTGGCCAGGCCCACTTCCACAACTCTTATGTTATTAAACATGAGAGGGTCTGCCCCTGAACCCCCAAGTCTTGAATCCACTCTATGACTGTGGTGATGCAGAAAGGTGTAGCAGCATTTTTCCCATTGGGGGGTGGTGGGGGAGGTAGGAGGGAGCTAGGGGGTGAGAGACGCTTCGCCTTTGGAGGTTCAGCCAACCTTGCCAGACAGCCCTTCTTTCCCAGAGCAGTTGTTGCATCAGCACCATGGACAGGGACAAGGTTGCCCCATACAGGCTCCTGTGGGGCTTGGCTCTAGTGGTAAAGAATCCTCCTGACAACGCAGGAGATTAAGGGATATAGGTTCAATTCCTGGGTCTGGAAGATCCCTTGGAGTAGGGAATGGCAATCCAGTCCAGTATCCTTGTCTGGAGAATCCTATGCACAGAAGAACCTAGTGGGCTACAGTCCACAGGGTCACAGAGTACAACACGACAGAAGCAACTTAGCACTTAGCAGGCGTGACTTCAAAACTCTACCCTGGTGGTTGGCAGCTGAGATCACTGAGTCAAGAGGGATGGTTGAGAGCATTCTTTAACACACCTACACCCCTTGAGTTAGCACCTCAACCCTGAGTGGGAGGAAGACACAAAACCAGAAGCTGGGCCTGAGTCCACTTATGAAAGTTTTCCCAAGAAGGTGGCAGAATGTTATCCTCTCAGTGGTTTTGATCAGTTGGAGGGTTCCAAGGCAGGGTAGATGGAGAGAGATGAGTCCCCGCTCTCCCTTTCCCTTTGTTCTCCTGGTTGACTCGGGCTTTAGGACTGAGGCCACCTCATCACCTGGAGCTCAGAAGGCAGACCCCGTAGGGAGCCCCTTCGTCCCCACGGCAGGAACTGAGCCAACACTTTGGTACAGAAACGAGGGAAAACACTCCCTGATTTTTAATCTGACTTCCGATCACAGCGCAATGGGCGTCACACACTCTTCCAGACCCTGTGGTGGGAAACCCTGGGGAGGGAGGGGGCAGGGAGGAGGACAGCGACTCAGAATGGGAGCAGAAGGAATAAAAATCAAAGATCTGGGGTGTAGTGGGAGGGTGGGTAAGGGGGGGGCGGCCAGGTGATACATTCCAACTGCTCCAGTGGGGGCCAGCCAGAGGCCTGGGTCCCTCACCCTCACTTTAGGTGCCCCGGAGTGGGGGTAACGGCAGCAGGGCAGGTGAGATGCTGCCCTCCCTCACCCATGCCCCTGGTGAGTCAGAGGGCAAGGATGTAGGGGAGAAAGGGGGCAGCCCCTCTTCTTTACCCTCCCAGCCACTCCAAGGTGTGGGGGAGGGGAGCCACCTCCTCTGCTTCAGAGGGAGGCTCAGAGAGGGAAGGTCACTTGCCCAAAGTCACGCAGCACAGCAGGGACCGGAACCCTGATACTGGACCGCCCAAAGTCAGGGCAGTCACGGTGGAGCTGCGTTAGCCCCAGAGAGCGGAGAGGGCATCACCTGGGGAAGTGGAAGGAAGAATCAAAGCTTCCCTCTCACACTGGATCTGGATGATAAGTTTGCCACCCATGACCCCGTCCCCAGACTCCTCTCCATCACCACCCTGGGCTACCTGGTGTCCTGGTCTGTATGCCACAGCTTGGCTACCTCGGAGCTAGCTTGTTCTGTCTCTCTCCTAACAAGGGACCTCATTATCTTCCCACCAGAGCAGGGCTGAGGGCTCAGCCTCAAGACCTTGGCCTGGAGGCAGGGGAGCTCACACCATTTCTCCCGCCCTCCAAGTCCCCCAGTAATCTCCTCACGCCACTCCCAGTGTCTTCGTTTCTTTTGTTATTTCTAAGTCGGTACAAAACTGACAGTGATCAGCTCTGGTGACGAGAGGTAGAAACTGGCCAGGCAGCTGGAGAAAACGGGGCGCTTTGGGTCAGGGCGTAGTGTCATCAGGTGTTGGGACAAGGGGGCATCAGATCCCAAGGGCCGCCATCTGGGGGTAAGGATGCCAGCATTATCGCCCCCAAGCACGGGAGCAGGGGGGTGCATAATTCTTTCTGTGGCTCTGCCCCTTCCCAGATTAATCAGGGTAGTCTGAGATTCAAGGCAGGGAGGGTCTGGGGCAGTCAGCTTGGGGTCAGATGGGGAAATAAGAATCTTCGCTGAAATAACCTGACTGCCCCCCCACCCCGCCCACCACCAGCCCCTCCCCCAACACCCCCCATCTGGCAGACCACCCAACCCAGAAGGGAATACAGGGCTGAAGCTGGCATCATGTAAATAAATCTATCATTTGGGGCATTCCCTCTCCACATTCTGTCAAGAAGAAAAAAAAAATTTTTTTTTAACCCAGGGGGTGAGCTGGCTTTAGGGTCAGGAAGAGGGTGAGGGGCACCCGGCAGGGACGGACCATCGAGTTAAGGCTGGAAGGTAGGTTGTTGTGTCTCTGGGGGGGCTGTTGGGCGGGGAGGTCTCCCTGGAAGGGGGAGAGCTCAGCCTTCTCCCCCTGACGGACCTTAGGACCTCAACCCTCGGACCCCAGTTGTGGTCCGTGGGCCACCCGCATCTCTCTGCCCTGTGCCGGTGATGCTGACGGTCAGAAGGCTGGCCTCACCAAGAAGCTGCCAGGATCCGCGACAAGGGGATGGACGAAATGAGAGCCCTGTGAACGAAGCTGGAAGGTGGAGAGGGTGGGGAACCAACAGACGCGTGGGCGGACAGACAGACAGACACGGGGAAAGACGACGCGGAGCGATGACAAGACACCACACACACTCTCTGGAGAAGACGGGTGTGTGTAGGGGGTGGGGGGGGTCCGGCCAAGGCAGCACCACCCCACCCCCACCCTGCGTGTCCCGCGCGCACCGTGATCCCGGAGGGCGGGGCGCCTCTGGGGCCGGGCCGGGAACCGCAGGAACTACAGCACTAGAAGCGGCCGTCCCGGGGCGGACAGGCGCGGGAGTGGGGACGGGGCGCTGACGGAGACACCCTCTCGCCGCCCTCGGCCTCTCTCCCCCCACCGGGGGGAGGTGCGTGGCTGCGGGGGCGTCTCAGGCCCCACACTGGGCCGTCGGAGTTGTCCTCCCGCCCCGCGCCCAGCCGCATCACATGACGGCGCAGCGGTTGCGGCGCAGCGCGCCCTGGAAGCGCAGGGCGGCGTGCACGTGCTTGCAGCGCGCGCAGCCCACGCTCTTGAGCAGCTCGCTGAAGAGCAGCAGGATGTGCCAGTTGTACTTGGCCGAGCACTCCACGTAGCCGCACTTCCAGGTCTTGCGCACCAGGTGGGACACGTTCCAGCGCGGGATCACGCGTCCGCGCTGCAGGTCCCGCTTGTTGCCCACGATGATGATGGGCGTCTCCGAGGTGCCGATCACCCTGCGGGGCGAGGTGGGAAGCCCGCTCAGCACCCCACCATCTCTCGTCTCACAACCCCCGGACCTAAGGTAGGGTGGGCTGTGCCTGATCCCTGTTAACTGCTACCATCCCTCCGTTCCAGGCGCAGCGCTATGACTGGCTTAAAAAAGATAGGTTATTTATGTTCTCCGCGGGACTTCCCGGTGGCCCAGTGTTGTTAAGACTCCCGCTCCCAATGCAGGGGCATGGGTTCGATCCCTGGTGGGGAAACTTACATCCAGCATGCTGCGGAGCATTTATAATAATAATGTTCTCCCCATTGTACAGACGAGGAAACTGAGGCTGGCTTAGTTATGCAGCCCTGGAAGTCTCCTTCCCGGAGCCTCTGATCTTAACTACTGCACTGGACTAGCCAGCCCATGGTAAGGGTCCCAAAAGGGGTTAATAGAAACAGGGACAGCAAAATGGCTTGAGTGTGTGTTTAACTGTGTGTGTGAGAACCAGAGGCACTTGACCCGCCCCCCCTCCCGCACCCTTTTCACGGGAAGCGGCTGGCACAGGGGCATCCACTTAAGTGGCATTGGGGTGTATCTCAGCCCCTCACCTTGTCTCTAGGATCTGCTGGCGGATGGTCTTGACGTACTCAAAGCTGTCAAAGCAGCAGATGTCGTAGACCAGGATGTAGGCGTGGACACTCCGGAGTCCCCTGCAGCAGGTGTCTGCCCATTCCTGCAACACCCCCAACCACAGCAAGGTCAGGGCAGCCATGAGGGCTCCCTGTGCCCCCTGCCACCTCCAGCGATATGCAGCACTCTCAGCTGCCACTGCACCTTAAACCTTCCACACTCACCTGTCTCCAGGAGGCCAGGCCCCGGGCAGAATCCAAGTGCTCAGTGCTACACCTTCCCCACCTCCAAGCCAGGATAGATCAGCTCACACTGTCTGACTTCCAGGGCCACCATCTGTCCCATGCATGCCTGGAGCTGAGTTCTGTCTGGTCCCATTTTGTGCCCCAATCTATCCATCCAGTCCTTTGTTCGATTACATTTATTAAATGCCTTTAAGAGCCCAGCCTTGAGCTAGTTGGACCTGTTGAAATCCTGTCTCCCCAGGCCTCAGCACAGATGCCGCCTCCTCCTCCAAGAACCCTTCCTGCAAGTAAAGGACTATTCTTTTCATCATCTATGTTCTTAGAACAGCTGCATGATACCTTGGTCAGAGCAATAGCTCTGTACCTTCTCCATCCCCAAGTCCCCCATTCTGTTGTGAGCTCCTGAGAGGACCAGAACCCAGCTTTCCTCATTTTTACATACCTCCTCCCCCTTCCCATCAGGGCCTCACACCTGTAGGCTCTTAGAGGGCTCTTGGATGGCACGGCCTAGGCTGGAGAACTCTCCTTGGTCCTGAACCCCACCTGGACCCAATTCCTGCCTGTAACGCTGCCCTTAGATTGCTGCCTGAGGTGCCCCTTCTCTTTGCTTCACTCTGCCTTCAAGGTTGAGAAGCAGCAGCCCTGAGGTGAAAAAGGTTGAGACCAGATGCCTCCTGGGGGCTGATTTAGACCAGGGCCCCAGGGAGATGGAACTTCCTGAACACCAGTGGCAAATTCTCCTGGAAAGGGCTGCAGCTCAAGTTGAACAGGCCCCTGGCAAGGCTGAGTGCACTAAAGGGAAGATTCCTTAAGAGATTAATTAGCCAATTAACCTGCCAGCAGATGAGAACTGCAAGAGCAGCAGAAGGCAGCCAATGTGTGGAAAGGAGGGGCTCCTGGAAGCTTGGTGAGGCAGAGACCTCCCAGGACAAGGAGGATGAGGATTTTCTCTAGGGACCAGAGCCCAGGAAAAGACTAGAGGGAGGCGCAGGCTTGTCTCCAGCACCAGCTTATGAGCTGAACTGGGGTAGGGACCAGGCTTGGAGGACTGCAGCAGGCTCTACACTGCAGAGAAGGATGAAAAGGGGAGACGATTGGGCGACAGTGGGGGAGAGTTAAGTCTGACTCCAGACAAGCGCTTCCCAACTCAAAGGCTTAGAAGCTGCTGCAGTGGATTCCTCCAGGGGGATGATGTGGCATCTTTTGTTTGTGCTGAGTTTTAACTTTGGTGCAGGGGGGAGAAGATGCCGAGGACAAATCCGAAACCACAGGAAACCAGGAAATAGCTTCTCAGGCCAGGATAGACTGTAGTCCGCTGGACATGGGGACCTCTGGGGGCTTGGGACCCCACGTGTTTGCCATTCCTCCCCCATCCCACTGCAAGGAGTAGTAATCAGTGGGAAGTGGGAGGGGTGGGGAAACAGCCAGAGAGGGAACAGCTCTCTGCTGGGGAGAGGGAACAGCTGCCAGCCTTCGAGGGTGATAGTCCCACTGCTCCCCCCAACCTGCTACCTCCTCAAGGGGGCCTTCCAGGCTGCCTCCCACCCACTCCTCTCTGGGGGTCCGAAGAGGCAGAGGAAGAAGCCTCCTGATTGACTGGGTTGTCCCTTCACCCCTGATTGAAGGGAGCAAGCAAGAAAGCTCAGCCTGCCTTCCAGCTAGCTCCGTGCATCATTCCAGATGGTAAAGGGCCATCTTGGGGCTGTGTCAAGACAGAGAAGGAGCTGTGGAAACTGAGTCCAGTGCCAAGGACATGGGAGCTGAGGGAGCCACCTGGGTGCCGGCCGTGCATTTGCTGCTCACTCCTTTGGTGGGTTGCACATACCCTCTAACCTCCACTCCCTTCTCTGATAGGAGGAGAGGGACCACAGAAGCAACAGCTGAAGCTCAGGCCCTAGAAACGCCGCCCTCCTAGGCTGGTTCTCATCTGGCATTGGGGTTCAGACAGTAGCCACTGGGATTTCTACTATTTGTTCCTTGAGGCGTGCCGGATCCTGTCTCAGCATTTCTTGGCACCATGTCCCTTTCTTGTGTTCCAGGGGTGAAGTCTTAGACATCCTTGGAGAGTCCAAAACTCAGGGTCCACCAGGAAGAAAAAGGCCAATGATCCAACAGAAAGATGGGTGAAGGCACTGATAGTTTTCAGATAAAGGAAAGCAAAGGCCCTTAAACATATGAAGAGATGATGCTCAACTTCGCTCATAATCAGAGATGTAAATAAAAAGTACACAGAGACTCTCCTAGCTCATTTTTCAGACTATCAAAAATACAAAAGTTTGACAATACACTCTCTGGTGGCTTTAGGGAAACAAGTGGTCATGTAACGTCTCTCAAAGGAGCACAAAATATGCACCTTTATATTAGGTTGGCCAAAAAGTTTGTTTGGGTTTTTCCGTAACACCTTAGGGTTAGGGTTATCTGTTTATTTTAAGGGAAAACATGGACAAACTTTGGCTAACCCAACAGAAGGGGAGGGGAATGTGGCACCTTTCTAACTCCAATTGCATTTATTATTTGACCTAGCAATGCCATTTCTAGAAATCGATTCCACGTGTATACCTTCCTATGTACAACATGGGGGCTTCCTTGGTGGCTCAGACAGTAAAGAATCTGCCTGCAGTGCAGGAGACCTGGGTTCGATCCTTGGGTTGGGAAGATCCCCTGGAGAAGAAATGGCAACCCACTCCAGTATTCTTGCCTGCAGAATTTCATGGACCAAGGGCCCTGGCGGGCTACAGTCCAGCATTGCAAAGAGTCGGACATGACTGAGTGACTAACACACACGTGTACAACATGACTGTTACAAGCCTATTCACTGTGGCATTGTTTTGAAGCCAAAATTTGGAAACAACCCACCTGTCCAGCAAGAGGGGATTCCACATATATGTCTCCAATGGAATACAGTATAAGTAAGTAACGTCGCTCAGTCATGCCCAACTCTTTGCGACCCTGTGGACTGTAGCCCACCAGGCTCCTCTGTCCATGGGATTCTCCAGGCAAGAATACTGGAGTGGGGTGCCATTTCCTTCTCCAGGGGAACTTCCCAACCCAGGGATCACCCAGGTCTCCTGCATTGCAGGCAGACGCTTTAACCTCTGAGCCACCAGGGAAGACCCAATACAATATTGTAATTAGCCTCCAATTAAAATAAATTAATAAAAAATAACAACACACAACATGAAAAAGTACAGCTAAAAACACTAAGACAAGTGAAAATAAATACTTAAAAAAATTTTTTTAAAAAAAGAATGAAGAAGAGATCTCTAAGTACGGATGTGGAAAGACCTCCAGGTTATAATGTCAAGCCAAAAAAAAAAAAAAAAACAAGGTGCAGGATAGTTTTTTTTTTAATGCAAGAAGGGGAGTGGAATAAGAATACGTTTTCTTATTTGCATAAAGAAATACTGGAAGTATGAATTAAAAAAACCAATGAGAGTGGCTCTAGAGAGTGGAGCCAGAATCAGGGTGGAGGGCAGCAATGGGACTGAGATTTCTGAGTATGCTTTTTGTTTTTTTAAACATAAAGTTTGGGCTTTTAAATTGCATCTTACCAATTCTGAAATTGAAATTACAGGACCGGGGCGGAAGCTGAGCTTTCACTCAGACTACTGTTAGCCTCCTTTGGAGGAGAACAAGAACATCTGACCTTGAACCCACTGCCCTGACCACAGTGTTCCCCAGGGGTGAGGCGTGGACCAGGCTTTTGTCTTTGGTGCGGACACCCCAGGACCTGGGAGAGATAGGTGTCCCCGAGGTTGGACCAAGGCCCTCCTGCCTGGAGTTGCTGACACGATGCCAAGTATGAGCCCCCCTCCTCCTGCCCCCAGCAGCCCCATCAGAGAAATTACTGTATTTGCATAGTGACAACTGGCCAAGCTATAGCCCCTGCCTTCGGGGCCTCCTCTATGTTTGTCTTTCCTGGAGAAACTCTGCATTCTGGTCAGGGGCTTTTTCAGTGAGCCAACCCAACCCCCTCTCAAGCCAGACCTAGAGAGAGGGAAGGAGGACCCAGGTCTGCAGGCGGGACCCTGTGAGCCGGGGTCCTGGGGGCATCTGAATCCAACCCCAGCAGGAAAGGCTAGCCCGGGGGCCAGTTCTGAGCTCAGGGGACAGAGCATCACTTAAGAGAACAGGCCCTTGAGCAAGAGACCTCGTCGGGGTCTCTGGTCTCTGAGTACACACCTTTCCCAAGCCCCAGCCTTTTCTTCTATAGATGATGTGGGTCTGAGGCCATGGGACGCAGAGCCCAGAATATTAATAGGCATCTGGTACTCTCTGTCTTTCTCTCCACTGCCCCTCACCTGCCGAGATCCCACCCAGTTGAGACATCACCTCCCAGGACCCCCACCCTGCCACACCTGGTCGGATGGATGCCCCCATAAGGGTTGTCTTGGTTCCCTGTGTTCCCTCCAGTCATGACAGTCATCAATATAATTGCCTGTTTGTCTTCTCACCAGACTATGAGTTCCTTGAGAGCAAGGTGCTCTCTGTTTTGAGCACCATTCAACCCCAGTGCCCACCACAGGGCCAGGCACACATTCAAAGTAAAAGTGTTAGTCGCTCAGTTGTGTCCGACTCTGCGACTCCACTGTAGCCTGTAAGGCTCCTCCGTCCATGGAACTCTCCAGGCAAAAATAACTGGAGTGGGTTGCCATTCCCTTCTCCAGGGGATCTTCCTAACCCAGGGATCGAACCTGGGTCTCCTGCATTGTGGGCGGATTCTTTACCACCTGAGCCACATTCCTCAAATATCTGTTGGATGAACCGGTGCACAAATGAATGGGATCCCAGCAAAGCTCTTAAGTGGCAGGTGGTGCAGCGCGGAGCTCTCAAAGCTGGCAGCAGGGTCAGTGCCCAGCCCCTCCTCTGCCCTGGCCCCACGCCATGCCCCCCTACCTGCAGCGTGTTGACCGGGAAGGCGCTGATGGGTGGGAAGTCGAGGATCTGGAGGTCGTGCACGTGGCCGTTCATGACGACAGCAGGCAGGTAGAGGCGACGGGCGGTGGTGGGCACGCAGACCTCGCTGAACTCGTTGTACAGGAACTGGCGCACGATGGCACTCTTGCCCACACCTCGCGCCCCCAGCACGGCCACCCGGTAGGTGGAGACCATGCCTCCCGCCCGGCTCCGCCACCGCGTCCTCGCCGCTGCCTGGGGCTCCCCCGGGCTGCATATTCCAGGGGCTGGGGGCTCAGCCACCGTCAGGACCCATCACCGCTGCCCCCTGCTTGCCCAGGGCCCTCTGAGGACTCCACCTGGCCTGTGGGGACGAGAGGCAGGCTTTGGTGGGCTGGCTTCTCCTGGGACAGACTTCCTGCACTTTTCCACCTTGGGGAGCCTGCTGGAGTTGTTCTTGCCACTTGGGATGTCCCACCCTCCTTTTTCCAGAGCTCCTATCCCATCTATCCAGAACCTCCCCTTCCTCCCTTCTCCATTCTTCCTGCTGTCCATCCCATTAGTGGGAATTGGCTTTCTTGACTTGTGTTATGACCTGACTTTTGGCCGGTCTGACTCCCAAACCCCAGGCAAGGCTGCAGAGGGGAGTGGAAAGAGCACTAGCTTTGTTTCAAGCCCCAGCTTTCCCACAGAGCCCAGGATAAGATGACACCTCGCAGTCTCCTGGTCCTCAGGGGTGAGACTGGGCCAGTGTGTCTCAGTGGACGTGCTCCTGCCATTTTCAGGGAGAGAGAAGTCTTTACTGAGCAGGACATTTTATATGCCTGGCTGCCAGGAGGTACTTGCCAGCAGCAGCCTCTCGGGACTATGATGACCCAAAGTGTGTTCCCCGCCATCTGCCACCTTCAACCCCTGCTGAGAACCCCTGGACTAAAGGATGGCTTTGGCTCTGGAGCGTGACACTTGTTGAGCGGTTACTCTAGGTCAGCACGCCCATGTGGTTATCTTTGCTGTTGTTATTCAGTGGCTAAGTCATGTCCAACTCCGCAACCCCATGGACTGCAGCACGCCAGGCTTCCCTGTCCTATACTATCTCCTGGAGTTTACTCAGGTTCATGTCCATTGAGTCAGTGATGCTGTCTAACCATCTCATCCTCTGCCACCCGCTTCTCCTTTTGCCTTCAATCCTTCCCAGCATCCAGGTCTTTTCCAGTGTTATCCAAAACAATATTCCCAGGTGGTAGTTATTCCCACTTCGGAGAGAAGGCTCAGAGGGAGGAAGAGATGAGCCCAAGGCACACAGCTGGGAAAGACTTTCTACAATGTACTCCTTTCTACAATGTCGGAGTACTCCCAGCTTCCAAATTTAATGATTCTAGTTGGCGAAGGCCACAGGCCAAGGGCTGGGTCTAATTCTCTGGCAACCTTTGAGCTCGGCGGGCCTGGCACACAGCAGGTGCCCAGGAAAGGGCTGCTATGGGGTTGAACCTTGCCCTGGCTTCAGTAGCTCCTTGCTTGCTCAGTTTCCAGTGAGTTTAGTGTGGGAATAAATCTCAGCTCTGATGTTTCCTAGCCGCAGGGCAGAGGGCAGATGGCCTGTCCAATCTGAGCCATGTTCTGCACACATATAAAGTAGGGTCATGAGCCCCTACTTCTGAAATAATTCAGGTAAATCTCTTAACCAGGTACCTTCTCTTTCTGTGGAGGATGGTGACCAGGGAAGCAGGTACATATGCCTGGGACTTCCCATCTGCTAAATGGGTCCGGGACAGATAGGTGTGCTGGGCTCTGATAGGGGCCACAGCCTCCAGCACGCGCGCACGCTTTCTCTGTCGGGGCGTGCCCTTTCCCCACGTGCGCAGCTCATAGCTGAACGTCCCTCAGTCTGGCCTGGCTCAGAGGACCCCATCCATTGGGCATGGATGTGCGCACACAGCAGAGTAAACCAAGGGCAGGATTTGGGGTGAGACCCACCAGCTTGGGATCCCCTGCTCTGCCCCTCACCTACAGTGTGATCTTGGGCAAGAAACTTCACAGGGTGTTGTGAGGTTGAGCGTGCATGGTGCCTGCACAGGGGCGAGGGGCCCTTCGTTCATCAAAGGCTTACCACGATCCCGGGGGCCTCCTAGCCATCCCCAATGGGTCACTGTGCACTGCTGCTCACATATATGTGTGTGTGTACAGTGCTCCCCCATTTTATTGAAGGTGAAAACAAAGATTCAGGAATGTGAAGACCAGGTAGCCCATTGAGCTATCAGTTAAGCCGAGGACCCTCATCTTTTTCCTGCCCCATGCAGTGTCCTTTTCCCAACAAGGGCTTCTCTACTTCTGTGAGCTCCCAACGTGGGGAAGTCCCAGCCCCTCCTCCCCCTAAACCCCTCCAGGGCCCTGGGCCCCTCAGGCATCCCTGGACCCTGTCAGCTTGGCAGAGAGCCTCAGCTGGGTTAATTACATAACCAGCATACGCTGGGGAGGGGGGCATCTTAGGGGAAGAAGAGAGGGCAAAGGATGCAAGACTTCCGGCCTCCCCCTGGGTGTGGCAACTTAAGAGGTCTCTAGGCTGTACCCTACCTGCAGATTCTCCTGGACAACATACTCCCTTGCCCTGAAATCAACCCTTTCTGGGGGAAGAGCTAGGGAATAAAAGCGGGACAACAGTGCTGGAGCCAAGGAGCGGGGTGCAGAGAGAGGCCCCTGGGTTGGGGACAGCCTCCTGGAGCCCAGCAGGCCCAAGTGTAGTCCCGTGCCTGACTCAGACATGACCGGGGCCCCCCCTCCCGCTTCCCAGGCAGGGGTCCTGGGTCTGAGTGTTTATTAATCCAACATCCCCAGCAGCGGGGGGTGGTGGTGGTGGTGGAAGAGGGCTGTCCAGAGAAGCAGGGCCCAGGCACCCCTCAGCCTCCCTTCCCAAGGCCTGTACTCTGCAGTGAGTCTGCAGACGGCGCCCAGGGACAGACACTGGGGCCAAAGCCTGCTTCTGGTTCCCCTCCCGGGGGCCCGGACACCTGAGTCCCAGCCCCAAGCTGAGGGCTTGGGGGTGGGGGGTTGCAAGTCCCGTGGACCGAGGCACCACGTCGGCCCGCTGTTGGTGCCCATCACATTCATGTGGGAGTGGGTGGGTGGGTGCGTGGGGGCGTCGGAGGATGCTGGGTTCCCTACGACCTGATTGGTAGGAGCGGAGGGGCGGGGGGAGGCCGGAGCCCTGCCGGCTCTCCGCCTCCAGCACCTTGCAGGCACCCCCCCACCCCCCGCACCAGCGCTCACGTGGCCGCCCCGCGCCGCTTCCCTGCCAGCCTGCCGGCCCCCTCCTCCCTCCGCGTCCCTGGCCCCCATCGGCCCGGCCGGCCCCCCTCCACACTCCCACCGACCCAGCCCGGCCCCAGCCCGCCCGCCTCCCGCCGCTTACCCGGGGCCGTCCTAGCTGCCCCCAGCCCGGGCGGGCCGGCCGGCCGGCGGGGCCGCGCTCCCCCCGGGCTCCGGCGCTGCCCCCTGGCTGGCTCCCCGGCCCGGGGGGAGAAAGGTGCGGGCGCCCCCGGATGCCCAGTCGAGGCGGGCGCGGAGCGGCGCGGGGCAGGTGCTGGACGCCGAGGGGGTAGCAAACCTCCTCCGGCCCCGCTCTCCCTCCGGAGCGCGCCGCCCGCTCGCGCCGGGAGGAAGAGGCGGCGGCTGGCGCGGAGCAGGGGGCGGGGGGGGGCGTGCCCGGCCGGCCTTCCGCTGGGTCCCTGAGCCCGCCGTCTGCACCCTGGCGGCCCGGGACCAATTCTTCCATCCCGAGCCTCGACCTTCACCCCTTCTGACTCTCCCTGCGATGTGTTTAACTCCAACCTGGAGGGGCGGAAGAAGGGGACTGGAGAAGCCCTAAAGACTCTTGCTTTCTCTTGCTTCTCTCCATATCCCGCCCCACCCCACCGTCCCACCCCCACCACACACCTCAGGTTTAGGTCTCCTGTAACCCTTCCCTGTTCTGTTCTGGATGGGCGCCCACCGCGTGCTAGAGGACGTCGAGCCTTCTCTCCTCCACCCCGCAGGATAGTCACCGCCAAGGGTGGTCACTTTCACCCTTCACTGCCTCAGTGAGAGAACAGCGGAGAGGCCAGCGAAGCAAAGCTCATCCGCAGCCAATGCATGACCTCCATGCCCTGAAACGACTGCTCCGCTCTCCTCTCCAGACGAGGAGATGCCAGCGTTTGCCCGCGTCCAGGGCAGAATCGCCTGTATATTTATTGTAAAGAAATCGTGGTCAGGGTCATTGATCATAGGCAGCTAACAATTAAGATCAGGTACTATGTGCCAGACCGTGGGCTCCCACCTTTGCCTGTGTCTTCCAAGTTGACCCTCCCAATACTACGAGGTAGATTCTGTTTCCTCCGTTTTACAGGTGAGATAGTTGAGGCCGAGAGAGGCTGAGTGGACTGTTCTTACTGAAGTGTAAAATGCGGAATCAAAGATTGGGAGTCTGTAGCAGGGCAGCCACTGAGGAACTTGGCTGATGCTCACAGTTTAACCCCGAGACCAGAGGCAGACACAAGGCGCTCGTGTGTGCCCTGTGTGCAAAGTCAAGGTCCCGAGGGCAGGGTAGAGGGAACCGGCCAAGCAATGAGAAGAGTGGCAACATTCAAGGAAGGAGCCTTGAAAGAAGTAGAACTGGAGTGCCAGGGTGGGGAGGGCATGGACAAGGAAGGCTTCAGATCAGAGAATCTGGGGGCGATTCCAGGGCTTTGAGAAGGCAGTACAGGAACCAGACAGAGGGGGCTGGAAATACAAGAGGAGGCTGAGAGGCTGGTTGACGTGAAGTCACAAAGGCCTTGGTTGCCTGGTAAGGAGTTTGGACCTAGACCTGTCTGACTGGGGTGCATGGAGCAGTTTTGTAGCAGGCCAGCAACCTGGTCAGCAATGCAGGTGCAGGGAGGAGGAAGAAGCTGGGAGAAATCTCTCAAGTGTTTTTACCCTCGGACCCAACATCTCCCACTGTGTGACTTTCTATACTTTCTGGTATTCACGTGGGCCCCAGCTTCCGCCAAGAACCGTTTTCTTCCTCCCTGAGGGCTGAGCACCCTCCCTGTTGCTGCCCTTCCCTCTTCTGTCCAGACAGACAGCACAGTGGTTACAAGCCTGGGCTTCAGATCAAGCAGATCTAGATTTAGATCCTGGCCCTACCACTTACTCTGAGACTGAAGGCCAATTACTTGACCTCTCTGAACTCTATGCCTTATTTATAAAGTGGCGTTGTCCCCAAGGCACAAATGAGCCTGTGGTGTGTAGAGTCCACAATGCAGTGCCTGGCATGGAGTCTCACTGTGTGACCTTTTGTTTTTCTTTTGTTTTTACAGACACAGCCACCAAAAGGGAGGCTGAACAACCCCCTGGGAAAGCATTTCTGTTTATGCTAGGATGGCTCCCAGGTGCTGGGGTAAGGTTTTGAGAGGGGTCAGGGCAGCAGCTAGAAGCAAATTCAGGGGCCAGAAGAGCAGGGACCCCCTCCTCCAACGCCACTTTTGTTCTGGTGACATCAGGTTTCTGGGCCCTACGGGATTGCAATGGGGTCAACCAATAGACTCTTAATTTGATTAAATCGTCCAGGGCACCACCAGTCCCCCCACCATTTCTGAAAATATTTCATCCTTACTCTGCCCAAGGAGCTCAGAATTTGTCTACTCCCCCAAGTCCATTCTAGTTCTGTTTCAGCCCAAGGAAACCTAGAAAAAAAAAAAAAATCATTCAATGCTCACACACACTTTGCAGCCAGGCTTCTCAGAATTCTCAATTTAGCTCCCCTAGGGGAACACAGAGCCACAGGTTCATTACAGGGCCTCACACTGGCTTGCAGTGGTAAGTCATTTAAAACAATGTATGGATTGCTTTATATGAAACCTGGAATCAAGATTGCTGGGATATGCAGATGACACCACCCTTATGGCAGAAAGTGAAGAACTAAAGAGCCTCTTGATGAAAGTGAAAGAGGAGAGTGGAAAAGTTAAAGCTCAACATTCAGAAAAAAAAGATCATGGCATCCAGTCCCATCACTTCATGGCAAATAGATGGAAAAACAGTGGAAACAGTGTCAGACTTTATTTTGGGGGGCTCCAAAGTCACTGCACATGGTGACTACAGCCATGAAATTAAAAGACGTTTACTCCTTGAAAGAAAAGTTATGACCAATCTAGACAGCAATATTAAAAAGCAGAGACATTACTTTGCCAACAAAGGTCCGTCTAGTTAAGGCTATGGTTTTTCCAGTAGTCACGTATGGATGTGAGAGTTGGACTATAAAGAAAGCTGAATGCCGAAGAATTGATGCTTTTGAACTGTGGTGTTGGAGAAGACTCTTGAGAGTCCCTTGGACTGCAAGAAGATCCAACTAGTCCATCCTAAAGGAAATCAGTCCTGAATATTCATGGGAAGGACTGATGCTGAAGCTGAAGCTCCAGCACTTTGGCCACCTGATGCGAAGAACTGACTCACTGGAAAAGACCCTGATGCTGGGAAAGACTGAGGGCAGGAGGAGAAGGGGACGACAGAGGACGAGATGGTTGGATGGCATCACCGACTCAATGGACATGAGTTTGAGCAAGCTCGGGGAGTTGGTGATGGACAGGCAAGTCTGGTGTGCTACAGTCCTTGGGGTCGCAAAGAGTCAGACATGATTGAGTGACTAAACAACATATATACATATATATATATATATATATATATATATATATATATATAGAAAGAGAGAGAGAGAGACAGAGTTTTTTTTACCACGCAGGATGCAAGATCTTAGTTCCCTGTCTAGGAATTGAACCCATGCCCCATGCAGTGGGAGCATGGAGTCTTAATCACTGGATGGCCAGAGAAGTCCCTAAAGCATTATATCTTAAATCCCAACCCATTCAATTAATATAAAATGCAAAATTTGCCTGAATTTAAGATTTGGTTGGTTAAGTCATTTTGGTTCACTGAGTCACTTTGGGCTAAGGATTGTATGCTCCTTGGAGCCTGTTCACTTTTCTATGGTTAGGATTACCTTGGTGAAAAAAACCGGAGAGGCTCTGTCCATAGTCTGTGGCTCCAGTTCAGCTGAAGACGCCTGAGGTACAAACCTAAGACTCCAAGGGATAGGATGCGTGAACCCACCTACAGCATCTCAAGCCCAGAGGACAAAGACCTGAACCTGGGACTCCGCCCTTGCTCCCTCAGAGCCGAGGATCCCACTGGCTTTCAGAGGCTGTCTGGCCAGATCCTGGGGCCTTTAACAGTTAAGTAGAGAGTGAATGAATCAAGAGAGGGGAACCCACAGGCTAGACTTGCACATTCTCCTCTAACACCTACCCAGTGGGAGAAGGTGGGGAGTGGAGTTCTCTCAGTCCCAGAGTGTTGGGGCAGTCCTGTCTCAAAAGGATACTTCTGGAAATGAAGTCCATCTGGGTCTAAACAATCCCTGAATTAGCCTTCCCCTTGTTGGCAGCATCAAGAACGGCAGGGCAAAAGCTAAATGAGAAACTGAGATAGCAAGTTTGGAGCCAACTCGGAAACTTTTCAAGAAACATCCTTGTTGCTAATAACATGTCTGGGGGCTGGTGGGGATTCTAGGATTAGTGTTCAGGAGATAGAAATGGGTAACAACGGGGGAGGTGTGATCTTTCCCAAGTGCCACACCAGGTATTAAAATAAACAGGCTCTCTTGCCTCCTGGAGCTGGGGGTGGCAGGGAAAAGAAATCTGGGTCCAAGCAAAACCAGAAAAAGCATCAATGCCTGGGGTGGGAGTAGGAAGGCTCCAACCCGGAGTCCTCAGCTCTTCTGTGGCCTCAGAAGCGATGCACCTGAGAGCTCCGGGTTTCCTAACTTGGCGATCGGTAGGGGGAGGAGGATCTCAGGCGCCCTCAGGTGGAGGTCTCTCGCCAGTGTGCCCTGCTTCTGGAGACTGAACCGCACTGGGATGCAGGGGCTTAGCAAGGCTGGCCCTTGGCCTGGTGGCTCAGAGGAGTGGGATGAAGGGAAGCTGCAGTGAAGCAATAAAGACAGAGGGAGTCAAAAGATGTGGCTTCACCTCCTCTCACCTGAAAAATGGGGATAACACTCCCAACTCACGGGACAGGCAGGCATCTTGTGCATCAGAGTGCTTTGCTATTTTTCAGCTGCCACAAGAATCCCGTTACTCCAGACGAGGCAGTAGGCAAACAGGTGTCTTTCTCTGGCAGGGAGTCTCAACTCTGCACTTTTAGAAACACTTGGGGAATGTTTTGAAATGCAGGTTGTCCCAGGCCCTACCCAACTGGTAAGAATTGTCAGCCTTTCATGAAAGCCCTGGGGTGTGATCCATGTGCACCCAAGAGTTAAGAGCTTCTGCCCTAAGGATTTTCTTGGCCAAAACTGACATTCTTAGCTGGTGAATCCAATCAGATCTCAGTAAGGCCTATCCCTCATCTCTGACTCTGAACCTCCACAAAGACCATCCTGACCCCACTTCCCTGCCAGAGTTATTCCAGTTAGAACTCAGGCCAACTAGCCAGCATGTGGTGACAGCCCAAGAGTTCCTAGCTGCCAAAAGATAGTTTTCATGGTGTCTGAACATCCACGTAGTAGAAGCAGTTTCTGTGCGCAGCCCTGTGCACCTTCCCTACACTGACTGAGGCTCAGGGCATCTGGGCATGGGACCCCTCAGCCTCGCTCCCCCACGCCAGGCTGTGGGGGACTTCAGAGGCTGTCCACTCATCAGAACCAGGGCCAGGGCCTCCGGCCTGGCCACACCTGGCTCGCGTGTCCCCAGCCACACAAATGCAGGTGATTCGATCTGAACTCCTTGGGAAGCTTGATTGAAAGCAGCATTAATTCTATCCACTTGCGAACATGCAGGACTCCAGTGCAGATCCGAGACGCTTTTTATAAACGGATCAGTGAAACGTCCTGGGGAAGAGGACACCGACAAGAAGCTCTGCTGAGCTCCTTCTGCCCCTGTGCCTGGGTGGCTGGCTGCCCCTGGCCCATCCGCTCGGGTCCTGGAGGGGACCTGCCAGGGAAGATGAACTGGCTCCTCTGAGCACTGCCTGCAGCGAATGCCTGAGTGGTGATGGTGGTGGGGACAGCAGCGGGTGCGGGGAGACAGGAGCCTCTGAGGCGTGTGATGCTTCCTCAGGCCCATCTCCACATTTCATCTGGCTAAATCCCCGGGAGGGCCGGACAGCCAAAAGCCAAGTTCTAATAGCGTGGTTATTAATACCCCATCCTTCCCCTGGCCCGCTGTGTTCTGTCCTCGAGTGTCAGTTCTGGGAACAAAGTACACAGCACAAACTTCATTTTGTGTAAATGAGAGTTTATTGATGAAGACAAAGTCAAGCTTCCCCCGCCCCCCACCCTCCCCCAGAACAGATCCCAACAACAAAAGAATGATAAGTTTTCTTAGGGCAACACTTACCCCCCTCCCCCTTCTCTCCAGTCCCAAGGTTTGCAATGCAGACACAGGAAACAGGCTCGGGCGAGGGCAGACACTCAGGGAATCTCTGACCAGCAAGAGTCCTGGGTGTGTGTGCGCTTGCCGTGCCCTTTGTGAAAGGCTGGGACGTTACAGAGACAGGCTGCAGCGGCGGAGAGGGGACTGCAGGGCAACCTCCTAGTCCCCCGTTCGGCCAAGCTCGAAATGGGCCCCGAGGGATACTGCGGTGGAGGTGACAGGCTCTGCCTCTTCAGGAGGGGGGTCCTTCTCATGAAGCAGAATCCCTCCCCAGCTGCTCAGGGGCAAACCGGGAGGGAGCCTCTCCAAGGAGCGGAGGGCTGGCAGACCAGCCGGATCAGCTGTGAAGTCCAGCTGTTGCCCATGACTGCCGGGGAGGCTGAGGAGCTGGGTTTCAGGGGCGGAGGGGCACGTCTCGGTACCACCCCGTCTCGTCTGCTTACCCTGCCACAAGCCCTGCCGCCTGGACCTGCAGTCTGCTTTGAGGCGAGAACACTGCGCTTGGAGCGGGGCCCTTCTTCACTGCTTGCGTCGCACTGACTCCACGAGCAATCTCCCAGCCACAGAGCTTCACCCACCTGCTTTTCTACCCAACCTGGCACCCACCCCCACCCACCATCCTGTGCCACTTCCTGTTCTTCACGTGCCTGAGGGGTTCCTGTCCCTCACCCCAGGAATTCTTCTCGTGGAGAGAGTCAAGGCTTAAGAAACTGCTTTGGGGGATCTGCTTCCCGTAGCTTTCCAAGTGGTATGAGTCAAGGTCATTTCACTTGCAACATGGTTGCAGGGTAGTTTCTGCTGTTTTCTAGGGTTCCTCCTCCTGGATTCACTTTCAGGTCCAAGTCCCATGTGAGGTCTTGGACCCAGGCGCTTCTGATGAGAGCGGGGGCATCTGAGAAGCAGTCTCAGTCATGGACCCGGAATCCCCAGTGCTGGGCAGCAGCAGTGCCCACAGGTGAAACAGACAACCCTGCTGGACAGACTGGTGTTCCAGGCACAGAGCACTCTTTGACAGCCACACCCAATGTGTCCAGGGGGGCAGGGGTTCTCACGTTTCCTGATCTTTTGAGAGAAGAAAAGGACGACTTGGCCCTCTGAGGTGATCTCAACCGCCTGGGAGCCTAAGCAACACAAGTGCCGAGCAGGTGAGAGAGCCGAGGGATGACTGTGTGGCACCAGAAGCTCACTTTCTCCCCACACCCACCCTGCTGGCCTCCAGCACTGAGGGGCCTCCATTCTGGCTTCAGGGTTTACCTTCAAGTCCCTGGACAGAGACTCTGCTGCCACCGGATGCCAATGAATGGAGCGCCAGAATCTGCGTGGAGTGTGAGGAGAGCCATAAGGAAGCAGGCACCGGAAAGGTAAGAGAAAGGCATCGAGGAAAGAAAGTCGACGAGAGGGTCCCGCAGTGAGAACTCTGATGGGGATTCGGAGACACAGCCCCCCACCTCTGCTACCGAACAGTCAACAGTCCTCAGGCGGTAATGTCCTGTTTGTCTTTTATCTTTTTCCTTTTTAGAAAAACCAGGTTGGATGAGTTATTATTTCAAGTAAGTCTGTTTCAACTCTAAAACCAAGATTTTAGATGTCAACTGGATCTGAGATTAAATTAAATCCAGAGCAGGAGATGGGGGTGGGGGTGGGGGGTGCATTTTGATTCCTGAAATTCTTTTGTCAGTGTCATTCTCGGATTTGACCTCGGGAAAGGACTGTGTAAATTCTTCTTCTCAGCCTGGGTGCCTCAAGGCCCCATTTCCTACACCCTCTAGCACCATTCAAGGAAGACCACCATTCCTAGCTGCAGCGCATCAAAGGAGATGAAAATACAGGGCAGGAGGAATCACAGGAAAAGGAGTTTGGAGAGAAAAGAAAGTGATCAGGAACAAGGCTGCCACGAGGTGGCAAGAAACTGTGTCTCTTCCCTCCAGGACTGTGCGGTTGTCTTAACACTTCTCTCAGTTACACACTATCCCTCAATTTCTCGTATGTGCAAAAATATAAAACAATAAAGTGCAGTTTACGTTTCAGTGACACTTTTCCTTGCTTTAATATTTTTTGTTGTCTTTTTCTGCTTTTGAAACGAGGTCTCGATTACAAAATATCAAACTACACTCAAAACTGCAGCCACTCTAAGGACAGCATGGAGAAGCCCACAAGTGAGGACAGAGAGCAGCGGGTGGCACGAGGTGGGAAGTGACTGAAGCAGTGGTTACAGACGGTCACAGGAAGCTAAACTATCCAACAGGCGGTGCCCTAACATTAGCACAGGTTAGACTAGTCACTACCTTGGCGGGTAGCCTCGGTGTGTTCAGGTTCAGATTCTACATGGCGATAACAATTTCTTCCAGTTAAAGAGTTCTTGGCCTGCACCGATCACAGGGTGGCTGGAGGGCACCGGACCAGTCTATTAGTTTTTCAAAATGCTGTCGTAGACCTGATAGATGTACTGGGAGACCTCGGGAGCTCTACACTTCAGTGACAGCTGTGCGGAGGAAAAGGAGAAGGAAGATTATTAGCACGGAGGCTGGCATTCGCTCAAAAGGTATCCACGTACTCAGTTCAAGGAAAGCTCTTTCTGATACAAGGGGAGAAGGGCTTCTATCGTTGAGCAGCCAAACAAAGAGACCCTGCTGATAGGAGGTTCTGTGGGTTTTAGAATTTCAATTTAATCAACGTCAAGCTGTGCTGTGTTTCCACCCACATTCTACGTGGGTCTGCAAAGTTGGGAAATAATTCCCAGGAAACACTGTAGGGGACAGATGCTTTCCTGCTTTGCCAGGAGTCACAGGGACCATAAGCAAGTGAAAAGCGAAGGGCTAAAACCCTTAACGTGCCGGTCATTTCATCTCTCTGTTCCAGTTTCTGTCTTCACAAGGATGGTTATCTCAGTCCCAATTCAGGAGGACGGATAACTAAGTAAAATAAAAGCAGGAGCTAGACAGCTCCAAGGAACTAGTCTTCCCTGTATTATAGAAGAGAACATACACTGCTAGCGAATGAAGGTAAGAACCAACACAGGTTTCCCTTGTAGCTCAGATGGTAAAGAATCTGCCTGCAGTGTAGGAGACCTGGGTTCAATCCCTGGGTCGGGAAGCTCCCCTGGAGAAGGAAATGGACAACCCACTCCAGTATCCTTTGCCTGGAAAATGCCATGGACAGAGGAGTCTGGTGGGCTGCAGTCCATGGGGTCGCAAAGAGTCGGACACGACTGAGCGATTAACACTAACACTAAAGAGACATTTACCGAGTGTAACTGTACCATTTATGTCAACAGTGTTATCTTTCAGCTTCTGCCTCTTATTCAGGCTGGTCAGATACTTCTCATATCACTCTACTTGTCTATTACCACCTCTTTGTCTAGTCTAACAATTACCAAATTAAAATAGTAAAAAGATTTCAATGCTGAACACTGAGATTTTCACTTTGTGGGTCAACAAGCGCAAAATTTAAACCTAGGTTCGGACTCCTGAATTGTACCAGATTAGGCAAATTCACCAGATTCACAATAACGTTAACAAAACAAGCATATAAATTGCATTAAGAACCAGAACACTTAATCTCTGTTTTCTGTATTACTGACATCATCGCTTGTTTATTAAAGTAGATGAACAAAAGTTGTCTTTAACGATATACCATAAGATTTTACATTATCTTACCTCTTTATTGTCTTATTAGAGACTAAACAATTTAACCAAGTTCAAAGAGGTGAGAATATTTTTGGTAAAAATGTCAGGAAGATGATTGGTCAACCCTAAACTTCTTGAGAAAACTCACATCCTCAGAACTGAGTGAGATTTTAAAAATGCAAAACCAAGCCAAACAAAAAGAACATCACAAGAGGCTCTATTTAAAATTTACAGCTTTAATATACATTCTCTAAGGCATTTCCAGAACTGCTGCTCGACATCCATTAGGAAGACAGTGCTGATACATGTAAAACAAAGTGTATAACTAATTTTAGAATACAAATATAAATAGAAAACGCCCCCCACTTTGGTCCCAGCTGCCGCTCTAGGCCCTCCCTGCCTTTCTGCCCCTCCTCCAGCCTCTCCACTGTCAGTGTTGTAGACAGCTCTCATGGGAAAGTATGCGGGTTCAGAAGAGGAGGAGGAGAGGAAGCTAAAACCAGTAAGAACAGCTAAGGGAGTTAACTCCCAGACTAAAGAGGGGAGTAGTTCCTCCTCCCCCAAATACAGTTCTGTATTTTGTCACATCTCTGTAGCAGTACTGGAACTTCCAACCAGTTGGAGATCCACTTTTGGTTCACTAGTGATAAGAGAATGTTGTCTTCCTCAATAAAAGCCCAAGGTGGGCACTGGCAGGAGTCTAGACGCAGACAATCTGAGCTGCTCTTTGGAGGGGGGAAGAGAGGGAGGGGAGGGGAGGGAGGGTAGGAAGAGAAGGAAGAATCTCTTTCTCTGGACTGTTCTATTACCTCCCTCCTCCAGACACCCCAGCCTTTAACAACAGGTTAAGTTTAGGGTTAAATCCATTCCTTGCTTTCCAACAAGTACAGTTAAGACAAGCTGGAACACATTAAAAAATTTTTTTTTGGCTAATTCCTAAAGAAAGCAAGAAGGAAATGTACATAAAAAAAGAAGCTAAAAAATCTGATTTAGGACTGTGGTCTCATTTTATATGGGAAAAGAGGTCTTTCCAGGATTTTAACTTTTCGAAGCACTAACCTACTTATGTGTCACATCTTTTAACACCAACCACCGAGGAATGCCACCTACCTAGACTCGCCTCCCTTGCCTAGGTAATAAGCCAAGGACTTAAACATCTACTTCAGGTTTATGGCCTGGAACACATACTTCTTCACCTGGGACAAGTTATCTTTCTAGGTGAGAAAGAGCTACTTAGAGATTATGAGGGCTCTTCCCCCGGGGATAAACAAACCTTCTTCATGACATATAGTAAGGGGACAAAGGAAGTGATTTATCATGTAGTGTACTATTACTCTGGAGAAGGCAGTGGCACCCCACTCCAGTATTCTTGCGTGAAAAATCCCATGGATGGAGGAGCCTGGTAGGCTGCAGTCCATGGGGTCGCTGAGGGTCGGACACGACTGAGCGACTTCACTTTCACTTTTCACTTTCATGCATTGGAGAAGGAAATGGCAACCCACTTCAGTGTTCTTGCCTGGGGAATCCCAGGGACGGGGGAGCCTGGTGGGCTGCCGTCTCTGGGGTCGCACAGAGTCGGACATGACTGAAGCGACTTAGCAGCAGCAGCAGTACTACTACTTGGTCATCAAAAAAAAAAAAACCCAACAAACACCAAATGATTAATATATGCAATGACTTAAGACAGATGTCAAGGATATTAGGCTAAGTGGGGGAAAAAAGTCTGAAAAGGATAGGACCTGACTTTATAGAACCCTCTCAAAATGACAGAATTATAGTAATGGCAAACAAACCTATCAGTGATCCCCACGGGTTAGGCATGGGGTGAGTCTGTAACTATAAAGAGATAGCAAGGAGGAGTTTTTTCATGGCGACAGAACAGTTCTGTTCCTGATCGTGGTGGTGATTATCACAAATGTGATAAGATTTCATAGTACTGTACACTCCTTAACCAAATAAACTAAAAATAATGATGTAAAAACTGGTGAATTGTATTATGGGTGTAAGATGTTCTCAATGAGGAAAATTCAGTGGAAGATATATGGGAACTCTATGTACCATTTTTAAAACTTTATGTGAGTCTTAAATTAGTTCCAAATAAAAAGGTTTTAAACATTTTAAATCAACTATGCAACTACTAAGAGGTCTTTGTCAAAATTCCCACTATCCTTAATGAACACAAAGAAGACAGGAAGTGTTCAGATATCTGAATTCTTAGCACAACTTACCTACCAACAACTTCTGTGATCCTGAATAAGATATTAATCATTCTGGACCTTGGTTTCCTTATCTGCAATCTAGGGGTAATCATGCTACTCTAATCTAGCTGAGATGGAATACTGCAGACAATTACATAATGAATGATAAAAAACACACACACACAAATACACATACTTTGAGAAAAGTTCTAGGGAAGTAAATGGAGTTATTTTACAAGACCTGATTTTACAGTAGAAACCTGTCCCTCCAGAAGAGCAGACAAGGCTTTCCCTTTCTTGGGGAACTCAAGGAAAATGACAGGATAGTTTCTTACAAAAAAAGACAAACGACTGGCGGCGGCGGAGGTGGGTGGGAGGAGTGTACCGTTTATGGGAGAAGCCTCAAGTTTCTCAGCTCACAAATGCTTGGGCAAAAAAATCTAGTTAGATGGGACGTAGTATCACTCACACACACACACACTTGCCCAGCTTACTTCAAGGGGAAACTAAGAATTTTCAGTTCAGGGTGGTACTACTTCCTTGATGTATGCTAATGAACACACATTTGCCTTAAAACTAAGGAATGGAGTCACAGACTTTTCTCGGCTAAATGGCCAAAAAGTTCACTGATTATAAAGCTTTATCAGTTATTCAATTATTGAACCTTATTTTTCTTATCACTTTCCTTTCCCCTCATTCAAAACAGTGTACAAAAGCCTTGAACATAATAGAAGAATATGGTATTTCCCCTATCCCAAGGGTTTTCTTATACTTTACAAAATGCAGATGACAAGCAGCATCTTACTGGGAGACGGTATTTTACAACAGTAAACAAATGGCCAGTGCCTAGGGTATTACGGCTATGCTGATTAACAAAGCAACTGGCTCCTCCCCTAAAAATAAGGCCAGGATTTCAATTTTAGTCCAGCGTGGCACTGAAGAAGTTTTCTAAAGTTCCCTTTCAGGCTATAAAAGGTGTGTCCCATTTTGCCTTAGTTTTTCAACAAGCATTTAGGACATACAATATCACTAAAGAGGATCATATGTACAGGCATTTTGACATCCTTACATCCAAAAGCAGGAATGAGCTTGAAATGAGCTACGAAAACAATCCTCTTAGCGGCCTGTTACAGTATCACATGCACAGATACGCTAGATGAGCATTAACCGACACTGATGGAGCTGCAGGTTCTGTGAGCAGCTCTGTATATACCTGGAGGAGTCTGAGGCACTCCAGCAGCCAGAGGCCCCTTCCTGGTGAATGGAGGCAGAACAAGGTCTTCTACGAATGCAACTGGGGACTTTTTTGACTGCTTGTTTTAGATATCTGGGGAGTGCAGCAACTCCACCAGGTCTTTCCTGGCAAATTAAAAAATGCTAAGAAAAAAAACGAAAGGGCTCTTACCTCCCTCCGTGAACCCATCTCACCCATTCTGAAAAAGGCCTTACCGTGTAATTGGGGTTTCCTGGTTGGATACGTAGCTCGGCCAAAATCCAAATGCCGTTAGTGAGCTTCAGGGATTGGTACAGCATGTCCTGCCCTTCTACATTCCTCTTGGCAATAGTATAAACATTGTTGTTTTGCAACTTGCTGGAAACAGTGTCTAGAAACACAGATTCAAAACGCAACACCTTCAGTTACAAAACCCAACAAGGACGCCATGAGCCATGTGTGCTCAATTAGCCCTGATAAGCACCGTCACATGCATGTGAGCACATTTCAGAGAGCCCTTCTCCCACAAGAGCAAACTGTGAGGAAGCTCTCCAAGTGCCTATGCACCACATTCCAGGCCAGAAAACGGAAGAAGGTGCGACTAAGCAGCAGTGTTTGAGAACTACCTGTGGAGATTATGGTGGGTCTAAGCCATTGGTACCCTTAAACTATTACTAGGAGCTAGACAGGTAAAAATGCACTGAAGTGGACAGAGACAGAAATGGGTGAATGTCTGACTGCCATGTTGGGATTCACTTCTGGAACGTTGGTCCCAGATCCATAGGGATACAAAGACTGACGACTGAATCTACAATACTTCCCAAGTCACTACTACTCCACCACGAGCCACTCTGGCCTCCCGTGCCAGGATCAGAAAAGTGCCAGTTGCAGAAATCCTGCAAATCAAATTTGTTAACCTTGACGTTTAGGTGTTTGTTTGTTTGTTTTAAAGCACGAAAATGATTTCTTAAGCCTCTGGGGACTATACCCCAAATTAATAACGAAACAAAGTGCCTTAACAAAAGTTTTTGAGAAAGACTGAAGTTGTGCAAAGATGATTATTCCAAGGCCTGTAACCTCGACTGCCACTGAGGCCTTTGTAGCCATCAACACAGGAGAAGAACAGGTTGATGTTTGGGGTCTTCCTTGTGCCTACGTACAGCACAGAGACATGACATTCTACAATTAAAGGTCATTTCTCTCTCCTTGTTCTCTGACTGCTAACATGAGATGCTGCAGCACCAGAGAAAGAGAAACTTTAAGAACAGAGATGATAAACATCATTTCTTTGTTGATAGTTTATTACATTTGTTTCTAATAAGAATTAAATTACTCAGGAACTAAATTCTCCCCATATAAAAACCAGTCATACTCTATGGGAGAAGGCTGCTGTGATGGATGGTCTTTCTATTCTCCTAGACGGTAAACCCTCTGAGCACAGGGATCCTAGAGTTTTTCATCACTGTGCTTCTCACAGTATCTGGGACACAATGAGTACCTGCCATCAATATCTGTGAATAAGCCTCTGACTCAGGTGTTGGAGATGCCAATATGTGCCTAATGCCATAGGCGTTAAAAAACATTATTTAAGACATTTCCCCAAAGAAATACAAATGGCCAACAGACACATGAAAAGATGCTCAACATCACGAACAGATAGTGATAATAGATAAATGCAAATTAAAACTAGAATGAGGCACCACCTCACACTAGTCAGAATGGCCATTATTTAAAAGTCTACAAATAACAAATGCTGGAGAAGATGTAGAGAAAAGAAAACTCTCCTATGCTGTTGGTGGGAATGTAAATTGGTGTAGCCACTATGGAAAACAATATGGAGGTTCTTCAAAAAACTAAAAATAGAATTACCATATGATCTAGCAATCCCACTTCTGGACAAATATCCAAACAAAATTATAATTAAAAAAGATACATGTATTCCTATGTCCACAGCAGCACTATCCACAATAGCCAAGATCGGCAAACAACCTAAATGTCCATCTATAGATGAATGGACAAAGAAGATGTGGTACATATATACAATGGAATGACTGCTCAGCCATAAAAGAGAACAAAACAACGCTATTTGCTACAACACAGATGGAACTAGAGATTATCATACTAAGTGAAGTAAGTCAGAAAAATAAATACCGTATTATATCGTATGTGACGTTATGTGTGGAAGACACAAATGAACGTATCTATGAAACAGAAACAGATTCACAGACACAGAGAACAGACCTGTGGTTGCCACGGGCGAGGTAGGTAGGGGTGGAATGGAAGGGGAGGTTTGGGTTAGCGGATGCAAACTACTGTATACAGAATGGGCAGACAACAAGGACCTGCTGTAGAGTAGAGCGAGCTACACTCAAGATCCTGTGACAAACCATGGCGGAGAAAATGCACAAACATGTATGTGTGTGTGTGTATATACACGCAACTGAAACAAAACGTGTGTGTGTATATACACACACTACTGAATCACTTTGTTGTGCAGCAGAAACTAATACAATATTTAAATCAACTACACTTCAATTAAAACAAACAAAGCCAACTTTCTCTGGGGAGTTCTTTGGTGATCTAGTGGTTAGGATTTGAAGCTTTCACTGCTGTGGCCCAGGTTCAATCCCTGGTCAGGACACTGAAATCCCATAAGCTGTTAGGCTGCCCCCCCAAAAAAATCTGCCAGAAAAACCTCACATCTATTTGTTTAGTTATTTGAAGTACAGTTGATTTACAAAACTGTGTTTCAGGTGTTCAGCAAAATGATTCAGATACTTATATATATGTGTGTGTGTGTATATATATACTTTTTTATATTCTTTTCCATTATAGTTTATTATAAGATATTGAATATAGTTCCCTGTGCTATACATTAAATCCTTTTTATCTGTTTTATATATAGTAGTATATATCACATGTATGGATGTGAGAGTTGGACTATAAAGAAAGCTGAGCGCCAAAGAATTGATGCTTTTGAACTGTGGTGTTGAAGAAGACTCTTTTGAGAGTCTCTTGGACTGCAAGGAGATCCTACCAGTCCATCCTAAAGGAGATCAGTCCTGAATATTCACTGGAAGAGCTGAAGCTGAAACTCCAATACTGTGGCCACCTGATTCGAAGAGTTGACTCATTTGTAAAGACTCTGATGCTGGGAAAGATTGAAGGCGGGAGGAAAAGGGGACGACAGAGGATGAGACAGTTGGATGGCATCACTGACTCGATGGACATGAGTATGAGCAAGCTCTGGGAGTTGGTGATGGACAGGGAAGCCTGGAGTGCTGCAGTTCATGGGGTCACAAAGAGTCGGACACGACTTAGTGACTGAACTGAACTGATGTATCTGTTAATCCCATATTCCTAATTTATCTCTCCTCCTTCCCTTTTTCCCGTTTGGTAACCATAATTTTGCTTTCTATGTTTGTGAGTGTAATAAACATCTATTTAGATGTGGTCTAATTTTGGAGCTAATTCTTGCCCTGATGTCTTTCTTCCACATTCAACCCAACAAGCGCTCAGGGCAGGAGGTACTAAAGCCCATTCATTAAACAACTGCATCACTCTTAGTTATGGCTTAATTTCCCTCCTTTTATTTCCAGTTTCCACTAACACCAAGCAGAGTAGTTGTAACTCAAGAATGGGTTCTCTTTGAGAAGCCAAAATGTTTATCTCAAGGTCGTTACGCACAAGACAGACAGGAGGGAGCCTCAATATACTTTCTCATCACCTTCTGGGGGGTCAGGCAGTTCTGGCTGTCACCTTGGTTCCCACAATGAAGGGCTCTTGCAGCTCAGACTGAGTTGCTAGGCAACATCACCAGCTGGAGTTTGGCTTACATCTTTTGACAGGACCGTCTTTAACACGAGGAGGATTGCTTTAAGTTGTAAAAGCCATTTCCAAGTTTCAAGGCTCTTGCCCATTTCCAAGGAAACAGAAAATACACACGACAGAATCTTTTGTTGAAGTTCTACCGTGCTGCACAGGCACACGTTCTAAACAATATATAGAGCAAGGCCCAGATGCCTACAGATATGTCATGGTTTTAAGTAAGAGGTGACAGGCTAAGTAAGTGGTGATGGGCTAAAAAAGAGATGATAGGCTAAGAAATGGAAGCACCCAAACACACATACACACTCACCCACTCCAGAATTAAAAAACATGGCCAACAGCCAGATGGAATAAGCAAGTTGAATGGATGGAACTTTAATGTGTTTGGAAGCATTCCGGTTAGGCTCTGCTCCTACTGAATGGCTGTTAGCGTGATTTCTATCAGAATACTGCATGGAGGGAAGAGGGTTCTATAACATAACTATGTGTGAGTCAATTTTTCTGGCTGCATCACATAGCCTGTGAGATCTTAATTCCCTGACCAGGGATTGAACCCACACCCCTGCACTGGAAGTGTGGAGACTTAACCACTGGATGGCCAGGGAAGTCTCTGTGAGGCAATTTTTATAAACCTTAGATTGTAGGTTTGAGCTAGAGGGCTTGAAGGTAGTAGGATAACCAGACTCTGCTAAGTGAACTCATTAAGAATGGCAATGGGACTTCCCTGCTGGCAGAGTGGATAAGAATCTGCTTGCCAATGCAGGCAACATGGGTTTGATCCCTGGTCTGGAATGATTCCACATATTGCAAAGTAATTGAGCCTGTGTGCCACGACTACCGAGACCACGCTCTCGAACCTGTGAGCCACAACTAGGGAGCCCATGCACGCCAGAGTCTGTGCTCCACAAGAGAAGCCACCGCAAGGAGCGGCCCATGCAATGCAACGAAGAGTATTTCCTGCTTGCCACAACCAGAGAAAGCCTACACACAGTAATGAAGATGCTGCACAGCCAAATCAGAAAAAAACAAAACAAAACAATGGCAATGGGAGCCAATGTAAAGAAGCTTCCCAGCCAGACTGGGATATACTTCTTGACAAAACGTCACAGTTCTTTGTGTATGTTTGTTTTTTAAACATATCCAAATTCCTGGGGAAATACGATGGAATCTTATAGCTGTGAGACTTGGAGAATGAGAATGTAATGGTAAGACACTGACATCTGCCCTACAGGAGAAGAGTTTTTATTAAAAGACAGTCAAATACAGTTACACATGCATTAAGATGTAATTTCTTTGGGTTCATTTGTCTCCTACCTCAAATCTGGCTTTGGGTCTGAGGCCTAAAATCTTAGAAGATGGGAATGTGGTCTTCCCTCCCTCGTCTTCCTACTTTAGCTAAGGTCGCACCTCTTCCAGCAGCCGTAAGAGTGAGAAGGTACTCGGAGAGCGGGAAGGGACCCAGCTGGGACACAGTCATCAGCAAGTTGCAAACCACTGTGACTGCTAAAAAGAACACCTTTTTAAAAAATCATTTGAACAACCAAATTGTACTTAAGTGCTGACTGGCAATGCACTTGTATTTATGAAATGGGGAGAACCATGACCAAACAAAGAAACAGAACTCACCCTCACCTATTCCCTGTGCCTGAAGAAATATCTGTCCCTTATTAGAGAGCCTAACTAGAAAATACACATGTAACATGTCTCTGAGTTTTTCAAAGAAAAACAAGCACTTAATTTAAAAAATAGGTTTGCAGGACACTTGCCCGAAAGATTCTTTTCTGGATATGGCTGGAGATGCAGCTATTTCTTATGTACTTAAGACAGTGGTCCCAGATATGACTAGTGCCAGGAAGCAAGGAGACCCATACAATTGGGTGCCTTTTCCGAACCAGTATTTTCCAGTATTCACACCACTAGTGACACATCATAAGCACACTATCATACACACTTTTCTATTAAGAATTGATAAATTATTAAGGCTTAGTAAGAGGGTTTCTTTTCTTCTTTCTTCTCTAGAAGAAATGGAAGAGCAGAAGTAAAAGCTCAATGCTAGGCTGGTCAGTACTTTAAGCCTGCGACTTCCTGTAGCCTCAGAGTGTTAGCACCATCTGTCAAATGTCTACTCTGGCACAGAAAAGCTATTTAAAGGGTTGGTGCTATTGTGATTAGGACAGATCAGCTGGAAAGGAGGTATTTTTAGCTCTCAACCCAGGGTGTTGAATCAGAAGGCACTAAACCTGAAAACGTTCCTGTTAATTGAGCCCTCAGACTGGAAGGAAAAGAAAAGCTTGGGGTAGGTACTCCAGACCTCGGGGTGGAGGCAGAGGACAAGCTAGAAAGGATTAGCTGCAGAAACGGTCTTTAAGAGATCAGCAGTGATTCAGTGGGAAATGATGGATGGCCTCGAGCTCCCGGAGAAGAGGACATGGCTGGGAATTTTCCCTGGGCTCCGTGTGCTGCACTACCACAGGGCAGGGTGCCACTGGAGAACTGATTCGCTGGTATTTGGAGCACCCAAGGCAGGGAGGAAGTGGCATGAGGCCATGGCTGAACTGTTCAAAACTGAATTTGTTCTGGGAAACTGTTTCTGTTTACATCAGAAGACACAGCTCCACTGGGAGAAAGGCCAGATACCTTTTCTTTGGCAAGATCACAAATGTACACCAAGGTTCGGAGCCCCCATCTGGAAGCAGGGGGATTTTCTTTATTAATCTGACAGGCCAGACTAAAACCCCCAATCATCCAAATTTCCATTTTCTTTTTTGAAAAATCATGTCTCCTTCACACCAGACCTCTGAGACCAAATCTGCTTTCCCAGGACTCTGGCCTTTCTCTGCTGTCTCTAGGCCAGAGTTTTCCTGATCATATGTGTTCAAGGAACACTGGTTCTCCGTAAGACGTTAGTAATAAGCATTTTGTGATTTTAAATTCCATAGGGAAACATTCAGTTGATACTGAGTTACAGTGGTTTCCTCAGTGCGGGAGGCTTCAGCTTCTAGTGTGCTTATGTGCAATGGCAACTTCTAAGACAGGCCCATCATACACTGTACTTCCCAATCTTATGACCACAGAACCCTTTTCTGAGGGACAAATGTTCTCAGGAGTGTAATATATGAAATGACTTGGGACTGACCACACAAGGGTGACTATAATCCTAGCTATTAGCCACTGTGGGTTCTGCAGCGCAAGTTTCCTGAAAAAGAGGTTAAAAAACGTAAGACTGTCCAACCTCCCAAACTCATCAAATGAGGCTTGTGGTAACTAACCAGTGAGCCTAGGAGAGACAGCAAACACCATCACCTACCTAGAACATGGCATAAAAAACAGCTCAATTTAAATACGATTTTTTTTTTTTTTAAACTCAGCAAAAATCTGGTTTTGTTTAATAGCTACATAACCAGTCAGGCTGAGAAACCTAGAAGGCATGTGGTATTTGTGAAGAGAATCAATAAACTGTCACGGCAGTGGACACTACAGAAGACTGTCTTCCTCAAGTACCTCTCCAAGGGCTAAGAGAAGCCCTGTAAGAAAAAAATCTGCCTGGAACACAGAGGATGGACCTGTAACAGAGCACACCCACTCCCTGCAAAAAAATTTTTTACCAAAAAATTTTTAAAGAACAAGTTGAAATGCGAAGCCAGTGAGTTGTTTTCTTTCTTTCTGTCTGCCTTTCTCCCAGGGCAACACTCTAGCCACAGTGGGAGGGCAGCATGCCGGAAGGAGGAAGTGACAGGGAATGAAGAGAGGCGGCACTGACTAGCATCAGGTCTCACTCTCATTCAAACTCATAAAGTCTTATATTAACCTCAAGGAGAGACTGGGACAAAGGCAAGACCCTGAACAGCTTAGGGCTCCCTTCCATGCCTGAGGATGCTTCAGTGAAACAAAGCCTGAGGCACTGCCAGTGGGTACTGTTTCTCCTCTCCGGTTCCCAGGCTCAAGTTCTAGTGTAATAGTAAAACTAACTACTAAGGCAGCTATAACTTTTTAATGGTGATTAAGGCGGTCATATCGTCATATGACAGCTGACTCAAGGAAAGAAAAAGGCCACAAATTAGGCTTTAATCAACTATGACGTAGTCTTATTTAATAATAAACACAGGATTCCAAACAAGGATCTCAGACAGAGTCACTACTGAAGGCTGATGTAAGAGGACAAACAGTCCTTTTAATTCTTGGGACAGCACATATCTTCAAGTGCCAATTACCTGATGCTTAGAATGTTCAAGTAACATGACTGATCCATGTTCAACTACTAGACAACTGGGCATGTGGATCCATTCTAGTTCTTAAATCTGTCAGCTTTGTAGCTAATCTAGTGCCTACCATCAAAACATCCCAAGTGTTTAATGAGAAGTCTGCAAAGTAATATACCCTTTACTCACTAGAAATAGGTAGCTGTGAAAAAAAGAGATAGGTAAAGAGAAGACAGAATTTTCAACTATCTAACTGAATATACTAAGATGAAAATGGAAGTTAGAGTTATCACTCACCAGCATTTAAATGACATTCCTTAATCTGAAACTGAAGCTCATTTTCATTGGGAATATCCTTCCATGTTGCAAGGAAGACCTGGCGCTCTGTGGGGGAAGCAGAGGTAAAGGCTGGGTGTGCACAATCTGGCAACAGTCTGACATCTGAGCCCTCGTACCATTTCCCCTTTGGCGTGCTGGCTCCAGCAGTGCAGCCAGTGGCAGTCTGAGACGAGCCAATGCTTAGCTATGCACCAGTGCTGTGCTCCAGGTTAATTAATCCCTCATGAGTCGCACTAATATACACTGGGAAAGACTTTACAACTAGGCTTGTTTTGGCTCCACAGTTTTCCTATTTAGGTGACTCTGGGTAAGTCTTTTGACCTTTCTGATCCTTAATTCCATCATATATTATACCTGCTATACTACCCAAAGAGTTATTGTAAGAATCAAACCAATAAAATGCCAATACAACTTAATATGTATCAATATAAGCTAGTTTTATTAGCTGGTGGTTTCCTAAGTAAGGGAAGAGAGAAATATCAACCACCACATGGGGAGTACTAACAGTTTATTATAAATCACTGAATTCGTATCTTGAGACAGTAAGAACTCAAGACAGGGCTAAGTGCTAAAACCTGCACATATTATCTCAAGTCATTACAAAAAACTATTTTTGCTTTGTAAACGTGGAAACTGAAACTCAAAAAAACTAAGCATCTCGCTATAGTCACAAAGCTAACAAATAGCCAAGCTGAGATTTCAATCCACATCTACTTGTCACCAAGCCATTTACTGTCTGCTGTGGTGACTGGCTTATTCAGACAGTGGGCATTGTGATTTAAAGACCAACAGCACAGCAAGATCAACTGTGACTCAGGCAAATACATAATCAGCAGTTATCAGAGCTTTAGAATAGCCATCCCCCATTTTTTTAAACCTCAAGATAAATTGAACTTCTGGGGATACGCTCCACCTGGCGTTCAGAGGAAGGGCGAAGGTATATTTGGCAGGACAGGAGGACACACTTACCCATTTTGCCATCTTCTACAAAAAGCACGTTGAGTGGGATGAGGCAGCTGAAGTAGAAGACATCAATATTGTTTTTCACAGCCACCTGCCAGGAAAGTAGGAAGGGAAAATTAGGACATCATAAGAAGGCAGGTAGGAGGGAAAGAACAGTTACTGTCTAGAAATATACCATCCAATTTCCTTCCTCTTTAGGCAGTACAGGAAACCCCAAATTAAGACACACCAGCCCATACACTGGAAAGTATGCCCCTACCTACTCCACTATCAGAGCACCATCGATCGACAACCTGCAACTCTGCCCACTCCATGAGGGATAAATTCAAGGCAAATATTCTATGCCTGTAATAGTCTACTCAGTTATTTTAGTAGTTGCTGTTGCTATCACTAAGTACCTGTATTAACAGGTATTTCTAATCCTCATTATAACTCATGATATCCTCATTATAACTATCCCAAACAAAGTAGTAAATGGTACTCCCCTCTCATTTTCCTGATGAAGAACTGAAAGATTAAGTAACATTCAGGGCCACACTGCAAGCACACAGAAAAACCAGGATTCAAATGCAAATTTGACTCTACAGTGATTTTTCTCTCTCCATAGTAACTGGTGTCATAATGCCCTTACCTTTTTTCTGACATGAGTTTTAAAGTGCTTTCTTACTTCCTAAGTCATATGACTATAAAAGTTTGGGTCAAACACTCGTAAATTTGATGACTCTAAGGCAAAGCCTTTGAGTGAATGAAGAAATGAGTTTTCTTCTCACAACACAAACTTCTGGATGTGCACAGGCTGTGATTCTACCGTGGCCTGCTCAATCCAGCAGAAGCTATTTATATATATATTTTTTAAACTACAATACGTATAATACTTGTGTTTAGGGGCAATACTGTTGGTTGCCCCATTCAGAAACACCATTCAGAAAATCTTCCTAAACTGAGGCAGATTGTAAGAAGCAAATATGTATGAGGGGAGACATAGGAGAAAAACTGCTTGAAACCATGCTTCCCACTGGTTTCTGTCACTGGTGATTTTCCTATCTATGCTCTTAGTGCCACAGAAAAATATTTCTCTGGGTGAGTTTTACAATCAGTAACCATGACTATTTCTCTTTAAAAAAATAAAGGTAAAAAGTGCTTATCTAGCACCACCATTCTCCTCCCACCTTCTTGGGGGCAAGCATGTCTACACTTATCAACTCATCTTCTCCACCTTAAACAGTAACTTTATTTCATCCTCCATAATTTGGTTTGGGTGTATCTACTTGATATCTTTCTACTCCTTCCCAGAAGAATTTATCAAGTTACTTTCCTTGAAACTTGGGCATTGAAACTTTCAGTTACCAACCCCTAGGAGTTTCTAATCTCTATCACATAATCTGATGCCCAAAATGCTGGGACAGCAGGAGTCCCCAAAAGCTTGAGTCTGGTGAATGCAACCAGAGTAACTAACCTCAGGAAAGAGGGACCTTGACACTCTTTAAGATGTACTAGAGCATCACTTCAAAAAGATTATACCAGCTGCAGGTCTCCGGGAAAGATGTATTTTCTAATTCATCTGGTACTCAGCAGTTAAGAGAAGGGGAACTCTTTACTGCAAATAAGGGCACCAAGAACACCTTGAGGGAGTGCCAGGCCCTGAAAAGGGCATTCAGAAGTGCAAACTGGAGGTGGTACAAGTGGGCTCGTGTGGGTTATATGTCCTCCAGGAGATAATATTAATGATTCTTAACCAAAGACTTATATTAGAATCATCTGGAGAGATTTTTCAAAACAGAATCTTCGACTCCATCCTGTATTTAAAAAACAAACAAATAAACCAATTTCTGGGACCTGGCACACCTATTTTTTGAAAAAGTTTCTAAGAAGACTAACCAGACAAGTAATTAATTTAGAACAATGTTACCTAGGAAGTCCTCTTGAGCGTATAAATAGCCTGTGCTTCTTAGGGAATCCTTAAACCAACTGGAGCCCTTTAACCATGGAAAAGATGTGAAAGCTCTTCTAGGTCAGCAGTGCTAAACCATTCTGCCCTGAGGACCCTTTTGACAAACATATAAAACTCATGCAATGTTTCCACCAAAACTTTAGGGGTTTCAGGAGACCCTAAAGCCTATCCCTAGGTTTCTGCTCTAGATAAATTATCTGAGAAGCTGGCACACCCAAATTGGTGGCAGCAGACACAGTGGTTTTGAACATGGACTCAGGGACCAGACCAGACCACTTGACCATGCTGACTGTTCCTTACTAGCTGTGTGACCCGAGGCAGGAGTACTCAGCTCAGTCTCTTGCCTAAAGAACAGAGATAACCACAGCACTGAATGCATGGGGTCGTTATGAGGCAAGTTAATATTTGCAGAGCACTTAGAACGGTGCCTGACTTACAGTTAAGTACTGTGAACAAATGTTTCCTAAAGAAAAGTTCCCTCTTCTTTCACCATTTTCTGCTGTACACTTTACTCAGAATTTTTCATAATTAAGATAACCACATTAGACTTACCTGAATCTTTCACATGCTCAAATGTAGTATTACAACTATGCTAATGAGAGATATCAGGAGAGATTTTTAAAGAAAGGCTTACTGGGAAACTGTTAGTTTAATGATTCCTCTTGCGACTGTGCTCCTGGTCAAACGTCATCTTCTTATAGGATCAACGCACAGAGCATTCCTTGGAAGAAGTGGTTCATCTCTATTACATTAGCTCTTCAAAATCTGCATTTTGCTGCTCTCAAACTTTTCCTCTTTTGTAGAGTAAAACATAGCCTGTAAAATGCAGGCTAGAACTGCATTTATTTCAAACGTATATGGTTCCCCTGGATGTGGCCCCTGCCTATGTCTCTAGTCCATTTCCTTAACGTCAAGCATATCAAAATAACTTCCTGCTCTCCAAACACTAATGTTGTTCTTTCTGCTTAATATGTTCTTTTCCTAAAGCTTTATCTGTCTGGAAAATATCTATTTAATCTGAAGATTTAGTTCAAGCTTGACAAGGATTTCTCAGGAAGGTTCTAACTCCCCTCCATCGCACCCACACCATGAACTTCCACTGTAGCATAAATAAGCATTTATCTATGCCTCACCCACAAAACACGGTCTCTTGCTCATGCAGGGGCTCTCATCTTCACTCACATCCCAGTGACTCAATAAATACTTGTTCCCTTTGATTAAAGGGAAGAAGTTGACCAAATGGAATGAAACACTGGTTTCTCAACCTTTTTTTTTTAAACCTCCCTATCACTCATAGGCAAACATCCTTTCACCACTCACGCGGCCCACTGGGCACAGGGACACACGACAGGGCAAGGCTGGGGCAACAGGGCGACACGTGGGCTCACCTGGTTCCAAGTCACTGAACATAGCATCTAAGTGTGGGGCAAGAGTAACACAGGTGGGAGACACAACCCAAAGAATACGAGTCTCTAAGAATATGCCAATAACTCTTCAGGAGTCCAGGCCAAAAAAAGAATCAAGGAAAACACAGTATGAAGCCAGTTCAATTTTAACCCAGATGGCGGCTACTCTGAAATAGAACTGAGTAAACCTTATAGTATGATATTGATTGCTTCAGAGGGAGAAAGGGGAGTTCTTTGTTTTCTTATTTTGAAATTCACTATCCCAACAGGTACAGAGCAGAAAGACTTAATCCAGACAAGCTAAAGAAGTACCTTCTAAGAGCTTTCACAGTGATGTCTAGCCTGCCTATGGCAAATCAATTATCACATACATATCCAACTGCCTACTTAGTATCTTCACCTGGATAACTAACAGATACCTCAAAATGAACATGCCCAAAACCAAATTCTTGATCTCCTCTCCTCATCCCTAAATGGAACCTCCTGCTGACTTTCCAAACCCAGTAAACGAAATACTGCAAGGCTTTCTATGGTGTCTCTGCTTCTGCACTTGTCTTCCCCACCTTCAACACCTAACTTCCCAGCCTCTTCTCAACACAGCATCAGAGTGATCTTAAAATGTAGGTCAGTTCATAGATATCTCCGTGTTTGAGCCTCCAATGATTACCCAAAATTATAACTGCCTATGGTCAGATGCCTGTTACCTCTCTGCTGTCACATGCTGGGACTCTCGCGTCAGCCATGGGAGCCAGCTGCTGTGCCTTGCACACACCAGGCATGCTCCTATCTCATAACCTTTTGTGTTTCTTCTGTCTGAAATCCTCTCCCACCAGAAATCTGCAATGTTTATTCTGGCCTCCTTTAGGTCTTTGCTTTAATCAAGCATTATCTTCTTATGTAGGTCTTCCATGACCAACGTATTTATGAAATCATACCACCCAATCTCCACCTCCAGGACTCCCTAGCTCAAGCTCTGCTTTTTCTCCCATTGCTCTTATCTGTCACACATTTTTACTGATTTATTGGTGCACTGCCTGTCCCTGTGCCACATAACACACCTCCAGTAAAACGCAAGTTCCACAAGGTAGGGGATTTTTGTCTCTTGTTACTACTCTCTTCTCAGTTTCTGAAACAGTGACTGGCACAGAGTAAAGGCTCAGTAAGAATAATGACTGTAAAATACATGGCTCTAAGTTCCTGACGGCCACTGGGCTTGGACAAGACATGAACCCGGACTAAAGTTTCCAAAAGGACAGTACTTCTTAAGTTTTTCCCAGTGTACCTCCTTTAACAGAGGAAGAAAGAATGGACATATATACTGGGGTGGAGGTAGGGGTAAGGATCAGGATTAGGGGCATAGTATGAAGTAGCCCATAAGAACAAAATTTCTTTGAACTTCCTTGCTATCCCATAATGAATCCAAGCATTTTAATATGAAATGTGCTTCTTCACTTATCTGTAAACAAAACTGATGCTCCAGAGAATACACGTGTATTCTTCAGCCTCAAGTACTTCTTAACAAGGTGGTTTTAAACACTGTGGGTCACGACCAATTGGTGATTCTTAAAATTTGTTTAGTGGGACGTAACTGGCATAAAAAAATATAATAGAAGGGACTTCCCTAGAGGGCCAGTGGTTAAGACTCATGCTTCTACTTCAGGGGACGTGAGTTCGATTCCTGGTCGAAGAAATTCTGCACAGTGTGGCCAAATAAGTAATAGAATAGAAAATGTCATAGTGTATCTCACTAAGAGTAAGTAATGGCTCCTGAAACTGTTTTAGTTTTATGTACCGTATGTGTGAATACACTATGCAAAATGTACCTCTTATGTAAGCTGCAGCCAAAATCTATAAAAGCCCTAAATATTCACTCAGCAAATGATAAAGCAAGCAGTGAGGAACTGGGCTCAGTGAGCTTAGGAACAGGGTGCACACCTCAGTTTCTGCTCTGAGGATGCCTAAAGCAGATCCCAGATGGTACCAAGAACCAAATTACTTAAATCCTGTGTTCCTCTGGTCTGCCACGAGCAACATGGGGACACAACAATATTTACTTGCTTCTCAGGGACATCAATAGGAAGAGCAAAAAGAAGTGATTATGAGGCACTTGGAAAACACAAAAGTGGGCTAGAAACGCTTAATAATAATAATGAGTTTTACAAGTTACTTTCAGTGGCTGCTGGGGAAAGAGCAGCCTGACAGCTTCAGCCTGTAACCAGCAATTAGTTTCTCTCCATAGTACAGAAAGCCTGCTGCAGGGGCTGCAGCCCCTTTCTGGCGGCACAGCTGGAGATGAGCAGGCTGAATTAATATTCTAACCTTGTTCCAGTGCGCTCAAAAGTGCTATAAAAAGGTACGAGATGAACTCGGTCTGACTCTGGCAAATGGGGCCTCTACCTACACCTCTCCCCACAGATCACTACAGGAGGCACTGCCACAAGAAAATTCAAGGCAAGCGGTACACAGCTCACCTTTGAGAGTGTATCATCTACTCTTCTGTGACGTCACTTGTGACCTTTCCCAGTCTCTGAGGAATTTTTTCCCCCTTTTTTCTTCCTCTCTATTTAGCTTTGAGAGAGATTATCTGCAGGCTGGTCGAACCAAGGACTAGGCAGTGACGCCAACCTTCACCAGTTGTCTGAGGAATGATGATTCAGATGTGTTTTAAGCACCACACTATATAGTAACAGAGCCTAGAGGAATGGCTCTGAGTGACAGGTTTTTAATGACACTGCCTCCAACTGTGTGATATGTCATCTGAGACTCAAGCAGAAGAGGCTCTCTGCTAGCTGCTGGAGTTAAATCGACCTGCAGTGCTGCATTCCCAGTCAATGTGAAAAAATACCTATAATTTTTAGTTTAAATATGGTCTTCCACTTCAAATCCTACTGACCAATAAACTACCTGAGACCTTTCAGAGACATCCTGACAAAAGAGGTCTATCTATAATATTTGACAGTGTCTGAATAGAGTTAAAAATATAGCAGGAATAGGCATGCAACTCACCATGCGTGTGTGCTAAGTCACTTCACTTGTGATCAACTCTTTGCGACCCTATGGACTGTGGCCCTCCTGGCTCCTCTGCCCATGGGGATTCTCCAGGCAATAATACTGGAGTACGTTGCCATACCCTTCTCCAGGGGATCTTCCTGACCCAGGGATCGAACCTGCCATCTCCTATGTCTCCTGCATTGCAGGTGTCTTCTTTACCACTAGTGCCACCATCCACCATAGAAAATAGCAATTTACTTTCCTCCAATGCTAATTACATTTTAACCTGAAGAAGCATCTTTAGTTTACTTCCAAGGCTAAGATTCAACCAAGAACCCTCTATTTTTTTTTTCCTAGTGCACCCAATAGATCAGATGGATGGTATGGCAGTTGAACAGCCCTCAAAGAGTGCCTATCTGCTGTTTATGATAGATAAAAGCCATACCTGTTTACTTTCACTGTTAAGAGTATGTGGCCAGTAGAGTCCTTTACAGGGAAAATTTGACAGGTTCCACTCGTCCCAATAAAAGCAGTAGCTTCAAAACCCTAATTTCTTGGGCAACAACTTGCACTTCAGCATTTGATATTTCCAAGGCTAACTAATGTCTATCTGTACCTCCTTACAGAATAGAGGCTTTCAGAATAGAAGGGAAAGCTCTGAAGAGACCCCCGGATGATCTCTTAAACTATAAATCTTCTAGTGGTATTCATAGTACTGGGTTTTAGAATGGGAATGAGAACCTAAGAAACAACCTCTCTTGTTTTTGAAAGGTGCTACTGCTGCTGCTGCTAAGTCGCTTCGGTCGTGTCCGACTCTGTGTGACCCCATAGACGGCAGCCCACCAGGCTCCTCCGTCCCTGGGATTCTCCAGGCATGAATACTGGAGTGGGGTGCCATTTCCTTCTCCAGTGCATGCATGCTAAGTTGCTTCAGTTGTGCCCAACTCCGTGCGACCTCATGGAGAGCAGCCCACCAGGCTCCTCTGTCCACGGGACTCTCAGGCAAGAATACTGGAATATGTTGCCATTTCCTTCTCCTTTTGAAAGGTGAGGAGAAACCAAAAGCTACTAAAGCTGATGCAGCTCTGCCTCCTCCCGGAGTCCCCATTCTGTCACGCAATCTGCTCAATCTCAGTCTCAGAAACCTCCCACATAGTTTACACCATGAACTGGGGTGTAGGCAGATTAAATCGCCAGAACACCAAAGAGAAGATTAAGATGTAAAGAGGTATAGACAGACATTAGTTTAGAAGACTCTCAGATTAAACTGGTAAAAACTGGGCTTTCCTGGTGGCTCAGTGGTAAAGAATCCACCTGTCAATGCAGGAGACGGGTTCTCCTGCATTCCTGATTCAGAAAGATCCCACGTGCCATGGAGCAACTAAGCCACATCTATTGAGTCCAAGCTCTAGAGCCTGGGAATTGAAACGCCTAAGCCCACATGCTGCAGCCACTGAAGCCTGCGCGCCCTTGAGTCTGTGCTCCACAAGACAACACAATGAAAAGCCCGTGGATGGCAACAGAGTAGCCCCGGCTTGCCACAAGCCCGTGCAAAGCAATGAAGACAGCCGAAAATAAGTAAATAAATAATATATATTAAAACAAGCCAACAAAAAGCTGTTAAAAACCTCTGATTTAGGCAGGAGTAAATCAGAATGATGGTCTCCAAAAGCTGTATACACTAGAAGAACCCCAAAGCACAGTAGGGTTTGAACTACTGGAATCAAATTCGGTAATTCTCTGCAACTTAAGTTAGACTCTCAACTACTGCTTCAGAAAAAAAAAAAAAAAAAAGGCATTCCCGTCTCCTTCAAAGCCATTTGGAAAAAAGTAGAAAGGTCACAATTTTCATGAAAGACTGCCTCTGTGGAGGGACTCTTTCAAGAAGCTTCTTTTCGAAGTCCACCCAAAGCCACCACTAAAGCCAGCTGAACTACAGAGTCAGGTTGAACTCAAACCCTTCAACTCTCAAGACAACCTCCAGTGCCAGCATGTGACACCTCATCATCCCAAAGTGAATTTCAGTTTAGGATTTCCAATCTTTTTACTGCTTACCTCCGAACTGATAAACAACCACCCCCATTCCCCCAAAAGCAAATTCTTCTGATAGCACATGCAGAAAAATCTGGAATTGGGACGTGCTAGACCATTACCTTTAAAAATTTTTTTCCCTTTTTCAAAGGCAAAAGTTAGACTGTTTTGAGTATTATTTGAAAAGAACTATTTTCTGAAAGCAAAGAATGAACCATGAGATTCATCCACGGGCCAAAGACATCCCTCTCTGCCCTTCCTTTCAAAGTGTGCCTCCTTATCACTTTACTTCCTTCCATCAGAATTAGGAAACAGGCTTTTTTTCTGGTCTCCCAGAAAGGTTTGCTTAGCTCCATTTCCTGTCAGATATCTGAACGATTCTGCTTTTCCCTGGGGCTTGAGCACTTACAGAGCATCCTCGAGTTTTCAAAGTTATTCTGAGAATATTATACAAATAATTTGATGGTATTAGGATAATGGTTTAATAGTTGTGCGGTAACAATTTTTTTTATTTTGAAGTGGCACAAAAACATAGGTTAGTAACAGAAAAAGTTCCCTAAACATTAGAACAGTCACATGTTCTATTATCCTAGTTATCACCAGTCCTGGAAATAAGGTCCATTAATGTGCTGTGCCTTTTGAAATTATCAATGAACAGAGTAAAGAAAGCAGTAGCTTCTAATGTTTGTCTGCCCACTAGAGAGAAAAATGAATTTGTGATTGTAGACCTCAGATTAAACCACGACATGACCCATCCAGGTAAAAAGGTATTAAAGGAGCAGTGGGAGGACTGCAAGGCCACTAAGAAACAAGAGGCAGAGAGTGTGTTTAGGGACACCGTTTGCTATGATGAGGAGATGGCCTTGCTAAGTCTGGTTCAAGAACTGGAGGCACCAGATACTTGTAAACACTTTCTTAAATGAAAGCAAAAAGATTCATTCAACAACAAATATTTATTAAACACCCACTGTGTGCCAGGCATTGCTCCAGGCACTGGGGAATAAGTTATGAAGGAAAAAAAAACTAGGACAAAAACTGTTGCCCTTTTGAAGTCTGTGTTCCTGTCAGGAAGCGTTGGGTTAGGGGGTGACGGGTGGGAGGGGGAGAGGCAAAAATGAATTAAGTACAATAAACAGTATTTAAAATGGATAAGTGCTCTGAGGGTCGGGGGAGAATAAGGAAAAAGGGGATCAAGAATACTGGGAATAGAGTGAGGTGGCTTTATCAGAAAGGTCCTGTTTTACCAAAAGCCTGAAGGAGGCAATGAGTCAAGCAGATACGACAATTGGGAGAAGGAACATCCCACACGTGGGAAACAGCCAATTCCAAGGCCCTGAGGTAGCAGCATACCGGTCAGTCTGAGGATCCACTAGGAAGCCAGTGTGGCCAAGTGGAGTGAGGGGAGCAGTAGCAGATGAAGTCAATGAGGTAGGGAGCAGGTGGAAGACATGGTTGGATCATACAGGGACTTGGGGACCACTGTTAGGACTTGGGCTTTTCTGCTTGGAAAGAATACCAATGCAAGCTCTTCTACACTAGTGATGTAAACACGTGCCTAACAGGGCACTGGCACAGCAAGAATTAAGCAACCATTACAACTCTGCTAGGACCTGTGGAGAGGGTCACTGGCAGCCGTGTGCCTCACAGGGACCACTGGGTCAAGGGAAAATGATGCCAAGATATACTGCATCTGTTCCTGCTCCAGGTAGCTTCCTTATTATTAGTTTTACACGTTAGGCAAAATAAATCAGAAAACTCACAGCAAAGGTAATTTGATCTCTTTTCTGTCAATACAGAACCAACCTGCCATGCTATACTGATCAATTTGGTTACCACCCAGAAACCTTTATCACAAGCCCCAGATGCCCTCCTCCTCCAGCAGTCTTCGACAGAATTACTCTCTACAGTTTCAGATGCCAGAAACAGCCAACAGTATTTTCAGAGGCCTTTCAGTCTTTCCAACAGGTAAGTTCCCCAAACCCAAGGTCTTACCTTAAACAGGTTCTGCCCAACCTACACAGACTCTAACCCTAAAAGCAGGATCTCTTTTAGCCTTTACAGCTCTGTGTACCTTGCTATGATGGGCTGATGTGCCCATGACTGCAGCTGTTGCACTACTGAATACTATTTACCATTAAAAGGCATCATGATCTGTTTGCTATGCAGGGCTTACTGTTAAAACTTTAAAGTACATTTTGTACATACTGTACTGAACCACAAAATGGTGAAGAAAGGACTAATAAACTATCAGTTAAAGTTATTAGATATTCCACACCCCAGTCTGGTATGTCATGGGACTGAAGACACAAAGAAAACTCAACAGAAGAATAAACTTCAGTAATGAGAGTGAATGAACATTATTTTAAAATCCTGAGATGAAAGTGATCTAGAATCTAATCTAGGTTCTAGCCAGTTAGAAATCAAGAGGGTTCACAGGTGTGCCTATGAACTCTCTGCTGTATTACTTAACCTCAGCATAGACAAAAAGCAGACACAGGTGGCTGTCAGATGACTGGGCAGATGGGTAGGCCATTGTGCAGAGACGCTATCTCTGGGCAGTTTTACCAGGGAATCAGGTCATATACAGAAGGGGCAGAAACTATTGTCAGAAACACAGCATGAGCTATGGAATGAGCTATGGATTTGAGAAGTTCTGTGCTTTCATATTTGGAGTATCTGCTTTCCCACTCCTTCAGTGGAATGTTGCCACTAAGCCTAAGACCAAATTCACATACTTTTCAAAAATGATTAAATGTTGTTTTCCTTTGTCTCCAATGTAACTGAGTCTAACCACATTTACTAGTGTCTCCACATTTGTTTTCCATTAAAGTTAGAATAATAAAACTGACATTTATTTGCAGAACACAAACATAAGTCCTTCCACAAAACTTAGGCTCTCCTGAAGTAGAATAAAAGAGAAAATGAATTCAGACTGGGTATATTTTCATTATAGGTCCACCTGACCAATTTTCAGGCCTCGTGAGTCTTCATTCAGAGAGAAACTTACTGTATAAAACCTGATCTCAATACCATGAAACCTATGTATAACCTCACCCTACAAAACTGTGAATAAAAGAAACTTTTCCAATCTCACTGAACATGATGCCACAAGGTATTAAGAGAGCTAAACATGAATGAGGGCAAGATATGGCTCTCAAGTGGGCTTCAATCCAGTTTAGGAAAATCCCAGGGTGTTTCCTTTAATTCCAACCTATAATGTGCCCCAAGGCTTTGTGTAAAAATTATGTGCCACAATGAGAACGTAAGGACTAGAAAGAGGTACCTACTTTTTATTCAGAATTTGAAGTCCTCTACTGCATACAGATCTATTTTCCAATCATCTATCTAACCAGAAATACAAAACTAATTCAATTTTCATCAACTCTTGACTTGCTAACGTGATATAAAGATGGTTGAAATTTTAATAGATGAAACCCACAAATCACTTCTATTACCCTGCAGAACTATGTGAAATTTAGTATCATGTGGCCAAGCATGGGCTTCTATTACTTGGGTAATCATCTCACAGGCTCTTTTTAATGATGACTAGTTCTCAAGCTTGGGTGTTTTAAGAACTGAATTCTGGGTTTTAGGAACAACTGTCTCCTACCATTGAAGCCAGATTTATAATTTGCTAGACCATGTCAGCCTATTAGGATACAGAATTTTTATCTACTGCTTATGTGTGGTTATTCAAGCAGGGCAGCTGCTACTGACAAACATATTCGCAGAAGGGAGTACCAGAAGCCAATAGTTGAGTTCTGGTTATAGAAAGACAAAAGATGTTGTTTAGAGAATCTTGATTATCTTGACATAAAGGATAAGGAGGTTCTCTATAGGGCCAACTGAGTGAAAAAGGAACATTTAGTATATAAGATACTCTACTTCTCAGATGAGATTAAAGGACACATTTATAGTACTGATGTGACATGAAAAATATATCAAAATTGAAATAGCAATCATGACAAGCAATTTTCTCTTTTCTCTTTGGTGGTAAAATATTTTCATCTTTCATAACCAAGATCTTTCATAACCATTTCCTACAGGTTGTTAATGGAATATTTCAGATTCTGTCCTGTCTATAGGGGTTATTTTCAGCTCTGGATCTATCTGTGACCTGGGAATCTCTTATAGTTTTCCTAAGATCCACCACTTCAAGGACTCAATGTCTGTTCAAGCAGCGTGTGGTCCCATAAAAGCAACCAGAGTGCACAGTCCTCAGCTGTGGATCCTGGAAGACCAAAGGAGGCTTTAATACTGAACTTGTTTGGCTTGCACAACAGTCAAGAAAAGTCAGTAAATGCCAAGCTGGTTTGCTTCCTTTGATGGAAGCTGCTTAAAAGGTCTTCCGTTTGGAAGCATTTACCGGTTTTTCTGGTACAATAGCTACAGCTGTAGGCCTTCTGAGTGTGAACGGACATATGTAAGACATGAAATATCAGGGACAGGCACCATCTGCAACTGATTGTCTCATAGGCTGGAACTGCAATGTGGGAGTAGCAAGGGACAGAATTTTCTCAGGGCCATACACTGCCAAAAAACATAACAACACAACCCCCACCCCTCCAAAAAAAAAAAAAACCCTTTTGGTGAACAAAGATCTTAAAGACATGAATAAATGGGGTTATAAGATTGTGTCCTTTGCAGCTAGCATCCTTAGCACTTCTTGCCCTAATCATTCAAAGGTTAAATGAACAGGGTTGATGAATACTGCCTTGTTTTAGAAGGGACAGTCAAAGAAAAAACTGAGACATTATTTCTTTTTTCTGTAATTAATATCCATCCTCTTATTAAACAAAACTTAAGTGGGGTTTAAAGAGGATACAAAGATACATAATAAAAAACCATATACACTAAAGGATCAATTATTTATCTACAGGTTAACCTCTAACCACAAAGAAGTACAGAAGGAAGGAAAGAAGGATTTTTATGAAGGTGTCATGAGACTTTTAGGTAAAGATAGTAGACTTCAAATCACATTTAAATTTTCTTTCTCCTGGAAGAATTCAGCCATAATTAAAAGGAAAAAAGAATTAAGGGTATAAGTTCACAAAGATGGTAAAGAAAAAAACACAGCAGCAACAAAATCTTGGCACTGTAAAACAAATGCTGTTAGCAATAACACTGCACAATTCTCAAAGTCTTAGGACTGGTAGCACGTCTGGAATTGTATGGAGGGGAAATGATGAAGGGACCGTTAAAAAAAGAGGATGAAGAAACTGAGTCCGAGATCTCCATACCACCCTGAGCTACCTCAGCCCCTCAATAAAACTTAAAGACTGATTCTTTCAGAGGAGATAAGATAGATAGTACTTTGAAGGGAATGCTAGACATGGCTGAGGGTGGGGGGATAAGGGAATTTATGCATACTGAGTGCTGAGACTCTCCAGTCCTCCTTCCCAGTTTAGCTCCCAGGAGGCTGGTAGAAAGCCTTTAAATTCTAAACAGGAGAGTCAAGGATTAATTTTTGGAAGAATTAAGCCAGCTCCCAAAAGACAGACATGAAAGTACTGACAGAGGATTCGAGATGCGTTCGTGATAGGTGGGTGGAGGTCCTACCCTGGATCTTACGGTTTAGAGGGCCATACTCTGATCTTCCTCTGGCCTCCTCTGAACCCTTCTACACAAGAATCCATGTGGCCAAAGAGACATGCCCAGGTAGAAAACACAGAATTTCCTAGCTAAAAAGCCCTAACACTGTTTCCAGGTCCTGTCTGAGATACTTCTACTGGTCACTTTTTCTGAGGGTCAGTAAACATATCCTCATGCCCAAGGGATGGCCAAAGGGTAGAAGTGGAATAGAAGAAGAGAAGGCTGTGAAACATGGTTCTCCAGTTGTATTCCTGAGTGAACAGAGGCGGAATTCCAGCAAATTCCACCAAATGGAAATCCTAGAATTGAAAAGGACGGTATCTGAAATGAAAGTTATACTGGACAGATATACCAGAATGTTGCAGCCTATAAAAGAAAAGAGTCTGTATACTTGAAGACAGATCAACAGGAATTACCCATTCTGAAGAACAGAAAGAAAAAACAAAAACAACTGAAAACCAGCCTTAGGGGTTGAGGGGACAATCTGAGGGGACAATCAAGTAGTTACATGTGACAGTGGCGTGTGTATACTCAGTCGCGTCTGACTCTTTGCAACCCCATGGACTGCAGCCTGTCAAACTCCTTGGTCCATGGAATTTTTCAGGCAAGAAAATACTGGAGTGGGTTGCCATTTTCCTTCTCCAGGGGATCCTCTGACCCAGGGATCAAACCCACATCTCTACTACTCCTGCACAGGCAGGTAGATTCTTTACCACTTGTACCACCTTAGAAGTGGAATTCTGAAGGAAGGGAAGTGAGATACTGGGACTGAAAAAAAACTGAAGAAATAATTTAAAAAAAAGCAAACCACCTTCCTAAATTTGGGAGAAGCTATCAATTTACAGATCCAAGTTCAGTGAACCTGTAGCCAGATAAATGTAATGAAAATACCAAGGTACGTAACAGTCAAGCCACTGAAAACCAAACATAAAAATGAAGAAGCCCATAGATCAGCACTGCCCAACAGAACCTCCCATAATGACAGAAATGTTCCACTTCTGCATTGACCACTTCAATAACCACCAGCCATGTGAACATTTGAATGTGGCTAATGCAACTGAGGAAATAAACTTTTTATTTTACTTGATTTTAATTAATTTCCATTTAGATAGCTGCATGTGGCTAAGGGTTTATTTTATTGAACAGGGTAGTTAGGGAGCCTTATGAGATATCAACTCATCATTAATATGTGCACTTTACTGATTCAAACAAATAATAATAAATAAATAAAAACAAAAGTTTAAGACACATAGATAATCAGAAACTTGGGCACTGACCAGATATCTGATGTTTAAGAAACTCTTATTAATCTTTAATGTGCACAATAGTTGCTGTGGTTATGTTTTTAAAAAGAAACCGTTTTAAATATATACACTGAAATATTTACAGAGGAAATGATATGTCTAACATTTGCTTCAAAATAATATGGGGCAGGAATATGCTCAGGGAGCAAAGATGAAATGCTACTAACATTGGATTGATTAATTATTGAAGCTGAGGGATGAGCACACAGGGACTCATTACATGATTGCTTACTTTCAGAGAGTTAAAATTTTTTCATAAAAAGTTTTTAGAAAATAGAGCAAAAAGAAGGACTTCCCTGGTGGTCCAGTGGTTAAGACTGCACAGCCACTGCAGGGGGTGTAGGTTCAATCCCTGCTCAGGGAACTAAGAGCCTGCATGTCACGTGGTTATGGCAAAAAAAAAAAAAAGAGCAGGAGATGGAAAATAGGACAAAAAGCAGAAGATTGGTCCAGGAAGGTCAACATTCTAAGAGCAAGACTTCCAATAAGAGAGACAAAGAAAGTGAAAGGAGATCTATAAAAAAGAAAAGTTCCCAGAACTGAAGGATACAAGTTTCCACACTGAAAAAGCGCAATAAGGACCTAGTGCAGTGGGTGAAAAAAGACACAAACCAAGGCATATCACTGGGAAATTTCAGAAGAGGGAAAGGCAAAGGATTGTACAAGCTTTCATTCAGAGAGAACACGGCACAGAAAAGGATCAAGAATCAGAATGACTTCAGACTAGGAGGAAAACTATTTCTCATCTAGAAAGATATACAGAAACCATCATATAAGTGTGAAGAAAAAACCATTCTAAAACATGTAAAGTTGCTACCTGTTTAAAATTTTACTCTACACACCTATCCAATACTTTCGCCACCTGATGTGAACTGACTCACTGAAAAGACCTCAATGCTGGGAAAGATTGAAGGCGGGAGGACAAGGGGACCACAAAGGATGAGATAGTTGGATGGCATCAATGACACGCTGGTGATGGACAAGGAGGCCTGGCGTGCTGCAGTCCCATGGGGTCGCAAAGAGTTGGACACAACTGCACAGCTGAACTGAACTGAACTGAACACCTATTTTTAGGAAGCTACTGGAGTATGTTCTTCATCAAAATGAAGGAGTAAATCAAGGAAGGAAAAATAAAAGAGGAGACCCAACATACAAGACAGATGAAGAGAATAAATCCTCGGGGCTATGGTGAAGAGAGTTCACAGGATGACAGTTTCAGGTGTGGAAGAAAATCGTTCCAGATTAAAGCAGTCAAACGGCTCCCAAAGGAGACTTTAAGAGTGAAACTGGTAGGACTATTTTGAAGAGTTTGATCTCACTGGAATTTAGGAATGAATGACAGTTAACACAAAAAATTAAGCAAACAAATAGAGACAAGTCTTAATGGGTAAATATCTAATTACTTATAAAAAGTTTTATGAAGAAAAATAATCACACTATATAGTTCGGCTCTGAGGAGTATATATAATCACAGTAACATGAACAATGAATACTAATTAAAGGAAATCCTAAGACAGTTCTAATCAGGAAAATACGAGGATTGGGAATATGTACACAGATAATGGCCATAAGAAGGCAATGGCACCCCACTCCAGTACTCCTGCCTGGAAAATCCCATGGACGGAGGAACCTGGTAGGCTACAGTCCATGGGGTCACACAGAGTTGGACACCACTGAAGCGACTTAGCAGTAGCAGCAATGGCCATAAGTTGGAAGAGAAGGCTGGGAACTCGGTTTTTCTTAGCTAACTCTAGAACTAGTTAACTCTAAACTGTATATTCACAGACCTACCAACGTTCTCACGGAAGTTCACAGCTTGGTGAAAAAGGAGGCCAAGCAAATTTGAGAACTCCACAGCATCCATACAAAGACTGGGATGAACATGTTATGTCACAATTCTATTGTACTTTTGAAGACACTGACTTGAAGAAGCAGTCACTTGCCAGGTGTCAAGTTTGAAGGAGTATACTGGGAAAATGTTTCTAAGCAAGTAACACAGATGAAACAGATGAAGTGAAAAAGATATCAAAGTCAGAGAAAGCTCTTTTAGACAAAATTCATTTAGACATTTGTTAAGGTTTTTGTTTTATTTAAATACAGGGCATCAATTCTCTTTTTTTAAAGGAATATAGTATGCTAAACTCAGGAGAAGCTCCCGGTGGGGCAAGCCAAACTTTGCTTTGTGTAATATTTATCGGAGAAGGCAATGGCATCCCACTCCAGTACTCTTGCCTGGAAAATCCTATGGATGGAGGAGCCTGGAAGGCTGCAGTCCATGGGGTCGCTGAGGGTCAGACACGACTGAGCGACTTCACTTTCACTTTTCACTTTCATGCATTGGAGAAGGAAATGGCAACCCACTCCAGTGTTCTTGCCTGGAGAATCCCAGGGACGGAGGAGCCTGGTGGGCTGCCGTCTATGGGATCGCACAGAGTCGGACACGACTGAAGTGACTTAGCAGCAGCAGTATGCTAAACTCAAGAGAAGCTCCCGGTGCAGCAAGCTAAAGTTTGCTTTGTGTAATATTTATAAGTTGGATTCACAAAGGCTTTTGATAACCAACATTATTAGTACAGTAGATTTTCTAGGTTCAAATTTCTACTAGGTATTTAATGCTCTTTCTAAGGTATAATCTATTTTACATTTTAAGAGAGAACAGTGTCTTTTTTTCAATAATGGTTCAAAAAGACCATAGGTCAGTAAGCAGTTTGATGATATTTTTAATGAAAAGTTTTTGTACTAAATGCTACATTATAGTTCTGGAGGCTAGTCTGATTTGTCTGTCCTATATATAGATATCAAATTAGCCAAAACAGCTAAAACTCGCACTGCTTCCCAAATTTCATTTCCTAAAACTCTTTTTTTCTTTTCTAATTTTATGGTCTGCAGTACTAGAAAAGCACTAATTTTTCCTGCATGAGCTCTTGAATTTAAACATATATATTTATAATGTTTAAATGTCAATCAATCTTTACCTGGCTTTATCTGGATCTTTATGGTCAAAGCCTATTGAAGTTAAGATCTGACTCTTTATTCATATTGGGACAAGAGCAGAATAGAAGCTGAAAACTAAGGTAACCCACCATCTTCAGTTAATCATTAGTTTCAACTTCCACTAGCAGACATTAAATAGAGCTGCTCTCAGGGGGAAAAACTTCATCTGTTTTCAAGTTTTTGCTTATCTTCTCTATTGGGCAATGCCAATTAAATGAGAAAATAGCCATAATTATGACATCCTTAAAAGGAAAGAATCCATGGGAAAGCATGGAGAATCAGTAGTTGACTACAGATGGAAAATTTGTTTTCTCTAGAGAAGTTGAACTGCTTTATTACATTCTGCTTAGATGGAAAAATCACAAGTTTTTTTTTAATGTCAGGTTTGTGAAAATGAAAAACTTGCTAGTTCTAATGCGAGAGAAGGATTTGGACTAAGATTCAACCTCTTTTATGAGGGTTCCTGGGACTTCCCTGGTGGTCTAGTAGTTAAGACTCTGAGCTTCCAGTGTAAGAGACACCAGTTCAATCCTCAGTTGGGGAACCAAGATCCCACATGCCATGTAGCCAAACAAAAAGATCAACTCAAGTGAGGGTTCCCATCTGGGGTGTTCATTTTACTGAATGTGAAGTGGAAATGCAAATAGGGAAGTAAACTGACATTTATTCACAGTTCCCTTTTGGTTTTAGGAGGAGGAAATTTGCCCTGATTTCTGTGACCCAAATTCCTTTTCCTACTGCTACAGTAAAGCACTCTCGCACCCATGCTGACTGACCTCAAATATTTGGCTTGAGGCTCTGTGAGCCAACAGGAGGTTAGATTTCCATGAAAAGAGAGCAGATGTAAATTTGGGTTACTTACTTACTTTAGGATTCTATGTTGGAAAAGCCCCTCAACACATTAGTCTCATCATAGCAGCACAGCCAATTCCTTCTGCACAGTAATCCTTGTTCTGCTCTCCTAGACTGAGCCAAGTTATATTGTGACTCACTCATTGTCACTCTTTATCATCAAACTCTTTGCTGAAAAATAAGCAGTCAACTACTGAGGCAGCAAGGTAATCAGTCAACTGGCAAGCAGGCCTGGTGTGCTGGTACTGTTCTCCCATTGTGGAGAACATTAGTTTCAACTCTTAGTAATTTTACTGTTGCTGTCTCACCATGAGGACTAGGATCCCACACTGGTATTTCCAAGACACCGAGCAATGGGATCCTACTTGAAAAGTGGAAGGTTGTTATTTTTTGTTGGTCATTTAAAGCGTGTTTTATAGTCTCATTCAGACTATTCTCTCAAGTTCTTGGTAGAAGGAGATGCCCAATCCTCTTAGTTGAGTCTTTTGTCAGTCACAGTACATCATTCCCTCTTTCTTTCTTTGTTAAATTGTGAGCTCACTTTCAGTAGAGATTTTCTTTTCAGATGGGAGTCCTGATGGCCTTGAAGTTCAAAATTGTTGCAAAAGGGCCATTTTTGCATTTGCTTCTGCCACGCATCCCAGGCTCTATCAGTTCTGGTCCAACTTTATACTCATTTACTGGTTTGGAGAATTCTGTACCTATGCAGTATAAATCAGGCTCTGGATTTTTCACAAGAAGCCACCAGAACCCTGGTCAGAGAGAACTTCCTCCCATCACTGGCCTCTGTGGAAATGTGTTTCTAGTTCCCCTTTCACTGAGGGGCTTGCCCTTCCAGGGAGTCAGCTTTATGCAAAGCTCAGTTACAGTTCCCCATCTCAGGTCGGCCCAAGGTGGTCTCTTCTGTCCTTGTGAACATTAAAACCCTCAACTTCCAGGCTTGTATCTGTATTTTATCCCTTCAGGTTGCTGTGGCTTCAATTCACATGCTTACTACTCTACCTTCACGTTGCTTAAACCCCAGAAGGCTTATTTCAAACAGAAATTCAAAGTGATGCAAATGAAATCAAACTCTAAGCTAGGACTTAAGCATTCTAAAAATTCAGTATTTTCAAGATAGAGAGGCTCTTATAGACATGATAAAGTTCTAAGCTCCTCTAAGTTGATGTTACACTTACCACATGCATATTATACAGATAACTCAACTATTTATGGCAGTGTGTTCAAAGATGACCTCCACATAGCTTTCCTGAAATCTACTCTTGCTGCTGCAACTGTTAAGCTGCTTCAGTCGTGTCCAACTCTGTGCAACACCATAGATGGTAGCCCACCAGGCTCCCCCGTCCCTGGGATTCTTCAGGCAAGAACACTGGAATGGGTTGCCATTTCCTTCTCCAATGCATGAAAGTGAAGAGTGAAAGTGAAGTCGCTCTGTCGTGTCTGACTCTTAGTGACCCCACGGACTGCAGCCTACCAGGCTCCTCCGTCCATAGGATTTTCCAGGCAAGGGTACTGGAGTGGGGTGCCACTGCCTTCTCTGGGAAATCTACTCTTACAACATTCAAATTCCCTTTTATGAAAGTCTTAAGAAAAAAGTTTGTAAATAACACCTTGAAAAGTTTTTGTTTGTTGAGTTAAAAAAAATTAGCAACTTTCTGTGTCAATGTATGACTTTTGTGTGTGTGTATTTTAACGAAAAATAAGTCTTCTCCACAGAGTCATTTCAAACCCTATTCCATGACTAAATCTGAGAGGACTTGCTTTACATATAAAAATAAAATTGGCAAGAAATCAACCTGTACACTCAGAGTGAAGGAAAAGTCTAACCTGCAGGTTGTTCAGAGGCTCCATCTTCATGACAGGGCCCAAGGTGTTGAGGGGCAGGGAGACATCAATGCTCTGGTTTGGCATCAGTGGTGTATGGATGGCCAGAGGAGTGCTAGGGATGACACCAAAGCTAGAAGAGAGGGTGAAGAAATCCTAGAGGTTAATTAGGAGGCAGGGTTTAGACACATCTTTAGGTTTCAATGGCTTTTTATACAAGGAAACATAATTTTTAACAAAATTAAATGGAAGGAACAGCAGGAGCTAAGGTGCCCAATTCTAATTTGCTGTGAACACTGGTTACCACACAGCATCTGTTTTCCATGAAATAGATCAGAGGAAGGAGAAAACATTCAGCAGCAGAGAACTGGTTAGCTAATGCCCTGATTCTAAAGTTTTCTTACGTTTATCATGTCACTAGAGGGGCAGGTTTGATAAACATCTTTTTTATACATCTGTCTTTAGATAATCCTTGGGAAAATACCCACCCTGCAAAGTACATTACGCTATTTCACTAGCTTGACAACCTGCCCAGTCAGCCCAGAGGATGATTTACAGTAACTCACTTTCTTTTTTCTTTGTTTACTTACATAGGATACAATCATTGGGAAAAAGCCACTCTAAGTAAAGCAGAATTGAACGGCTTAAACATTCAAAACAATATTCCAAAGGACAAAAGACATGCTGTAGACTCAAACCTGGCCACTTTCTTAGCCTAAGGCAGGCAATGAGTATCCACCACAGTTAGACTTCTCACAGAAGCTTGCACGGTAATAATATAAGAATAGTAAAGAGCTAGGAAAAGTCTGAGTTTGAAGTCACATAAAAACAAAAATGTATGACTTCCCCAAACTGAAAGAGAAAAGTTGGGCCACGGGTATAACAAATGAACAACTTAATGATATAAATTTACATTGAATTTATGCTCTAATTAGCCTCAGGAAGAAAGATGAGATTATAATATAACATAACTAGAGTTTTTTAGGCAGTATCAATTTCAGAACAGCAGGAGAAACATTTTCCTTTTCCTAGATAAACTATACTTTAGAGTCCCAAATGTAATAAATGATTTTGAGTAGACACATCAAATCATTCTGGTATTAACATTTATGGGTCAAAAACTATTCTGCCCTTTTGATCTTGCTCTCATGATTCATCTATGTGGAACACCATAGAGAATCTTAAAAAAAGGCTACAGTTCTGATAAGTAAGTTTATTGAAGTTGCAAGATACAAGTTCAATATACAAAAATCAACTGTATTTCTATATACTAGCAACCAAAGGCAATGGCACCCCACTCCTGCAGTCCATGGGGTCGCTAGCAGTCGGACACGACTGAGCGACTTCACTTTCACTTTTCACTTTCATGCATTGGAGAAGGAAATGGCAACCCACTCCAGTGTTCTTGCCTGGAGAATCCCAGGGACGGGGGAGCCTGGTGGGCTGCCGTCTCTGGGGTCACACAGAGTCGGACACAACTGAAGTGACTTAGCAGCAGCAGCAGCAACCAAAAGTTAAAACATGCTACTTACTGTAACATCAAAACTATGAAACACTTAAATACAACAAAAGATGTATAAGATCTGTACGTGAAAAATTATGAAGTACTGTAGAGGGAAGTTAAAGATGTCCTACATAAATGGAGAGAGATGCTATGCTGATGGATTAGAAGACTCAGTATTGTTTGTTGTCAGCTCTTCCCCAAACTGATCTATATATTCCCTATACCTTCCATCAAAATCCAAGCAGAAAAAAGACCTAGAATTGCCCAAAACAATTTTTGAAAAAGAACATAGTTGGAGGGTTTACACTATATGACTTCAAGATTTACTACTAAAAAAGACTTTACTTTGACTCTTACTTTACACCATACTGGGCTTCCCAGGTGGCGCTAATGGTAAAGAATCCACATGCCAATTCAAGAGATGAGGAATTCTGGGTCGGGAAGATCCCCTGGAGTAGGGCATGGCAACCTACTCCAGTACTCTTGCCTGGAAAATTCCATAGACAGAGAAGCCTGGTGGGCTACAACCCACGGGGCCGTGAAGAGTCGGACACAACTGGATATGCACAGTACACCATATTATCTCACCAAAATTATCTCAAAATGAATTATAAAGGGGAACATAAGAGCTTTATTGATTGCCATTTCTATTAGAAAAAAAATTTTTAATTGTACTAATAACTGAAGGTCAGGCAAAGATTTGATAAACAGAACACAAAAAGCAAGACTTAAAAAGGAAAAAATTGTAAAGTAAACTATGTTTCAATAAAAAGCCTGTTCCTTGGAAAACACTAAGAAAGTAAAAGTAAGCTACAGACTGGGAGAAGATATTTCCAAGGCATATCTGAAAGTACTCATAGCCAGAAAATATAAAAAACCTTACTACTTGATAATAGGACAAACAATTTTTTTAAAAAAGAAAAAGGAATGATCTGAGAAAATACTTCATCAAAGAAGATATAAGATTAGTCAACAAGATTATGAAAAAAATGCTCAGTATTGTTAGTTAGTAGAGAGATACTACTATACATCTACAAGAACGGCTAGCACTGGTGAGAAAATGGAAGCTGGAACATGCACACTTACCGTATGACCCAGCAATACCACTGCTAGGCATTCACCCAGAAAAAATGAAAACACAGTTCCGCACAAAGACTTGTACATGAATATTCATAGGCGCTTTAGCCATGAAAGATAAAACTGGAAATAACCCCCACTTCTACCAACTGGTGAAAGGGTAAACAAATCGTGCTACACGCATCACGGAGATACTACTCAATAATAAACAGACTAGTGAAACACCTCAAGGCATTATGCTAAGTGAAAGAAATCTAATGCAGAAGACTCCATACTATGTAATTTCATTTACAAAACATTATAGAAAAGGTATGATTATACTGGCAGAGACAAAGCTACAAAGAACAAGAAAAGAGACATCATAGTAAAAACAGTAAGAGACACAGAGAATAAAATAAGAAAAAGCAAATAAAACAGAAATGAAGAAAAAGGTCACCACTACTCATGAAGCACTCCAGTCAGAAGACCAAATCTAAATCTAATTAAGCCTGTAGACCAATTTACATATACTCAGCAGAATATAGACTGTGGAGAACTCTACTGATAAAAGATCTAATTTCATCTACAAATAAATTTCAAGGAAGAAAGAGGAGGAGGTTAAAAGGAAGAGAGAGGAGGTTAAAAGAGACTTAAGACACATATCAATTAATTAGTATATATGGGGACCAATGGGATCCTGTTCAGATAAAACAAGCTGTACAACAACAATAGAGAACTGCAATAATCTGCTAATGATGTTAAAGAACTTAATAATATTAATGATATTAAAGAACTTAATAATATTAAAGAATTTTTGAGTTTAATAATGGTGCTGTGGTTATGGGTTAAAAAAAAGGTCATGAGATACATATTCCAATATTTATAGATAAGAAAATATTAGGGAGAAAAACAGTACATGTAACAGACAAAGTCAATAAATACATAATTCTCCAAAGAAGAAAATATAAACAATGGAACAGTACAAAAGGTTAAACACATAAACCCTGAAAACTTTCCAGAGATACAGGACTTCAAGGAACACACTGAAAGGGACACCTTATTCCAGGAAAAACTAACACTGATCAACACAGGGAGTACCCTAGAAAAATTACTGGACTTCAAAACTGTGGACAGTCAAACAAAATGATCAAATTACTTATACATACAGGGAAAAACCATGCTGGTAATGAATTTTTCCTCAGGAATATTAAATGACAAACAACTGTGAAGTAAAACAAAGATCTTGAGTCAAGAATTTTCAAGCATGTAAGTCATGACTTTGACCATGTAAGAATTCAAAGATTGTTGATGAGGCCTTGTTGAGGAACCTACTAGAAGACATACAAGAAATGATCATGGAAATGTAAATAAAAGGACTGGCAGCAAGCACAAACTCAAGAAGAAACAAAGATGAGGATAAAAGTGAAAGAATAAAATGCAGAAATGACAAAATGACAACTGACAAGAATGAAAGGAAAGGAGACAAGCAGGTGGAAAGCTGAACAAGCTCTCATCTATCGTAACTCTCTTCCCCATTATGGCAGAGCTTCCACTGCTAAAAGCAAATTGTCTGCCTCTATGTGATCATTCAGTTAACAGGCAGACTGTCTTCCATATTTTTTGGAGCAGCCAAAGTCCATTCATTTTTCTCACCAAAATGTGGGCTCTAGACACACATTGAAAAGGCACACTTTATTCGAGGAAAAACGAACACTGGTCAACACCAGGAATATCCTAGAAAAATCACTGGACTTGGACAGTCAAACAAAAGTTTATACAGTCCATGGAATTCTCCAGGCCAGAATACTGGAGTGGGTAGCCTTTCCCTTCTCCAGGGCATCTTCCCATCCCAGGCATCGAACCCAGGTTTCCCAGATTGCAGGAGGATTATTTACCAGCTGAGCCACCAGGGAAGCCCAAGTTACAAACACCGGGCACACATCTGAGACACACATTGGTTTGTTTCATCACTCTAGCTTTAGTACCTAGAAATGTCTGGCACTCAGATGCAAAATAATTATTATTAACCATATAAATGGATTTCAACTAAAAGTATTTTTTTTGGTAAACTGTGTTAATAAAGACATACTAGTTCTAGAATCCTTTACGGCAGTCAGTCCTGGTTTCCTTATTCCATATGGACAACCTTCTCGGCAGAATTCCCTAGAGCCTCCAGAGTTAAAGCTGACCACTGAAGAGATATACAAGAGCCTTCGCTCAGTCTACATGGAGCATCTGCCAATACAAGAGCTTTTACCCACTGCTAAACGGAACACTCACTTGTTAGACACAAGGTACACTGCTGTCTCAGGATTAAGCTGGGGAACTTAGATTTCTTACCTATTCTTGTTAAACTGAATTGCGAAGTCTGTCATGTGCTGTAGAGCTTTGTTGGTGAAGTTCATTTCCATATAGATATGCCCTTGGCGGTGAGTAAATGTTCCTGAAATCTCCAGGCCTTTAGCCTTTACTGCAGGCAGCCAGACCTAAAATACAGCATAAGGCCCAATGAAATCAGACAGGATTCATCTCACTGCTGTTTTTGAGTAAATAAAGATGAAATTAAGATTTCACTTTGTTAGGCAGTTAAGATGCTGAAATAAGCTTCATTTACAGAAGTTTCCCCTTCCTCTTCTGAATTTCCTTTTGAGCATGACATCAAGAGAGGCTGAGACTAGAAAGATATCAACAACACTAACCTAAATCAAAACTCTAAAAAGGTGCACTAAGATGCATGAAAACCAAGTCTGAGCAATGGCACTCTAGAATCCACATGCAATACCAGTGGAAAAGGAGAGTAGAAGGAATACGAAGTAAAATGTTATGTCTTTCCCTCTCTGCTTTGAACTCTGTATCAGTTCAAAGCACTAGATTGATTTCAGTGCTGACAAGCAAGGCAATATTTCTAAACTACAGAACAAAACGTAAACGCTTAACATTTCCAATTTTAAGTCTAACTATAAAAATGGTTAATAAGGGTGCTATGGCGCTTCTTATTGCTAGGTTTGAGGCTACCATTCATCTTCCTCATAAATTCTCTAGAACAAGGGCCCCAACCTTGGACTTATTATCAGTGGGAGTAATGCAAATGTTAAACATTAAATAATTCAGGTCCTGTCCACACAGTGTTGTGTTACTTACAGCCTTAGGAGCCACATATCCACCAGGTGCCATGCCTATCCCCGTGGAGAGTTCAAACAGGTCATTGAGACCACTGCTGACCACAGCAGGAGTAGGGGAGGGAGCAAAGGTTGCAGGCACTGATGATGGGATGAAGGACTGTCCCACCTGCAGGGAAGAAAAGGGAAGGGGAGCAGGGAGATCAGCAAGAACAGATTAATAGTCCTTCAAGTGTTGTTATCTATTTTAAGTTATCGGTAAATCAGTAAGAACACACCATAATTATAATATTCTTAGGAGTTTAACTCATATATTCTTTGTCCTTTAAATCATCATGGTTATTTTTTCATCATTGAAAAGATATACACACTCTTTAGACGTTCTATTAAAAGAGTAATCAGCAGGATCAGGAACACAGTAACCCAAGGTTTTTTCTATTTGTTTCCAATTTTAGCTTCCATGATTCTGTGCAAAAGGCCTATAGTATCCCCAGGAAACTCTCCTGGGGGAGATGGATACTCATACTCCCCAATTCTTTTACGAGGAGAGTCTCACTTGGAGTCCAGCTGTCTCTCAAGCTCTTTGTAGATGACAGAAGAGAATAAGGGTATTCTCACATCAAGATGGGAGGTTTCATTTCCTCTGGCTCTTTACCATCAGGAAGACAAAGAACTCTGTAGACACCAGAGCGCCAATCCCTAAAGACACCCTTACAGCACATGTGGTGTATAGTTCCAAAGATTCCAGGTAACCCTACACTACTATCTACTCTTCTTAACACTGCCATAGAGGTTCTGGTGTACAGGGCTAGACAGCAGCGGTGGCTGGTCTGAGAAGGTGCGCATAGGAAAGGCATCAAACGGGGGCAGCGCATCCCATGGTGAAAAAACCGATGGCACTTACTGCCGGACTTCCTCCAATGCCCCCGCCAAGGTCACTGCCAAGCTGAAAGAGAGAAGGAGAGAGAGGAGAGAAAGGTAGAGTTCATTTAGCTAAGTACTAGATGCCCATAAAGAATGTGCAAATTGCTCTACCAAGTTTGCGGGGAACACATGCTATTCAACTTCACTCCCAAAGTCTAAAGAAATTCTAAATTGCAAAGAAATACATCCTAAGGGAACTAAGTAGGGGACATGATGATGTGTGGGAGTTTCGAGAAAACCTGGAAAAAAGATGGAGCTGGGACACCTCAGGGATGTTTCAGATCCAATCTTTCCACTGGGGTACACAGACACAAACCCAAACAGCATTTAAAGAATTTACATATTCCAAAAAGGTCTATCTCCAGGTAGTAATGTTTTGGATACGTCTTATTTTTTAAAAGGAAATTTGAGGGGGAAAAAAGAAAACAAAAATGAAAATGTGCTTTGAACTACAAAACTTGCTGCCTCACTGAGAAAGTGGGGGCCAAACCATTAGTGAACTGCAATTTCAAGCTCCAAAAATTACAGCTGGAACAAGAGGGATTTTCAGTTTAGAACTTTGCTAAGAAAGCAAACAGCTGGGTTAGGAGGATAGCCTACCTGGGGAGGAAGTGGGAAGGCTTGCCATTTTTCAACTCTCACAGCCAGTACAATTAAGGGGAAAATGCTGTGATTTCTCTGAAGTCGATTATTTAAAAGGATGTTAGCTACTAAAGAATTAGATTAACATAAGTAGCTTGGTGACAGGAAAATAATTCCACATGGTCTTAGCTCTGCCTCCCACCACCCCCCACACCCCGCCAGGGCTCTGATATAATTCACCCTGAATTTCAGGACAAAAGTATTTAAAAGAACTGAAGCTGAAAACAGCTAGCATGAAGAAACATAAAACACACATACACGAAACTAACCGTGCTGTTGAAAAGGCCAACGCCACTTTTTTTGTGTTACAATTTCACACTGCTGCTTCCCTAGTTCTCACTGTGAATCTAAAATTCATCTCTGAATCACCAAATGCCTTGTCTGCTTTACAAAACAGTTTCCTTTATTATCATTTAGTGATAGAAACTTGGAGAACTCGATGCTATGGATGTGTTAAAAAAAAAAAAACTGTACTATCATCTTCAGGATTTGAGAGAGAGGATTTATTATCTTCTCAGTGAACAGATACATAAAACTGAGTTGTCAAATTTCAAAAATAATATATATATTGAAAAAGAATGGGACTTATGACATTCTGTTTCCATCATAGCAGGAAAAAAAAAAAAAACCCCACCCAGACAGGCGCTGCCTAACGGGCACAAATAAGCTGCTCTGCACTAGGCTACAGAGCACTCCAAACCTGAGTCAACACTTCCAAAACCTGGTTCTGAAGACTACGTAATGGTTGGACCTGGGACGACATGTCGCAGGCAGAGACAGATGAAAAGGTCATCACAACCAAGACTCTGAGTAACTGGAAACATGACAGCAAACGGAAAGGACATTACGCTTCTGCCTTCTCCCTGTTCCTAGAACAGCCCACATCCAGAGCACGAGAGTCCTTTTATTCAAACACACACTTACATAACGTTTGTTGGAGAAAAGGTACAATGGGGAATGTAAAGATGCCAGGTGATGGGGGGGATACACAGACAAACCAGATCCAGGCTTTACAAACTAGCAGAAAAACAAAACACGAATGCAAAACCATACAGAACATGCTAACACAAAAAAAGCAAAGTTCTAGAGAGAAGAGCCTCCTTTTGGCTGAAGGATAATGAAAAGATGCTTGTGAAATTACAGAAGGCAAAAATGGGAGAGGTTATTTCTCAGAATGTACAAAGGTTAAAAAAGTAGGAATAAAAGCATGATCAAGAACAATGAGCAGTCTAAGTAGATTGGAGCACAGGGTAGATACGTGTCAAAAAAGAAAGAAGCCATAGAAAACAAATTTGCAAAAGCAAGCTGCTTATGGGAGGTCTCTAGTTTTCAATTTCTCCTTATGAAACTTGGAGGTTTCTTAGAGTATCAAACTTTCTAAGAGTATTAATAACTATCTCAATTTTGTTCTAATAACTATGGCTTTCAACCTTAAAGACAAAGTGGAATCAACCACCTTTGTGTGTGCAGTGTGGGGAGTTGTTGTTCAGCTGCTAAGTCATGTCTGAGTCTTTGTGATCCCATGGGCTGTAGTACATCAGGGGAAGGGGACTTTTAAAACCACTGATGCCCGAGTCTCAGTTCCAGTCATAGTGATTTAATTGTTCTGAGGTGTAGCCTGGGCATCAGAATTTTAAAAAGTTGCCCTAGTGATTCCAATGTACAGACAAGGTTGAAAACCACTGCCTTAGAGAATTAACTATTATCTGGAGTCAAACAAGAGTTATCAGTTTAGAAATTACTTTGGAGCTATCTCCTGAATTGAAAAGGAAGCTAGAACTTGAGCAGAAAGAAAAGCCCTTTCTAAGGAAGGCAATGATGCAGAATGTCTCATTTCTCCCAGTGCTGGTTTTGATCTGGTTTTATGACTTTCTGATGGGCTTACACATTCTCCCCACCAGCCATTATCCTCCCTTCTGGGTTATCTCACAACTCAAGTTTGAAAGAGATGGAATTCTTTATAGACCTAGTTGGGACTTGATGGCAAGAAAAAAAAACACACTGGAAGAGAAACAGCAATATTATCAAAGATGCTAAATTCAATAAAAGGTAGTGAAAAAAGGCACTCACTAGTGGTGTTATTTCCAAAGGGAAAAAAGCCCATTTATAGCCCTTATTTTCTTAGATTTCATTCTTATTATATTTGAGCATTATATGAGTATTATCTTAGCTGGACAGGATCTAAATGTACTCTTCCCCGCCCCCCCCATGCTGCTTGTCAATTTTATTCAAAACCATATAAGAGAAACTGAAAAGCAATTCTGACACTCCTCCATTTATGTTCAGCTGATCAGATACACCTGAGCTGCAACCCAGACTCAAGATCTCTGATCTTAGAGACAGAGAATGCAAGGGGTATTAGAGACACATAGCCAGAAATAAAAAGGTTCACCTAACTGGGCTATGTCCAGAGAGCACAAGTAAAGGACAATTTCAGTATGCTTTCTAACTAGCAAAACTATAGCTTATTCAGACTTTATTTGGCAGCCTTCCTTTTGACTGAAAGGTTTCTGAGAGGCTATCATCTTCCTCTGAAAATATGACGCAGGTGACAGCACAGTGACAGACAAGAGTAACAGGGGCTGTCAGCAAGGGCAGGAGCCCATTCCCCAGCGAGGGCCTCTCCCGTCTACAGTGACAAGCAGATTGAGGCAGATATTAATTGGGGGGTGAGCAGGGAGGCTAGAGAGCCGAACTAAACAAAGCAATGTTGTTGTCATGTTAGCCTGAACCAGCCACTAATGTTTCAGTTCAGTTGCTGGTATTACCCTGAGTCAGACAAGATTCATTTGTTTGGTAATACTTTCTAATCAGGTCAGGTACAAAATCAATCAAACTGCACTTGTAAAAATTCAGTGATATCTGTTATCCAGTGAGCTAGGGGAGGTGAGTGTAAAGTAAGGTATGACTTTAATCTCAAATGCTGTATTATGTTTTAAGTGGTCTTTTGGGGCTATTTACCATTATTCCCAGGACTGCCTTAATAAGGCTGCTATTTTCTCCATGAAGGAAGTAATGTCAACTTGCTTCCCTGGTGGTTCAGGCAGTAAAGAATTTGCCTGCAGTGAAGGAGGCCCAGGTTTGATCCCTGGTTCGGGAAGATCCCCCGGAGAAGGGAATGGCCACCCACTCCAGTGTTCTTGCTTGGAGGATTCCATGGACAGAGGAGCCTGGCAAGCTACAGTCCACAGGGTCGCAAAGAATCAAACATGACTGAGCAACTAACACTTTTTTATAGACCAACTAAATCAGTACACAGGAAGATGAAGAAAGGAGGGGTTATAATTTCAAGAAGAGAATATTTTAAATGCTGCAAATTAAACAGAATTTTCCTAAAGGTCTGTAGTTGATACCCATGTCTAAAATTTCTGCTAGTGGTAAAGCTTCCCCAGCCCAAATAGCACATTAACAGTAACACTAACATTGGCTACTGCCAAAGAGTGGGGTGCTTCAGCATGTCTGAATTAGTGCTCAAACAGCTCAGTTCGTGTTGAACTACAAAATAATGTACTGCTTCACTGTTCATTCAGTAATTGAATGCAAAGCAGTGATTTCATGGTGACTTATTTTAATTTATGGGCTAAAGAGATTTCAGCACGGATACATGAGTTCTGCTGCAGAACCTGGTTGAGTCAAAAGTTTGAGAGCTGAGTTTGCCTACCAAAAGGAAATTCCTTCATCCAATGGTAACATGCTTTAATATCAGAAGTACAAAAAAAGAATTCAAGACTGAGGTTCTGTAAGGCACGTCTGTCAGACTCTAAGAAAAGGACAAGTCTTGACATGGCCACCAAGTAGAGTGAAAATTAAACAAAACACAAAACCCCATGAATGTTCACAAAGACTAATCTGGGTTAGTCCCCTTGACAAGGTCCATCTGACCAGTCTAAAGTATACCTGTCTGCTTCTGAAACTATGGAGCTGTCTGAGAATATGAAGACATTCTCTTACTTAGAGGTAGCAATCTTAAGCTCACACATTTCTTTGCTCCTTTCTGGAATTACTACCTCTTATGTGATACTTTCCAGAACTGATTTAATTGAAGAGAGTCTAAGAAATGTTTCAGGGCATACAGTTTGCCAATAGCTCTGCTAGGCAGGAATCAAAATAGAATGATGTAAAAATAGTACACAATGATTCCCATCACAAACAAAACTTATACCAAAATCTTACTGGCATCAAAAATATCAATCTGTGTTTTTCCTATCAGTTTTAGATTTTAGTAGGCACACACTATCTCCGAGGTAAAGTATGGTTTTCAGCTGCTAGGCTGCAAATTTTAATCTGATTTTTCACAAAGCTATTTAGAAAAGCACCATAAAATATAACTAATTGAACCAGTGAAAAGAATCTGTAACTGTGCCAAAACTATTAGACAAACTCATGATGAGAACAGAACAGACTTGATGTGGAATAGCATAAAGGAGTTGAGATTATACAAAATCATCAGAAGACTCCTTAGCTTGAAGGAAAAAAAAAAGTCTTATATCAACAGAAAAAGATGGTGATGTAATAGATTATTTTCTGAGATGGGACAGGGGACAGAATGTGATGAGAAGTTCCTAGAATGGCCATTACTGGTCTCTTAGGTCAGATATAACTCAATGTTCAATGTAGTAAAAGTCCACAGGAGCAGCTCTGTATCTGGTCTCATCTTCCTTTGCAGTAATTATCTGACGATGTACTTGTTCACAACTATATTCTCAATACATGGAATACAGCCTGACATAGAATAAGCACTCAAATATTTATTGAGTGACTGAATGTTTCACTAACCATATAAGCAGCGCTATTATTTCTTGGGGAGATAATTTTGAAATGAATCACTTCACTGGTGAAAATTATCACAAAATGGATAGAAGGCTGACAAAATTGTTTCACTAACTGCCCAGAGCACCGTTATCTCCATCAACACAGCCAAAACATATGAATAGAACCAATTAAGGGGAAAAAATGACCCCGTCCCCTCTATTCCCAACCAAAGCCAAAGCTTTTTCTAGAATCTGAATATATTGTCTGAGTGGTTTTGACTGTCAGTTTTCATCACAAGAATGCACCATGCATCATTTTATTGCCTTGAAAGCACTTGCTTTGTATCACAGCTCACCACCAAATAGCTGGGAACACAGGATTTTGTGGCTCTACTTGAAAGAGGGTAAGATTAAGCAATCTTAGTCCTTTTGCTGGAAGACAGATGTATAAACTTATCCAATCCCTCTTCTCATTAATGAATATTTTTATTGTCTTTCTCAAACTTTCAAGTGCCTCCTAGTGGTAAGCTAGCTCAAATTCACATAGAGGGCACCAAATCCCATGGATGGAGGAGCCTGGTGGGCTACAGTCCATGGGGTCGCTAGGAGTCAGACACGACTGAGCGACTTCACTTTCACACATTGGAGAAGGAAATGGCAACCCACTCCAGTATTCTTGCCTGGAGAATCCCAGGGATGGGGGAGCCTGGTGGGCTGCCGTCTATGGGGTCGCACAGAGTTGGACGTGACTGAAGTGACTTAGCAGCAGCAGCAGCAGGAAGTATATCATGGAAAGGCCTAGGGCAAGCAAGTCTTGTGTTTTATCTTAAAACATTCATAAATTTTACATTCTAAGCCTTAATACGGTGTGTTTATGTTGCTTGCCATAGAGTAAAACTTAACACTACAAGATGAGGAACCAGGTTTATCCTGCAGCTTCAGATGCACCCTATGCTCTGCTGTGTACTCCAGAGATTGTGTACTCCAGTTTGAGAAGGATCAAAGTTAAGTGAGACTGGACTCTATTATGGAAGATGACAATAACAAACTGCAGGAACCACAGGACACTGAAGGTGTGTATAAACTTTAAAGTTTTTAAAAAGTCCTGGGTTCAAAATCCTGACTGAGACTTGCTAGCTATGCGTCCTTCAGTTATCTGTCAAATAAGACCCAATACCAATTACCCTTCAGACTTATATTTTGAGGATTAGAAATCAGAAAAGTTCTAGCACAGAGATTGGCACTTGGTATTTGGTAATTATTCCTCAAACTGCCTGAGACCAGCCTTCACGAAACCTATGCACTGATAAAAGAGACAGTGGTTACAAAAAGCCACTTAAGGATTTACCAGGCAAAACTGGGCTACGATTTACAAAGCTCTCTCCACAACACTTCCAACTGTAAAACTTAAGTTCTTAAATCACAGTAAATCTTTTCCAGAGGAAGAGAGATGGAGATGTAGCATGGATTTCCCATGGGCTAAAGAAACCTCAAAATCATTACTATAATGGTGCATCAGTTAAAATATCTGAAAGGTAAAAATCTGTAAGAAACAGGTAGGATGTTCTGAAAAACATACAATGGGGTCTGGAAAAGGCAGTTTCTCCTCTCTCCTACTCTGTTTTAGCTGGGCACTCTGCGAGCACATTTCTCTAGCAGGAAACCCCCTGTCAGCATAGAGAAAGGGCATTCTGGATGATGTTTCTTCTTCATTCTTGATATACAATATCACCATTTTTCTAAACAGAGTAACACACAGCACCTTGGATGAAAAGAAGGCCATAATTTAGCCAAGGTCTTTGCTGACAGTCTGAAAATAATGGAAACAAATAATCAAGATTCAATTATCACTTGAGTGCTCCTTAGAGATATCACACTCACCAGCACATGTTGTATCTGTATAATGTGTATGCAAGGTTTACACACATGGGTGCCGGGTCATCTCCCATATACACCAAACCAGAAGGGTCTGCACTGTCAGAAAAGCCACACTACCCAGGATGAGCAGTTTCTTAGATTTGGTAGCTGGGGCATCAAAAGACACCCATACAGCTTCTAAAACAAAGAAGTAAAAACCCCAATAACACTGAAACAGTATACTGCACTGCTCTACACATAGAACAGATCAATCTCATAAGTTTCATTAACTGAAATTCATTCCACATCAAGCAGACAGTGAAGTCTGTACTAACAGAAGGAAACTATGTTTTAAACAAAAGAGAATATGCTAAAGGACAAGGAAAAACTAAGGAGGAAAGTGAAGAGTATATCAGAAATCCACTTTCATTTAAGTCCAGTGATACAGAAACATTTTTAAAAATCTGAAGCTCTGTACACATCAATGATTTTCAAAGGCAAAGTGAAGTGAAACTTGCTCAGCTGTGTCCGATTCTATGCAACCCCATGGACTATACAGTCCATGGAATTCTCCAGACCAGAATAGTGGAGTGGGTAGCCTTTTCCTTCTCCAGGGGATCTTCCCAACCCAGGGATTGAACCCAGGTCTCCTGCACTGCAGGTGGATTCTTTACCAGCTGAGCTACCAGGGAAACTCAATGGTTTTCAAAGAACTACCTCTAAAAAAGATAAACAAACAAACCAAACAAAAACAAACAAAAAAACACCCAAGAAAACAAACCAAATAACAACAAAAAAACACCATGTTAAGAATCACTTGGGCGGCATGATGTGCACATGTGTGTGTTTTTTTTTTAATGTCACAGCTACATACCTACCTCACTCTGGTTTAAGAATAGCAGCTGTTATATGAGTCACTATTATTGATGGACAAAGGCTAGAGCCTTCAGGTAAGTTGTAATAAATAATAATAATAATGAATGAATGGATTGACAAGTATTTCCTGAATAACAGCTCTAGAAAAGTCACAATTCACTAAATCTCAAAATTCTGTAAGTGTGATGATGAAAGAGGGGAAATAAAATCTAATGGGAGGTTCACCAAGATATGAAAATGGAAGAATATTACTGTCCTCTAGTGAATTTCAAGTTTTAAGACAGAGGAACAGAAAATGGATAGATAATCTAAAATACAAGACAATTTTCAGTCTCCAATTATGGACCATGAGCGAGGGTAAATGAACCCTGAGCAAGGGTAAAAGAACCCTGGGAATGAGCAACTAAATCTAAATTGGTCAAATTCAACCTTTGGCCAATTTCTGATAGGCTGGATCACCTAATAGCAAATCACAGTAAGAAAATGTCCTAGAGTTGGGGGTAAGGGGTGAGGTGGGGAGGGACAGAACAAAGGTAAATTCAGAGAGGACTATTCTGTAGGAGGTGCCAAGACTCACCAGAATATAATTCTGTGGTAATCACTGTCTTGGCTTAAAGACCAATTTTTAAACTCTCTACCTAACTTTATCTGGAACTTCACTTGGCTCAATATTCTCAGTCTTGGCTGCAAAATTAAAATAACCTGGATATTAAAAAAAAATAACATCATTGAAGAGAAGTGGACAACAGAGGATGAGATGGTTGGATGGTATCACTGACTCAATGGACATGAGTTTGAGCAAGTTCTGGGAGATGCTCAAGGACAGGGAAGCCTGGCATGCTACAGTCCATGGGGTGGCAAAGAGACACGACTGAGCGACTGAACAACAATAGGGTCCTATCTCTCAGAAATTCTGTTTAATTGTTCTAGAGCTAGGTACAAACACTGCCAGTATATGTATTTTGTAAATACCAATTATGCAGCTAGAGTTGAGAACACAAAGCTTGGAATAAAAGGTAAGTAGCTGCCACGCTTCATTAGCAGCACACCACTGACCTCTATGGGTAAGGTTCTGTTAGAAACCAATGATAAAAGCAAGCAGAAACTTTGCGGAGAGCCTTTCTGAGATGAACACTGACGACGTAACCTGAATGCTGCTTGCCAGACAACCACGTATGAATAACTCTGATCCAGGCTACATTTTAAATGGGGACCTGGGTCAAATTCTACCATACCCAGCAACATTCTTCTTCCTAGAGAATAAAAGACAGACTTTTAACAAAATAATTTCAAGAGTTTCATGCCCTCCCTCAATGTGAGGCAGAGTAGGAGCCATCTTTCCAGGAATGTGTTTACTGAAGTCAGGAGAAAAAGTCACGGAGGTTTATCAATAGCTATTCCAACACCAAAGTGAAGTGGCTCACAGTGATTACAGATATTCCATGTCTTTATGATGCAAAATGTTGTCCGCAGACATGGGTGTCTGTTAGAAAAGGAGACTCCTAGGTCATACCCCAGACCAACAACAATTGTCTTGTTCAAGATCTCCATTTGATGTATGTACACATTAATTTGAGGAGCACTGTTAAAAAGGTAAGGACTCATTCAAAAAACAGCACTATCTATATAGATTAAATAAAAACCCTGAGAACTATTTTTGTCTTTAGATAATTTACACAAGAACAATAAAAGCTTTTTAAAAATGGCACAGACTACTGCTGCCACAGAAATTCGTCTTTCACACAACCAGATTTAGGTCTCTTCCTTGTGATGTTCTCTTAAAAGGAATCTTGGTTCTTTGAGTGAATATATATTTAACTGCAGACAGACCCAAAGCAAAAAGAAGGGCTTTTCCTCCTCATTCTGATTTCTGGGATATATTTGTATCGCAGAATAAGCTGAAGAAACCTGCACGTAAACACTTTCTAGGGCTATAACACCAAGAATGCCATTTTAAATCTCAAAGTCAGAATAAGATAAAATTTAGAATTACAGGAACATTACTGGGCTTACACAGCAACCCCTATATAATATTTAGACATCCAATTATAAAAAGTTTATTCTCTGCCCCAAAGAGAATATCCTTTGCAAAACAAACAAGAAAAAGCCCACATGTGACTTAGTCTACTACAATCTAAGAAAGTTCTAATCAATTTTCTTCCCGATATAAACTTTCCAGAATTCTATTAGATGACTGGATTGGCTGCATAAAATATAAAGAAAAAACTCACTGGTGTTAAGGACCAGCAAGAGATAAGATAAAAAGAGTTAAGATACCAAGCCAAACGGAAATAATATTCTCTTTCCTTCCATGCTAGCTAAAGTGGGTCAAGAAACAAGAGGACAGAATCCTGGGCCAGGCATCATCGAAATACAGAGCCTCTTTCTCCCTTCTATCCTTCAAATTTAATTTCTTTGTCTTCTTAGGTTCAATGAGTCCACCATATTGTAAACTTCTAGAGAAATAAGCAGGGTTGTTAAGGCATAAACGTGAGGATAATTTAACATTTAACTTGTAGTTCATACGTCAACAGAATACGAAGAGCTGTTTCAACGTTTAGAAGGGATTTCTGGGAGTCTGCATGAATATTTCAATATTCATTTGTCAGTCTCCTGAGTCTAGAAAGGAGGCTATACAGCAATGCAGAATATCACATGAGGAAGCTATTCAGTCAACTCTGTTCATTAAAGAGATCTGAATATGAAAAGCAATGCTTATATTCACACAAAGACAAAAGGAATGCTCATCTGTGTCACCATTAGCTACAGTCCAGAGCTTGGTCAGTATATAGACCCTGGAAGCAGTGATTTCCATTAGTAAAATGTATCATCCACAGAGATATGATGGTAACCCTATCTCCTTAGACTCTCTCAGTCAAAAGTTAATGCACCTGTACTGGCTGGTATAAATCCCAGACATAATAACACTGTTCATAAAGTAGAAGAGAAAATGTCAGTGTATGAAACAGAAAGGAAGGCTGTTTTGTTTATATAATCTCTGAGGACATAATATTTTTGTATCTAAGGCACTGACTTTCAATTTCTAATTCTGGGAAATAAATCAGTTTGTTGGGCATATATATAGTCATCAGGTTGGCAAACATCTTATTTGCAAGTGTCCTGCTAAACAGCTTAATTCCACCACAATTAAGTATCTAATTTGCAGGGAGCCATGTGATAAGACCTCTTATTTCTCTGGCCTGCCTCTCTACCCAGATGGAAGGTCATCCTTAATATTTCTCATGTATCCTGCACAGCAACAGTAAGTAATTGGCACATATTCACAGACACTTTGGACTTTGGAGCCTTTTAGTATTAGAATCCTGGAAGCTAATTAAATTGGAAGTATGACAGTGTGGAGTGGGAGATGTGGATGGAGAAGAGGAAAAAAGAACCAATCAAGAAGTACTTTCCAACTGTAAGAAAGATACATTAAAAAGAACCCAACCACAAATGGCTCAAATGTCTGCCTCAGAATCTTTCAGAATTAGATAAGGTATAAGCCAATAAAATACTGAAATAAAAAAAGGCAAAAGCTTGAAAGCCTCAAAGTAGGATGATCACTATGAGATCATTTAAATGATGTTCAGGTCAAAAGGGGAATTACAGCGGCCATCCAGAGTTAAGCAGCAGGAGCAATAATAAGCTCTGGAAAGGCAACTAGGTTGGTTAAACACCAAAAGTTCTATTTAAAGGCAGGACAACAAAATAATCCTGTACACATGCAAACACTCCCCATACAGTATCATTTAATTCTCTAGAGACACATAATCCTGTCCTTTATCAAAGGACATTGCTCTGCTTGTCATCTAGCTCTAAAAAGGTGAAAGATTAAATGTTCTTCAGCATATCAATAATTAAAAATAACTCCCAAAATTTAAAAACAAAAAGAATTTAAAAGAACTAAAAGAAAGAAGGAAGATGCTTACCAGACTATCTAGGCCTCCTCCCAAGAGATCCACTGCTCCCATCTGCATGGAAGATACCTGTGGCACATTGACTGGGGGACCAAGGTCAAGGTTTAAAAGATCCCCCAGAAGGTCACCCTGGGAGGGAATAACCTGAGGCTGCTCCAGGTTGGTGGCAGTGGTGGTGCCCACAGGGCTGTCTCCTGCATCAGTGCTGCAAGGTACAAACAGAAAGAGGGGAACAGAGAAAAGTCAGTTTTAGCAGAGACTTGGTAACAAGGCAACGAGCCAATGTCATATGCTCTTATACAATATAACCTCTTCAATCAATTTTATATTATACCATATATACAACGACCTCATCAATCAATTTTAATTGAGCACCTACTCTGTAAGGGAACACTGTAATGAGAACTCTGGAGAAATATCTAAAAAAAATAAAGAGAGAAATATATTTCCTGTCTTCAAATAACTTACACTTGAACAAACCAACCCCAAAACCAGTACTGACAAAACAAGTGGAAAGCACATTCACTGCGGAACAGCAGAAATGAGACTGTGTGTCTGTCTGTACAATGACAGACTATAGATGAGATGCAGACGGGGCTGATTCCCAAAAGCTTCTGAGGATGGTTTTAGGGCTAGATTTTTAAGAATAACATAGCATAGTTATAATGAACTACCAGGGAGAGACCTTCCAAAAATGAAGGGATAGTTTGTGCAAAGGCATAGAAATAAACAATTTGACTTTTACGGACAGTGAAAAAATCATATTGGCAGGAGCAGACACTGTAAGATTTAGGGGAAATGAAGACGAGAAAAATACAACTCTGAAAACAGGTCTGGAGAGTTAATTTTTATATGATAGGCAATGCTGAATCACTTTTATTTGTTGAACAAAACTAAAAATAACATTTAGAGGAACACTATTCTAGCAGCTGTGTGACAGTGGACTGAAGTTGGGAGAATGGACATGAAGATGAGCTAAGAGTAATTGTTTAAAAAGGGAATAGTGAGTTTTAAGAAAGGACTAGTCCTTTTAACATTAAATTGATTACTCTTAGCTCATCTTCATGTCCACTCTCCCAACTTCAGTCCACTATACACACACCCGCTACAGTAATGTTCTAGACCTGTTTTCAGAGTTGTATATTCCTCATCTTCAAGTCCCCTAAATCTTACCAAGTGAAAAAAAAATCTCAAAAGAAAATTTCCAGCTCAGTTGGCTTCACTGTGAAGTATTCCAAACATTTATGCAAAAAGTAAAACCAATTTTAGATAAACTTTAATAAAACAGAATAGAGAATGGCAATTGAAAAAATCTGAAAGTTCAGTTTTGACTATTAAGGAATTATTCCTAACTTTGGCTTGATAATATAATTTTTTTAAAAACTGCTTATTTTTTAGAGATACCAATTAAAGTACTTATGAATGAAGTGATATGAGGTCTGAAATTTAAAATACTCCAGTTCCCTAAAAAAAAAATTGTGGGAGTGATAAATGAAATAAAATTGGCAAAATACTGATGACTGTTGAAGCTGAGTGTTGATTATGTTTTAACATTCTATCTTGTGTGTTTTCTAAGACATAAAATAATTTTTTAAAACAAAAAATATTCTGTAAAAATCCCATTAATAAACAAATGCTTTCTCTAAAAACCCTGGGTAGGTTTTTTTTTAATTATTTTTTATTGGCGTAAAGTTGCTTTACAATGTTGTTTTAGTTTATGCTGTAGAGGCAAAGTGCATCAGCTGTGTATTTACATATATCCCCTCTTCCTAGTTAGGTTTTGACAATGCTTGAACAAAGAAGAAAGAAGAATCAAATTCAGAGGAAAAAACAAACAAAAACAAAGAAGCAAAAGACTAGTGATGCTCCTTATAAGAGGAATCTGGAGGGGTAACAGGGAAAATTATATGTTGCTTTCAATTCTGTTAAGTTTCAAGGAAGAAAAACAAATAGCGAAGTTCAATAGACAGCTAAAGCCAAGGAATTGGCAGTCAAGAGTTACAGAAGTAAACCTGGGAAGAAATTCATGCACACACTTCCAGTGAAATAAGCAGAGTAACACTGGGGGTATTGTAAGAATGAGGCAATTAGAGTAAGATGACCAGGACCAAGCTTTGGCTCCACTAATAACTAGTTGCATGCATTGTCCCAGACAAGTGACCACCTCTCTGAGACAAAGCTTCCTCACCAATAAAATGATAACAAAACAAAGCAATCTATTTTAGGAAGGATCAAATGAAGTGAGTGAAAGTCGCTTAGTCCTGTCCAACTCTTTGCCACCCATGGACTATACAGTCCATGTATTTCTCCAGGCCAGGATATTGGAGTGGGTAGCCTTTCCCTTCTCCAGGGGATCTTCCCAACCCAAGGATCGAACCCAGGTCTCCTACATTGCAGGTGGATTCTTTACTAGCTGAGGCACCAGGGAAACCCAAGAATACTGGAGTGGGTAGCCTGTCCCTTCTCCAGGAGATCTTCCTGACCCAAGAATTGAACCAGGGTTTCTTGCATTGTCGGCGGTTTCTTTACCAGCTGAGCTACCGGGGAAGCTCCAAATGAAAACATGGTATAAACTGTAAAGTTTTGTAATATATCAGTGGTACCCCAGGTGAGCTATTTAAAATCCAAAAAGATGATGCTATTAAAGAATTGCACTCAATATGTCAGCAAATTTGGAAAACTCAGCTGTGGCCACAGGACTGGAAAAGGTTAGTTTTCATTCCAATCTCAAAGAAAGGCAGTGCCAAAGAATGTTCAAGCTATGGCACAACTGCGCTCATTTAGCATGCTAGTAAGGTTATGCTCAAAATCCTTCAAGCTAGCTTTAGCCTCAGTGAGGCAAGAACTTCCAGCTGTACAAGCTAGATTTAGAAAACGGAGAGGAACCAGAGATCAAATTGCCAATATCACTGGATCACAGAGAAAGCAAGGGAATTCTAGAAAAATATCTACTTCTGCTTCACTAACTACACGTAAGTCTGACTATGTGGAACACATTAAACTGTGGAAGAGTCTTAAGAGAGATGAGAATACCAAACCACCTTACCTGCCTCCTGAGAAACCTGTATGTGGGTCAAGAAGCAACAGTTAGAACTGGACATGGAACAACAAACTGGTTCCAGATTGGGAAAGGAGTAGGTCAAGGCTGTTTATTGTCAACCTGCTTATTTCACTTATATGCAGAGTACATCATGTGAAATGCTGGGATGGATGAAGCACAAGCTGGAATCAAGACTGCCAGGAGAAATATCAACAACCTCAGATATGCAGATGACACCACTCTAATGGCAGAAAGTGAAAAGGAACTAAAGAGCCTCTTGCTTGATGAAGGTGAAAGAGCTGGCTTAAAACTCAACATTCAGAAAACTAAGATCATGGCATCTGGTTCCATCACTTCATAGCAAATAGATGGGGATTAAATGGAAACAGTGGCAGATTTTATCTTCTTGGGCTCCAAAATCACTGTGGACTGTGATCCACATGACTGCAGCCATGAAATTAAAAGATGCTTGCTCCTTGGAAGGAAAGCTATGACAAACCTAGACAGCATATTAAAAAGTAGAGACATCACTTTGACAACAAAGGTCCACATAATCAAAACTATGGCTTTTCCAGTAGTCATGTGCGGATGAGCGAGTTGGACCATAAAGCAGGCTGATCGCTGAAGAATTGATGCTTTTGAACTATGGTGCTGGTGAAGACTCTTGAGAGTCCCTTGGACTGCAAGATCAAACCAGTCAATCCTAAAGGAAATCAACCCTGAATATTCACTGGAAGGACTGTTGCTGAAGCTGAAGCTCTAGTACTTTGGCCACCTGACGCAAAAAGTCAACTCACTGGAAAAGACCCTGATGGTGGGGAAGACTGAGGGCAAGAAGAGAAGCGGGCAACAGAGGATGAGATGGCTGGATGGTACCACTGACTCAATGGACATGAGTTTGAGCAAACTCCAGGAGACAGTGAAAGACAGGGAAACCCAGTGTGCTGCAGTCCACAGGGTCGCAGAGTCAGACGCGACTTAGCGACTGAACAACAAAAGACTTTTTTTAGACGTAATACTACTGCACATTTAATAGACTACACTATAGACCAGATGTAACTTTTGTATGCACTCAGAAATACGAACAAAAAATTTGTGACTCGCTTTATTGCAGTGTTCTGGATCCAGAGCCCACAATCTCTATGGTATGCCTGTATATGTTTTTTACCAAGTTTTCAACTATGGGAAAATTTCTAGCCTCATCTTTTAGAGTCTTAAGCAACCTTCAAACTTTATCCGTTCAGAAAGTTTTTACCACAATTTTCTAAAGGCATAATCTTACCAACCCTGAGATTAGAACTCAAAAAGGTCTTTTATCCATTATATGTGTGTAGTCACTAGAATTCAGATGAAGCCCCCAAGGCAGCAGAACAGGTTTACCAAAAGCATAGCAAAGCTTAAGGAAGACCAACTTCGTCTATACAAAGAATCACTTCTCAATCAAACCAAGTTTACCTGCTTACCTCCCATGATGTATTGGCAAGTGTTTGCGATGGATTCCATGACTTCCTTCCACAAAAGCATTGGGCGGCTTATGGTACACTGAGGCCAAAGAACCAATGTGGCAGATTAGCTCATCCAGTAGAGTTGGCTCAATAAGATCTGTCTCCTCAGAAATCAGTGGCTTTTCAGACAAGACTACTTCTTTAGCTGTGACAGGATCAGTTGAGAGAAGGCGCCAATAAATATAGCCCCGGTCTCGAAGGTCAGGATTATCAGAATCCTAATGAAAAGGCAAACACAAGAAGGTTTAAATGTAATTCTTTTCCATATAGAAACTCAAACTGCTGATTTATTATCAAGGTAATGCTGTAGCAATTTATGCAGGGTTGGCTGTTAGAAGATATTTAGACTCAATATGTTTTTAATATACTCATAATTCTGAAATCTCTAATGTTTCAAAGAATTTAAATATAAATTGAGGTTAGTTCTAAGACTCAAATTCAGAAAGGAAGTTGGGAAGAAGAAAATAAAGTTTAACCTAAGAAAAATCAATTGCTTCAAATGTCCTTGGGACATAAAAATGTTTTTAACTGCTATAAATATTAGCAGAATTATTCATGAAACACATCTTACATATATTTCACCCATACCTTCTTTCTTTATTCAAATATTAAGTATCTCCCGTGGAGACACTGGCTAGGCCCTGGCAACAGAGACAACATATGGTGCCTGGCTTCAAAGAGCTCAAAGAACATTAATTATTTATTAAAATATGAGAGGTGCTATCATCTAAATAATAAAAAAAAAAAACTGTTTAAGATAGCATATAAAACTAAGTGCTTCTAAAAAGGGTGACGGATTTAGTGTCCTCGTTTCTTTGTGTGGTGGTTAAAATAATTTTATACATGATTGTGGCTGAGGAAAATTTATTATCAATGCCACAGCACAATTTAGAAATGAATAATATAAAAGTAAGTCTCCCCCCAATCACCCAGCCCTCCCCTACCTTAACTCCCCCATCCCCCAAGTACCCATCCATATGAATAGTGCACTATGAGCTCACACACACACATATATTCATTTTACACAAAGCCAGTTTCATTCTATACTCCTCCTCACGCTGCTCTCCATAGTGGCACACACAGCTGTCATTTTTCCACTATATACACAGCACTGCATCATTATTTACCAGTGTCCCACTGATGAACATTTAGATTGCTGCCTCCTTCTCCCTCCTTTATACTATTCAGTTTTGTGGTCATTACAAAGTGGCAGTAAATATCCCGGTATCTACCTCCGAGAGTCTGTCTATATGGTGGCATTCATCTACCCATGAATTGTTTCAGTGGTATTATGTTATTAAAGGCAACAATCAGCCACATTTCAATTTCTGTATCTAAAACATACAAAGAAAAGTATTTCTTTAAAGTAGGCCAGGGTTTTCCCATGAGTCTGTACATAAGCAGATGAACTGGTTCATAATTTAGCCACTTAAGGCACTTGCCATTCAGCTCAAAACCAGAAATGACCCAGATTGCTTTACATAGATTTTCTTCATCATATGAGTGTTTATTTGAGTGTTGAGTGTTTATTTGCACCCAACATGGATTGCTGGTTAAAAATAAAAAAGTATAAAGAAAACTGAGATACAAGCTAATACAGCATAAAAATGGTAAATTTTATCTCAAGATAATCTTTATCATATTCACAGGTTGCATTATTCTAAAAGAAATGTACATATACATTCTTTACTTAAATCAAACTATCTGTAGTATTTGAAATGCCATTAAAAAAAAGGAAACTGACAATATCCAAATTAGATGCATTTGTTTTGCTGCATGTTGAAGCAGGAAGTTTGCTCCTGAGGAAGTGTTTATAAATAGTTGACTGAAATCTCCTTAGATTTTCATTTGGAAACAAAACTTAAATATTATAAAACATAAGTTGATTTTTTTAAGAGTAGAATACAAGTTTCTCCGAGTATCACATCAGGAAAGCAATCCCCATCCCAGGTTTTATTGATATTTAAATTCAAAGTTTTAATCTGTACACTCAGTCCCCAAAGCACGTCATTTAAAATCTGTAGACTATGTTTTTTATTACACAATGAAAATGAATACTACACATTACTTAACTGGGAAAATTTTAATTTGTCTAGTAAGTTGTTAAATGTATTAAAACTATACAACACAGCTTAATAATATAATCAAAGTAAAATTTTTTTACTTCAAATTATTTTTCTCATATATCAGCTACATATTTAACCAAAAAAAAAAAAATTCCTGTGGAGATTCACAAAATACATACTTCTATGAAAAAAGCTTGAGTCCCCCACAAATTCAAAACACTACAATAGGGTAATTTCTAGAGATAGAATCAATGGATTAAAGAGGGTACATGCTATAAATCTTAACAGTGACTTTACAATTTAGTCCTATGAGAAACGAGAAAATGAGTGCAAGTTTTTCATGACCAGAAGTCAAGAGTGGACAAGTATCTCCACTGTCCAAACTCAATTATCCTGAGGGCTAATCTGATAGGCCAACTATCAGCAGGCCTTCAATGACTCACTATTCACATGGAAGCCACGATAAATCAGGCCCAGTCAAGACTAACAACAAAAAAACAGAATCTTTTATGATTTTACAGTGTCATTATGTGTTTGGCGACTCAGAAAATTGTTTGGGATCTACTGTACTGCTACTCCGATAGGCCCTCGTGTGGATCTCAAGAAAATAATGTATTACCCAAAATTTGAGAGCTTCAAAACAATTCTTACCAGGCAAGCCCTAAAACAGTAATTCCTAAAACTATAACATGCATCAACATTTTAACACACCAAGAAAGCCATTTAAAGCACAGATTCCAGGGCTAACCCAGAGTTTCTGATTCATTATGTCAGAAGGGGGGGCCCAGGGTTTCTGATTCATTATGTCAGAAGGGGGGGTCCAGGAATTTTTATTTTCAACAAGCACAGATGATTTTGATGATGGTGGTTTCTAGCTCACATATGGAAATACCAAGGTGAAGACTTCTTTCCATGTACTAAAAAGGGTAATTACTAAAGTTTGGACACTTCTCTGTGTATTCTTTATATTTCCTTTAAAACCATCAAAGTGAAAACGAGATCTTATTAAAGGCATGGATTCAAGGGTTGTTCTTTTTTCATAACCAATAGTATTTCTAATTATACAACCATTTTACTTAAAATTAGAAGCACAAAGATTTCACACATACTTTCCTGAATCCTCAGCATAGATAAAGAACAAGATTAAGTCTACTATGAAGATAGAGGCACAGTGGTGAAGAATCCACCTGCCAATGCAGGAGACACAAGAGACACGGGTTTGATCCCTAGGTCATGAAGATCCCCTGGAGAAGGAAATGACAACCCGCTCCAGTATTCTTACCTAGAGAATCCCATGGACAGAGGTTCCAAACATCTGATATGGGAAAGAAATCTAGTCAGACAAGCCATTCAGAGGGGCAGTTAACTACATACTTATGCATAAGAGAACCTAAGACTGGTTAGGAATTTTTTACAGGGTCTCCAAGAGAAGAAAATATATGATTAAATAAATAAATACTTTGATAACAAACCCAAACAGGATAGTTTCTCATATACAACCCTTACTATAGGATGATGATACCAGTGTAATTCAGTAAAAACAATTCTAATAAGGGTCAAATCCTTGTTAGATCCCCAGCTCTCTACTAATTTGGCTTGATTCAGTGGTACATCCAACATCTGTAAGAACACAGGCAATTCTCCCTAACACTTTATCTCAGGTAAATAATAACAGTGAGTCTGAACTCTGACAAGAACCTAAAATACAGCTCTCCCATACTGCCTGTTAAAATACAAATACAGAGGTCTTAAGAGAAAAGGGACAGGGTTCAGAACTTGTGAACACAATGGAATCTACCAAGGACACTTGCCTGATTATGAGACTAGTCTTATCTATTCAGAGGTGACTGAAAAGGACCAAGGCAAAAAGTCCTTTTAGAAAACTGTTCTGACTCCATCTTAACAGAGATACAAATGGGTGGTCATGGGTCTAGACTAGGAAAGCTAGAATGCTCAATATAGACAATATTAATAACCACTGCCTTGATGATTATGTAAATTATTCTCCTTCAGGCAAAGGAAGATGCATAAAAGTTAAAAATTCTCTGAAGAGCTCTTACAAATAAATTGCAAAAGATGTCTCTATTTCCAATGGGTATGAATGTCAAGTGGAGTCTCAGCAGTTAAGATGATTCTGAGTATTCCACACACAGCTAAACACAGTCATCTCTAATTTGGCTGAGGAATGATGTCATACAATATGAGCTAAGACAGTCCCTTACCTTCTGAGTAATTCTAGGTGCTGAGTGACCCAGCACTCTCATCTCTACCTATTCTCTTTCTTTTATACTTGTTGTGGTAAGTTTCACAAGGGGCCAAATACTGCTGATGGTTTGAAATGTAGCCCTCAAGGGAGAGTTAAAATTTGAATACAAAGTAAACATTGTAATAAACAGAAATCCTGTGATTCTTGGAAAATGATATTTCTGAGAAAGCTAAGAGACTGTATAAATGTGAATTTATCTGTATTTAGGGAGTTTTCTCAAGTATTACACAGGCATTGTTTATGTCAAGTTTACTATTTTACCATCTAGAATAAATGCCAGACATCTTTGGATTTGGTTAATTTATATAAAGCTCTTTCTTTTGCACAAAGAAGAGAGGCTCCAAAGCCTGTAACAAAAGGCAGAAATGAGCTTCAAGGCCCTAAGATGAAGTCAAACACATCACTAATTTAATGGCAGTCACCCTGCAGTGTCTGTAATAAGCCCTACATGATTAAGAAGTGGCAATTTCTATTCAAAATGGCCCCCTGTAGATGACCTATTATACATTAATGTGAAAATGACTTCCTGTGTCCAACCTAACTGCTTTGATTCAAAAGATGACCAATTTCTGCCCTTTGTACCAAGACATGCCTGATCAGTGAGGGACAACCTGCCATCCACTTTTCATAAGGACAGATGGTGAGCCATGGCCTGCCCTTGGCTCCACGTGATCATATGAATACTTCTTCAAACTGTAATGAGGTCAAGTGAAAGCTTAGAGACTTGGGAAAACAGCATGCTCATTATTTGTTGGAGAAACAAAGAAAACTGAGGTATAAGGGGTGGGACAAGACACCTGCGAAATGACACCTTTGTTTTCTGGGAAATGAATTTTACAACATCCTTTAACTCAACTACTGTTGGTCAGTTCAGTTTAGTCGCTCAGTCATGTCCGACTCTTTGTGACCCCATGAATTGCAGCATGCCAGGCCTCCCTGTCCATCATCATCTCCTGGAGTTCACTCATACTCACGTCCATCGAGTCGGTGATGTCATCCAGCCATCTCATCCTCTGTCGTCCCCTTCTCCTCCTGCCCCCAATCCCTCCCAGCATCAGAGTCTTTTCCAATGAGTCAACTCTTCACATGAGTTGGCCAAAGTACTGGAGTTTCAGCTTTAGCATCATTCCTTCCAAAGAACACACAGGGCTGATCTCCTTTAGAATGGACTGGTTGGATCTCCTTGCAGTCCAAGGGACTCTCAAGAGTCTTCTCCAACACCACAGTTCAAAAGCATCAATTCTTCGGCCCTCAGCTTTCTTCACAGTGCAACTCTCACATCCATACATGACCACAGGAAAAACCATAGCCTTGACTAGACGGACCTTTGTTGGCAAAGTAATATCTCTGCTTTTCAATATGCTGTCTAGGTTGGTCATAACTTTTCTTCCAGGGAGTAAGCATCTTTTAATTTCATGGCTGCAGTCACCATCTGCAGTGATTTTGGAGCCCCCAAAAATAAAGTTTGACACTGTTTCCCCATCTATTTCCCATCAACTGCTCCATTAAAAGATAATCAAGCAGATAATTCTCAATAATGTTTACATGAATCAATAATCAGATAAGAAAATTATCTTAATTTTTAGTTTCAGGTCTTCTTCATGTTTGAGTTCACCGACTGTAAAACATCTGTATTTGAATCAAGTGTCAGAAAGTAGCCTCTGACTCTAGCTGTTTTCTTGGCTGTATTTTTTTCAGAGTTGTGTAGTATATTCTAAAAATAACATATTTGGTAGTGCTGTCTGCTTTACAGTATTCCATTAAGTATTCAAATGCTTTATCTATCCATCAAACTTCTTGTCCTTAAAATGGATTCCTGGCATTTCTAAAATGAAATACTGTCAGAGGAAAGAAGAACTTTGCGTTTAACATGCAGTAAATTATGTGCTTTGATCACTTAACAGATAATGTACTGGCAACTACTCTAGGTTCACATTTGTGGTCTCAATTGAGAACTGGGATTCAAGGAGTGTACTAGGTATATACCTCAACTGTACTAATTACAATATTTACCATATCTAATCCTCCAACTGTGCTTGTTTTTGATATGAAATACAGCTCACCACAACAAAAAGTAAAAAATAAAAATATAAAGATGACACCTCAGAACTAGGCAAAGTACTATAAAAGGGTTTCAAATTTTGAAATATACAACTGTAAAGAGATGAAAGAGGAAATGGTAAATTGAGTATCTGAACAGTCTGCTAAAGTCAGCCTGTTCTCAAATTCAATTAAGAACATCACTGGATCATGATGGATTGATTATCATTATACTAGTCATATCAAAAAAGTAATTACTTTGATTTCTATGTATCCAGCTTGGGGCCACATTCCTGAAATAAGAACCCTCCCTACGAAGACCAAAAATATTTTATAATTAAGGAAGTAGCTTTAGCACTTTAAAATTACTTTAAGAGAAAGCAACCCATCTAGAAGGCAGAACAGCACACATATCTTTGTCAAAGCATCTACCATCTCTACAGGGTACTTCCATTTGAAAGCTGAAATTAAGTCCCTGTGAGACTCAATGTCACTTTCAGACAGGCATGTCCTTCATTCACACTAAAGAGTCTATTCTAAGTTCAATTTTCACGAATTACCGTTAAAACAGAAGTCAGTCAACTCATTTAAAAGCCATACAACCAGTTCTAATTCAGCAGAATATGTAAAAGAAGCACTGTTTTGAATTTTTTTTAACAGAATCTAAAGACGGTACTCTTTACATTGAAAACCTCCCCAAATGAACCTTCTTGGGAGAAGTTTTACAATTTCCAAATATTAAAAACAAGACAAATCAACTCCATGCTTTTTCCAGATTTCTTACCTGTGTTGCCAAACTCAAGACCTGCTGTACCAGCTCCTGTGTTTCTGACGGTTTCTTGAGAAACAGCTTCACTATGGCAGTGAGCAGAGTGAGCTGCACCTAAACAAATTTAATAGATAAAGTGAAAGGTATCTGCATTATTCCACACCATCAATTCCAAAGTGGTGTTTCCCCAAACAAGGCCTTTCTGGTTTTGATTAAGAGACAAAGGTTGAAAACTCCACCAATATCAACAACAGCAGTCAAAGGTTTTCATCAACTGAAAAACTCACTAGACTCCTATCTCCAAATTGCATTTTTGGCATTAAAAACTGCCTGTTTGTTTCTGACTCAGATAATCATCTATATTTCTTAAAGTACATGCTAACATGCTGATGGCAATAAAACTGGTTCCTGACCAAATTCCTTATTATTTACTTCCACTGAAAGCTACAACTTTGGGGGAATTGGAGAATCATTTACAATACTGAGGCAAGAGCCAAGACCACAGAATTATGCCAGATTACAGTCAATTAAGAGTGGCTTGCTGAACCATGAAATTACTGTCTTGTTATGTATTCCTTGTCAGGGCCTATTAAAATTACTATGATAGAATACATATATGAACTTCAATTTGCAGTGAGTATGAACACCAGGGGGAAAAGGTTTAATAATTTATCTGCTTCTCTGGGCCTTTGACTCAAAAGGTCTCTCAAGGTATCTCAATTTTGGTAGAGGACAGATAGAAGGTGGGAAGGAAGATTCTTTTCAAAATGCACTTCAAAATGCACATGCCAGCCTTCACGCCAACAAAAACTCCAGCTGTAACCGAGCCACAACCATTACTAACAGTAATGGGGAATCATCTTTAGGTGACAGAAAATTATAATTAACTATCTCTCTAGGACAGTAGTTGTCAAAGCATGGTTCTGGAACAGCAGTATCGCTCTAAGCCAGTAGTTGTCAAAGCATGGTTCTAGAACAGCAGCAGCAGCAGAAGCATCACCACCTTAAACCTTGTAAAAATGAACCATCTCAGGCCTACTGAGTCAGAAACTCTAGTGTGGGTTTCAGCAACCTGTAGCTTTAACAGAGGTTAAATACCAGTGCTTAGGTGCTTCTACAGCTCATTAAAGTTTGAGAACCACTAGTGTAAGCTAAACAGGCTTGTTCCAACAGATGTCAGCACAAGTGAAAAAGCTCACCCCTTTGGGAGAAAGATGAACATATGCACACATATATACACACCACACATATATACACTATATATACACTATATACTATATATATACATAGACATATAAGTTCAGACACACAAAACTGCCTAACCTTTATCTTTCCTGAAATCCTCCCCCAAACATCTATTTCATAAGGTACAGAAGAGAACTTACTTGCGTGCTTTCATCATGAAAACCCTCCAGGAAGCTCTCTAGTAACTCATCGGCATTGTCAATTCTTTCAGCATATTCTCCCACAATCCAAATCATAGCTGCTCGAGCGTCTGGCTCATCCAGAGAATCTAAGTTCTCACACAGTGTGGCAATGATACTTTCGTATCTGATGTAACAAAATGGACTATGGTTACTGAGGGCAAAACTGAGAACTGTATTTAACAATGAAGGCTAAAAGCAAAACCATGGACAAGGTAGCCACACTTAACAAATTTAGAAACCCAACCCCTCTTTCCTGAGAGAGTGGTAAAAGCATATCCTTTTTCCAAAAATACTATTTCTAGAATTAAAAAATACATATATATAAAACACTTAATAAACCACTACCTTGTTAAAATATTTCTTCTAATTTTGAGTCTACCATTAAACTAACTTAATTGTAAGTCACTTCATTTCATATGATCTTTAAAGATTAGTCAGAAGCCTCAGCACAATCTATCTCTATGATATCCTATGATATCTCTAGGATATCTCTATGATATCCTAAAATGACATTTAGGATGCTTATATGATCTGCTCTTTTTTTTTTTTTAATTGGAGGGTAACTGCATTACAGTGTTGTGATTTCTGCCATACAACAATACAAATCTGTCTTAATTATACATATATCCCCTCCCCCCTGAACCTGCTTATTTCACTCTTTCAGATTCTTTAATTGCTTGCCTTCAAAAGCAAATCTGAGGAAGTATATGTTTCACAAACTAAGAGACCTCAACATGAAAATTTTCTGTGGAGTGAAAATGTAGATTTTGCATATCTTAATGGAAGCAGCTACCATACTTGAGAAAAGGTCTGAAACTCTGGTAATTTATCGTTACATGTTCTATAATTTTCTAAAAGTACTAGGTAATATACAAAGTGAATAGTGAAGCTGTCACCTTCCTGGATTTTACAATAGGGTGGCCATGTTATTCAAACTGAGACATTTCTGAGAGTGAAAAGGGGGCACATTTATTAATTACGCTTGGTAAGAAGCATAAAATGGATTATGCCCAGACATGAGTATCCTATTTAATAGTAACTTCATCACCAAAGAACCTGGTTAACTTAAAAAATATGCCAATCGACAATGCATATTCAGACAGAGCTTCAATTCTTCTAAAAGTGATAAAACAGTAAAAATCAGATTTTAGTCCTTGTGCTCACCAACTTACATGGTTCTGATTTTTAATAAAGCATTTAATTATGACCAAATAATTCTTACCTAGCCAATCTCAAAGTGCCTTATTTAAACATTTCCTAAAGATCTGAGGAAGAGGGGCAGAAGTATTTGGACATACTTGTTGGGATATTTGCGGAAAATGTCCCTGATGACAACAATCGCCTCTTGGACCACATAATTTACTTTGGTTTGGATGAGATCAAGCAACGTGCTCACACAGCGCTCTGCAGATTGCTACAATGAAGAACATAATGAGAAGTCAGATTATCTACCCAATAATACAACCTCAACAACAAAAAAAATGGGGGTGGGGGAGAGAACATCCAGGTACATCAACTAAACTAGATGAAAAGATGAGGCATTTAATCATACTGTATTAGACACAGGGTTATCTGATGGAGATGTACAGAAGTTCAAGATACACCCCAAATTTTACTCATTACAAAAGAGTCAGTTCAAGTGAACAAAATCATCTTGGATAGCCAGGATGACAGAAATGAGAAGAAAGCATAAGTCCAGGCATGAGGAAAGAGTAAGAATGACAGAATACACCAAAGTAGGAGGTCTTTATCTGCAGTTCATGAATGGGCAAGATAGAGGGCATCTTTAAACATCTTGAAATGAAACTGCCAAATTTCATTTGTGCAGACAAGCATATTTCCCAGGAAGAGGGTCCATAGTTTTCATTGCATTTTCAAAGTTATCTGTGACTCAAAAAACTCTAAGGAAAATTTGCCATCTTTTGGGCTATATAACTGAAAGTTTATGGACTTAGATAAATTTCAATTTTCCATAGCCTATGGCTCAGCTATAAAACAGAATTTAATCTATATATTAGTCTTTTATTAATGAAAGGAATATGGAAGAATACAAGTGACAAAACTAATGTATAAATCATAGTTTTTAAAAGAAGAAAGGTAGCAGAAGAGAGATCCTAAAATCCAAGGACTGATTTTTCATATATTATATACTATGATGGGTAATTCCATTATATGCCTCCTGATAAGATGCAACACGAAGCACACAGCATGACATAAGAGGGATCCTTACCAAAAACAATGAACATGAATATTACCAAACCTCTAGATTTAACTGTCTAAAGGGGATGAAGGAATGAGATAAACATCACTAAAATACAACCAGCCAAATCTAGACTCTGGAGAATTCTACAAGCCTGTTGATCTAGTTTCTTCAATAAATGGCACCCAAATAAATAAGCAAAGACTTAAGAGACATATTAACCAAATTCAATGTGTAGTTCTTTTGAGATTTTGATTTGAACAAGGCAACTGTATTTAGACACAATTATGGAAAATTGAACATGGACTGGACATTTAATGAGATTAAGAATTAGTGTTAGTTGAGTACAGTAGGACTTTGTAGAGGACTTATTAAATATATACACTGGACTACTCTAGTAAGACCGTATCTGAGATATGCATTAAAATACAACAGTAACCCACTTCCTTGAAAGAGAAGGGAGAGGAAGTAGATCAGTTGGAAACAGCAATGTATTGATATTTATTAAAGACAGATGGAGGGTACATGAGAGCTCATAAATCAATTTTACTTTAGTGCATGCCTAAAAATTTCAAAACATTCCAAGTAATATAATGAAAGCAAAACTGCATCTTGAGGTTATGTATATAAGGTCATATATATGATGATTCTGTATTCTTCTATGTAGTTTTTCCATTTTTGAATTACATCTTAATTCATTTTCAACTAGTAATTCCTGTGCTATTATTACAAGAGCAAAACAGTTGGGAAATTGAAATAAAGAAAACAAAAAAAATTATAAGTGGTAAACACCAAGGAATGGAAGATGAGAAAGTAGGAAATTTTAAATATAAAGTCATGATAAATTATAAAGCATGTAAGGGCTAAATTATCAAGTTAGACAGTACAAATAAACTGCTCAGCATAGGACTTGATAAAAAGTGAACATTTACTAAGCCTTAGTTTTAATATTATAATAAAGATAAAGGCTATCTCCCAGGATGCATCAACATTCAAAAATATTTATGTCTAGGATAGCAATTTTCAAGCAAATTGTCACCTCACTTATGTTGCTTTTGATACAATTTTTAAAACTACCATTAAAGTAGTATGGCAGGCATTTCCCCGGTGGTCCAGTAGTTGAAGAATCTGCTTTCCAATGCAGGGGATGCGGGTTCAATCCCTGGTAGGGGAACTAAGATGCCACATGCCAAAGGGCAACTAAGCCTGCGTGCCGTAACTTCTGCGCTTTCATGTCACAACTAAGATCTGATGCAGCCAAAAAAAAAAAAAAAAGCGGTATGGCAGAGGAACAAAAGTAAATATCCAGTCGCTGTACATAAAAAATAAGTCCAGAAACAAAGGCATTCAGACATATACAATTTGGTATATGATTTTAAAAAAAGGCAACTTTCATAGCTGTAAGGAAAGGATCAAATGTTCTGGTGTTTGATCCCCATACTCTTTATCTTTAACCAAACCATTTCCATGAAAGTAGAAAATAATGGTGAATTTTATATACCTTTGAGGTGAACCATAAATTTCTGGGTGTGCCACTGAAGATATTATTGAGAGAAAATGGACAGAACTCACAAGGAAGTGCGAACTTCCATACATCAAGCTGAGGAAAGAAGTGAAGCAAAAGGCGAGGGAAAGATACATGCAACTGAAAGCAGACTTCCAGGGAACAGCGAGGAGAGATAAGAAGGCTTCAATGAACAATGCGATCAGAGGAAAACAAAAGAATGGTTAGGACTAGCGATCTCTTCAAGAAAATTGGAGATTCAGGGGAACTTACAATTATGTCCACGTCACCTCGGGGAGGGAAGAACAGGCATAGGAGAAAGCACTGTTCTACTTTTAACTTCTATTATTTAATGATTTGATGGAGTAAATACATGTTTTTTGTTTGTGTAGGACATAAGTTAGTACCTTATCTTGACCTACACAAATCAGAAATGATTCTGATTGTACTAGAGCTTGTACTCCACAACAAGAAGCCACTGCAACGAGAAGCCCAAGTACCCTAAATACAGAGTGGCCACTACTCACTGCAACTAGAGAAAGCCTACACACAGCAACAAAGACCCACTGCAGCCAAAAGTAAAGGCAAGGAAACGAGAAACACCTTAACCTCAACTTAGCGACTTCAGATCAGTTCAGTTGTTGCTGAGTCGTGTCCGAATCTTTGTGACCCCATGGACCACAGCACGCCAGGCTTCCCTGTCCATCACCAACTCCCAGAGCTTGCTCAAACTCATGTCCATGAAGTAGGTGATGCCATCCAACCATCTCATCCTCTGTCATCCCCTTTTCCTCCTGCCTTCAATCTTTCCCAACATCAGGGTCTTTTCCAAGGACTCAGTTCTTCACATCAGGTGGCCAAAGTATTGGAGCTTCAACTTCAGCATCAATCCTTCCAATGAATATTCAGGACTGATTTCTTTTAGGATGGACTGGTTGGATCTCCTTGCAGTCCAAGGGACTCTCAAGAGTCTTTTCCGACACCACAGTTCAAAAGCATCAATTCTTCGGCGCTCAGCTTTCTTTATAGTCCAACTTTCATATCCATACACGACTACTGGAAAAACCATACTTTTGACTAGACGGACCTTTGTTGGCAAAGTAATCTCTCTGCTTTTTAATATGCTGTCTAGGTTGGTCATTGCTTTTCTTCCAAGAAGCAAGTCTTTTAATTTCATGGCTGCAGTTACCATCTGCAGCGATTCTGGAGCCCCCAAAATAAAGTCTGTCACTGTTTCCATTGCTTCCCCATCTATCTGCCATGAAGTAATGGGACCAGTTCCAATAATCTTAGTTTTCTGAATGTTGAGTTTTAAGCCAACTTTTTCACTCTCCTCTTTCACTTTCAAGAGGCTCTTTAGTGCTTCGCTTTCTGCCATAAGGGTGGTGTCTTAATGACTTAGTGACAATCTCTCACAAACAAAATCAAACAAATAAATAAATCTCTCTCAAACAAAATTATTTTATTTATAAGAAAAGGAGGGCCAGTATTTATTTCCTCCTTAAAGAAACAAGTGTATACTGTTAAATATATACAGCTATGATTTGTCAATCATACCTCAATAAAACTGGGAGAAGGGTCAGGTATGAAGTAAAATCTATTAAAAAGGCAATTAAACAAAAAAGTATAAACAAAAAGCATTAAAAAAAAAAAACAGTACTATGAGATTTCTTTTTCAGTGCTCTTTACTGACTCAACAACTTATGCTTTCCTTTAACCTAAACAACTTAATATGACAAAAATAGTTTTTTCACCTCAGGCTACTTAAAGCAACAGAGAGACATCTGTACCTACAGTCTTGATTAAAAAAAAACAAAACACTCCAACTCTTAACAATACCCAAAGTTTACAATAGGCCCTGTTCTCTTAGCTAAACACCAAACCAAAATTCTTTTTTTCTCATCTGTCATATCCTTGAAACCAGCTACACATTAAAAAACGGTCAGGTGCCCTGAGAGGAAGCAGCAGCTCAGTTTGTAAGTTACAGAGAAAGTCTATTACAATTGTGTTGCTGGTTCTTGCCCTTGTCCCACACATAGGCCAGTTAAAAACAAGCAGTCATGACCTCTCCTGCCCCAGGAACTGTGTCTGGACTAGGCAACTCTCCAACTAATAACTTTCATGATTGCAACAGTTCTAAAGTTCTCAAGCAAATCCAAGTAACTTGAGATAAGGGAACTCCTAGTAAGAGGCAGGATTCTTGAAGGTTGATCTTAAGCTTCCAGAGGAAGTTCATTCCTCACACACTCTCATATTCCCACCAGGGCATCTTGAGTCAAAGGAAGAAGTAAGAGCCACCAGAAGCTCATCTCTTTCAGAAAATGATGGATAACTTTCCCGTTAGTTACAGTAAACAGTACTAACAGCCTCTAAGAATCTAGAGGCTTTAAGAACACTTTCCAGTAATTCCAGGGATTAAAAAAAAAAAAACTCTTTTTACTTTGGAATGAGACTTCTTAGAGAGCAACGTCAGAGAGGTTAATAAGGCAATGACATTCAGGAAGTGAAAAGCACAAAATGACTCTTCTGCCATCAGAAAAGTTCTGAAAATTGTCTATATTAGTACCATAAGTAGGCGGCTATTGCTCAGTGAGAAAAGAAAAAAGACAAAAGTTAAGTATGTGAAGTGTGGTGGTAAAAAAAAAAAAAAAGATGGAACACACCAAGATCCAATGAACAGACTTTTCCATTTCTCAGATGGAACAATAGAAGCATGTGTATTAAATATCTGAAGACTCTGAACTGGCAGAACCAGGAGTAGAAACCAGGATGAATTAACTTCTTGTTATAACAACTAGTCTACTAAATGACTTATCAGGGGTAACTATATGAAAGAGCACCGACAAAAATAAAAATAAGGAAGGCCAATTAGGAACTTGGCTTTCAGAGATACTTTTCACTGACACAGCATCTGTTTCCTTCTGATCCTATGAAGCACTGGTTGTACTGTACAAATTATTTTAGAACTATCCTTGTGAAATCATATGGTCCAATCTGACTCAAAGCATTGCACACAGTCCAGTAGTAAGAACAAATATGGAACTCTGAATCTACAATATCACTGTGAACAGAAGCCATCATTAATTTCAACAAATTTCTGAGTGAGGAAAAATAAATGGAGGACTGACGAAGCAGAGTAATGTAAGTTGCAATCCTTAATATCTACAGGAAGATTTCAACCAGGCTAGAAAAAATCTGCCCTCTAAGACCACAGAGACACTCTTCCAGAGGACTTAACAAGTAACAATCAACTCCCTGTCCTAAAGCAGAAACTTGCTAGTCAACAGCCCTATCTACATGCACAGAAATCCTGACAACTCTCCTGTTATCTCAATCTTAATATAAGTGGGCAGCCGTTTACTATATACATGGTACGTGTGTGCTAAGTCACTTCAGTTATATCTGACTCTGTGCGACTCTGGACTGTAGCCCACCAGGCTCCTCTGTCCATGGGATTCTCAAGGCAAGACTACTGGAGTTGGTTGCCATGGCCTCCTCCAGGGGATTTTCCCAACAGGGATCGAACCTGCGTCTCTTACATCTCCTGCATTGGTAGACTGGTTCTTTACTACTAGCACCAACTTATGCATCTTAATTAAAAAACCATATATAGACATGCAACCATCACTGTAAAATATTCAAGATAATTAAATTCAAACTGTAGAAACAAAACCAAAACTATAATTCACATCCCCAGAGATTTAGGAAACTATTGCAACCACAAAAAAAGAATGCTGTGAAAAAGTACTAAAAAAAAAAAAAAAAAGAAAGAAAGAAAAAGTACTGACAACAAGAAAGAGCAATGAAGGGAGGCTGTACAGAAAAATGGTTGTGCAGAAAATAAGAAAGCAGCCAGTCAGACTGGAACAAGCACTTGAAAGACAGAGGACTGGAACACAGAAGGGCCTAGAAAAGGAAAAGTTTTATAAACTTGATATTATGCTTGAAAAACTGGAAGAAGATAGGAGTGCAATGAAGACATAATGAAATTTTTAAAAAAAAGGCCATTATAAACTTCAGGAAAAAAACCAAGTCTCTATAAGAAAATACAATCATTTGTATTGTGTAGTTTCTACTTATTTATAGGCATAATATGCATAATAAGTTTTGTAAGACTCTAGTTGATAGAACAAGAAATAAAGGTATCTCAACTTACAAAGATAATATAGGAACAAAAACCTCATGATGTTACTACACAGGAGAACAGAAGGGGAGAAACAGGAGTGATGGAGTATATGAACTAATTTATCTCATAACAGAAAAAGTTAATAGACAATGTCTACAAATGGCAAATCAATAAATAAAAGCATAAGAATAATAGAGATATGGAAGTTATTAAAATAACTGTAACTATGAACAGAGTTATAAACGATTCCCTTAGGAAAGAAAGAGATCAGGGATAGCTGCTTTTCATTAAAAATTCCTGAATATTTTAACAATGTGCTTTATTAGTCTGATAAACTTAAAAATGTATTTTAAGGAAAGAGTAAAGAGAATACCCAGAATTCTATACTACCAAGGAACACTCACCTCCACCTTGATGGCACACCGCCCAATGGCTCGCACAGCTTTGCGCACAAAGTCAACATCCACCTCTGTGGCATACTCTTTCAGTTCAGCCAGAACCTGTTAAAAACCCATGAAGTGAACAACCATTAAGGATTCTCTGACAGTTTTCAGGTCTTGGTATTTCTGAAGATCAGCTCTTAAGATCTAAATTACTAGATCTTAACTTGAATCTACTTTAAGTCTGACCTGAGCAATGTTGGCTTGGGATGCCAAACGAATCATGATGTCCAACTTCTCTAGTTTCACATAGATGGGATCATTGTACTTCACAAAGAAAACTTTTATTTCCTGCTTCAAGATTTCAGGCCTGTGATGTACAGAAATACAGGTAAGGAAAGTGAGGTATATATTAATGTATCTTTCTGAGTCTGCATTAATACCCAACCTGTGCTTCTATCCTCTCCATCCACATACCCCAATCAGGAAAAAAAAACTCAGAATCTTCCTCTACACCCCTCTAACCAGATCTGTTTAGCAGACTATTTTTATGCTTTTTAAGGGGTAAAGTATATACTGCCAAGAACAATCAGTGGAAACAACCTGATCTAAACTATGGCCTGAACCATATTAAACAGATACTAGCTAGCATACTAACAAGTCCTTTAGAAAAGAAACTAAATTATAAAGCAATATCAGGCATTCACTGTATTCATTCACTGTAGGAACACTCTAAAATCAACTGTCAGCCTCCTGACCCTGGGCAAGTTGCTCTACCATAAAATATTTTTATTTCTACACATTAAACAAAGCTTAACACAGTCCTTTTAAATACTGATATCATTAAGCTTAATTCAAAATTACAAACACTTTAATCATCAATTCATTTTTTTCCCAACCTTTTCTGAACAATTAGGTTGATGTTCCTCAGGGCGACGTACTGCACCTCTGGCTCCCCAGACAGCAAAGTGACAAGTGGAGGGGCCAACTTCTTCAGCAGCATATTGTAGTAGTCAGACTCCTTGGGTAGCAACTCTAAAAATTTCATTAGGACTTTTACTGCTGAAAGCACCACTGCTGAGTTGGCATGAGATAACCGGGGAGTTACCCGCTCACAGATGCTGAGGGCAGAAAATGAAAATTAGTATCTTAAATTACAATTTCTGTGCTCAATCCAATCTATAAGGTAATGCTGTCAGAGGTCTCATGGCCCAAGTATCAAGAAATTAGAGAATCAGTTAGAAAAGTCAAAACTCCATGCGTAGGTAAATTTGGGATTCAACACTGCAGACGCCTCATTCCCAGCAAACTACAGGCAGAGCAGGGATACGAGAAGACTTCAGGAAACCAGCAATAGGGACGTTCAAACTGGAAGGAAAATAGCCAATACCCCAAACACTTGAAGCTCACACCATTTACCTTCCTGTTTTATAGTTCTTTCTGTCTCCCCATATTATGTAAGGGCTCCCTGCCTCATAGCCCATTTCTCCTCAACCTATAGGAAGTCAAATTAAGCATTCTGAGAGTTATTTCACAATGAAAGATATCAACCAACTGTGACTGAAGTTTCATTATAAGATGCAGGAGGAGATGGACTGACAGGGAAAACTACCCAACCTGTTGTCTTCAGGATAATAAGGGAATCTTGAAGAGGGTTTTTGGTTGTTAACAACAATCAAATCTTGGAGAGGATTTTTGATTTTTTAACAACAATACCACTGCAATATTCACCCAACCTCATCCCCTTCTCCTCCTCCCAGTCACCTATACTTAAATGTCTCATAAAATATAGGATATTAAATTATCTGTTGAGGGTTCTCCAGAAATTAACCTAATTTTGATAGCTCTTGGGCAACATGGTTGGCTAGCTGACTCAGTTAAGGATACAAGATTAAGTGAAGCTATATTTTTCTCCCTTCTTCCTGTATCTACTCAGCAGACTTCCTGTCCTTCTTTAGGTCTTTTATACAAATGCCATCTTCTCAAGGAGGCCTTCCCTAACCACCCAATATTTCTTAGATCTCTCCCTTACTTTATTTTTCTCGTTAGCACTTATCATCATCTGACCTATTATATGTTGGATTATATACACATATTATATATATATTTCTGCTCTATGCCTCAGAATAGATTTTCCATAAGAGCTATGATTTTAGTCTGTCCAGTGCTGTATTCTCAGAGCCCAGAACAATGGCTGGCACATAGCATGGGCTCAAAAAAAAAACATTTGCTGAGTGAGTAAGTGTGACACGTGAATGACCAAGAGAAAATAAAATTGTATGTAAAGTTCTTTCCAGGAGACACCTGTACTTTCAGTGATGGAAAGAAACTATCAGGGTGAGTTTTGGTTAAATCCAGAAGGAACGATTTCCCAGACAAATGAAGAACATTTATATTATAGCAGCTTGAGCTTCAGCCAGGCAAGGAAGGTTACTTACTACCTACCACAGTTAAAATGAGCCAACAATTCTTCAGAATTACTTTGCCAGAATCACAGTGCCTATATGCACAAAATGCTCAGTAAAAATTGATACAACTCCAATTCTGTACACCAAAATATATGTATGTGTACATGAAATTTAGCATTCAGTATCTGCTAGCCAAAAAAAACCCTGCCATACTGAAGTGGTAGAGAGCTAAGCAGAACAATTCAGGTGTGCCTTTCAAATGTTCTCCAAATATGTAATTTCCATACCTAATGGAAGACATCATACATACTGCAGGCTCCAATCCACTTTCTCTAGTACTAAATTACAGGTATAAGACAACTCACTAACTAGTACCAAGCCACATACTAAGTATCTTAAAGAATGAGAATGGTCACTACAATGAAAGACACTCACAAACCTTTGCCAAGTGGCTAAGAACTGCTGTATGGGAGATGTGAGAAGGTGATAAGGGTGATTTTTGCAGACTGTTTTAAGTGTGCTGCTCAGAAAAGAAATGACAGATACACATCTCCTCTTAGTAAGAACTATTTTTGCACGGCTTACTCTGCTACCTAAATTCCTAATTAGAGAAAATACCACAGGGATAGCAATATCTATCCCATAAGTCACTGTTTTCCTTATTCCTAACATAACAGACCCTTATTCTAATACAGACACAACAGAACTTACTGAACCAGGCAGGACTCCTAGATGCTACCCAGAGAAACAGACTGACCTCTGAGCCTCCCGGTCATCTTTAGGATTGTAATTAGATAAGCAGTCCAGGATGAAAATCTGGCCCCATTCGGTGCACTCATTCAGGGCTGTCAGTAGCTTATTAATGTTCTGTGGATTCAGATCGAGTAAGTTGCTGTTGGGGTGAGATTCACTGATTTCAGATAGTGCTGCTACAGCATTAGCCACCACCTGGGAAAAGAAGCAGATATGACCTTGATTTGTCAGGAACAGTACAACCATTTCTCTGAATCACTTCATAGATCTTAATTCATAACTGTTCCTGAACATTTTACCTAGTCATATACAAACAGGTAAACTGCTTTCAAAACAACTATTATACCACTACCTTGTGGTCGGGCAACCCAGAATTAAAACAATTCACATATCAGCAGAGAGTCACTCATGGTTTACTATTAAAACATTAATTTCAATAGTACTCAAACCATCAATAAAACTAAGACAAATGAACAGCTATAAAAGCAGTCAAGTTTAGGGACTTCCCTGGCAGTCCAATGGTTAGTCCACACTTCCAATGCAAGGGGCATGGGTTTAATCCCTGTTGGGGAACTAAGATTCTGCATGCCTCGTGGCCAAAAAAAAAAAAAAGGCAGTGAATTTTAATTTTGAAACATACATTAGGCAACAGAAAGAAGAATCTAGGCCAAATAATTTTATGGGTGTATGGCAGATAGGGAGGTGATTAGCTCAGTTCAGACTCTGTGTCCAACTCTTTGTGACCCCGTGGACTGCAGCACGCCAGGCCTCCCTGTCCATCACCAACTCCCAGAGCTTGTTCAAACTCATGTTCATTGAGTCGGTGATGCCATCCAACCATCTCTTCCTCTGTCATTCCCCTGCTCCTCCCGCCTTCAACCTTTCCCAGCATCAGGGTCTTTTCCAAGGAGTCAGTTCTTCACATCAGGTGGCCAAAGTATTGGAGTTTCAGCTTCAACATCAGTCCCTGCAATGAATATTCTGGACTGATTTCCTTTAGGATTGACTGGTTTGATCTCCTTGCATCAAGAGACTCTCAAGAGTCTTCCCCAACACCACAGTTCAAAAGCATCAATTCTTTGGTGCTCAGCTTTCTTCATAGTCCAACTCCCCTTAAGTGTCAGAATAAGCAAGTGTGACCCTGAAACCCTAGTTCACTGTAACATGATTTGGGAAAGCACATAAACTCTGTGAAGTTCCATTTCCTCAACTAAAAACTAGAGATAATTTAATCCACCTCAGAGATGAGCTTTAGTTTGAGGATAAAATCAGATGACATGTAAGTGCTTTCTACAAAGATTTAAGCAAAGTTAAGGTGGTAACGGCATGTGGGATCTTAAGTTTCCCAGCCAGGGATTGAACCCACGTCCCTTGCATTGGAAACGAGGCATTTAACCACTGGACCACCAGGGAAGTCCAAAGCTATTGATTTTAATATCCACCTCACTTGAGTAGTCTGCAGATTATCCCAGCATTTTACCTAGAAGATTAAATTCTAGAGAATATGATTTTTTAAATCAAATAATACACTTCTGACAGTACCCATTATTATGTAAAAGTTAATGATGCCACAAACAGAAATCACCTTCAGCTATAATCTAGTAACCAGGTCAAAAAATTCCAAGATTAAAAAAGCCAATGGTTCACTTGGTAAGTATGGTTATGGATATAATATTTTCTTGTTTTTAAAACAAACCACGAAGGATTATCTAGTTCACCTATCACATGGCAGCATGCATGAGGTTCTTTTCTGACAATTTTTGTTTACCAACCACACCATTAAGCAAAGGCTTTCATGAAAATTAAAAAGCATGCAGAATGAAATAATAATCTCCATCATCTCAGTGCTTTACATGCAAGGAAAAGACATATTTTCCCCGTATAATAAGCCTGATATATTGGCTGACAGGATAAAGGATCAAAATGTCACACTGGAAGACCAAATACTTGTTTTCCTTTCTTGCTGTCAACACATGCCCACTCTCGACCAGTTAGTCCAAAACAAATGTCCTGTCACTGACTTTCTGCCAGTTTCCTTTTCTTGTCAAAAATACTTAAATATAAGGTCTGTTAACAGGAAACGTAAAAGAAAAGGGGAGAATTGGAGGAATTACAAAAAGCAATGGAGAGCAAAGAGAACAGAAGGATACTGAACAGGATGAACAATTTAGAATTCCTCTGCTATCATCATACATAATTGGAAATTAAACCAAGTATATAATGCAGCTAATGAAGTGTATGGTCTGGTGGTAAAATAGGCTACTTTCACTTATCACATTAAAATAAGAAAATAAAGAGGGAAAACTAAACCTGACTAAAAGATCCAGAGATCAGATTACAGGATTATGTTTAGAAAGTCTGCACTGGGAAAAGAGGTCATTGCCAAATGCTCACGGAGCCAATGGCTGACCAGAGGAGATACACCGCAATAACAAAACTCTGATGCTGGGAAAAGAATGAGGGCGGGAGGAGGAGGGGACGACAGAGGATGAGATGGTTGGATGGCATCACCGACTCAATGGACATGAGTTTGGGTAAACTCCGGAAGTTGGTGATGGACAGGGAGGCCTGGCATGCTGCGTTTCATTGGGTCACAGGGAGTTGGACACGACTGAGCGACTAAACTGAACAAAACTGTACTGCTGTTCCTCTAAATCCCTTCTATTCTATTAATACCTTTCCATTTTCATCTCCTAATCTTCACATTCACACTGCTAGATTTTTAGAAACATACTGAGGTGGATCCATAAAGGGTTGCTTAGAGTTCTCCTGGTCAGTAAGCCACGCTCCTCTTACTCTAATAAAAACTTAAAAATGAGCTAGTCACACTGAATCTCAAGGAGGCAAACATTAACTTCAAGACAGTATAGCAGGATTATATAGGACAACTCACTTGTCCTTGCTCTACGCTACAAAGGAACACATCCCATAACATAAAAAAAAAAACAACTGTTTTTAGTTCACCTTACCTCCCCCAATTACAGTCAATTCTGTTCTTTGGGAGACCAACTAAACATCTCACCTCCTATCTCACCTCCATCCCCGTAGACCTAATGTAATATGTATCCTTTATAGACACTAAACACAAATATAATCATACATGCAAAAGCATGCACACACATGTATGTATATAAATAAAATCACACTCAATACTAAACAAATCTTTCTCTGCCCTAACGATACACTTCCCTTCAATTTGACAGCTCCACGTGAACCCCTGAAGTCTGCTGAATTCTTTTTAAAATTAGCAACTTGTGTTTTGATTTACCTTATACTATACCTAATAGAATTGGATAAAGAAATAAAAGACAGCAATAGCTAAAATTTACTCAACACTTACTATGCCATTTACCCTCATGCAACTCTAATGTAGTTGCTATCAAAATCTACCTATTATAGATAAGGAAACAGGTTTTAAAAATGAATTTATAAATAGAGTTAGAGAAACTCAGTGACTTGCTTAATCAACACAGCCCAAAGAGAGAAAATGCTTGAATATGAACGCATGGCCCATATCTGATGATGGAGATTATTATTTCACTCTTCATGCTTTTTAATTTTCATGAAAGCCTTTGCTTAATGGTGTGGTTGGTAAACAAAAATTGTCAGAAAAGAACCTCTGCCAACTACATTTATATAAGTCCCAAGAGCTGTGAAAGAAAAATCAAAGTTGGGCAGGATGATATAATCAAAACATTATTTCCTGGCAGATTTATACAGGGAGAAAAAGGTATTCTCTTACTTTACATATTTCAGAGATAATCACATCCTAGCAGCACTTAACGGCAAGATTTACCATCTGGCTATGAAACCTGATTTATAAGCTACCCCTATCGTATACACAGAAATTCTAAGGGCATACATTTGACCTCACTTTTTCTTTTTTAAAAAGTAGCAAGCTGGAGTGGTGGATATGAGTAAAATAAAAATGATCCTGTAAAGAAAAAAAGAATGCTAGAAGGAAATCTAGATACTCACTGGGAGTGGAGTATCACAGATAGAGGTTTTTTCAGGAGGAATCTCTCACACATTTCCTTGTCCCTTTGAATGATTTCTCTAATTTCACTCACTTTCCTGGTTCCAGAACCCAAGAAAGACGGCACTTCTCGGTACAGTGACTTCCTCCTGTTAACTAAATTACTATTTAAAAGACTTTCATTCCTAGCTATGACCTTCAAGGTCACACTCTGAAAAAAACGCTTTAATTCTCATATTCAATTTACAATCCTTTTGGCTGCTGCCCCTTGAAGACCTGAATTGAAAGCAGTAGAATAGCTAAGCAAATCTATTATAATGAAATGTACAGGTGATTTGTATATTTTTATCCTCCTGAAAATCACCAGCAGTTCAAAACCTCACTTTCTTCTTTATGGAGTTGCCTGAAATAACATGTTCAAGTACAAGGCATTTATTCTAAACAGGTTTCAGACATTATCATCTCCAAGGATATGACTATATGCTGCTGCTGCTGCTAAGTCGCTTCAGTCGTGTCTGACTCTGTGCGACCCCAGAGACGGCAGCCCACCAGGCTCCCCCATCCCTGGGATTCTCCAGGCAAGAACACTGGAGTGGGTTGCCATTTCCTTCTCCAATGCATGAAAGTGAAAAGTGAAAGTGAAGTCACTCAGTCGTGTCTGACTCTTAGCGACCCCATGGACTGCAGCCTACCAGGCTCCTCCACCCATGGGATTTTCCAGGCAAGAACACTGGAGTGGGTTACCATTGCCTTCTCCATATGACTATATGGTACCAGCTAATTTTACAGCTCATGCTTTAATCCAAAGACACTGTCCAGACTGTCAACTAATAATACGCTGATTATATGACATTCTAATGTTCTGTTTTCCCCTCTTCTCCAGAATGAGAAAGTTGAATGAATACACTTACCTAGTAGAGTCAACACATCCTATTATGGCAACAAAGTCTGAATACATAGTAACAAGAAAGATTAAAAAATTAGACTCAGTGAAACTCAGTACTTACTTGAGTAGCTTAAGATGTGTTCTGATGAAATGTAAATAAGCACAAAGCCAAAACACTACAAATAAATGTCTACATATGTCCAAGAGGCACTCCTAAGAGTTAAAAGGCAGAGAGTTACTTGGTCTACAGGCCCTAAAATCACACAAATGAATGCTGCAACATGGACAAAACAAAAAGTTCATTATCACACCAGTTATCTCCTCTTTTTGAGAATAAGTAATCCTCTGCCAAATTAGAGCCTGAGATCATTTTAAAAGGGACACTAAGAAATGAACAAGCTGGGATCTTCTGGTACAAACTGAATTACAATATAAAACAGATCCAGTTTTCCGGAAGCTGCCAACAAAAACTTCTCTAGTTATATCTTTGAACAATTCTTTTAAGAGTAATTCTGCAATGGAGGTTAGGACTTCAAATCTTCAAATGTGAATTTTGGGGAGGTACAACTCAGCCCTTGTAGGAGGAGGATAATAGAATTTACTTCATAGACTTGTGAGAATTAATTGAATTAGAACATGTAAAGTGCTTAGAACAGTGATGAAAAATGTTTTGTATTGCTAAAGATGACATTTGAAATGACATGAAAATGAGACAGCCATTTCACAGATGTCCCTAAGCTCTTGCCTTCTCTGGGCTTACTCTATATCAGATTGATGGTAAAGTGCTTTGCAAGCCTTCTGTCCTTTATCTTTCAAAATGATCCTATGATAGAAACACTGTGTATAATCTCCATTCTGTAGATGACGCTACTGAGATGTTCGGGAAGACCATCAAGCTAAGAAAGGCAGACCAGGATACAAACCCAAGTCTGAATGATTCCAGAGCCTGAGTTTTAACCCCCACGCTATAATACTGGGAAAGGAAAAAAAAATCATTTCACAGTCACAAAGCACTTTTCTGTTTTGAGATACCTTGGTAAACAGTGAGTCAACTCTTATCCAAAGTAAGTGGGGAGCGCTACTGAAGGTACTAGGCTCTGAGAACTCTAAGGACTCAAAGGAGCCACTTCCAGAGAAGGCAAGAGCTTAGGGACATCTGTGAAATGGCTGTCTCATTTTCATGTCATTTCAAATGTCATCTTTAGCAATACAAAACATTTTTCATCACTGTTCTAAGCACTTTACATGTTCTAATTCAATTAATTCTCACAAGTCTATGAAGTAAATTCTATTATCCTCCTCCTACAAGGGCTGAGTTGTACCTCCCCAAAATTCACATTTGAAGATTTGAAGTCCTAACCTCCAGAAACCTCACGTGACTGTGTTTGGGGATCGGGTCTTTAGAGAGGAAATTAAGTTAAAATGAGGTCATTACAGGGGACCTTAATCCAATATAACTGGCGTCATTATAAGAAGAATAAATTTGAATAGCCACCTAAGGAGGGAGGATCATATGAAGAGAAGGAAGATGCCCATCTACGGGCCAGGAAGAGAGGCCTCAGGAGAAGAAACTAAGCCTACTGACACCAGAACTGGGAGAAAATAAACTTACGCTATTTAAGCTGAAACAAAAAAAGTGAGTCAACTCTTTATAAGAGGAAGTGATTGAATGCAATTTGGTATGCTGAATTGAATGCTGCAATAGCAAAACGACATCTGTTTTGAAACAGGTGAAATAAAGTCTGCACTTCAGTTTATAATAATGTACCAAAGTTAATTTCTTAGTTTTGACAAAGGTACCATAATTATATTTTAATATTGAGTAAACCTGTGTGAAGACAAGCATATGAGAAGTTTCTGTATGGTTTTTGAAACTTTAAGTCTAAAAATCTACCCCAAAAAATGAGATTAAAAAAAAAACACAAACCCTAAGTTAGAAATAATTTCTAAAATAAAAACTATTATGATTAAAATCTCTAAGGTAAGAATACACATAAAAAGATCTTCACAAAGTTTATCTTTTAAAGGAAAACAAAAATCGTTTCCTTCCTCTGTAAATAAAGACAGAAAAGCACTAGATCAACCAGTGGGCAGGCACGCTTCTAACTAGGCAGCTGCCATGATTCCACTTAACTCAACCACATACATCACTTACCAGGGGCATCCAGACAAAGACTGAACATGTTACCTGCTACATCACTCCTACCCACTGCCCACCACACATACTGATACTCTCCCACATGCCTAAAATTTGACCAGCTCTGAAACTCCTCCATGGACACTGGGCATGAAGAGCATTACACATTTCAAATTTCACTTCTGTATAATATTCTAAGTTTATAACTCTATTAGTCTAGGGATAATAAGTAGTAATATAATTAAAGTACTAAATTGAGGTTATTAATAAACAATTTTACACAGCCCACAAGGACAACAAATATATTCTGACAAAAATCCTTCTTAAATTTGCAAAGTGATCTAGAGACACTTGAGTTTTTCATTATTTACCATCTAAGACTGACAGCAAACCTCCACAAACTAATGGCCTAAATAAAAATTACATTAATTAGAAAGCATGTCAGGTTTATTCCTCAAGAATAGCTGCTGTTCATAAGAAGGAATGAATCTGAGTCAGTTCTAGTGAGGTGATCAACCTAGACCCTTATATAGAGAGAAGTAAATCAAAAAGAGAAAAACAAATATCGTATATTAATGCATATATATGAAATCTAGAAAACTGGTACTGATGTACCCCTTTGCAGGGTGGAAATAGAGACTCAGCCATAGAGATCAGACTCATGGACACAGCAGGGGAAAAAGAGGGTGGGACAAACTCAGAGAACAGCACTGAAATATGTACATTACCATATGTAAAACAGATAGCGAAGGGGAAGCTGCTGTAGCACAAGTGCTCCGCGTGGTGCTCTGTGACGACATAAGAGGGGTGGGATGGGGGGGAGGAAGATGGGGGGGAGGCGGGAGGGAGGTTCAAGAGGGAGGGGACACGTGTATACCTACGGTTGATTGATGCTGATGTTTGGCAGAAACCAACACAACACTGTAAAGCAATTATCCTCCAATTAAAAATAAATAAATTTTTAAAAATTTCCCCAGAATAGCAGCTACTGTTTATTAAGCATTTACTGTTAGGCATTATTTAAATTTTTAAATAAATTATTCCTTCATGTTCAAAATAATCCAGTAAAACAGGCATTATTACCTGCTTTTATTTTTATTTTTCCAGATGAGGACACTGAAGCTCATTTTAAATAACAGGCTCAAGGCCACGCTTCTAGTAAGCAGCCACGCCAGGACGCCAAGCAGCAAATTTTCCCAACCTTAGCACCACTGATGTTTTGGGATGGATAATTCTTGGCTGCAGAAGACTCCCTGTGCACTGCAGGATGTTTAACATATCCCTGAACCCTACTTCCCAGATGTCAGTAGCAATCTTCCCATCAGCTGTGACACCCAAAAGTGTTTCCCGACATGGCCGCATACCCTCAGGGAGAATACCGCTACCAGTTGAGAACCACTGTCATAACTTCACATGGCTTCTAACTGCTGGCTAGCACATGGTTAAAATACATACTTTTTCTAAGAAGAAAAGTGCTACTTTTCATAAGAGAGCTTTCCAGAATAAGTTTAAATTAAAAGAAGCTGAGGAAAAAAAAAAAAAAAAGGAGCTGGCAGTTTAACTAGAGCCTTTGCTAAAGGCCACACTGGGGCCAAGTTCTGAGAGCATGCTGCTTGTGCAGAAAAACCCTCAACAAATGAAAAACGTGACTCTGGGGGTGTTGCTGTTTTAACTAATCCAGTAGTTTGTACTTTGGCTGAGAGAACAGAGCAATGGAAGAGGGACATTCCCGGGGCAGTTCTCAGAGTGATGACAGAACTGAGAAGGCTTCCAAGACAAGATCAAAGGGGCTAAGGCACGGAGCCAAAGGATTCAGGAGACCTAAATTCACAAACAAAAAGCAAAGCACATGTGGTGGGGCTGTCCAGGGAAGTCTCGGGGAGCAGATTCCAATGTAAACATTAACAGAAATTGGAATATCTCAAAATGCCTCTGAGAGAGAAAAGAAAAATTGCAGTAAGAGGGAAAATCCTAATCTGTGGATAAAAAGCTAGAGAAAAGTCACTATCACCCAAAAGTGTATCTTTCTTGCAAATATCAATTTACGGAGACCGGAACTTTCAAAATTCTGATATGTGTGAAGAAATCATGGGAGTTATCCTCCTCTTGCAGGAAAGTGCTTCCTCATTCTAAGTACACACTTACTTTCAACAAAATGGACTAATAAAGTTGGCCTTTAAAGATAAGCTTAGCTCTAATTCCTCAGAAAAGGTCTTACCATATGAATCTGTACAGATATCAAAGGGATCAGTACCTTTTAAATTAACATTGTAATGGAAATTCCCTGGAGGTCTAGTGGTTTGGACTCCATGCTCTCACTACCAAGAGCCAGTGTTCAATCCCTGGTTAGGGAACTAAGTACACGGTGATGGTATAGTGATGCGCTTAGCTACCTTCCTGGTCAGGGAACTAAGATCCACAAGCAAGGCTCCGTCCACCAAAAAAGTAATCAGATTTTAATTGACATTTCACCCTCTGATTTCAAAGTCATTTCTCCAGATGTTCTGGTGCCTTCACATCTAGGATGCCCTTCTAAAGTGAGCTATAAGAAAACTACTCAGGTAGAACCACGAAGCATCAATTCCTTCTGCAAGTGGTTCTGATGGTTGCTGGTGCAGTGCTGCCACCATGTGGGGCAACTTCTGAAAAAGTAGAACAAAATTCTCCCTCAAGAGCAGTAAAACTGGACTCATACCTATCATGAGAATAAAAGGGTTCAGAGGATTTCCTTATTAGAACAGTCGTCAGATAATTAAGGCCTTTATTTGTTCAAAATTTTAACCATTTTCAGAAAACCAAACAGTCCTAAATATATATGTGCATATATATATTTAAATTATATCATGTATATACATACCCACGGAGGCAGTAACCACTGATGGGTACTAGGGCTCAGAACCAGGTTAGAATTCTGGCCACAGTACCACTAGCTGAGTGACGCTGGGATTATTCTTTAGCTTCTCCAAGTGAGAGTCCCTTGGACTACAAGGAGATCCAACCAGTCCATCCTAAAGGAGACCAGTCCTGGGTGTTCATTGGTAGGACTGATGTTGAAGCTGAAACTGCAGTACTTTGGCCACCTGATGTGAAGAACTGACTCATTTGAAAAGACCCTGATGCTGGGAAAGACTGAGGGCAGGAGAAGGGGACCACAGAGGATGAGATGGTTGGACAGCATAACCAACTCAATGGACATGGGTTTGGGTGGATTCCAAGAGTTGGTGACGGACAGGGAGACCTGGTGTGCTGCAGTTCATGGGGTAGCAAAGAGTCGGACACGACTGAGTGACTGAACTGAACTGAAGTATACACTACTTGATCGCTATCACAGAATAAACTCTAATTCAGAATAACTTCTAGTTCAGAAGATAGGAGAACTACTTAGGCGTGCTGCAGTTCATGGGGTAGCAAAGAGTCGGACATGACTGAGTGACTGAACTGAAGTATACACTACTTGATCACTATCACAGAATAACCTCTAATTCAGAATAACTTCTAGTTCAGAAGATAGGAGAACTACTTAAAAAACCTTAAGTAAAAGCACCTATCACTATGCCTGACATAGAATGCACTTTCATCTTTTTAAAATTACTCATTTATTGGCTGCCCTGGGTCTTCTGTTGCTGCGCACGAGGGCTGCGAGTGGAGTGGGGGCTATTCTCTAGTTGCGGTGCACGTAGTCGTGGTGGCTTGTCTTATTGCGGAGCACAGGCTCTAGGCGTGAGGGCTCAGTTGTGGCGCAATGGCTTAGTTGCTCCGCAGCAAATGGGATTTTCTCAGACAAGATATCGAACTCCTGCATTGCTAGGCAGATTCCCAACCGCTGGACCATCCGAGAAGCCTCTCTTTCTTTCTTAATGGTATAAGGAAGGTCATCATTAGCCTTAGGACCTTCTCAGATGTTTGATTTATTATACCTTCCATTCCACCACTAGATACTGGAATTTACTTCACATTCTTACACTCATTCATTTCTTATCAGCAAAATTTGACCCAACTGATAAAAAGGAGAACCAGCAGTCTAAAAACAGCAATACTTCTGGCAAAAAAAACAGGACATACAGTTTAGATGAAAAGTATGGGTTCAAGAACAAAAGCAGGCATGTGAATATATATGTGTTTATCTCTTAGTCCAAGCTTTTCGGTTCTTCACTAAAATAACAAGAATGAAGAGCTCAAACAAATGATTTAAATGTTTGCAAAATAAGGCCAAGGAGATCCAATCAGTTCATCGTAAAGAAAATCAGTCCAGAATATTCACTGGAAGGACAGATGCTGAAGCTGAAACTCCAGTACTATGGCCAAAGTATTGGCCTGATGTGAAGAACTGACTTATTTGAAAAGACCCTGATGCTGGGAAAGATTGAAGGGAGGAGGAGAAGGGAACAGAGGATGAGATGGTTGGATGGCATCACCAACTCAGTGAACATGAGTTTGAGTAAACTCCGGGAGTTGGTGATGGACAGGGAGGCCTGGCATGCTGTGATTCATGGAGTCACAAAGAGTCAGACACGACTGAGCGACTGAACTGAGAATAAGGCGGGAGAGAGGTATTCCACTCTCAAGCTTGCGCAGGTAGAGTGGGGACCTGAAAATGAATGCCTCCTTAAATTCTGCCTCCTGGGCACCTTCTTAACAAGATGTTCAAGAAAGGAAATAAGAAAAACTTCCTATTTAGAGGGCAGCACGGTCCAACAATTTAATAATCCCTAATGCTACCCTGGGATTTCTTTGGAAGGAATGATGCTAAAGCTGAAACTCCAGTACTTTGGCCACCTCATGCGAAGAGTTGACTCATTGGAAAAGACTCTGATGCTGGGAGGGATTGGGGGCAGGAGAAAGGGACGACAGAGGATGAGATGGCTGGATGGCATCACTGACTCGATGGACGTGAGTCTCAGTGAACTCCGGGAGTTGGTGATGGACAGGGAGGCCTGGCGTGCTGCGATTCATGGGGTCGCCAAGAGTTGGACACGACTGAGCGACTGATCTGATCTGATCTGAATGCTAAACACCTGTTCTAGGAAAATCTTCAAGATACAGTAAAACGTAAGGCATTCCTGAAACAGTTTCTCACAATTCTATTAAGTAGCCTTAAATTTTCTCTAAAAGTTTTCTCAAAGATACTTGTGAAAATCTCCTCAAATCATCTTGATTTGTTGTATAAAAACAGGTTAAGATTATTAAAAGTTATTATTAATTATAATGACACATTAAATTCAAATAGAGACCCATTCATGTGTGACATCTTTAAGTTACCCATATATAAGTAGGGGGTAGGAGAAGAAAACAGGTAAAACAGACTAGCATGTATTAATAATTATTGAACCTGGTAATGGTAACTGAGTTTATTTTATTTACTCATTTAGTAACTCTAATTTTGAAGATGTTTGAAAATTCCTATAATGAAAAGTATAAATAAATAAATGGCATATATATACTATTTGTATATTAGGACTTGGTTTTCAGCTCAGTAGGGTATGAGACAGACAATATTTGGGTCCCATGGAAATCATGCTTCACATAGCTAACCTATGGCTCAATGTCCCAAAGATTTATTTTAAACATGCTTTTTAAAAGAGACCCATTTTAAATACTGCTCTCTCATAAAAAAGTGTAAACACATTACCATTGGATTTGAATCTGCTATGAGATCCCGCAGAGAATCCAGAAATCCCTGATCTTCCACCATCTGGGCATTGATGTCATGGAGTTTTGCCACGCAGACTGCTGCTGTCTTCCGGACGTAGGGATCTTCATCCTTTAAGCACTTGCGGAGGGGCTCACAGAGATACTCTGTTATCTTGTCCACCCGGATGCACCCCATGGTTCTGACTGCCAAAGCTCGAATCAGAGGATTGGGATCTTCACAATCCTAAAGACAACAATCATTGAGAACTACTGGTGTACATGGTGTCTAAAACTTAACAGTCTGATTTCTATAAGTCACAAAAGAATATTTAATTAATGTAGGTTTCTAGTTATAGTCTATATCAGAACCCACATTTTCCAGTACAAAATTTAGTTGCCTATTCAAAGAGATTAGGCTAGGAATTCATTTAACTGTTTTATATAGACAATGAAGACATGGCCTGTAGGATCCGTTCCAGAGCTGGGCAGAAACTCAGACAGCTGGTGTTACTATCCTCATGGCCGTTAGTGACCTGCACTAAAAAGAGAAAAGGGCTCTGGGCTTGTATTCTGCCACAGGAAAAAAACAGAAACTGGAAAGATGTGTCCCACTCCACAAGAATCAAGCAAGGAGAAAAGAGGGCTGGATATATCTGGGGCCTACAGCCAAGAAAACAAAAGAAACTCCAGAAGCTGGTCTGGGCCGCCCAGAAGTTCCTTAAGTGAAGCAGCAGAGAGATCCGCTGAAATCCTGATTAACATACATTCTCCTTTCCTAGCAAGTGCCTCCAAATACAGTACAAATATTAACAGAGCACTTACCGTGAAGGAATACCCCTTAGATTGCCCTGTATTAAAAGATGTCTTTAAACTTTATAAACCTATACACAAGCTAACTTTAAAAAAATGTAACCTAAATTATTTCCAATGATATCATACATCTGTGAATCACCAGAATGTTATTTTGATTCTGTACATTTTTTAGCTAAACATACACACACACAAAAAATTCCATGAGAAGAAAGCATAATGTTCATTTTTTTCAATGAACAATTTAATAGCAGCTAATTTTAGAAATGCCGTCTGATTCTTGCTTCTAACATACACTGAATTACAGAGGAAAAAAACAGTAAGTAAACAAAACAAAAAAAATCCCAATTTCTAACAGAAACAACTTTATTATTATGTTCATCATATCTAATCATAGGAGAAATTTAACTGGATATACAATAGCATTAAGGACTTTCTTTGATGGTCAGTTGATTAAATGATTTTTCATCCTTAGGATGTTTGAAATTTGCTTTAAAATCATCCAGCAGGAGAGGAGGCGGGGGTCAGGAAAGCATGTATGGAGAGTATAAGTTAAACAAGACTGGTCATAGGCTGGTAACTACTGAAACCACAAGGGGGTATTTAGGAACTTACTACACTATTTCCTCTACTTGAGTATGTTTGAAAATTTCCATAATAACAACAAAATGTTAATCAACTGTTGTAATATTTATTAAAACAAAATGAAAAGGCAGCTTCTATAGTTTTCACTACTTCTGAAACATAAGCATACTTTCTACAAAGACAAATAGATAAGGCCCCACGTTACTGACACTATAATGATACGCCCAACCTTTGTCTGCCATGGAGGGTTAAGAGTGACACTTCACCTGGCTTTCTTCTCCCATCTGGCAAGGATGTACCAAGCCCAGCTGACAGAAGGCTCACCATATGGTCTAACTGGATGACAAATGCAAGCATACAGAATGCTTAAATCATGAACATTCCTACTCGTCGCCAATACTTCTCTAGAAGCCCTCTTTTGGAACAGAGTTTGCTTATTTGCAACGCTAACCATATCAAGAGACACTTCTTAAAAGGCTTTCTGAGATAGAAGAAACTGTTCTTGAGTCCCTGAGAAAAAGTTACCTTCACAAAGCTGTTGACAGCCATGATGGCCATGTCTGGCTGACTCTTGGCATAGTTCATCAAGTAGAGATACACAAGCTTCTTCAGTTCCAGATTATCCGTCTGCATACAGTTCACTACATCTGGAAAGAGAGAGCTGAGAAGAAAGAAAGGGAAGGTGAATTGATATTGGTGCCAAGATGTTGGATAGAACACAAAGAAAAAGCCTTAATTTAAAAAGTAATCTGATGAGAGGACGAATGCAGTGATGATATCACAGAAATGAATTACTCAAGAAACTACAGTAATGGTCTCAAGAAGATACTGAAAACTAGATTTTTAAAAAACCTTTTACTTTGAAAATTTTCGAAGTGGAGACAGCAGTTTAATGAACCTGATGCATCCATCACCCAGCTGTAAATATTGATGCATACCTGATCTTGTTTCATATACAACCTCAACCCACTTTCCCTTCCCCAGTCCCTCCCCATCTAATTGCTCTAAACCATTTCTAAACAAATCCTAGATATACATCTTAGTGTATCTCTTTACAAATTATTTAAAAAATCACTGTGTCACACACAAAAAAGTTAACAGTATTCTTCATACCAATTCTTTGCAGTTTCAAAGCACTACAGTTGCTATGCTTTTCAGTGTGCATATTCTTCCATCTCTAACCAGTGGGAACTTATTTGGTTGGTGTTCTTATTAAAACAGTTGTCAGATAAGGCCTTTGTTCAAAATTTTAACCATTTTCAGAAAACAAAACAGTCCTGAACACGTGAGTGTATGCATGTTTAGTCTCCCAGTCGTGTCCAACTCTTTGTGACTCTATGACTATAGCCCACCAGGCTCCTCTGTCCATGGGATTCTGCAGGCAAGAATACTGGAATGGGTAGCCATTTCCTTCTCCAGGGGATCTTCCCGACCCAGGGATTGAACCTGCATATTTTGCATCTCCTGCATTGACAGATGGATTCTTTACCAGATGAGCCACCAGGGAAGCCCGTGTGTATGCATATACAGATTTAAACTCTATTATATACATACACCCATGAAGGCAGTGACCAGTAATGGGTACTGGGACCCACAACTAGGTTGGAATCCTGGCTACATTACCGCTAGCTGTATGAGTTTGGGATTATTCTTTAGCCCTCTGAGCATACCTTTCTAGATCTCTAACATGGAATAACTTATAATTCAGAATAACCTCTAGTTCAGAAGATATGTGAACTATTAAAATAAACAAAAACACTGTTAACTAAAAACATCTATCACCCTGCCTGACACAATGCACTTAAACTTGATTCTCCCTTTTCTTAATGACATAAGGTCATCATTAGCCTTAGAACCTTCTCAGATGTTTGTGTTAGAACAACATTCCACCCCTAGATGCTGGCATTTACTTCTTACACTCATCCATTTCTTATCAGCAGCGTTTGACTCAACTGATAAAAAAATAAATGTGCTTCATATTAACATATTTTATAAAGTAAAAATCTATTTTACTTTTTTAAAAAAATTAAGATGACATTGTTTTAATTTCTGCAAATCTCTTTAATGTCTAGTTTAAGCAAAAATTGAGTCCCAATCTCAGGGTCATGGGTTCAAGCCCCATGTTGGGCGTGGCTTTGGGCTTCCCTGGTGACTCAGACAGTAAAGAATCTGCCTGTAATACAGGAGATCCCTGGGTCGGGAAGATCCGCTAGAGAAGGCAATGGCAACCCATTCCAGTCTTCTTGCCTAGGAAATCCTATGGACAGAGAGCTACAGTCCATGGGGTTGCAAAGAGTCAAACACAACTGAGTGATTAACACTTTCACTCACTTTTCACTTTCACTTAAGCAAAAACAGCTGGATTCTCACATCTGCTACTGCATTCAACCTATTGTAGAATGTTGCTTTAACTGAAGTATAAAGAAGAAAACACATCTTCATACACATATATAAATTGCAAAATGGAGCATTTTAATAGCTTTTTCACATAACTGGGTCTTCTTCTTTGACACATTCAGTCAGTTCAGTTCAGTCGCTTAGTTGTGTCTGACTCTTTGTGACCCCATGAACTGCAGCACGCCAGGCCTCCCTGTCCATCACCAACTCCCAGAATCCACCCAAAACCATGTCCACTGAGTCGGTGATGCCATCCAACCATCTCATCCTCTTTCGTCCCCTTCTCCTCCTGCCCTCAATATTTTCCAGCATCAGGGTCTTTTCCAATGAGTCAGCTCTTTGCATCAAGTGGCCAAAGTATTGGAGTTTCAGCTTCATCAGTCCTACCAATGAACACCCAGGACTGATCTCCTTTAGGATGGACTGGTTGGATCTCCTTGCAGTCCAAGGGACTCTCAAGAGTCTTCCCCAACATCAAAGTTCAAAAGCATCAATTCTTCTGCACTCAGCTTGCTTCATAGTCCAACTCTCATATCCATACAGGACCACTGGAAAAACCATAGCCTTGACTAGACGGACCTTTGTTGGCAAAGTAACGTCTCTGCTTTGACACATTAAAGTCAGACAAATGATCGTTTTTTCCTTTGGTTTTTTTTTTTAGTCCACAAATCATAGTTTCTTAAAAGTTGGGTGCAATATGGAATCTGAAACCATATTGATAAACTTTCTGTACCTGATTGAACTAAAATCCATTCATTTACATTTTGAATGGATCTTTTACCCATGCATAACTTTATGATATACGCACTGGTTATTTGGAAAACATTGGTTCAATGAGTTATGCAGGTCATCTCTAGGTTGTCATACTTCATTCAGTTCAGTTCAGTCGCTCAGTCATGTCTGACTCTTTGCAACCCCATGAGTTGCAGCTCAGTCATGTCTGACTCTTTGCAACCCCATGAGTTGCAGCACGCCAGGCCTCCCTGTCCATCACCAACTTGCAGAGTTTACTCAAACTCATGTCCATCGAGTCAGTGATATCATCCAGCCATCTCATCCTCTGTCGTCCCCTTCTCCTCCTGCCCCCAATCCCTCCCAGCATCAGGGTCTTTTCCAATGAGTCAACTCTTCGCATGAAGTAGCCAAAGTATTGGAGTTTCAGCTTTAGAATCAGTCCTTCCAATGAACACCCAGGACTGATCTCCTTTAGGATGGATTGTCTGGACCTCCTTGCAGTCCAAGGAGTTCTCCAACACCACAGTTCAAAAGCATCAACTTTCACAGTCAGCTTTCTTCGGCACTCAGCTTTCTTCACAGTCCAACTCTCACATCCATGCATGACCACTGGAAAAACCACAGCCTTGACTAGATGGACCTTTGTTGGCAAAGTAATGTCTCTGCTTTTTAATATGCTATCTAGGTTGGTCATAACTTTCCTTCCAAGGAGTAAGCGTCTTTTAATTTCATGGCTGCAATCACTGTCTGCAGTGGTTTTGGAGCTCAGAAAAATAAAGTCTAACACTGTTTCCCCATCTATTTCCCATGAAGTGATGAGACCAGATGCCATGATCTTAGTTTTCTGAATGTTGAGCTTTAAGCCAACTTTTTCACTCTCCTCTTTCACTTTCATCAAGAGGCTTTTTAGTTCCTCCTCACTTTCTGCCCAGCACCAAATAATCACATTCATTAATTTCACCACCAATCTCATCAGAAAAATCTCTAAGTATTGGAAACTATCAAGTTCATGATGGGAGACACAAGTTTTCCAACACTCTAATTTTTAAAGTCGAAATGTATCTACTGTCAAATTTTTTCCTTTGAAGTGACAGGTTCACTTTGTTCATTTTTTATAAGGTAAGGTAAGGTAAGGTAAGTCACTTCAGTCGTGTCCGACTCTGTGCGACCTCATAGACGGCAGCCCACCAGGCTCCCCCGTCCCTGGGATTCTCCAGGCAAGAACACTGGAGTGGGTTGCCATTTCCTTCTCCAATGCATGAAAGTGAAAAGTGAAAGTGAAGTTGCTCAGTCGTGTCCGACTCTTAGCGACCCCATGGACCGCAGCCTACCAGGCTCCTCCATCCATGGGATCTTCCAGGCAAGAGTACTGGAGTGGGGTGCGATTGCCTTCTCTGATTTTTTTTTTTTTTTATAAAATATCTCCCAAATATTAAGTCTGATTAACTATAATTTTGTCTGTCAATCATTCTTTCGCATAGAATGGTATTCCCAAGTCAAACAACTGTGCAAGGGATCTTTTTCAAATCAACCGTCACATTCTGCTATGCAGAAGTACTTTATGCAAATTCCTGTTTCATCACATGGAATATTAAAAAGACCTGAACTCAGATTCAAGGTTTACTGAAATAAATTTGTAGTGCTTCATGAAGGACAATCCTAAGTGAAACTGCCCTTTTTTCCTGCAAGCACATGGTGGTGAAGGATACAGTGACTACTGTTATGGTCTGGCACACTGCCTTAATTCAGAATACGGCACCAGCAGTGCAAATATCAACACACTGAAAAGGGCATAAAAGACCTAAGTATTATTACAAGAATAGCTTTGACCTCATGGAATTCATGGAAAGGATATCGGGAATTCTCAGGGGCCTGCAGACTATCCTTATTTCCAAATGGTCCTGCTAAATTACAGGGGGAAAAGAGGGAGAAAAAAACAGACCATTTGGATTTTGTTACCATTGATTTTCATCTTGAATTCAGCAACTCAATGCAGAGTTGTACAGTTGAGGCACTGGCATGAGCCAATTAAACTACACATGGGCTTCTGTTCCTCTGTATATTTTTATCATCTTCTAAAACTACCTTAGCAACAGATTTGTGATTGTGCCAGCTCTCAGGAGGTTTTATGCTAGATCTGTATGCAAACGAAATCAAACTGGTTTCACACTCTTAAAAACACCACACTTGGTCACAGCGTTAATATAAAATCAACTACACTTCCTAATGTTTTCAGTGGGACAAACTAATTCTTATACATTCTTATCATAATAGCCTTAAATGAAAAGCAGTAAAAGCCACTAGAGTAAGAGTCTAAAGTGAGCAAGACAGGAGAGGTCACCCTTACCTAACGTCTTTCCCCACAGTCATAGCAGCAATCACTTTCTTCACAGCCTCCTTCCTCTTTTCTTTCTTTTCATTGTTGAGTTCAGCCTTTAATTCAAAGATTTCTCCTGGAAGAGAACAAACAGATGAGGTCCCAGGGTTAAGAAAATGAGAGCACAACACTGCACTATGTAAAGTAACACCACAGCAGCTAACCAGGGGCAAGGCTGCAACGGAAACAAGAGTTTAAAAACAGCAAAGATGTGGTATTTTTCTGCAATGGGGAGAGAATGGCATCTGAGGGATGATCTCCCATCAGAATTTCCAAGTCCTGAGGAAAAAATAAATGTAGGCAGGAAACAAGTCCACAAATCAATGTTTTCAAACCACAAGAGACTTTTCATTCACTACTCTCAACTCCACAAAGTGAGGATCCAAGGTCACAGAGCTAGCGCGTAACAGAACTGGCCTTAGAATGGTTTCTCCCAACTTTTTTAACTGAAGAATTTTCCAACATTGTCTACACATTCTTACCTGGGAGGGATCTAAAAATACCAATGCTCAGGCTCCATTCTGAACCAAGTAAATCAGACTTTCAGACAGTAAAACTCCTATGTTCATATTTTTTAAAGTTTCCCCAAGTGATTCTAACCGTACAGGGTTGAAAATCACTGCTCTAATCAGTACTTTAAGTTGTCAATGGGATTTAAAGCCCTATCCTGTTCAATCAAGCTAACAACAGAAATAATCATACTGAAGCTTCAAGAATGGTACAAACCAGTCATTTCTAAATGTACACTCTTCAATGACTGCTCAAGCTCTGCACTGTGAAATGCCAGGACTGTCACTACTATTTTAAGGCCTAGGATCACCTACCTTAAGAAAGCTGGAGCCGAAATAAGAAGATAACAACTCTCAACTGGTTTTAAAAGAAAGAAAATATACTGTAACACTACGAAAAAGAAGCTGACTATTGCCACTTCAACTTCCCATCTAGAGTACTGCCTCATTTTCTTCCACTGTTCTTAATGTTCATTTCAGCCTCGCTCACCAGTATAGGAATAGTGGGGCCAGCAAACAATGTGATCTGCTGAAGCCTCTAAATGAGAAGGATGAAACCAGTAAGAAGCACCAAAGATAAGCACTAAAAAAGCTTGTTACATCAAGATCTACTGCCAACAAAGCAAACAAATTTTGACAAATATCACCCCTTTATTTGACAGCTACTATAAAAATAGCACAGACAGAAAAGCTGGGCCCTTGAAAAAGTCATCCTCTTCTCCAAGTCCTCTGCTGCCAAATCCAGCTCTCAAGAGTTCTCATCATTTACTTCTGGGAAAAGTAAAAAACAAGCAGCAGGGTTTCAGAAAATCTGAATTGTGAATAGCAGCAGGAGTCGAAGAATCAAAATAGGATGTAACTGAAATTATTCCAACTCCAATAGCATAAATTTAAAGAGGCAGTTCTGGTGGGTGTTATAGGAAGTAAAAGGAACACAATCTATCCATTTTTTAAAATGTGTTATGTGATTCATCTGTAAGTCTCAAACTTGTACAAAAATCCCTGAATTTAAAAAAAGGTTACCATGACCCACTGTAAGAGAAGGTTTGAAGAATTAGGTGAGTTTTTAAATTACATCTTTTTGTATCATTATACACAACATCTGGGCTTCCCTTGTGGCTCAGCTGGTAAAGAATCTGCCTGCAATGTGGGAGACCTGGGTTCGATCCCTGGGTTGGGAAGATCCCCTGGAGAAGGGAAAGGCTACCCACTCCAGTATTCTGGCCTGGAGAATTCCATGCACTGAGGGGTCGCAAAGAGTCAACATGACTGAGCGACTTTCACTTTGACTTTCACACAACATCTAGGTCATCAAAGCACAAAAAATGTTAATAGAAGAAATAAATACATTTCAGAATGATAAGAGAATCAGAAATAAAGCTGAAAATGAATGACCAGGGCTAAAGGATTTTCTAAGGTGTAAGCAATATAAACAGAAGAAGCTGGGTGGAGCCAAGGGGCACTGAGTGAGGCAAGGAATCTCATACATACTACCGCTTTATTAAATTCTTATCTTTCCCCCTTCTTTCTCCCCTTCATCAACTCTACCAAGCAGCTAGCAATAGCTCTCAATCTCAGCCAAACACTGGAAAAATCTGGGGAGCTTTTAAAACTCCCATCAAAGTCATATCCCAGACCAAACAAATAAAGACATGTGCAGGGGAGGACTGGACATCACCTCCTCTGTTTCACTGGGCCATTTCAATGTGTCAGCAAGGTTGAAAACCATGGACTAACAGCTGATGTAATAAGCAGTGCTCCATGGTGTTTTCTGTATTACAGTGGAAGAGCCTGTTTAGAAGAAAGTGAAGTCGCTCAGTCGTGTCCAACTCTGCGATCCCGTGGACTGTAGCCCGCCAGGCTCCTCCCTCCATGGGATTCTCCAGGCAAGAGTACTGGAGTGGGTTGCCATTGCCTTCTCCAGGGGATCGTCCCGACCAAGGGATCGAACCCAGGTCTCCCGCATTCCAGGCAGACGCTTTAACCTCTGAGCCACCAGGTTGTATCTTTGTTTACCCTTAATTAATTCCAAATGACAGAACAAATGACAAATATGCTTGGGCTTTCTAGATAACTTTCTGGTGCTCCAGGCACTGTACCTGCCCTCCCATTTTTTCTTTTGAAATAATTTTAATCTTACAGAAAATCTGTAAAACTCCCCAATTTCTAATGTTACACCACATTTGCTCTATCATACTTCTTTATATATTTATAACTTTTTTCTGATTCATTCAACAAACTGTAGATGTTACATCTCTTTAGCCCTAAATTATATCAGTGTGTAATTTCTAAGAACAAGGAATTACATTACATAACCATAATACAATGATGAAAATCAGGAAATTTAACAGTAATACATTATCTAATCTATACAGACTTAATGATCTTAATAATGTCCTCTATAGTAATTTTATCCCTATCCCCCTTGGGCCAGAATCCAATTCAGGATCATGCGTTACATTTACTGTCATGTCTCAGTATCCTTTAATCTGAAACAGCTGGTCAGCCTTTGTCTTTCATTATAATGACATTTTTAAAAAGCACAGGACAGTCATTTTAAAGAACACCCTCATTTTTCATGGGTATCTTCTCATAATTACATTGAGGTTATGCATTTTGGCAGCTGTAATTCATAAATAATGGTATGTGCTTCTCAGTGCATCACATCATTTTTATCTTTAACAAAAAAGAGGTCATGCAAAACAATGCATGAGTGCAAGGATAAGAAAATATCAAGTTTCCATGCACTGTTTTGTATCATCTCTTTTTTGTGGTTAAAATTTTTTTCAATCATATGTATTAATATATGCACAGAAAAGATTAAGGATACAGATCAAGTTCCCATCAGGAACAAGAATAGATAGGAAGAGAACTTTATTTTTACTTTTTACTGCTATATTGCTTTAATAATACTCCTTGTTATAAAATGCTTGTTTCCAAGGAAAAAAAACAAAAGACTTTGGTACAGCCACTATGAAAAACACTGTGCGAGTTCCTTAAAAAACTAGAGTCACCATATGATCCAACAATGCCACTCCTGGGCGTATATCCAGAGAAAATTCTACTTTGAAAAGATACATGCACCCCAATGGTCACAGCAGCACTATTTACAACAGCCAAGACATGGAAGCAGCCTAAGTGTCCATGACAGATGAAAGGATAGAGAAGATGGGACTTATGCACACTATGGAATATTACCCAGCCATAAAAAAGAATGAAACTCTGCCATTTGCAGCAACATGGAGAGACCTAGAGATTACCATACTAAGTGAAGTTAAATCACACAGAGAAAGACAAATACATGATATCACTTATATGTGGAATCTAAAAAAAAATGATACAAATGGACTTACTTACAAAACAGAAAACAAACTTATGGTTATCAGAGCAATGGGGAAGAGTGAGGGGAGATATATTAGGACCTTGGGATTAGGAGATACACACTACTCTGTATTAAATAAACAAACAATACGGTTCTACTGAGCAGCACAGGGAACTATATTCAATATCTTGTAATAAGCTATAATAGGAAAGAATCTGAAAAAGAATACACACATACACACACACGACTGAATTACTCTTGCGTACACCAGAAACGAACACAACACTGTAAACCAACTACACTTCAATTTTTTAAAAAAAGAGAATAAATGTGCTTCTTCCTCTTTCACCCTCCTCAGACCTATCAATCTTCAGTGGATCAATCTTGGATCTCTTCCTTTCACTAAAATGTTCAAGTCAAAATGATGTGCATTACAGTTGTATCTCTAAAAACCTATACTCTAAAAATCGGTTCAATACACCTTTCTGTAGAAGCAGCAGATTCCCAGTGAGATGGTCCAAGACATGCATCTCTGAAGAGAGCAGGAGCATTCTACCTGAAGCAATCTTACACCATCACTTTTGAAGAATCGTAAAAAAAAGGCTTTTATCAAGTTCTCATACTTACCTTTTTTATTGGTTGTGAAGTACTTAGAGTCAGTCATGGTTTTGGATCTTTAATGTGCACCTAGAGCAAGAGAAAAGAATACCTTTATCTGAGTTATTTGGGTCCAACAAGGGATTCAGCTAATTTTAAGAACATTTATATATGAGACTACCTACATTCCACAATGAGTCTCTTCATCCTTACCATCATGGGTGATCCAAAGGGATGCAAGGATAGTTAAGAATGAAACTCTTATGTCAAAAAGCTAATTGGAGCAAACTCCAAAGGCTTAATGGAAGAGAGTGAAAACCTGAACCTATCATGGCTTTATGATTTTATCCACAATTATCTTCTCAGAGCCTCTAAGACCTAAAGCTAGATCTTTCTGTAACTGCATCTCCATTAGCCACTCCAATACTTAAGACAAAGTTTGTGTTGAAAGATCTCCCTATCACTTTCTATTAAGGCAAATCTGACTTATTCCCAGTCTCTTAGAAGCATAGAAAAACTGAAAGAGAAAATAATTGTATCAATCTATTCACCATCACATGTATCAATAAAAGGAATCGCTTGCAGAAAAAAAAAAAGGGCAGTCTAAATTAGTAGGACAATATTCTTTCATGACAAACATCTAGAGAGGCCTTAAAAATTGTTTCATATTTCCAACAACCTACAATTACCCCCAAAAGTATTCCCCAAAAGAAATGATATCAGTTTAGACTTAAAAACAATGCAAAGAACTGAGATATCTGTTTAGTCACACTGAGTATAAAAAAGAATCAGAACTGATCTTAAAACTTAAAAGAACACGGGTGCCAGCTTGAACTTTGCCTTTCCCTTCCAATTTCCAGAACTAACTCAGCTGACATAAGGCTCCACTGGTACAACAAAACCAGCATGGACTAATCACATTTCTCCCCAAATAACGAAACAGTGTTTTCTGATTTGAGAAATTCTACAGACTTTGTCCAATGTACTTGATTTCTTCAAATACGTTAAATTTCTGTTAATAATATTCGTTCTGCACTTAAAAAAAGGTATCTTCTTTTTTACCACCATTATTACTACTACTCATCACCAAATTTACGACAGATGCCCCAGGAGCTGCTCATTACTTTCAGGTCAAAATAACATCAGTGATAATACATTTGGCAAATTTGAGTGACCACACCTTTACAAACAATGGTACTTATGAATACGAGAGAAAAGACCTAAGCACTAAACAAATCAACGTAATTAAGGAAAAAAGAGCCACAAAATCATGAAGTAGTGACAAGAGCTTGGCTCAACTTTGTTCTCTAAAATTTACTACTTGGGTAATTTAAGAGAAATTAGACTCATTTGCTATCTTTCCAAGCAGCTACTTAATATTTATAATCCTGATCCTTATATAAATAGTGCTTTAGGTTGTAACAGAATTTCACTGAATTTACTGTGTTAAAAGTGAGCTAGAACTCACATAAATCATTATAGAAAACAAGAACTTCTGTTTTCAGCTTATTTGTTACAATTTAAAGTAACTCTGTTACAAAGACTTGCCTTATGTAATATTTTCATAATGCCTTTCTAGCAAAAATTCAAAGAATGTTATAATCATTTAATCCATTCACAATGTAAACTAAATGTGAAGTGGGCAAACTGAAGAAAGGAGTCCTTCACATAGGAGACTTGGAATAAATCAGAACTTCTTATCTAAGAACTTACGCATGGCATTGCACTGTGTGCTCAGTCAGTCTGACTCTGAAATCCCATGGACTGTAGCCCTTCAGGCTCCTTTGTTCATGGGATTTTCCCTGCAAGAATACTAGAGTGGGCTGCTATTTCCTCCTCAGGGGATCTTGCTGACACAGGGACTGAACCTGTGTCTCCTGCACTGGCAAGTGGATTCTTTACCACACTGAGCCACCTAGAAAGCCCAAGAACTTACATATACAAAGAGGAAAACCAGTATACAGAAATGATTGCTAGAGCGTGACAAGAAGGCCATAGTTCAAGGCCATTATGGTCTCTCCAGGATGAGATTAAGCCACTCTAAATCCTATGGGGTCACCAAAGCTTAAAACTTGCTCAAGATTTAAAAACAAAAGCTGCATGGAATTTTTCATTGTTTCTTTGAAAAAGGGCCCCCAAATTGTTTTGTTTCCTAAAGCACATTCACGCATATTAAATTCCTAACAAATTTTCAGCACACATCTATTAAACACTAAATTAACCTAGTCTTAAATCCTACTTTAATAGTGACTCACACAATTTCATTACCTCCCCTAACAATCTTTATCACTGAGGAAGAGATTTTTGTCCTATCCATTGTGAGCACCAAGTGTTCTTAACTAGGGAATAATGTACCAAACCACAAAACTTCAGCGAAGAGAAGAAAGTCAAGTACATCATCTTTAGATACTAAATTAAAAGCCCTGCTTTTAAAGAAAAGGGAGAAACTTACCACTCTCTTCCTTCACTCTGTCCTACACAAGAGTAATGTAATATCCCTTACAGCTACCAGCAGAGAAACATTTTATCATGTTAGCTCCTGCCTTAAGCCAAAGAAACTCCCCCCCCCCCAAAAAAACTAAAATTAAACAAAAATAAAGAGGCAGAATTGCACAATACTGTAAATGTACTAAATGCCACCGAACTGTTCACTCAAAAATGGTTAATTTTCTGTGAATTTCACCTCAAAAGATGCATATGCATGTATTTTTAAATGAGACAATCACATGCCAGAGATGAACATAGATTCTCTAAAACATAGGACGGTGAAAACTGCTGTCTGTTTTAGAAGTGCCCCCCCCCCCCCCCACTCCAAAGAGGCAGCCAAGATAAAGATAGAGCTCAAAGAATAAATAAAGTATTTGCTGAAAAGCCTTAAAAATCTAGCCTGGATGGGAGCGGAGTTTGGGGGAGAATGGATACATGTATGTGTTTGGCTGAGTGGCTCTGCTGACTGAAACTAATATTGTTAATTGGCTATACTCTAACTAAAAAAAAAAAAAAAAATCAAGTTCTTCTGGGGAGCGGGAGATAAGTTATTCCTCAGGAGAGATCCACAGCAAAGCGAAGCCAACATGGAATTGGAACTCACACTACCTTTTTACCAGATCAAACTAAACAAGTCATCCATCGGCTGCTCTATGGGCTTGAGGTATGGCCTCAGGACATTGTTTTAAAAAATAAATAAGGCTGACACAGTCAAAAGCACAATTTCTCTAACTTTCCTAGCCCAGAGTGTGATGTTACTGCATTTCAGAAAAGGCCTCTTTGTACAGGATTACACATCTAGATTTAACATAACCTAGTTTCTACTAAATATAGGCTGTGACAGTTTTCCTTTCTCAACTATTCCTCCTTCCTTCTGGTGCCCCTAAAGAGAATAAGGTCAGAAAAAAATTAATAGGGGTCTTAATTTCAAACGGCTCTCTGGGAAATAGCAGCTAATTTAGAGTTGGTGAGGCCACTAAATTCACTCTCTTCATGTAAAGTTGGACTTTACACAGCTGGTGCCCATGGGAAAAAGTGAACAGAATTAACCAAATTATAAAGCAGACAGGTCGTTCTAGTAATCTTTCATTACAAGCATAAGGATGAGAAGTGCTAATTAGACATTTCAATAACACATCTTCATGTATCATTTATTGCATACAAAATTACAACAGATAACTCATTACAACAGACATACCTTTCATTTCCATTTAAAAATGACTACAAAGTACTCTGCTAGTATCATACAGTAAGAAAAAAGGTCTTAAGTTTTACATCCAACTCTTAATTGAAATAAACTCTGGAAAACTTACGCCTGGAGGGAGAGAAAGAAGGAAGAAAAGAAAATGTGTCCTTCCTAATTCGTTCCTTGTTCAGCTTGATTCAGAACTGTGCCTAAAATGTAATGTTAAAACACAGGTAGAAAGCTGAGCACCAAAGAATTGATGCTTTTGAATTGTGGTGTTGGAGAAGACTCTTGAGAGTCGCCTGGACTACAAGGAGATCCAACCAGTCCATTCTAAAGGAGATCAGTCCTGAATATTCACTGGAAGGACTGATGGTAAAGCTGAAACTCCAATACTTTGGCCACCTGATGCGAAGAGCTGACTCATTTGAAAAGACCCTGATGCTAGGAAAGATTGAAGGCAGGAGGAGAAGGGGACAGAGGATGAGATGGCTGGATGGCATCACTTACTCAATGGACATGAGTTTGAGTACACTCTGGGAGTTGGTGATGGACAGGGAGGCCTGCTGTGCTGCAGTCCACGGGGTGGCCAAGAATAAGACAAGACTGAGTGACTGAAATGACTTACTGAAAATATAGGTGTGTTTAAAGAAGGAAAAAAAAAGATGGAAGAACCAGGTTTTCTTGAGTCTCTTAAGTCACAGAATATTGTTTGGTGGTTAAGTCGCATACTACTGTTTTGTGACTCCATGGACTGAAGCCCGCTAGGTTTCTCTGTCCATGGGATTTCCCAGGAAGGAATACTGGAGTGGACTGCCATTTCCTTCTGCAGGGGATCTTCCCAAGCCAGGGATCAAACCCACGCCTACAGCAAAGGAGCCACCAGGGAAGCCCTCACAGAATGTTAGCTTTATACTAATTTTACCACCCAACTTTCAGTGAAGCTATCTGCAGAACACACTCTACTTTCTGCTTCTTTGGGAGTTTAAACTGTCAAATACCTGTAAACAGTTCTCACCTTCCCACCAGGCTTAGTCACCACTGGCAAAGTGTTACACGTCTTGTACAGCTGCATCTCCTTCATCTGCTGCTATTATTACTTTGTAAGTGTACCCTGAGGCTAAGCAACAGAAGTATACCAGCAAGGTGATTAATAATTTAAATTGTTCCTCACTGAGACCACTTTCTTGGTCATTCTGTCTTTTCTAAACTTACCGCGGTTTTTTTTTTACTTTGTTTTAAACCACAATGATTGTTAACTGTGTTTGGCATTTTAAAGACCTTTAAAAGTAAAAAGTTTAATGAAGCAGCCACACTTTATTCACATCGCTTCGTAATCGAGTTAAAAAAAAAAAGTCTGCCCCCAAACAGAAGAATGCTGTAAAAACTAACAGCATGAATAAATTCTTTGGATTAAAAAAAAAAATGGAATTAACAGGAAGTTCCAGTTTCTCTACCTCTGTCTTAATCCACAGCCTTTCTCAAACCAGACCGTTCCTTCTAAGACCCCGAAGAAAAAATTCCGGGCTAAGATTTACTCCCAAGAGCTTCCCCCTCTCTCATATCTGGTCAATTCTCTGGGTTTTTCTTCCCTTTCTCCGGTGTCAGGAATTCCTCTTCTTTCCCGAGGTGGTCAAAATTCTACGGCTATGTTCCTCCATTACGAAGCAGAGGAGAGGCGTCTCTTAACCTCAAATGACGGACAACGGCGAGGTTTACCCATCTAGGAGCAAAGCTCTGGGGAACCCCTTTTCCCTTTCCTCAGCTGAGCGTGTCCTAGCCTCTCAGAGAATGACGCCAAACCGGGAAGAAGCAAGGTTCTCTCCTCGGCCTCCGGTCTCCGCCAGCCACACCCCTGGCCTCTGACCCTCTTAACCCCCCGACTTCGAACATATCTTTTCCCCAGAGCCCCCTAATTCCCACCCCGAGGATTCCCTCGCCCCGCCCCAGCGGTGGAGTCCTTTTCTCCAACCCTCTTCCTCACAACGGTCACACCCGACGGCTCACTCCATCATCAACGGTCACGGTCCTCGGATTTCCTCTCCTCCGCCTGTCTCCAACCAAGTCTGGGGATCCCCTATCTCCATCAAAAAGGGACACACCCCAAAGTTAGCCGCCTACAACTCACCGTAGGCAAGGGCGGGGGTGGCAGCAGCGGCCAGAGAGCACGGCCCGAGCGATGTTGTAATGGTTTCCCGCACGTCACGACTCCTTCTCCAGGTCTAAGCCACTGCGCAAAACCCACTCTGCCAGGGACAAAGATGGTGGACAGGAAACTCTTACGTCAGAGAACCTCGCCGTGTGACGTCATCCATACGCGCGAGAACGAGAAAGGAGGGACTACTCTCTGTCGCCTTGGAGACGGAAAAGTTTTGCGCCTTGGGAAGAGATCTGAGATCTGGGCTTCGGAGGAAATTCATTTGAAAGAATCCAGTAAACAAGCTGACATTCTCTGGATTTGTTTCCTCACACAAGACCTCTCTAAAAACCTACACAGTCAGTGAAATGCCTTTTGCTTTCTTTAAAAACACAACAAAATCCAGCTAATTCCTTGGGCAGTTAAAAATACACGGACAATGGTTATCTAGCCCAGGATTATACAGGGCAGTGGAACTGGAGGAGACTGGTGCAAGGAAACGAGGTTGACACAGTCTCAAATTTATGTGTGAATCCATCTGAATCCGAATCCCTGCCCTGAATGTGACTAAGTTACTTGTCTCCTCAACTTCAGTCTTCTTACTTGTGAAATAAAGACGATGATAATAACTCTTACCACTTTATGAAGCTTAAACCGGATTAGGTTGGTAAGAACCCTAGCGTGTAACAGGTGTGCTTTGTTAATTGTTTCAGTTGTTAAGTCACGGCCGACTCTTGTGACCTCATGGACTGTAGCCCACCAGGCTCTTCTGTCCATGTGATTTCCTAGGCAAGGATACTGGGGTGGTTTGTCATTTCCTTCTCCAAGGGGTCTTCCCCACCCAGGGATTGAACCCGTGTCTATTACATTGTCAGGTGAGTTCTTTACCAATGAGCTACCAGGGAAACCTAGGAGTTTGCTTACACAAAACAAGTCCCTTTCAGAAACCAAGACCTAGAGATCTCTGTATCTTCCCCTCAAAACTAAAACTTCCCACCTAAAACTGCTCTAAGTAAAAACAATAAAGTCTTGAGTCAAGAAAGAAGAAGAATGTGAAGAGGGCCTAAGGCAGAAGCTGGGAAACCAAAATGCAAAGGGGACTGAGAAGCAGAGAGGTAGAAGGAAAAGAAGGCAGTCATAATGATTCAGAATGTTTTTAGAGTTCTATCAAAGTATAGGAACTGAATATCAATACTGTATCTCTGAGGCCTCCCCTGAATTTGTTGAATGACTAAATGTATGAGTGAGTGGTCAACAAGAACAGTTGCTATAGAGAAAAGGAGGAGCCAAAAAGTGTCCAAGAATTTAGCAACACAAAGGTCTTTATGTCAGTGCCGAGACCATCCATAGAGACATTGAAGGCAAAAGTCATGCTGCAGAAGTTGGAAGATAAGTGGGAGGAAAAGAATGAAAACAGATAACTCTATAAAAAAGTATGACTGAAAAGAAAAGAGATATAAGATGGTGTTTGAGGAAGGGAGTAGCAAGGATTTATGTTCTATACTCATACATTTTCTTTACACTATCCCTTTAGCAATACTATGGGTTCAACTATTTTTCCTACTCATATGACTCCTAAAAAACCTATCTCTAGCCTTGACCTATTACCCAAACTTCACCACCAAATTTCTAACAACACTTTTGAGTAATTCTATATATATGCCAAGTCAAAAAAGTACGGGGTAGGGTGGGGAGTTAAAAAAAAAAAAAAACCTGGTTCCAGGTACAATTCACAGGAGACAGAGTTGTATTTTGTAAAGAAGGTGCCACCAGAAAAATATTTGATTCATACCTCTTCCCCCGTTCAAAAACTTCCAACAGTTTCTCATTTCCTAATTTGTACAGAACCTGTCCTTCTCCTTGGAAGGAAAGTTATGACCAACCTAGTCAAAAGCAGACATTACTTTGCCAACAAAGGTTTGTCTAGTCAAGGCTATGGTTTTTCCTGTGATCATGTATAGATGTGAGAGTTGGACTGTGAAGAAGGCTGAGAGCTGAAGAATTGATGCTTTTGAACTGTGGTATTGGAGAAGACTCTTGAGAGTCCCTTGGACTGCAAGGAGATCCAACCAGTCCATTCTGAAGGAGATCAGCCCTGGGATTTCTTTGGAAGGAATGATGCTAAAGCTGAAACTCCAGTACTTTGGCCACCTCATGTGAAGAGTTGACTCATTGGAAAAGACTCTGATGCTTGGGAGGGATTGGGGGCAGGAGGAGAAGGGGACGACAGAGGATGAGATGGCTGGATGGCATCACTGACTCGATGGATGTGAGTCTCAGTGAACTCCGGGAGTTGGTGATGGACAGGGAGGCCTGGCGTGCTGCGATTCATGGGGTCACAAAGAGTCAGACACGACTGAGCGACTGATCTGATCTGATCTGATCTGTCCTTCTCCAGTAGTCATGTATGGATGTGACACTTGAACTATAAAGAAAGCTGAGCACTGAAGAATAGTTACTTTTGAATTGTGGTATTGGAGAAGACGCTTGAGAGTCCCTGGACTGCAAGGGATTGACTTCAGTCAATCCTATGGGAAATCAGTCCTGAACATTCATTGGAAGGACTGATGCTGAAGCTGAAGCTCCAGTACTTTGGCCACCTGATGCAAAGAACTGACTCCTTGGAAAAGACCCTGATGCTGGGAAAGATTGAAGGCAGGAGGAGAAGGGTACAGAGGATGAGATGGTTGGATGGCATCACCAACTGGATGGACATGAGTTTGAGCAAGCTCCGGGAGTTGGCGATGGACAGGGAAGCCTGGAGTGCTGCAGTCCATGGAGTCACAGTCGGACATGGCCGAGAGACTGAACTGAACAGAACTGTCCTTCTCCCAGTTTTCCCCATTTCTTTGTTCTTTAGTTTTCTTATCTATAAAATGGAAGAAACAGTAATATCCAATCATAATATTATTATAAGGATGACATGAATTAGGCTACATAAGTCACTTAACTATGCCAGCACATAGTATATATGAGGAATATGAGGCAATATATAGCCCTGTTGTTGACCAGGACTTGTTCTGAGTAGTCCTCAGAACTGTGCTTGAGCTCAGTTGTTTTAGTCGTGTCTGACTCTTTTCAACCCTGTGGACTGTAGCCCCCCAAGCTCCTCTGTCCTTGGGTTTCTCCAGGCAAGAATACTGGAGTGGGTTGCCACACCCTTCTCCAGATCTTCCCCACCCAGGGATCAAACTGGGGTCTCCTGCATTGCAGGCAGATTCTTTACCCACTGAGCTACCTGGGAAGCCTTTGGAGTGTGTAAATATTTGCTAAGATTGCAATTATCTCAATGAATTACACTGACAAACATTACTAGCCAGAAACCTGGGCGTCATTCTTGATTTCTCTCTTTCCCTTAACTGCCACATTCATTTCATCTCCAAGTTGTCAATTCTACCTTCAAAAAGTATCTCAACTTTGTTCAGTTCCCTCTGTTCACCTCATTATTCCAATCCACCATGACCTCTTGCCTGAACTACTGGAAAACTCAACTCTCCTCCAACCATTTTCCATATAGCAGCCAGATGTTTAACTTTTTTTTGAAGTATAACAAACATTTCAAAAAGAGCATACATCATAAATGTAAGGCTTGAGAAGCATACACAAAGTAAACTACATAACCATTACAGGGTCACCTTAAAAATATAAACCTGGTCATGACTCTGGTGTATAAATCCTTCAAAAGCTTCCCATTACACTTTGACTAAAATCCAGTCTCCTTCCCATGACTTAGAAGTGGTCTGGTTCCTGTCTACCTCTCTAACATTTTATTTTTTTTTTCGTCCCTCAGTTCCTCTTCATTTCACTCCTTGCTAGGTTTTGCAGCCCTCAAATACTCCAAGTTGTTTCCCATCCTAGGGGCTTTATAACTATCACTCCTCCTATTATTCATCTTCCCTAACTCTATACTGCTGCTGCTGCTGCTGCTAAGTCGCTTCAGTCGTGTCCACCCCTGTGCGACCCCATAGACGACAGCCCACCAGGCTCCCCGTCCCTGGGATTCTCCAGGCAAGAACACTGGAGTGGGTTGCCATTTCCTTCTCCAATGCATGAAAGTGAAAAGTGAAAGTGAAGTCGCTCAGTCGTGTCCGACTCTTAGCAGGGCTCCTCTGTCCATGGGATTTTCCAGGCAAGAGTACTGGAGTGGGGTGTGCCTTCTCCGATAACTATACAAGGTTGAGTTATGACTGGCTCATAATTTAGCTCTTATTTTAACTGTAATCTCATAAAAGCACTCCCTGATTACTCTATCTAATAAATGTTCTTCCCTCCCAGCCCCCACTGCCACCCCCTTCCTAGCCCTCTTATTCCCTTTGGTAGTGAGTGAGCGAGTGAAGTCGCTCAGTTGTGTCCAACTCTTTGCGATCCCATGGCCATAGCCTGCCAGGCTCTTCTGTCCATGGAATTTTCCAGGCAAGAATACCTGAGAGGGTTGCCATTTTCTTCTCCAAGGGCTTCCTGACCCAGGTCTCCCACATTACGGGCAGATTCACCATGACTATGACTTTTCCCAAATGTACTCAACCTTTTGAGGTCCACCTAATCTCTCAGTGGACTTCTGGTCCTGATATGAGATACAAGGAGATACCAGGTTACATCACTCTAGTAGAAAGCAACTGGCAGAGAGAAGTTGAGATAAAACGTGGGGTTAGAAACAATCTTCCCTTTGGTTACAAAGGCCAATACAGGGCTTCTGTCAGAGCTAGTTTGAACAGCCTCATTTCTCCCACCTGTTATTACCATATGAATCTCACCATATTAACCTATCTGATGGCTCTTAATACCTTTTAACATAAGCACAATCAATTTTTGTGTGTCCTATCTCATTATACCATAAACCTGAGTGGGGTTTGTGATGAGGTGTTTATTATTTATTGGCTGTAATAACTGACATTGTTATTTGACTGCCTTTTTTTCTCATGTAATAATGTCAGTTTACTTTTGAAATATTCTCAAAGAACTATTAACTGACTAACAGTAATGGCACCCCACTCCAGTACTCTTGCCTGGAAAATCCCATGAATGGAGGAGCCTGGTAGGCTGTAGTCCATGGGGTCGCTAAGAGTCGGACACGACTGAGCGACTTCCCTTTCACTTTTCACTTTCATGCATTGGAGAAGGAAATGGCAACCCACTCCAGTGTTCTTGCCTGGAGAATCCCAGGGACGGGGGAGCCTGGTGGGCTTCCGTCTATGGGGTCACACAGAGTCGGACACGACTGAAGCGACTTAGCAGCAGAAGTAGCAGCAGCAAAACAGGGAGTGGAGAGGTAATCTTAACCTAAGGTCAATCAATAGGAATCTGAATCATAAGTACAATGACAGAAATTTGTTGAAGCCCATTTATTGCAACATCAATGCCTGGGTGAGACTTTGCTAATTCTTGCTAGAAACATCCAGTAGAACTATATAATTTCTGTTCCTTCAGAGTTGGCTTTCCTTATTTTGTTAGCTATTGTGCTGCTGCTACTGCTGCTAAGTCGCTTCAGTCGTGTCCGACTCTGTGCGACCCCACAGACAGCAGCCCACCAGGCTCCCCCGTCCCTGGGATTCTCCAGGCAAGAATACTGGAGTGGGTTGCCATTTCCTTCTCCAATGCATGAAAGTGAAAAGTGAAAATGAAGTCGCTCAGTCGTGTCTGACTCCTAGCGACCCCATGGACTGCAGCCTACCAGGCCTCTCCGTCCATGGGATTTTCCAGGCAAGAGTACTGGAGTGGGTTGCCATTGCCTTCTCCGTTATCTCTGCCTATGTCGCTTTAAATCCTTCCCTAAGGCGGCAGATAATAGTGAACCACGACCCCCGCCGCAAGCAAAGTGAGGCTTCCATCTCCACATTCCCCTGGGTCCCCCGCCCCTATCTGGATCGCCCCAGGGAACAAACGCCCAAGCTGCGGGCCGAGCTCAGGCTCCAGATGTCGATGCAGTGACCCCAACACCTTGCCAAAAAGACTCCGCAAAGAGAGATAAGAGCTGTGGCTTTCCAACAAGACAGCGACGCAAACCCAGTTACGAAAAGTAAAACCAATCAGCAGAGACCTCTCCTCCAGCCGATCGCCTCTAGTGCCTCCCTCACTTTCAGCGGGGGCGGAAGCGGAAGTCCCGATAAAGTCATAGAGTTGTCTAGTTCCGGTTTCCAGGGCCGCATTCCAGGCTAGAGCGCCTCTCCTCCGCCCGCCTTCCCCAAGCTCCAGCGGCTTCTATTTCCGGCTGCGGATTCTGTCATAAAGCGGAGACCTCCTTTCAACCGCGGTGTCCCGGGTTCCTCGCGCCTCGTCCGGGGTCAGCGCGCAAGGACGGTCACGGTGGGGGGACTGCTCAGGCCACAGCTGAGCCAAGCCGCGGAGGGCCGGCCGTACTGGTGCACATCCGATCCCTCAGATCCGCCTGGCTTTTGAACCCTCCTGAGTTAGAGCCCCTGACTGGCAGCCTCCAGGACTGCCGCTCTACAGGCCAGCGCCCAGCCCCGTGCTGTCTTCCCCGTAGTTAAGCTTTGTTCCGTGAGGCGCAGCGTTAGTTGTCACCCCCTCCTACACACTATTCCTACCCACGTCCGTGTTAACTTCGTTCTTCACCTTCCTTCACTCGAACCCTCCCCCTCACCTTGCCTCCGGAAAAGGTCTTTTTTTTGCCCAGTTTCAGTAAAATTGAGGGGCTATCCTTTGAGATAAAAGTTACCGTTGAGACTGAGCACCCATCTGGCGCCCCCCCCAAAAGTTCATGCTTACTAAAGAGCTTGTGGACAAAGTAAAACCCAGTGCACACACGAAACTATGGCCGAGCACGGGGCTCACATCACGACTGCCTCTGTCGTGGATGACCAGCCATCCATCTTTGAGGTGGTAGCACAGGACAGTTTAATGTCAGCAGTGAGACCTGCTCTTCAGCATGTGGTCAAGGTAAGGATTTAATTCTCTGGAAAGTTTTAGGGATGTCTGGGGTAAAAAAACAACAGTAATTTGAATTTGTTGGCCTCGGTTTCAAAATAATCAGTATATAATTTATATCCTATGATTTAACAGTTATGGAGTCTTTTGTAGAGTGTTGTGTGCACTACATACCCAGCCCTTCAGGGAGGTAAAGGTGTAGAAAGAAAAGTGTAGAATTTAGAGGGGAAAAAAGGAAATATAAATAACAAGGCATAGTAGCTGTTGTAATGGAATGAATTTCATTTATTTATTTTGCTGTAGGTTCTTGCAGAATCAAATCCTGCCCACTTTGGCTTCTTTTGGAGGTGGTTTGATGAAATCTTCACCCTGCTAGATCTTCTGCTCCAGCAGCATTATCTGTCGAAAACCAGCGCCTCCTTTTCTGAAAACTTTTATGGCTTAAAGAGAATTGTAATGGGAGACCAACACAAGCTCCAGAGGTTGGCCAATGCTGGTCTCCCAAAGCAGCAGTTTATGAAATCAATTATGTTCCTGGTTCTTCTTCCCTATCTGAAAGTGAAACTGGAGAAGCTGGTTTCTAGCCTGAGAGAAGAGGACGAATATTCCATCCATCCCCCTTCTTCCCGCTGGAAACGATTTTACAGAGCCTTCCTGGCAGCCTACCCATTTGTTAACATGGCCTGGGAAGGCTGGTTTCTGGTACAGCAGCTTCGATACATTCTAGGAAAGGCTCAGCATCACTCACCACTGCTGAGGCTGGCTGGAGTTCGGCTAGGTCGGCTTACAGTTCAGGATATACAAGCTCTGGAGCACAAACCAGCTGAGGCCAGCATGATGCAGCTACCAGCTGGGAGGTAAGGCCTTAACATTTCCCCAAAGTCTTTGATTAATAAATTCTAAAATCTGATCCCAATTTCATAATTCACCTCCCTCAGTCCACTCTGAGGTCATTTCATAAAATCACTGAAAAACTCATGTGTCCATAAAATAAGGATTGCCATCCTGTTAACTTTGCGACCCTGTGGACTGTAGCCCACCAGCTCCTCAGTCCATGGGATTCTCCTGACAATACTGGAGTGGGTTGCCATTTCCTTCTCCATTCCTCCTCATACTGCCTACATTTTTGTGCACACTTGCTATGTACCAGGCCCTGTGCTGGTACACAGATGTTTAGGTATATCACCTCAATCCTTATCACAACTCAATGAAATAATGCATAAGCACCATTTAACAGTTGAAGAAACTAAGTTCTAATAGTTAAGTACCTTGCCAAAGCCACATAGCTCCAAAGTGGCAGAGCTGAGATTCCAGCCAGATCAATCGAGTTCTAAAGACTGCTCTTAACATGGTGCTCTCCCCCTTGCATTGGTGCTAGTGGTGAAGAATCTGCCTGCCGAAGGAGATACCAGAGACTAGGGTTCAATTCCTAGGTTGGGAAGATTCCCTGGAGTAGGAAAGAGCAACCCACTCCAGTATTCTTGCCTGGAAGTTCCCATGGACAGAGGAGACTGGCAGGCCACAGTCCATGGGATTGCCAAGAGTTGGACAGGACTGAACGTGCACACACATCCCACTTCTAGTTAGTGTTTGTGTTCTCCTACAAGTGCAAATATATTCCTCAATACTGCTGAGTTGTTTTTTTCCCTGGATATTACTGTCCTTCACCCCCTGCCCCAAAAGGTCTATATAATCAATATACAAGTTGATTATATAGTCTGTATAATCTCACTAATTTATTTCTCAAAACACAAGCTCTAGTCATTAAAAACAAATCTTAGCTCTTATGCTCCTAAAATATTATGTAAGTCACAAAGAGGGAATTGTTTAGAAGGGACCATTAAGGACACAATTTTCAATCCCCAAGCTAAATCAGATTCCAATGAAAAATACAAGAACTACGTTTCTATTAGTCATTCTGTGATTATACCTAAATAGTTTCTCTTTTTGCCTCCTTGTTCTATTCTCCAAACAGCATTGGTGAGAAGATAAAGTCAGCTCTGAAGAAAGCCGTGGGGGGTGTTGCCTTGTCCCTCTCTACTGGCCTTTCGGTGGGTGTATTCTTCCTGCAGTTTCTTGAGTGGTGGTATTCGTCGGAAAACCAAGAAACCATCAAGTCCCTGACTGCCCTGCCTACTCCACCACCACCTGTACACCTAGACTACAATTCTGATTCTCCCCTGTTACCCAAAATGAAGACCGTGTGCCCACTGTGTCGTAAAAACCGGGTGAATGACACGGTTCTCGCCACCTCTGGCTATGTGTTTTGTTATCGCTGTGTGTTCCATTACGTGAGGAGTCACCAGGCTTGTCCTATCACAGGTTATCCAACAGAGGTACAGCATCTGATTAAACTGTACTCCCCTGAGAACTGAAAGGGATTAGCACCTTACCTCACAACACAATGATTGTACTGTAAGGCCACAGGGCTGGTTTTCCACAGGGTAAATAGCATTTTTGATACTTCTCACTCTCAACTAATAACTGTGAACTTCAGACAACCACATGGATGTCTTTAAAAGGATTTACTCATTGATCTTAACCTTTTAGCTTGCTCCCTAGACACCCCTACTTAGAGTTGACCGAGCTGGTTAGAGTGAGAGAATCAGGACTGGCAAGGGATGTGAGGGTCAGCAAAGAGGAAGGGATCAAAGAGAATACTTGACACAGAAGATCTTCTCTCCCCTTTGTTAAAGGACAAGAGGTATAGAAGCTCTCAGGGAAAACCCAAGTTAGATGTCATTAAATGGGTGGTGAATCAGAAACAGGCCTTTTTGGAAAAGAAAGCAATAACCAGCCCGTGTGCTCAGTGGCTCAGTCATGTCCGAGTCTTTGAAATCCCATAAACTGTAGCCCAAAAGGCTCCTCTGTCTATGGGACTATCCCGGCAAAAATACTGGAATGGGTTGCCATTTCCTTCTCTAGGAGAGCTTCCCAACCCAGGGATCGAACCTGCATCTCTTGTAGCTCCTGTGTTGGCAGGTAGATAAATTCTTTACCACTGAGCCACCTGGGAAACCTGCCTCTGAGGAATAGGTTTTATTGGCTTGCAAACAGTATGAAATACGGACTTGCTCTTTATAGACATACTTAGAAACACTTTAGGAAAACAACAGCTCCTCCCATCTGCTGTGACCCACTTGTTACATAACACCTGCTACAGTTTATCAACTTTTAAAGTTCCCTTTGTGAACCACAGGTGTCTTCCTTGGGAAACTGGTTAAAGGAAAACAGAGGTTGAATGTATATACAGAATAGTCTGAAGATTTCAATGTGAAAGCAAAGTGACTAATGAAGAGATGGTGTAAAATACTGACCTAACTGTGACTGTGTACATAAAGCACCTTTCAATAAGCTCTTTCTGCTTGTTGTTAAAGAGTTTGCTAAACTAACATGAATTATTCTGGCTATTACTGAAGTTTCTATGAAACGCTTAAATAAATTTTAAGAATAAATGTTTTTGGCAAAGAGCTGTTCCATGTCATGATTATGTGGAAACTGAATGATTAGATATTTATTTATTTTTGACCACACCTCAAGTCTTGTGGGATCTTAATTCCCTGACCAGGGATCGAACCCAGGCCTTCGGCAGTGAAAGCCTAACCACTGGAGTCCTAAGCACTGGACCGGCAGGGAATTTCCTAGTTGAGGTACTTACAGTAAATTTTCATTTAGATCACTTTGGACTTTTTGAGGCATTTTGGATTATTTTGCTGTTTTCGCTAATTGAATACTTGGAGAGAAATCCTCTACTCCAACAGCAAGAAATTAGTCTTGCATGAAATACCTTATTCTACAGAAACTAAGTTGCTGCCGCTGCTAAGTCAATTCAGTCATGTCCGACTCTGTGTGACCCCATAGACGGCAGCCCAGCAGGCTCCCCCGTCCCTGGGATTCTCCAGGCAAGAACACTGGAGTGGGTTGCCTTTTCCTTCTACGTGCAGAAAAGTGAAAAGTGAAGTGAAGTCGATCAGTCGTGTCCGACTCTTAGCGACCCCATGGACTGCGGCCCACCAGGGTCCTCCATCCATGGGATTTTCCAGGCAAGAGTACTGGAGTGGGGTGCCACTGCCTTCTCTGAACCTATGTAAAAAAATGCAAGCCACTGGATCGGAAGGTTGGTGAAAATATACAGGTTTTTTTTTTTTTTTAATCACTACTAGAAGAGGAAGAATGAAAATTCTAGTAAGTGCCTCTGCTGAGACAGGTGTTTGCTAATACAACTCATTTTAGCAATTCAAAGCACATTTTCTGACACCACAAAGGTAATAGAAATATTGAAACAGAATAGCCTATAGATTTTAAAATATTTAATTTTTTAACTTGTTTAAAAGTTAAACCCAAGACATACTGACTTAATGGGAAATCCAATGAGCAACACTTTTCCAGGCTGAACACCTGTTTTCCCTTAGTCTGCCCCAAGAGAGCATGTACATGTTAATTACTGTTATTTTACAATCACTGCTAAACAAGCATTTTAACACAGTAATCAGTCAATAAGGGAACTGAACCAGATTCAGGGATGAAATACTGCAGTCTTCCATGAAGATATCAAAGCAGTATTTTTCACCTCAACCTACAAAGAAAACATGAAAGTATCAGTAATACAAAAGCATATTAAAGAAATGCTCTAACATAATAAAGCCAGTATCCAAATAGGCTAGAACATACCAGTGTAGAAAAACCACAACCAGAATCAGCTCAGAGAGAAGATTAAGGGGTCATACCCTGGTCAAAGCCAACACTGAAGCAATGGCAATACCAGGTCAGACTATGCTTCACTCATCATCGCATCATTGCTTTCACCTCCTTGTATTTCATAAGAGCAGCCCCAAACCCTATTTTCACATCAGAGAAAACTTAGGTTTACCCATGGAAAAAAAAAAGGAGCATGGGCTTTCAATATTGCATCTTCCACTATGCACCTTAAACAACTCTGCTGTACAAAATGTTAACATGAACAAGTTTTGTTTTGGGGTATGTGGTTTTCTTTGGTTGTTTTTATTTTTATTTATTTTTTTTCCTTTGGTTGTTTTTAAAATACACAGTAGAGAAGCATTTACAGTTCAAAATAATTTCTGGTTTTAGTGAGCCCAAACACCATGCATGATAAAATCTTAGGGATTGTCTGTGAAGGGATTTATAGTCTAGTTCTAAAGGAAAACCTTCAGGAAAGATTTTCTACTAAAAAGCCTTTATAAACTCCAATTCATTTAACATATAATTTGATTTACAATTCTACTGCCAATAAAGATGAAAAGTATTAGCCATAAAAATTTTATACAAGTCTTCTAAAGAATCCAAAACCTGAGGAGGATATGATTTGACAAAGGTGCATAGCAAATTAACAACAGAGTTGGAGGAGAAACAGGTCTGGTTACCAGATTTATACTTTTCCACTACCAGCTAAATATAAGGTTTAATTTCATTTTTCTCCAGAGGACGGGCAAGATAAAGGAAACAATGCAAAGCCTGAGTAATTCACAACCTGGATAATCAATTTCTGAATGAGAAAGTTGACTACATTTTATTTATTCTAAATGACGCCTTCTCCTGGTTTGCAAACAATGTCAACCTCTCCAGCTTTTCAGCAGAGTACTGTCAATATATAAGTAACAATTTTGGACACACAACATGCTTCAGTTGGCCACTTATAAAACTGATAATAGACTGATACTCCCTAGTTAAAACTGGACAGCTACATATGGCCTGTGTTCTCCATTCAGCAACTAAACTCCACAAAGAGAGGGAAACTACTAAAAACAAAGTGCCTTTTTAGAGGCTTGAGCCTTGATCACACCAGCCTTTGCAGGAGTACGTGTTACAAAAAAAACAAACGAGCTAACAGAACTTAAATAACTCTTGTCTCAAAGCAGGAAACTTGTGAGCTGAACTCCAAGTGTGCTCCAGTCACTCACAGTGGGCACACTTTCCTAGTTCTCTTCCTCTGTAAACTTCTCTCTGTCTGGCGTGCCTTCCCTACCCCTTTCAATCTGGAGAAAGTCTAATTATAGTTCTAAAGCCTTGTTCAAATGTCACCTCTGTTAAGTGAAAGTCGGTCAGTCATGCCGACTATTTGCGACCTCCGGTCCATGAAATTCTCCAGGAGGGGGTAGTCCTTCCCTTCTCCAGTGGATATTCCTGACCCAGGAATCGAACCGGGGTCTCCTGAATTGCAGGCGGATTCTTTACCAGCTATCAGAGAAGCCCCCTTCTCGGTTAAGTGGTCCCTAACTCCCTCAGTTTACCCCCTCCTCTGACTCTCACAGCACTTTTTCCGACCATAGTAGGCGTCACACGCCAAATATTCACTCATTCCCATCCTCCACCTCCTTGTCTCACCCACCAGTCCCATCACACAGACAGAGCTCCTGAAGAACCAGGACTGGGTCTCACTGGCCTTTGCAACCATTACACTCAGCAGGGAACCTGGGGCAACAGAAGGCGGCACAATAAACGAGGGTTTAGTTTAGTCAATGAATGACCCTCCCTACTAAACCCTATAAAAACATCAGCACAATTTATAAAGCTGACTTACCTCCAACATTTCATGCTGGTTTAAGGACGTTCCGCAAGCATCTATAAGCCCTCCTTCCTCCAGCTTCTAACTCAAGGCTTTCTGCATGGCGCCCTGCGCAGGACCACCAATGCTTATACGCAGTGGACTCTCAAATGATGATGATAATAAGAAAAATAACAATACTACTAACACTACTAATACGTCCAAACCTCACCAACTTCAGGAAAGACTGAAGGAAGCCATTCTTGTGGGCGAAACACAAGTAAGGCCGGAGCCAGGGCGCAAACCAGAGCTGGAGGCAAGGGCTCTGCAGTCCGCTTTCCGAACCTCCCAAAACGCTTACGTCCTACATTCTCACGAGGCCTGCCCGGGTCTGCTGAGGCTCACGGCAGCCCACCCTGTGCTGTACAATAGGAAGCCAGTTGCCGCTTTCCAGACTCCTGCTCCTCGCGGCAGGGCCGGCAGCCCCGGCGAAAGGAACAACCAATCACGCGGTGGCCAGTGGATCACGTGGCGCCCAGGCTGGTGCGGAGAGCAGCCAATCGGAGCGCGAGGCGAACTTTGGGGACGGAGCCGGCCAGAGGGCGCAAGCGCATTTGCAGTCGCTCTATGGCTGGGCGGGTTCTGAAGCCTGAGTTAAAAGTTAGACGCGGAGTGGTTTCTGCCGGTCTTTCAATTCCTTAATCTCCGACGTTGGAGAGGCTGTTATCTGGAGTGCCTTGTTTCACTAGGGAAAGGCATCTGAGGCAGGGTTGTAGAGTGTGTGTGCCCTAGACTTTTGGGACTGTCGGCTAAAAAAGATGTACAACATGAGAGTTGTGAGTTAAGTTTTATTGGGGGCAAAATGCGGACTGCAGCCTGGGAATAGCTCTGAGAGACTGTTCCAGCGCGGGAGTGGGTGAAAGACAATATGTAAGGTTTTGGTGAAGGGGGAGTTCAATACCATGAAGCACTCATTTTACAAAAGGCTTTTTGTTAGTCATGAGGATCTGATGTCACCCGGAAGGGATTTAGTGCTTCTTTAGGTATGAGAAGGAAATAGCAACCCACTCCAGTATTCTTGCCTGGAGAATCCCATGGAGGGAGGAGCCTAGTAGGCTACAGTCCACAGGGTCACAAGAGTCAGACACGACTGAGCTACTTCACTTTCACTTTCACTTTAGGTATGAGGAGATGGAAGGTTTGAGACCATAAAATCTGTTCCTAAAAACATCCAACTATCTAAAGACCTGTCCCACCAGATTCCCTGGAGCACAAAGTGCCTCACTTCACCCTGAACTCCCTCCGGTTGTTGAAGGTCAACAGCTATAGCATGGGGTTCACTCTCCGTAGAGGCAGATGGCAAACACCTATGTTTTTCAGTCGTTGGCAGTGCTCTTGCTAAGTGCCAATTTGTAGTTGACAGAAAGAACTATCGGTTCAGACGGTGATCCAACAATACGGCACTTGTGCCAAACTCCCACCTGAGAGCTAGAGAGGTTGGGGTGAACTTTGATGAACGTGCCCCTTCTTCCCCACCCAGGGGAAACTCATTGGCTGGTCAGAGGTTTGGGCGCTTCCTAAACAATAAAGAGAGGGCATTAAATATCAAAGAACTGCAAAGGAGTGCAGGAAAAACGTCGTGGAAGAGGTGGCCTTTGATCTGGGTCTTGCAAGATGCGTGGGATTTGAGAATTAGGAGATTCTGGGAGCAGATAATTTAACTCTCGAATTAAATAAGAAAGCGTAGGTGAGTGAGTGAGAGTCGCTCAGTCGTGTCCGACTCTTTGCAACTCCATGGACTTGTAGCCCACCAGGCTTCTCGGTCCATAGGATTTTCCAGGCACGAATACTGGAGTGGGTTGCCATTTCCTTCCAAATTTAGGTAAGGTTGAAATGGTGTAGTGTTTCTCAAAAGTCAGTGAGTTAGAAACACCAGGAGGAAAGTTAACATAGACGTCCTAAAACATCAAAAAAAAAAAAAAAAAGGGACAAAACTGCACAACTCAGTTTTCCGGAATCAATAAGGTTGAATCTGGAGGTGGAGCCCCCAGGCGTGTATATTTTTAAGAAGTATGTTAAGGGAGCAGGCTCCCCAGGTGGCTCAGTGGGTTAAGAATCCTCCTGCAACGCAGGAGACGCAGAAAGATGCGAGTTCGATCCCCAGGATCCCCGGGTCAGGGAAGATGCTCTGGAGGAGGGCATGGCAACCCACTCCAGTATTCTTGCCTGGGGAATCCCATGGACAGAGGAGCCTGGTGGGCTACAGTCTATAGAGTCACAAAGAGCTGGACACGACTGAAGCAACTGAGCACACACACACACGCGTGCCAGGGGAGATTCTGATTCACACCAAAGTTGAGGACCAGTGTTAGCTGTGATGAAAGGGGGTGGCACGAATTGAAAGACAGGCCAAGATGGCGGCTTACTGCCTGTGTAGTTGAGACTATTCTGGACAAAGTGGGCAGTGTGAAGATTTCAGAGTCTGAGGAGATAGGTGATTAGATATGAAAACCCATTAGGCAACTATGTTTTTAAATAGATGGAAGGAAGGCAGAGTGAAAGAACGGGAAGCTATTTCAAGTGATGGCAAGTGTCCAGGTGACAGCTAGCAAGAAATGGACAGGTGGCATGTGAAGGGTGGCAGGAGGATAGGGATGGGGAGAAAGACATGAAGAAATAGAAGGAAAGTGTGGAGAAAAATGGAATGCCTTCTTTAGAGACCTATTAAGGATCCTCATTGTACTTTAGGGGCTTCCCTGATACCTCAGTTGGTAAAGAATCCACCTGCAATGCAGGAGACCCCGGTTAGATTCCTGACTCAGGAAGATGCACTGGAGAAGGGACAGACTTCCCAATCCAGTATTCTTGGGCTTCCCTTGTGGCTCATCTGATAAAGAATCCTCCTGCAATGCGGGAGACCTGGGTTCAATCCCTGAGTTGGGAAGATCCCCCGGAGAAGGGAAAGGCTACCCACTCCAGTATTCTGGCCTAGAGAATTCCATGGACTGCATAGTCCATGGGGTCACAAGAAGTTGGACATGACTGAACGACTTTACTTTCATCACTTTCATTGTACTCTAAAAATAAGAGAGTTTAGACAGTGAAGAGAATGGGCCTTTGCAAGTGCTGTTTCCTTTTCCTGGTTTTCCCCTTCCTTCCCCATCACCCTTTCTCAACCTGGTGCGTTCTTACTTGCAGGATTAAGCTCATATACCATCTCATTTATGAAATCTTCTCTTGTTCTCACAAGCTTAGTCATTTTCACTTGTTAGAACACCCCAAGCACACTGTTCATATGAGTCTAGCTTGCCAGAATGGCACGAGAGTGTTATGGTCATTCACATGGGTTATAGTATTTGCAAGCATCATAAACTCTCTGTTCCTCAGTTTCTCTATCTGTAAAAGTGGGAATAATGACAGTACCTACCTCATGGAGCTGTTATGAGAATTGAGAACAATGCATAGTATGTAAAGTTCTCACCTGGTATTACCACATATGTTGTATTGCCATGAGTTCTTTAATACATGTTTTCCCCCCTCTAGATTGTGAATAGGACATGTGTCTTATTCTTGCTAACAGTAAAGGCTGCAGGGCAAAATGATAGTGAGTTTTGAAATCAGTTGGACTCCAAGTGTTCAGATCTCAGCTCTGCTACCTACTATGTGTGTGGCCTTGAGCTTTACTTTTCTTAACTCAGTTTCTTCATTTATAAAATGGTGAAAATAATGCATGTCTTACAAGTTACTACGAGGACAATTTGAGATCATCAAAGTTGCAGATCTGGCCCAAAGAAGGCAGCCACTAAATGGTGCAAATGACCAGTAGCCCCAGAGCACAGTACTATGTTTGGAACACAGTAAGTGCTTGATAATTGATTACTAAATGAAAAGCTGACATCCTATGCCAGGCACCATGCTAAACTCTTTATATACATCATCTCACTTCATTCTTACAAGAACTATATGAAGAAGGCACTATTATTACCTCCAATTTATACAGAAGGAACCTGAGGCTTGGATTATCTTAACCATAGTTTCAGAGCTAAAAAGTGCTAGAATTGCAATGCCCTTGGGGCTCAAACACACAAAAAAAGTGGTTGATTGAATGAGAGAATGAATGAAACTTACTCAGAGTCAGATGGTGGTGTGGTAAAAACAGCACGGTTGCTGTCAGACACTATGTTATCAAGTCTGCTATGCTAGTCAAGTCATACTGACAAATGAATTTAGAGTGAGACGAAGGCTGATGTTCAGCTGTTTGTGCTTTTGGGCTTGAAGGCTGTGCTGTAATTATCTCTGGATAAACTGAAATGCATAGTGAATAAACACATCTTAAATAAATTGGGGGCTCTAGTTCTCAGCTAACTGTCAACAGCATGGCCAGATTACTTTCCCAAGACCTAGAGAGAATCACTGTCCAAGCTACTGATTTCAAGTTGCTTCATATCACGGACATTTGCTTCTAGGTATCAGAGCCAAAATGAGAACTCCTCCCTGTTCTGATAACCTACTATTAATAGCCAGGGGACTTGACTAAGAACTTTGAAGAAGAAAAACTCTCTTTGCTCATCTTTCACATTATCCTTTATTCTGATTTGGTTCCCAATAGTTCATTAAAGAATAAGAAGAACTTCCCTGTGGTCCAGTGGTTAAGAATCTGCCTTCCAAAGCATGGGACGTGAGTTTGATCTCTGGTCCAGGAAGATTCCACATGCCATGGGGCAACGAAGCCACTGCACCGCAAATAATGAGCCTGAATTCTAGAGCCTGTGCTTCGCAAGGCAAGAAGTCCTCACACCACAGCTAGAGAAAGCCTGCGTGCAGCAATGAAGACCCAGCACAGCAAAAAAAAAAAAAAAAAAGAATGAGAAAACAATCCAATTCCTAGTTCTCCTGCCCCATAAAATGTCTTTCCTGTTGACTGGGAAGAAAAAAGGTAGTACTTAGGTAAATTTCTGATTCTGAAGACTCCAAAGCAATCCAGAATCCTAAATTTGAGAGGCAGTGGAAGGAGTAGGAGCATTTGTATTAAACAGACCTGACCACATGCCGGCTCTTCCACTTGAAAAGTGAAAGTGAAGTCGCTCAGTCGTGTCTGACTCCATGGACTGTAGCCTCCCAGGCTCCTCTGCCCCTGGGCTTTTCCAGGCGAGAATACTGGAGTGGGTTGTCATTTCCTTCCTTCTCCAGGAGATCTTCCTGACTCAGGGATGGAACTCGGGTCTCCCCCATCGCAGGCAAACTTTTTACCATCTGAGCCACCAGGGAATCCTGGCCAAGTAATCTCAGTTCCCATGTGGTGTGCCACACTCCCAGCTTGGTCCCTTGTGCCCAAAGGCACATGTCCAGTAAATGACAGTCTTTTCTATCTTTCTAAAAATAAGTAATATCAGAAGGATTTCAGTGAAGCTGAGAATTAAGGTAGATGGTAGAACTAAAAGTGAGACTTTGGGGATTTCGCTGGAAGTCCAGTGATTAACGAGCTGCACTTCAAATGAAGGGGGCACTGGTTTGATTCCTGGTCAGGGAACTAAGATCCGACGTGCTGCACAGTGAGGCCTAAAGAAAAAAAAAAAATGAGACTGAGGACTTCCCTGGTGGTCCAGTGGTTCCCTGGTTAGGGAATTACAATCAGCACTCAGTGTGGCCAAGAAATTTAAAAATAAAATAAGTGAGACTGGATTTGAAAATGACATGAGTGAAAAGGGTTAAAATTGAAGCTGAGAGCCGACCTTTGCACTTTATTCGTTTGTTGGTGATGGACAGGGAGGCCTGGCGTGCTGCTGTTCATGGGGTCGCAAAGAGTCGGACATGACTGAGTTACTGAACTGAACTGAACTGAGCTGATTCTTCATCGTAGTATCCATTCTGCCTCCTGTCCTGGAAACTCTTTTCAGGACACCAGGTACAAAGGGTCTGCCAGCAAAGCAGAACTTCATAGGAACATTAACCTTAGTTAATGAAAAGAAATACGAGGGGTATTCAGAAACCTATATGATAATGTCATTTCATCAAAAACAAGTTGAAGGAGATGGTAGATGCTTGATGGTTTGACTTAGGGGGAAAGAACTATGTTAGTTTTCTGTGGCTGCTGTAACAAATTACCACCATTTTGGTTGTTTAAAACAACAAAAGTTTATTCTCTCACTACCAGGAGTTTGACAAAAGTGGGCAGAAATCAGGGTATCAGCAGGGGCTGTGCTCCTCTTCCTCAGAAGCTCTAGGGGGCAGTCTATTTGGCTGTTTCCCATACTTGCTGACACCCCCTCACACGTGGCCACGTCACTCCAGTCTCTGCCTCTGCAGTCTTTTGCCTTCTCTTTTGTACATATCAAATCTCTTTCTGCTGCTGCTCTTATGAGAACGCTTCTGGTTTGGATTTAAGGCCCACATGGATAATCTCCTCATCTCAACATCAGTACTTAATCACATTTGTAAAGATCCTTTTTCCTTGTAAGTGAAAGTGAAAGTTGCTCAGTCCTGTCTGACTCTTTGCGATCCCATGGACTAGTCCATGGACTTCTCCAGGCCAGAATACTGGAATGGGTAGCCTTTCCCTTCACCAGGAGATCTTCCCAACCCAGGATCAAACCCAGGTCTCCCACATTTCGGGCAGATTCTTTCCCAGCTGACCCACAAGGGAAGCCCAAGAATACTGGGGTGGGTAGCCTATCCCTCCTCCAGCAGATCTTCCCGACCCAGGAATCGAACCAGGGTCTCCTGCATTGCAGGCGGATTCTTTACCCACTGAGCTGTCAGGGAAGCCCTTGTAAGTTAACATTTATAGGTCCATCCCCATCATCACCATCAATAATTGGTGGCCGTCAGTCAGCCCTCTATAAGAAACTTGATTCAGTTTAACCAGCATCCCCAAATGAGATAACTGTCTCTTATCTGTTTATTTTTTCATTTAATTGTTTTGTAAATTATAAAAATGATTGACATTTATTGTAGACCATTTAGAAAATACAGAAAAGTCAAAAAAAAAAAAAAAAAGGAAAGGAAAAGAAATTTGATGAGAAGTCATCTGTAATCCTCTCACCCAGGATAGCCAAACCTTCATCAATGAGCATTTTTCTAGAAAGGGTCTTGTGTTTAACAAAGAGGAAGAATAGGAAAAATAGAATAAAAGTAAGAAGAACAGAATAAGCAATTTGGAAGGTGATAAAATAGGCTAATATTGTTCATAATGGATATGTACAGGGCAGCTTAATTTAAAATAAATATAGAGCTTTGAAATGAAATTAACTATGACAGAAGCTGCTTGTACGATGTATGAAAAAAGACATTCAGCCTCTCGGAGGTGGGATGTTTTAGCTTTGGCCCTGCACTTGAAAACCCCTGAATTTTCCCATTACTCCTTCATTTACTCCCAGAGGTCAGACTGTGGCCTGCCAATCTGCCCTGTCATGGACTTTTCTTGACTCTTTATCAGCCTTTCTCAGTGGGTCAATGTTGCGAAGTCTTGGGGAGTCTGGCAGAGTTCCTGCTCCTCCCAGGCTGATATCAGAAGGCAACAGGGGCTGTGAGAGAAGGCAAACATTCAGACCAAACCCCGATGTGGAACTGAAACAGCAAGAGGAAAAGCAAGGGCATCAGGTAAAAAAACAAAAAATTTTTTTAATCTCATCCATCTCATCTCAGCTTATGTCTGAGGGCATAAAGAACTTAATAAAATTATAGCTCAGGAGAATCTGGTAAAGGAAGATGAGAGAGAAATCTGGGGACATGTGGAGCAGATAGATGTTCATCTGGAGCTAGACTCTCAGACCACTTTGTATCTATCACGGTTGTTATCAGCATTCAAGTAACATCCGTGAGAGTATAGTTCTTCTAGTTTAAAAGCAAGTAGATTTGTTTTAGTCCCAGCATGCAGAAGTTATAGGAAGACAGATTATAGCTAAAAATAAGCAAGTATATATAACAGAGCTGTCAGAAAATAGAAGGGGACTAATTTGAGAGACAATGAGTTGTGTTATTGGAGGTGTTCAAGCAGTTACTGGAAAGAAATTTGTTGGGAGTTGTGAATATTATAGAGAGTATTTAAGAACCAGATTGATGGTTAAAATGGTCTTTAAAGTCCCTTCCAACACTTCTGTGATTCTATGATATGAATAGAATCTTACCAGAAATTTCTCTAAGAGCCAGACATTTACATTTGTGTATAAATGGTCACCTATGAAAAAAACAACTCATCGGGTTGATTCTGGTTTGCTTGGAGGAAGTGAGAAAGCAACCAAGAGTAAACTAATGGCAGGGGAGGGGACCCACCTTGCTGGATGCCTGCTTTCTTACCCTCTTGGTGGATATAAACAACACCCACATGGCCTCTGCTTAGCAGAGATCACACAGAGGGAAAAAAAACAAAAAAACAAAAACCAACTGGGCTCTCTTCTTCTAGAGGAAGAATTTTGGTTTGGGTTAGTAAATATTTTATTTTGCAATTAACAAAAACAAAGGAGGGGATATTTCTGTAACATCTGCTTCTGGGGTGCTAACTTTAATTTAGGTGGCTGTTTTCTGATCTGGGAAACAAAAGGAGGTTGACCGCAATTTAGTAACTATGTCTCAAAGGCTCATGTCCATTCCCAGGTCTTAGAGGTTCCCACAGGCAGAACTACTAGGAAGCAAGGAAAATTGTTCCTACATCACACTGTACAAGAAATGTACTTTTAGAAGAATGTCTGAAGAGCTTGAAAGATTTCTGCATTTGGTGTCAGTTGGCATTCTTTCGGGAGTAGAATAAAGTGTTTTTAAATGTATAAAATAGCACATCGAGAATACCAAGTTTTATGTTTGTTTTTATAACTAGATCTTGTACATCACATATACTCCAAAGCTATATTCTCTTGGTTCTCCATTGTCTTCTTTCCCCTTTGAATTGTAAATAGGAGCGTTTTCTGATGGCAACCACTTCTGTAAAATTTGTTTAGCTCCTGTAACAATCCATGCCCTTTATATCTGGGCTCACTGTTGATGCTTCCTGATTTTAAATGAAAAATAGCTAAAATTTTCAACAATACATTTTTTTCCTTTATGGTTGAATATTAAGCGTTTAGTTTATGCCCAATCATGCTGGGAAGCCTAAGGTCTTGACAAAGTTGGGAGAAAACAGTGAAATCTGACCTAGAAGGGTGGGATAGGGGGATGGGAAGGAGGCTCAAGAGGGGAGGGAATATATGTATATATGTAGCCGATTCATGTGGTTGTAAAACAGAAACTAACACAACACTGTAAAGCAATTATACCCCAATTAAAAAACAGTGATATCAAAGATGATTTCCAACACTAAAATCTATGTCCAATAATTTACAGCTTTGAAGAAAAGTTTATAATTTACGGAATTCATGTTAATATTGAAACAACATTTCTATCCGAATTATTTATTGGAACCTGTTTCTGTTATTGTTTGTGGTGCAGAAGGGCTGCTGAGATGGACAGCCTCAAGATGGAGACGGAAATGCTTTATCCTGAGATAACCGTAGACGTGGGCAGAGTCACTTTTGGAGAGGAAAACAGGAAGAGGATGACCAATAGCTATTTGAAAAGAACTGAGAATTCTAGAATCATCCAAGCAACGTGTGCACTGTTAAATTCTGGAGGGGGTGTGATCAAAGCAGAGATTGAGGATAAAACTTACAGTTACCGATGCCACGGACTGGGACATGATCTGGAAACTTCTTTTCAGAAACTCTTCCCTTCAGGTTCACAGAAATACCTTGACTACATGCAGCAGGGACACAATCTTATGATTTTTGTGAAGTCATGGTGCCCAGATATTTTCAGCCTAAGGATCTGCAGCTTGCGCTCCAATTTATATCAGAGAGCTGTGACTTCCACCATCAACTTGAGTGCCCACAGCGCCCTGGAGCTCCTCCGAGAGAAACAGTCTAGAACCCAGAGAGGAAGATCAACGATGCAGGAGCTACATTCTCAGAAAGCTCTGGATAGATACATGCAGGAAGAGGAAGACATGAGGATGAGTGCCTCAGAATTTGTTAAAAAGGATAAGCTCATGTATAAGGAGAAACTCAACTTCACTGAGTCCACACACGTCGAGTTTAAAAGGTTCACCACCAAAAAGATCATTCCTCGGACTAAAGAAATGCTGCCTCATTATGTCTCTGCATTTGCCAACACCCACGGGGGATACCTAATTATCGGGGTGGATGATAAGAGCAAAGAAGTGTTTGGATGTCAGGGAGAAAAAGTGAACCCTGACTTACTAAAAAGAGAAATAGAAAACTGCATAGAAAAATTGCCTACATTCCACTTCTGCTGTGAGAAGCCGAAGGTGAACTTCACTACCAAAATCTTAAATGTATACCAAAGAGATGTCCTGTACGGTCATGTCTGTGTGGTCCACGTGGAGCCCTTCTGCTGTGTAGTATTCACAGAAGCCCCGGATTCCTGGATCATCAGGGACAATTCTGTCACGAGGCTGTCGGCTGAGCAGTGGGTAACCATGATGCTGGATATTCAATCAGGTAAAGCAGAAGAGAAACCATTGTTCAATCAGGAGGCAGAAACTTCTGTCTTCATTTGGTTATTTGTCCAGGTAAAGAATGGGGCTTCCCTGGTGGATCAGCCGTAAAGAATCCACCTGCCAATTCAGGAGACGCAGGTTTGATCCCTGGATTGGGAAGATCCCCTGGAGAAGGAAATGGCAACCCACTCCAGTATTCTTGCCTGGGAATCCCATGGACAGAGGAGCTTGGCGGGCTACCATCCATGCCATGGGGTAGCAGAAGAGTTGGAAATAACTTAGTGACTAAACAACAAGGAAAAAAGAACAGAAATCTGCTTTTGCTTACAAATCTTCTCCTATTTAAGAGTGATTTTCTATATTTTTAGTTACAAAGACTCAGAATATGAACTGTGTGAAGTCAAGAAAAGCCTGTATGCCATCAGCCATGAATTTGTGAAAGTTCCTTTTTTATTTTTCCTTTAAGCTTTTTAAAATAACATTCTTTTCTTAAAAGTTAACATGTGGGTAATAGGAAACCAAAAAATACAAGAAGCGAAAACCAAAGTCATTCATAATCACAAGCAGTTTACCATTTGATGTATCCTTTTAGGTCTCATTTTTATACGCTGTAAAGGTCTGCTGAAACAAATTTGCAGGCTGACATTCCTACTCTACAACTTTCATTTATAGTCTTTCTAAAGGTGATATTTTAGAGAAACGCTGTTTAAGAATAGCTCTCCACTAATTCTTTCAAGGGAAACTTGTTGACAAATTTGAATTGCTTCAGTAAAATTAGGAGCCCATACCTTGAACCATTCTCAGGGCTGGGGGCACCACCAAGTGGAGAAAAACTAAAAACTTATGCAAAAGGAGGTGCTGGGGAAGGGGGTGTGGGAGGAGGACTTTGTGTTTTCACTTCTTTTCAGTTTTGCTAAGCATCAGTCCTGGTGATTTCAGATCAGCCCATAAAAGACTTATAGGCTGAATGAAGTTTATCGATTTGCCTCCAGGGTCATTTAGTTCCAGATTTTGTAAAAAGAAGCTTGGATCAAGACTTGAGTGATGTTATTGGACTATGCTTTTTCTTATCTTAAATTAGAGTTTACTTCACAGACACACACACCAAACTAGAGATTCTACCACTTCTTATTCTTCTAAACTTGGCAGGGGTGGGGGGGGGGGGACCTTTAACAACTATCACAACATAAAAAAAATTACTGTGCTTATTTTAAAAAAATTTTTTAGGCTTGCTGGACCTTAGTTCCCTGGCCAGGGACTGAACCCATATCCCCAGCATTGGAGGCAGAGTCCTAACCACTGGACTACCAAGGAAATCCTGTGGTTACTTTTTCTGCCATCCCATCACCACCACTACTAGAAACCTTTTCTCTTTAGAGGTGACCTGGAACCAGAATATTAGAATTGGAAAGAACCGCAGGGACCACCTGCTCACCCTTACAGGATAGAGAGGAGAAATGACTTGCCTGAGATGAGTCACAGGTGACTTAGAAGATGCATGGCCCTGCAGGAATCCCAGACCTCCTTCCTAACACGCATGAACTGTTGACAGCGTAGGAAGAGTGAGGGCAGCCCAGGCACGACACATGTCATGCGTCAACTGTAGGAAGAGCAATAGAAAAGTTCTTTATCACCTAAAATGATGCTTTGTGGGCTTTTTTCTTTTTAGTTCCTTCCAATTTGGAGGCTGACCACAGCCTTCACCTGATTTCATCAGCTTCGTCTCCCCTAAGAAGCCTGTCATATCCCATCAAAGTCCTAGAATTTAAGGAGGCTCTCCAACAGCACCTGTTTCCAGGTATTCCTTCCTGATTTCAGCTGAGGGGACAATTTATTTCCTAAAATTAAGTCGCCGGTGGGGGGTGGTTGGTAGCAATTCATTCCAGACTTCCTCCTTGGAGAAGGTCAGATGTAGGCTCAGCAGACACAATGGTCCTGAACTAATACACATAGTGAACTCTTGTTTTCAGTCATTAAATCCACCCTATACGTCTGTGTACCTTTGGGCTTCCAGTCACAGATAGCTCTTTTTTTCCCTCCAAATATGAGAGAATAAATTTGAGAGAACTGCCCCCCTGGCTTTCCAAGGCAAAAGGAAGTGAGCCATGGGGTCACCTGGACGCTTCCAGGCGAGAGTCCAGGCAGAGTCTAAGGCAGAGTTTCTCAATCTCGACCCTTTTGACATTTGGATTAGATAATTCTTTTTTTATTAATATTTTATTTTTAATCGGAGGATAATTGCTTTACAATATTGTGTTAGTTTCTGCCATACATGAACATGAATCAGCCATAGGTATACACATGTCCCCTCCCTCTTGAACCTCCCTCCCACCTCCACCCCATCCCACCCCTCTAGGTTGCCACCAAAGCACTGGGTTTGAGCTCTCTGCGTCCCTCAGAAAATTCCCACTGACTCTCTATTTTACATCTGGTTTGAGGGAGGCTGCCCTGAGAACTGGGGAAGGCAATGGCAACCCACTCCAGTATTCTTGCCTGGAAAATCCCATGGACACAGCAGCCTGGTAGGCTGCAGTCCATGGGGTCGCTGGGAGTCGGACACGACTGAGCGACTTCACTTTCACTTTTCACTTTCATGCATTGGAGAAGGAAATGGCAACCCACTCCAGTGTTCTTGCCTGGAGAATCCCAGGGACGGGGGAGCCTGGTGGGCTGCCGTCTATGGGGTTGCACAGAGTCGGACACGACTGAAGCGACTTAGCAGCAGTAACAGCAGCAGCAGCAGCCCTGAGAATGGTAGGAAGTTTAGCAGCATTCCTGGCCTCTAGCCACTAGATGGCAGTAGCACCTCTCCAGCTAATAAAAGTCAAACCATTTTGACAGTCCCAAATACCCTGCTGCTGCTGCTGCTAAGTCGCTTCAGTCGTGTCCAGCTCTGTGCAACCCCATAGACGGCAGCCCACCAGCCTCCCCCGTCCCTGGGATTCTCCAGGCAAGAACACTGGAGTGGGTTGCCATTTCCTTCTCCAATGCATGAAAGTGAAAAGTGAAAGTGAAGACGCTCAGTTGTGCCCGACTCTTAGCGACCCCATGGACTGCAGCCTACCAGGCTGCTGCGTCCATGGGATTTTCCAGGCAAGAGTACTGGAGTGGGGTGCCATTGCCAAATGCCATATTGGGGGCAAACTTGCCACAGGTTAAGAATCATTGTTCCAAAAGGAAAGTTCTTAGTTTCCCCAAAGCATCAGTTTTCTTTCTCCCTCTCTCTCTCTCACACACACCCTTAACAAGAAGTACCTTCCTAGAGTTACTGGGTCGTTTAGGGTTGAGGACAGAGTGCTAGAAGGCTGCTCTGTGAAGACCCCTTCCTGATTGCCCTTCCCTGCATGAGAACTGTCAGAAACAGGGACTTCACAGCCCTGGCCTATGAAGAGGAGGTGCTTTATTTGGAGATAAGGAAACTTGTCCTAGCCACAGTTCTATGGCTAGGCTTACTTCATTATGAGGTCGCAGGAATATTTAAATGTCTTAGAAATCTTAGTAACCTCTATTCCTTGAATTTTCAGTGACACCGGAAAAGATTCAATTTAAACCAGAATCCCTCTGTAAGAAGCTCTTCTCAGATCATAAAGGACTGGAGGAATTAATGAAGACACAGATATATCCTTGTTCTCAGGGGTTTGTGATAGTTTCCAGAAGCTGGGCGAGTGATGTCGGCTTAAGGAAGGAGCAGTATGTCCTGTGTGATGCTCTCCTAATAGCGGTGAATAGCCCCCCGGTACTCTATACAATCTTAACAGACTCCACGTGGACTGGGGGGCTGGTGTATGCCCAGAACACTGCTCGTCAGTTAAAGCAGAAACTGGGAACTGTTGGTGGTTACACGGGGAAAGTGTGTGTCATTCCGAGGCTGGTGCACCTGCCTGGCGCACAGCGCAAACCCAGCGAAATCACCTTGCGCTATCCCCAACCCTACAGGCTTGCTGACGAGGATGAAATGGAAAAACTGTTGCAGGCACTTATCACGGTCTCGCTGTGCTCTCGATCCCTTCTGAGCGACCAACTGGGCTGTGAATTTTCCAATTTGCTCGTAGCGGAGCAGTGTGAGTTACTTTCACAGAGCCTTCAGGAGACACGAGAACTGTTCGTCCACTGCTTTCCAGGAACCAGAAAGACAGCACTGGCCATAAAGATCATGGAGAAAATTAAGGACTTGTTCCACTGCAAGTCCAAGGAGATCCTCTATGTTTGCGAAAGTGATGCCTTAAAGGATTTTGTGACGTAAGAACTTCACTAACTAAACACGATAAATGCAGTTAGTCAGTCTTTCAACAGCATTGCACCAGTAATGTGTCTTTAGTGTAAGATTGTGCAATGCCTTTGATGCATACAGGCAAGAGCCCAAACTATGTATACATTTGCAAGTGATCAAGCAGCTGAGCTAGAAAAGACCACTTTGTAGTGTTCATGCTTAAACATCTCATTATCAATTAGCCACATAGGCATAACTTTCAATTTATAGAACTAGAAACATTTTTCCCCACAGTCTATGGCCTCAAACTTAAGAAAGGCTGAAACGAATCCATCTTGCTTCACATATGCTTTCTGCTTGATATTTAATGTTTTAATAGGGTGTTTATATGCTTTCATAGGATATTTCAGTCAATTAGACATTCTACCTAACACGAACTTGATTTTAAATACCGTTTGATTTCATTTATAAAATATTTTTATGTGTTTGACTTGTTCTGATTCAATCATTTTAGAAACCATGCACATTTGCTTCTGATTTAAATTTTTAGCTTTCAATTTAGTAAAAGAAATTGGATGTTATTCAATCCAGCGAATGAGGGCTTTTAGTTTTTGGTTTGCTTGACTTATTTATCAAGCTAATCTTTTGTGAGCACCATTTGTATGCTAGGTGCAGTGTACATTTAGTGTTTAGAGGAGGAAAATACATTGAAGACCTTGCCATAAAGCCCAGTAAGAGAGACAAAGAGAAAAATAATCAATGGTAATGTATAATTAGTGTAATAGTAAAGATGTGCTTAAACTTAGCTTAAGCTGTAGTTTGGTCAGCAAATACTCTCCAATGAAGGACATCCTGACTTCTTTTTTAAGAAGTCAGTAGGAGAAGTGCAATAATTGGGGGCTTTTTGGGCAAGGGACACAGCAAGTAGAAAGGCATGGAGATGAATCAGAATGGTAGGTCTGCCTGGAGCAGTGAGGAGCTGTGGGTGTGTGACAAATGATGAAGTTGGAAAGGAGGCAGATGGCAGATAATGAAGGATCTTGTAAACTGTGCTGAAGCTATGTTCTTTCTTATGCTTTATAGGTAAGTTTTAAGAGAACCCCAGTCAAAAGCCAAGTTAAATCCAACAAATATCGATGAGCACAATGTGAGGGGGATACAGAGATGGCTAAGACTCAGCGCTTTTCTTCAAGAAGTCTACACTGTCCAAACTGGAAGGAAAGAACTTGAATAGTTGTGACTCAGGGGTTTGTGATTCTGGACAAAGGGATTAAAGCCCCAGGGACTGCACGTGCAAAATCAGGAAATCTGTAGGGATGGGTGATATGACTTGAATCTAAATTAGAGGAGGCAATAAACAACTAAAAATTTTTAAGTACATATATGCATGTATATCTATTTATATGCTAAAATATACTATAAATGAAAATTGAGCTAAGTAAGTAGGATGGTAGCTCCACAGAGGCATAGCCCTGTAGACTTGGTACCCTACCTGACATCCTGACATGTCATGGAACTCAGCAACCTCTTGATGCTTTCCTAACCAAAATCTAGAGAGGCTTCTGGCATTGTACTAAAAATAAGTGGGGAAGGAGGATTTTCTTTAGAGGAACTTATAGGAGCCCATATTTCTTTTTCATATGAACATTATGATATGCCTCTAGGTGACTGCTTACCAGCTCTAAAAAAGATAGAAAGTAAAGAAATAGTATTAACAAGTGTAAATTCATTTTGAGATTTCCCTTAGGTATAAGGAATTTGTCTTTAGGGATTGTTAAGCAGTAGAAAGGGACTGTAGTAGAAATAACAAAATCTTCTGAGTTCATTTCAAAAGTCTCACATGCTGATTTAACTTGATAACTCCAAGGATTAGGGTTTGCAATTATGTGTTCTGTCAGGTGGGCTTCCTAGGTATAAAGAATCTGTCTGCCAAGCAGGAAACACGAGTTTGACTCCTGGGTCAGGAAGATCCCCTGAAAAAGGAAACGGCAACCCACTCCAATATTCTTGCCTGGAAATCCCATGGACAGAGGGGCCCAGCAGTCTATAGTCCGTGGGGTCGCGAAAGAGCTGGATGTGACTTAGCGACTGTGTGTGCATGCTAAGTCACTTCAGTCGTGTCCAACTCCATGAGACCCTATGGACTATAGCCCACTAGGCTCCTCTGTCCAAAGGATTCTCCAGGCGAGAATACTGGAGGGGATTGCCATGCCCTCCTCCAGGGGATCTTTCCCGACCCAGGGATGGAACCCCCCATCTCCTACATCTCCTGTATTGGCAGCCAGGTTCTTTAGCACCAGCGCCACCTGGGAAGCCTGACTTAGCGACTAAACGACAGCAAATGGTGTCAGGAGCCTTGTAAGAAGAGCATTTTTGTAGTATTCAGGACACTGCTGAATCAGTGAATCAGCTTCCGGTGAATCAGTCTCTAATGCCAATCCAGAGAGTCATAAATGCATGGTGTTCCTTTTATTTGTATGCCTGAAGCCCTGTTCTCTCCTTCATCCTTACAGCCAGCAAACGACCTGCCGAGCTGTGACCCGGAAAACCTTCATGGGAGGGGAGTTCCCAAAGGTCAAGCACATAGTGATGGATGAAACTGAGCATTTCTGCAGTAAATATGGTGACTGGTACATGAAGGCCAAGAGCATCACCCACCCAAAGGTGAGGGGTGCTGGAAGTGGAAACCCACACCACGGGATTCTCTGGCTTTTCCTGGACCCTTTCCAAGTCCATCATGGAGGTGGCAACGGCCTTCCGCCTCCATCTGCTCAATTTCCTCGGAAAACAATCACCAACGGGATCCACTGTGCTCTGGAAATAGCGATGCTCATGAAAGAAGAAATGAAGAGGCTCAAGGAAAATCCTCACCCCAGCGTGTCTCCAGACACACTGGCGGCATTCAGGGAAGCTTCGTATGAGGAAGCAATGCGTGCCCAGGCTTTGCCTGGGGTGTGTGAGATAGAGACCAACCTGACCACAGAAGAAATCGCGAGACACGTGGCAGAAAGATGTCACCACCTGTTCCAGTGTGGCTATCTGCCCAGAGACATAGCAATTCTGTGCAGGAGAGCAGAGGACAGAGGACGCTATGAGCTTGCACTGCTAAGAGCGATGGAATTATTTGAGACCTGCGGAGCCACAAAGGTTGTGTTCAGCCAGGCCTCTGGTGTTCTGGACGGTCACATTGTTTTAGACAGTATTCAGCAGTTTTCAGGCCTGGAGAGGAATATTGTGTTTGGGCTCAGTCCAGAGTATGCCCTGTCAGAGGAAGTTCATAAGCTCTGTTTTGCCTCGAAAGCCATCAAACACCTCTACCTGCTTTATGAAAAGAAGGCAACCTTCTGAAAATTATTTCAAACAGTATAGGAAGGGACAGAGAGCAGAGTCTCCCTGCTCCCCAGCAGGTGGCAGCTTCGCCCTTTCATGTGCCACAAGCGAGGAGGTCAAGGGTCAGTCAGAATTGCATGGAGCCACAGAACTGCCTCCTGGCACTGGGCCTCCGGGTCTATTTGCGGTGTCACTGGTTTTTCCCACTCCTCTCCACCTCTTCCCTGGGATTTATGATGGGTCCCTTGCCTCTGGGTTTTCTAATCCAATCCAGCTTTCATCTTGTCCAGCCACAGAAAAGTGAAAGTGAAAGTGAAGTCGCTCAGTCGTGTGCGACTCTTTGCGACCCCATGGACTGTAGCCTACGAGACTCCTCCATCCATGGAATTTTCCAGGCAAGAGAACTGGAGTGGGTTGCCATTTCTTTCTCCAGGGGATCTTCCCGACCCAGGGATCGAATCCGTTTCTCCCGCATTGCAAGCAAACGCTTTTATCACCTGAGCCACCAGGGAAGCCACCAGTCACAGAGGTGCTCCTCAAATACAGAACTGATTTTGTGACATCCCTGCTAATGTATCTCCAGGGAGTCCCTGAAGTCTTCAAGCCAAACTAACTTTCAGGGCTTCTCAGGATAACACTCTAATTTACACTTCTAACGCATCCTTCATTTTAAGTCCGTCTCCCAGTGTTTGTAACCCACCCCCACCTCACTGGCTTATTTTGGAGGTGGAGTAGGGTGCCCTCCAAGCATAAGTCCAGGAGAAAGTGTAGATATATGCTTTTGGCTATCATTTCAGATAAAGCCCATCAGCTTTCCAAGAGACAGGAGAGCAGGTGGGTGGGCTTAGAAAAGTGCTCTTAGCTGCCTCTCTGAACTGCTTGGGTCACCAAGGCAGCCAGTCTGAACCTGACAGTCGTCAGCTCTCCTTTCCCTGGATTGAACGGAAGAACCTTCCTCTGCCTCCTGTTGCTCCAACTACCTACTTCTGTTTGCCTTTCCTTGGGGGCTTCAGGGTACTTTTAGGTGGGGAAAAAAAATTTCACAATTAATTAGTTTTCTGTTTTCGTTTTTTGGGTTTATTTTTGGCTGCATCGATTCTCAGTTGCGTCATGCGGAATCCTTCACTGCAGTGCAATGGACTCTCTAGTTGTGGCCCACGGGCTCAGTAGTTGCAGGGTTTAGTTGCCCCAGAGAATGTGGGATCTTAGTTCCCAAACCAGGGATCGAACCCACATTTCCTGAAAGGCAGGTTCTTAACTACTGAACCACCAGGGAAGTCCCAGTTAATTCGTTTTTGATGAAGCAAGAGATACCAGTATGTTAACATTTGGAGAATTGAAGGTGTATGAATTCTCTACAAATAATTTAAAGAGTCAAAAATGGAGAAAGAATTGGGGGATGAAGAGAACAGGGGACTGCTAAATTTTAGTCATAAGCCTCAGGGCCATTTGACTTTTTGGACTTTAAACTGTTTGCATACATTGTATAATTTTTGATAAAATAATTTATTTTTAAAAAAGAATTAATTGCTATAAGGATTGCATTTGAGAGTCTTTGTCAGTACTATGCAGAGAGTTTGGTCAAACTTAAAGTAGAAGGCCTAATCCAGGGGTTCTCAACCTTGGCTGCTCTTTGTAACCCTCTGAGGAGTTTTAAAAAATATCAGGTACTTCCTTGGTGGTCCAGTGGATAAGACTCAAGCGCCCCCAATGCAGGGAGCCCAGGTTCGATCATCCCTGGTCAGCGAACTAGATCCTACTACATGCTGAAACTAATAGTTCATATGCTGCAACTTAGGATACTGCACGCCACAAGTGAGACAAGGTGCAGCCAAATAAATAAAAACATATAAATAAATAAATATTGAAAATAAACCAAAACAGTCATCAAGTCAGACATCAGACCAATTATGTCAGCATCTCTAGGCATGGGCTTGGACACTTAATAAAAGTTGTCCAAATGACTCCACTATGCCTCCAGGGCTGCGGACTCATGCACTCTTCCTTCTTCTGGTCTGTTCTTCCTGTCCCCAAATGTATGGGTGCACTTTTCTCTTCCCATTAGCCTATGAGCCCCATGAGAGTAAGGATGGCACTTACACATATTTAGTTCCCCCAAAGTAACTAGTAGAGTGCCTTGGATATGGCAGGTGCTCAGTAATTATTTATTGAATGGACTTGCTCCTTTCAGAAAATCAGAATCTACCAGAACAATGCTTCTAGTCAATAGAATGAATATCTGATTTTGGAGACTTCAAAGAGGTCAGTGTGGAGAATAATTAACACTGCCATAGTGAAGAATTTAAGAGAATAAAGGAATTTAAACCGTTTTTAGGCAAAGGTCCATGTTGATGGAAGTTTGTTAGATTTGAGTTTGAGATTAGGAATTGGTGGGGACTAAGAATAAATGGCTAACTTGAATGTACTTAGAAGTCTACATTTTTCTACAGACCCTTAATATAATAGATAAAACAAAACAGTTCATTTGGTCAAATAATATGCCTGCTGTGAGAAGCTTCTAAAACTTACTTTAATATAGAAAAGTAACACACATTGTAAATCAACTATACTCCAATTAAAAAAAAGGTAAGATAATTCTATTATGTAAGTCTGAGAACTAGAGAAATGCAAAATAAAAAGTTCTTATCAATTTGTTATCCAGGCAACATTTTTTTCAATTTTGCTTATTTATTTCTATTCTTTGTTGACTTGCAAAAAATATTTTTACATAGTTACTATGAAGTTACAGTCAACGTCATATGCGCGTGTGTGTTTTCCATGTAACCTTTTTGTGAGGCACTGCTGTAGCTTGTATGATTCGTCTCAAGACTTCCTCACTCCCTAGATCTACACCACGTGTGGTTCCTGACATTAGAGGTGGAGTGTGTTTTCCACCCCCTTGATGTGGACTTGTCCATAGGACTTTATTCGGCCAGTGAGACGTTAGTAGTTGTGACGTGTACAGAGGCTTTACCCATCTCAGCGTTAGGTCTGCTCTCCTGAGCCTCTGCTACCATCCTGTAAAGATGATGTCTTGAGCAGCCCACTAGTGACGGAGGAATGAGCGATGTCACCTCAACTGATCAGCCAAGTTCCACTGATATGGCCTGGATCAGCCAAAATCCAGCTGACCTGCAAATGCAGAAGAAATAAAGATTTCCTGTATGACTGAGATTCTAAGTTTGTTTGCTTGGCAGCAGTAGCTGACTAATGCTGGCATTTCCCTATGTTGTAGCACCATCTTCAAAATGATCATTTTTCAATGGTTGTGTGATATCTCAGATTATATAGTAATCATCCTCCTAATGATTTGGGTGACTAGCAGTCTTACACTTTAAAATCAAGCCAAGCATATATTCTACTCAGGCATATGACCTTTTCTTTCCTTGGGATATGTATGGGTCCCCAGATATGAGATGATTGGATCAAAAAGACCTCGATAAAAGATTCGCTTTATTCATACTGGTTCTGATGGACAGTGCTTAAGTCAAAGTGAAGTGAAAGTGTTATAGGTGTTCAGTCACGTCCAACTCTTTGTGGCCCCATGGACTATAGCCCAACCACATACCTTTGTCCATGGAATTCTCCAGGCGAGAATACTGGAGCGGGTTGCCATTACCTTCTCTAGGGGGTCTTTCTGACCCAGAGATCAAACCCAGGTCTCCTGCATTGCAGGCTGATTCTTTACAGTCTGAACCACTGGGGAAGCCGGTGAGTGCTTAGAAAATCCCCAGATCATTGTATGTAAACATGTACAGATCTGTTGCCTTAAACAAGAGAACAAAATGCTGACATCAGGTTTTGATGACAAAAGAGGCGTTGGCATCTCAGAAATAGGTGGCTCAGATTATTCTGACTATATGCAGAGTAAAACCAGGATCCATCGCCCTAACCCAGAACCTCAGAGGAAGAATGTAACTTGGAAAATTACAGATAGGAACATGAATTATGCAACCTTAACATTATATATAAATAAAAAAAAATTCTGGTCACTTAAAATTGATGTTGGGTACTATCCCAGAGAAAAGAAAAGACAGGATACTTCTAAACATCAATAGGACTCTTAAAAAAAATGTTTTTGGCCATGCTGTGTGGCTTGTGGGATCTTAATTCCCTGACCAGAGATTGCACTCATGTCATGTGCAATGGACTCCTAACCACTGGACTGCCAGGGAATTCCAGATAGGAATTTTTTTTTTTTTTTTTTTGAAGAGAGACTCCGCCATGGAGAAACCCATGTAAGGAAAGAGGAAGAGTAGAGTAGTAAACTAGATTTCCTATGAAGCTGAGCTGCCCCAGTTTTGCCCAAGGTTTTGGAAAAGTTGAACATCAAATTATCTTCAAGAGGCTTCAATTTGAAATAAGCACAAGATTTACAATAACCATTTGTTACTATTTACTGAGATGTTATTATTGATACAACCAGCTACTATTTGCTAAGCCTTGGCATACATTCTGACAACTCTATGAGGTATATCATATACATATTCCAGTTTCATAGATGGTACAACTGAGGCACAGAGAATTTAACTTACTTAAAAGCACATGTCAAGGTATCCAAGCTGGATAAATAAAGCATTTAAAGAGAATCCTTGATTTAGTCATCTCAACTCTGAGAGCATAGAAATACTCTGAAGATACTCCCCAGAGGTGAGAATACTCAAGTTTGCTATCAGGATCCTCTGTCAAGCTGTCATCTCTAGAAAGCATTGGCCGCCACTGGAAGTGAAAACAGCTGAGTAGTCTCCACTGTTTCCTATACTCAATATCTGTCATTTCTCCCAGAGCCTCCTGATCATTCTGGAGAAACCTGAATTTCTTTTTCTGCAAAGCTCAGGATCAGACTCAGGTCATATTCCTGACCTGTCCAAGATCAGGGACTCCTAACATGAACTGGCAAATCCCCTCTGAGACTGCTACATCTTGGCTTCTCATACTGCAAACTTGGAGGAGCTTCCTGGTGATTTTATGTAAAATTCCAATCCTTCTTCTTTCAAAGTCCCTTGATCAGGGGGGAGGGGGGGAGGATATATATATATATATGTCCTCATGACTGAGCACGCGAGCACAGTCATGTCCGGCTCTTTGTGACTCCATGGACTGTATCCTGCCAGACTCCTCTGTCCATAGAAATTTTCAGGCAAGAATACTGACGTGGGTTGCCATTTTCTCCTCCAGGAGATCTTCCCAACCCAGGGATCGAACCCATGTCTCCTGCATTGGCAGGTGGGTTCTTTTACCACTGCACCACCTGGGAAGCCCCATATATATATCCTGCATGCGTGTGTGCATGCATGCTAAGTCTCTTCAGTCATGTATGACTCTGTATGACCCTATGGGCTGTAGCTGCCAGGCTCCTCTGTCCAGGGATTGAACCCACCTCTTTTTTGTCTCCTGCATTGGCAGGCAGGTTCTTTACCTTTAATGCCATCTGGGAAGCCCTCTCTAATGACATTACAGAAAGATTGAAAAGCAGAGAATAACAAAAGAAAATTCATCTCTGTTCCGACCACCGTATCACACAGTTGCTTTCATTTTTGTTTATTCATTTCCAGTGTTAGTCCATCGGCAGATATATTTCAGCAGAGTTGTAATCATAGTATACACTGCATTTTGCATCCTGTTGGGGTTCGTTGTTCTGGGGGTCTCTTTCCACTCTGCAGTCTCCCATTGAGACCTTGTCCACATTTACAGCCTAGGGAGGAGCAACTTCTGGTGTAGCAGAGTCTCTGATGTTCCAGTTGATTCCTTGGCCAAACCTGCCTGAATTTACCCCTATAAGAAGAAGAAGATGACGTAAAAAATATAGGAACTGTTCACCAGGACTTCCCTGGATAAGGATCCACCTACCAATGCAGGGGACATGGGTCCAGTCTTGGCCCAGGAAGATTTCTCAGGCCTCAAAGCAACTAAGCCCAAGCACCAGAACGACTGAAGCTTGTGCTAGAGCCTGTGCTCCACAATAGAGAAGACACAGCAATGAGAAGCCTGCACACTGCAAGGAAGAGTAGCCCCTACTCACCACAGCTAGAGAAAGCCCAGGGCAAATAAACGAACAAATATTTATTTTTCATTTCAATCCCAAAGAAAGGCAATGCAAAAAATGCTCAAACTACCGCACAATTGCACTCATCTTACATGCTAGTAAAGTAATGCTCAAAATTCTCCAAGCCAGGCTTCAGCAATACGTGAACCATGAACTTCCAGATGTTCAAGCTAGTTTTAAAAAAGGCAGAAGAACCAGAGATCAAATTGGCAACATCCGATGGATCATCGAAAAAGCAAGAAAGTTCCAGAAAAGCATCTATTTCTGCTTTATTGACTATGCCAAAGCCTTTGACTGTGTGGATCACAATAAACTGTGGAAAATTCTGAAAGAGATTGGAATACCAGACCACCTGACCTGCCTCTTGAGAAATCTGTATGCAGGTCAGGAAGCAACAGTTAGAACTGGACATGAAACAACAGACTGGTTCCAAATAGGAAAAGGAGTTCGTCAAGGCTGTATATTGTCACCCTGCTTATTTAACTTCTATGCAGAGTACATCATGAGAAACGCTGGGCTGGAAGAAACACCAGCTGGAATCAAGACTGCCGGGAGAAATATCAATAACCTCAGATATGCAGATAACACCACCCTTATGGCAGAAAGTGAAGAGGAACTAAAAAGCCTCTTGATGAAAGTGTAAGTGGAGAGTGAAAAAGTTGGCTTAAAGCTCAACATTAAGAAAACAAAGATCATGGCATCTGGTCCCATCACTTCATGGGAAATAGATGGGGAAACAGTGGAAACAGTGTCAGACTTTATTTTTTTGGGCTCCAAAATCACTGCAGATGGTAATTGCAGCCATGAAATTAAAAGACGCTTACTCCCTGGAAGGAAAGTTATGACCAACCTAGATAGCATATTGAAAAGCAGAGACATTACTTTGCCAACAAAGATCCATCTAGTCAAGGCTATGGTTTTTCCTGTGGTCATGTATGGATGTGAGAGTTGGACTGTGAAGAAGGCTGAGCGCCGAAGAATTGATGCTTTTGAACTGTGGTGTTGGAGAAGACTCTTGAGAGTCCCTTGGACTGCAAGGAAATCCAACCAGTCCAATCTAAAGGAGATCAGCCCTGGGATTTCTTTGGAGGGAATGATGCTAAAGCTGAAACTCCAGTACTTTGGCCAACTCATGCGAAGAGTTGACTCATTGGAAAAGACTCTGATGTTGGGTGGGATTGGGGGCAGGAGAAGAAGGGGACGACGGAGGATGAGATGTCTGGATGGCATCACTGACTCGATGGACGTGAGTCTGAGTGAACTCTGGGAGTTGGTGATGGACAGGGAGGCCTGGCGTGCTGGGATTCATGGGGTCGCAAAAAGTCAGACACAACTGAGCAACTGAACTGAACTGAACTGAACTGAAAATATCTTATTAAGTAAAGCAAAACCACGACAACAAAAAAAAAGCTCTTTCCCAAGCTCCATAAAATATGGAGGTGGGGGTGGAGGGTAGACATTCTAAGGAACTCAGAACAGAGGAACACGATTAGGACAGAAGCATTCTTCTTCCCTCTTTTCCTCACAGGTCACAGTGAGAAGCTGGCGCTGGGGCTTGTGCCTTCCCCGAAGGGTGGCTGTTGGCAGGCACACAACTCAAGAGGTCTGTAAAACAAACCTTTGTTGATCCAAAGATACCTAAAGTGTTGTCCAAACTTTCCCAAGAGGAATCACCTGATGTGGTTGTTAAAATTCCAGACCCTTGGTCCCTCTCAGTTCTAGGGAATTTGGAAATCATGTAGGAAACCTGTTGAATGCTGAAATGGGTGGAGACTGTGATTGGATTACAGGAAGAGCACTCACCCATTTCTTAAAGAGCTCCCCAGGAATGACCATTACGTCTATCAGACGGAGCTTTGAGGAGGTGCCCATGTACTCGTGTGGGTTTCGGAGCCAAATTCAACAAGGCTCAGGAACTCAAATGTGATTGGGCAGTTTAACTGCTCTTTCTTGTATGAAATGGAAATAACCATCATTATATCCATCTCTCAATGGCGGTTGTAAAGATTAGATGCTGTGTTCCATGTGTTTGGTACACAATCTAAGTGTCAACAAGCAGTAGCTATTAAACCACTAGTGAATTCTCAGTGCCTGGCCTATGATCCAGCACTGTTATTTAATCTTTCCGAAGCTTAGTTTCCTCCTAGGGAAGGGAAGTTGAGGAGTGGGAAATATCCCCCTCTACCTGTCTTGACTTATTTTAGCTGTAGATTAACGCAAGACAAATTAACAAGATAGGGACTTCCTTGGTGGTCCAGTGGCTAAGACTCTACCCTCCCAAGGCAGGGGTCCCATGTTCAAGCCCAGGTCAGGGAACTAAATCCCTCATGCGGCAACTAAGAGTTCACATCCTGTGACTAGAGATCCTGCGTGCCGGGACTTCTTTGGTGGCTCAGTGGTAAAGAATCTGCCTGTCAATGCAGGGGACAAGGGTTTGAGCCCTGATCCAGGAAGATCCCACATGCCATGGAACAACCATGCCCATGTGCTACAACTACTGAGCCTATGCTCTGCAACAAGAGAACCCGCTGCAATGAGAGGCCTGTATACAGTGACAAGAGCAGCCCCCGCTCACCACAACTAGAGAAAAGCCCAGGAAGCAACAAAGACCCAGCACAGCTGTTAAAAAAATAAAAGATCCTGCATGCCCAGCTAACACACTGCACAGTTAGATAAATAAATAAATATTTTTTAATTTAAAAAACAGGAAAAAATTAATTAATATACACAGAGGTCATAGAAATTCTACCCCTACGCCAGACCAAGTGACCAAAGCAGTCTGTTCATATAACATGCTTAGATACAGAATTATTTATGAAGATTTAAGAAAGGGGTTTGTGCTTGGGGTAGTAGACTCATGAGGGAAGAGAGTCTGTTTATTTGGCTTTCTTAGCCTTGAATTCCTTATCTGGTGATAAGAATACTCTCTATACTCCTGGCATAGGGGGATCCTTTCACATGGGTGATTTATTTTCTACTTTTTGGGGGAATGAAGGAGAGGTCAGAGTGTTATTGTTTTAATATCAATCTTTCCCTCACCAGCTCTTTCTGCAGTAACTTTAACTCAAAACAATCAGTATACCACTGTGGTATGTTATGGGGCAGCCTGCTCCAAGCCTCAACACAGAGGTACTATGAAATGCGGGCACAATGCTAAATCCTCTGTGAAAAGTGTTAGTTGCTCAGTTGTGTCCGACTCTTTGTGACCCCATGGACTGTAGCCCACCAGACTCCTCTGTTCATGGGATTCTCCAGGGCAAGAATACTGGAGTGGGTAGCCATTTCCTCCTCCAGGGGATCTTCCCGACCCAGGGATGGAACCTAAGTCTCCTGCATTGCAGGCAGATTCTTTACTGAGCCACCTAGCAAGCCCCTATGGCAGCTATTAAGACATCTCCTGGTCATTGCTGAGTTTTTCTCACTGGACACTTCTTAAGTATTTATTTTCATATTTTAATGATGTTTGCTGTTTCTGGGGTACTTGGTAGGTTGCATCCGTTTTTTACAATCTGATCAATACCTCCTCTGCCACATGTAGGCAATGTCATGAAGTGATAATGCTCACCATATTCAACCAGATTTGGTATCAACTGGCTTTGTGTGACAATCTATAACACTAGCAGTTTCTAGGACAATTCACCATCAATAGTGAGCCAAGAGATTGTGACAAGAGACAGGAAATACGGGAGTCCAGTAGTTCCTGAACCTTCCAGACCATAGAATTACCTGGGGATCTTAAAATTGCTTATTTAACTTATATGCAGAGTACATCATGAGAAACGCTGGGCTGGAAGAAGCACAAGCTGGAATCAAGATTGCTGGGAGAAATATCGATAACGTCAGATATGCAGATAATACCACCCTTATGGCAGAAAGTGAAGAGGAACTAAAAAGCTTCTTGATAAAAGTGAGAGAGGAGAGTGAAAAAGTTGGCTTAAAGCTCAACATTAAGAAAACAAAGATCATGGCATCTGGTCCCATCACTTCATGGGAAATAGATGGGGAAACAGTGGAAACAGTGTCAGACTTTATTTTTCTGGGCTCCAAAATCACTGCAGATGGTAATTGCAGCCATGAAATTAAAAGATGCTTACTCCCTGGAAGGAAAGTTATGACCAACCTAGATAGCATATTGAAAAGCAGAGACATTACTTTGCCAACAAAGGTCCGTCTAGTCAAGGCTATGGTTTTTCCTGTGGTCATGTATGGATGTGAGAGTTGGACTGTGAAGAAAGCTGAGCACTGAAGAATTGATGCTTTTGAACTGTGGTGCTGGAGAAGACTCTTGTGAGTCCCTTGGACTGCAAGGAGATCCAACCAGTCCATCCTAAAGGAGACCAGTCCTGGGTGTTCATTGGAAGGACTGATGCTGAAGCTGAAACTCCAGTACTTTGGCTACCTCATGCGAAGAGTTGGAGGTCCATGACTCAATGGACATGAGTCTGAGTGAACTTCGGGAGTTGGTGATGGACAGGGAGGCCTGGCATGCTGGGATTCATGGGGTCTCAAAGAGTTGCACAGGACTGAGCAACTGAACTGACTGACTATTTTATTCTCCATGAATCTGCTTTATTTTTTTTTTATTTCCCCCTCTTTCTTTTTAAAATAAAAAAAAATATTTTATTTGTAAATTGTTGGAATCTGCATTTTTTAAAAAAAATGTGCAGAAAGATTCTGATGAGCAGCCAAGATTGGGAACTAATTTTGTTGTAGTGTAGAACCTGATAGCTGAAATTTTTTTTTTTTTCCTTACTTCAAGGATGACTAACTTGAATATTTTTTTTGTTTTTTGTCTTTGGGAGCTGTGCCCAAGCTTGTGGGATTTTAGTTTCCAGACTAGGGATTAAACCTGTGTCCTCAGCAGGAAAAGTGCCAAGTCCCAACCGCTAGACTGCCAGGGAATTCCCCCTGGGTTTCCGTTTTTTTTTCTCCGCCCCCTACTCCCCCTGCACTTTAAATTCCGCCCCCATGTTTCAAATTCACCAATTGGGAAACTACCAAACCCTAAACCCTCATCATCCACCCCCAGGGAGGTCGGACACCAGGCCAGTGTGCTCATTTCTACTTCTGATCTCACTGTGCACTCCAGCCTGTTGTTTAACCTCCAGAGTCTGTAAGTAATCACTTTTAATTTTTTTTTCAAAGTTTCCTAATGATTATTGCTGAAGAACTACATTGGTTATTGAGATTGAGATGGTTATTTGTTATTGACTGAGATGGTCAGAGAACACTGGCTCATCACATCCTAAATTCAATTCCCTCTAGTGCCCAACACTTTTTCTGAATATTAGGAGTGATCGCTAAATTCATACTGTAACAATTTTTGCAATCTATAAAGATGGCTACCCAAAAGAAACCAAGAAAAGAATCTCAGGGGACTCTGATTTCCGTAAGCTATGGGGCAGGTTGTAGATCAATGTGGTAGATGGGAGAAACTTAATACAAAACTAACAGTATTAGTCAGTACAGGAAATCCAGCAACCATTTCAACTGGTTTCAACGGCAATTGTTGAGCTTATAGAGGCTACTAGAAAAATTAAGTAAGAAAGTCAACGAGGTGTACTGCCTAATTCTCTGTCTGGCTCTAGCACTGTTTTCTATTGCATTAAACATTTCTCAAGTAATACAGGCATATTGTACAAAATAACATTTCCTCCCTCCCTCTCCCTCTTCCTTTCCGATTCCATTCCCTAGGGTGAAATCCTTAATAACAGTTTGATGTGTATCCAACAGATTTTTCTGTAGCATTGCTCTCCTAGATGTTTAAAGTTTCAACGCAGAAGTAACGCACTTTTCACTTACTTATTAAAAAGACAAAGTCCTATTGACTGACAGCCAACAGTCAGTTGGCTCTCTTTCTTGAGGTTGGGAAGGCAGCCATAAAGAGTCAAATGCCATCTAAATAGTTTTTTGAGAAATAGAAACCTAAAAGACAGGAGCACATTTAACTTGGTTTCAGGAAATTGAAACTTTAAAATGGCGGGAACATTAAAATAGTGGAAACATTAAAATAGTGGGAACTTTAAAACGATGGGAACATTCTAGTTTCCTTTTTTAAGAAAATAAAAGCTGGGCATTTCTCCTGGGCTTGCTTTTGTGAAGCTGAGGATCCCTGAACAGGTCAGAACTCGGGTATTTTTCTCTTCAGCACCCCAACCCTGAGACTATCTAGAGAGACTGGAGCTATGCCTGTTCAACAGAAAAGATGGGCTGGAAAAAAGACCAAAGAATGCTAAGATAAAAATCCACCCTGTGGAACCCAAAGCCAGTGCTCTGTGATAACATAGAGGGATGGGAGGGGAGGGCTGTGGGAAGAGGGTATAAGAAGGAGGGGACATATGTATACCTATGGCTCATTCATGTTGGTGTATGGCAAAAACCATCACAATATTGTAAAGTAATTGTCCTACAATTAAAAAATGTATGTGTGTGTTAGTTGCTCAGTTGTGTCCAACTCTTTGTGACCCCATGGACTGTAGCCCACCAGGCTCCTTTGTCCGTGGGATTCTCCAGGCAAGAATACTGGAGTGGGTTGCCATTTCCTTCTCAAAAAAAAAAAAAAAAAAAAAACATATATATATATATACACACATATATAAATAAATTCACCCTGTGGCTAGAGACCCTTTCAGATCTACTTTAGACAAGACAGACTGTGGTGGACATGTTATGCCCACATTTTTCTTAAGTGAAATAGACAGTGAAGAGAACTGGTCCTTTAATGGGACTTACCTTCTTGCTCAGGCCAGGGATATGGGATGCAGGATTCCAGCCAGACACCCTGAGGTCTGAGACAGTGGTGGAGAGGATTGTGGGGTGGACAGATAACCAACTATCTGGAAGCAAACTCTCAGATACATCAGGGAGGAACTAGAGCTTTGGCGGGAAGGGGTGACTGTCAGGATTTAATTAATGTCAGGTACCCAATTGGTTGATCTCTATGAAAAGGGTTTTGTTTTTCATAATATACACGCACTTTTGTTTTCAGGAAAAACTTAAATACATTAACCCAGAAGCTCAGACCTCATTGGATTTTCCAGGTTATTTTTTGCAAGTGTGTAAAAAGTTTGATTATTTTGTTTACCAACATTTATCAAAAGCACTGGAAATTAACTTGCCCAGCTTTAACAAATTGCTTTTTCTTTTTGGAGATGGGCAACAAACGAATGTATGATTATGAATAATTCAGCAAGTGGATGTTTGAAAAATATTTGCCAATCTGTAATAGGAAAAAAGTCACCTGCGACAGTAGGTATATATTTTACTAGACATAGGCAACACCTACAGACGTTCTGAGTATTTCCTAGAAATCAGTTGCCACACTCATCTTTACAATATAAATATGCTTTTATCACTGTAGTCGTAGGTGATTTCTTCGAATTTATTTATTTAATTTTCGGCTGTGCTGTCAGGGCTTTCTCTAGTTGCAGCGGGTGGGTGCTACTCTTCTTGCAGTGCACAGGCTTCTCTGTGGTGGTGGCTTCTGTTTGGTGCACAGCATGGACTCTAGGGCACGCAGGCTTCAGGAGTTGTGAAACTGATCGGTGAAACATTTTAGGGGGGGCGCTGAAGAGCTCCCATACCAACTCTTTTAAGTTCTCAGTGCAGAGAAGAGTTCAGGGAGAGCAAAGTGGTACATAAGAAGTGATCTATTAGAATAGGCGCTTTGGAGGCTTAGAAGAGGGTGAGCAAGAAATGCCGTACCCTGAGAACTTACTGGGCTACAGTTTTATAATCAAAGGAAAAGTGGGGAAGGAGAGAAGACCTTCTCTGTCTTTCTTGAGTAGACGTCATATTTTTACCATTAGTTCCTTCTCCAGGTTGAGCAGGGGAGTTTTCTTGTCCCTGCGTGGTCAAGCTAGGTCTACAAATTCCTGGTTTTTCATGGGTGCAGAGAGAATGTCCTAGGGATCATTAATGTCCTGAACTCACTGGGCAGGATGTGGGTCTCCTGCCACGATTGTTTTATTGTTTGGGGGCATGTCCCCTGCTTCTCTTGCATGAGTTCACTGTTAAGCAAGCCTGCTTGGTTTTATGGTTAAACTCACCTGCTCTCTTGAGTAACCATTAACTTATGAGGCTCCCATATTCTTTTACTTACAATCCCCTAGTGGAACTGACCGGAGAAGGCAATGGCAACCCACTCCAATACTCTTGCCTGGAAAATCCCATGGGCGGAGGAGCCCGGTAGGCTGCAGTCCATGGGGTCGTTAAGAGTGGGACACAACTGAGCGACTTCACTTTCACTTTCCACTTTCACGCATTGGAGAAGGAAAAGGCAACCCACTCCAGTATTCTTGCCTGGAGAATCCCAGGGACGGGGAGCCTGGTGGGCTGCCATCTATGGGGTCGCACAGAGTCGGACACGACTGAAGCGACTTGGCAGCAGCAGTGGAACTGGCTATTTAATCACCTATTTTGTCCCTTCATTCTGTCCCTATCTGTTGCAGTGTGGGCTCCATAGTTGCACCTCCCGGGTTCTAGAACATAGTCTCAGTAGTTCTGGCACATGGGTTTAGTTGCTCTGCGGCACGGGCGAACTTTCTGCATCAGGGATTTAACCCGTGTCTTCTGCACTGGCTGGCAGATTCTTTACCACTGAGCCATGAGGGAAGCCCTAAAAATGATTTTTTTAGACCCAAATTAAATAAGAACAAATTACCAGAGACTATGCCTACAGTACTGACATGAAGGAAAGAAATAAGTCAAAGGAGGTAACTGAATCATGAACAGGATGTGGGCTTTATGGTTATCTGGTTTGAGTCTTGCCCTGTGAAATACAAGATATCATAATGCCTGGGGCAGTTCTGTCTGAGGTTGTGGGTCTCCTCTCTCTAGGGTCTGTTTTGTTTTGTGAGTGGCAATTTTCTCAGCCCCGGGTGCTCACAACCTTCCCCATTCCATTCTTCCCCTGGGGCCCACATGCAGAGGCTCTACTTCCCTTCTTAGACTATCATTTCCAAATCTACACACACACACACAAACGCGCGCGCGCGCGCGCGCGCGCGCGCGCATGCGCACTCGAAGAACACGTAGAGTGGTGAGGAGGGAGGGTGGAAGAGCTGAAACCAGTGCTAAAAAAGGGGGATGGTCTGCAGCGGGCTAGCTCTGTTCAGTCCTTTGTTCTGTGAGCGGGCCTGGCGGTGTCTTAGGTTAGGGCTTTTAGCGTGGTAGCTATCCCACAGTCTGGTGTGCTAGCCCGAGTTAGTTCCCTCAGAAAGGAATGCCTTGGGGCATTCAGGCCGGGTCCCTACTCTAAGCCATGCAGCCCGCGCCTCCCTGCCCAGCCCCCGCTTGCTAATGGCGGGTGCAGGCGTCTGCGCTGCTTCTCCGCTGGGGGAGTTACAGTTGGGCATGTACTCTGTGGGTTTTAGTTATTTATTTATTTTTCCTCCCACTTATGTTGCCCTCTGTGGTTCCAAGGCTCGCCACAGACTTCGGCAGTGAGAGTGTTTCCTGGTGTTTGGAAACTTCTCTCTTTTTAAGACTCCCTTCCTGAGACTCCGTCCCTACCTCTTTTGTCTCTCTCTTTTTTTTTTTTGTCTTTTATATTTTTTCCTACCTCCTTTCGAAGACACTGGGCTGCTTTTCTGGGTGCCTGATGTCCTCTGCCGGCATTCAGAAGTTGTTTTGTGGCATTTACTCAGCGTTTAAATGTTCTTTCGATGAATTTGTGCGGGAGAAAGTGGTCTCCCCATCCTATTCCTCTGCCATCTTAGGACCGCCCCCCTGCAACTTGATTTTTTAAACTCTGTATTTTGTTTCTGATATCTATGTCACTGTGTTTTAGTTTATTCTCTTAAAGTGGTTCACAACATCCTTTTCAGTAAATATTACCATGTTTTATTTCCTTATTCTATTATTGATAGGCTACTTCCAAAACTGGGTGTTACAAATAGTGCTTAAAAAAAAGACTGTTCTTATCTCCTTACATGCATTGTTTACCCATTCATCAGTTGAAAAACATCTTGGTTGCTTCCAAATTTTTGTTATCATGAGCAAAGCTACTATGAACATTCATGTGCAGGTTTTTGAGGACAGGTACTCAACTCTTTGGAGAAGGCAATGGCACCCCACTCCAGCACTCTTGCCTGGAAAATCCCATGGATGGAGGAACCTGGTAGGCTGCCGTCTATGGGGTCGCACAGAGTCGGCCACGACTGACGAGACTTAGCAGAAGCAGCAGCACTCAACTCTTTTGGGTATTGGAAGCATGGAGTCTTAACCACCACTGAACTTCATAGAAATCCATGGCTCACAGCAAAATTGAGAGGAAAGCACAGAGATCTCCCATATATCCCTTGCCCCTACACTGGCATTACCTTCCTATCATCAACACCCACCCTCCACCTACCCACCCAGCAACACAGTGGTACATTTGTTACGATTGATGAACTTACACTGAAAGATCATGATCACTCAAAGTCCATAGCTTACTTTATGGTTCACGCTTGGTGTACATTCCACAGTTTGGACAAATGTATAATGACATGACATGCAACCACAACTACACTGTTATACAGAGTATTCCCACTGCCTCAAAAATCCTCTGTTCTCCACCTGTTTATCCTTCCCTTCCCACAACTCCTGACAACCACCGATCTTTTCACTGTCCCCACAGTTTTGCCTTTTCCAGAATGTCATATAGTTAAAATCATACAGTCCTTTCACATTGTCCTCTGTCACTTTGTAATATGCATTTAAATTTCCTTTTTGTCTTTCCTGACTTGATGGCTCATTTCTTTTTAGTGTAGATAATATACCACTGTCTGGGTGTACTGCAGTTTGTTGACTGCTTCTAAGCTTGGGAAGTTATGAATAAAGCTGCTAAAAACATGTTACTCCCTGTTTTAATCTAGGTTGAGACGCAATTTGTCATAAACTCACAGTGAGTGGCTAGTTTTGGTTTCTATCTTTTGGGTTAGGGAGGAAGAAAAATAGTTCAAATAATGGACTTGAGTTTCCATCAAATACCAGGTCCTTCAGTTTATTTCTAAATATCTCTCAACTCTGTTTATTTCTCTTCATATCCACAGTCACTGGTGGTACACACCACCATCTTTTCTCATTGGACTATTGAAATAGCATCCCCAAAGTTCTCTTCCACAACTACTCTAGTCTCTTCCAATTCATTCTCCACACTGAAGCTAGAAGGAACTTTGTAAAAAAAAAAAAGTATATATATAATACACACACACACACACACACACACACACACACACACACACACACTACATCTGATGCTATGCCTTCCTGCTTAAAATCCTCCAGTGGCTTCCCATTACCTTCAGGATAAAGTCTGAATCCTTAAAGGGGCCTCCCTGCCAGCCAATGTACAGGTGACTCTTGATCACCTTTCCAGCCTCTTTTCCTCCCGCTTTGTCTCTCCATCTCAGTGTTTCAGACAGTCTGTCCTTTGAACCTGACATATTCCTTCCTACTTCCTTCTGGAAAGTTTTTTCCACCCTTCTTCACCTATTAACTCTTTACCTCATTTACATTCTTCAGATCTTAATTCAAAATGTTCCTTTTTCTAGAAAGCCTTCTCTAAACCCATCCCCCTTCCCAATGCCATATAAGGACAGTTGCCATTCTAAGCATCCCCGGCATTCTGAGTTATCACTTATCTAGCAGTGAGCTTCCGTAAGCAACGAGCATCTTGAGGGCAGGGACCAGGTTTGTTTTGTTCACCACTGTCTACTCTGGATTTAGCACAGTGATTGGCAAATAATAGATGTCCACTAAACAGCTGTTAAGTAAATGCGGTATTGCTTATTATTAAGAATTGGGAGCAAGAGAAATGTTTAACGATAGAGAACAGTCCAGTTCATTAATACGTACTTGATGAAAAGTTCTATTGTCTTTAAAACATATAATTAGAAATATAATGACTTCAAAGGTTTACAGAAGTGTTAATGATAAAAGCAGAATGCAAAACTCTTAATCTGATGCTTACAATCTGTTTTAAAAAATCTGTAATATTATTAAGATCATAAGAGATAAAGGAAAAATAGGTGAAAGAATTATTGAGTGTCATAATGTTGTTCATGAAATATATGACAATACTGAATTTTGTAGCAGGCCATAGTTTTTCATGTGTCAAACACTTTATATCTAATAATGTAGAAATTATATGATTTTGAAGTTTACAAAAGCTCACCAGTAAACACAATGGAGCCAGGCACTTAAAAATTTTCCTTGTTATAACTGCCCTGATGCTTTTGTTCTGCTATTGATGTATCTGAGCCCTCAACTTTTAAATCAAACCAATTTTGCTTTTCTGCCTATTTAAGAAGAAATCTACCAGACATTTCCCTTTATTGATTTTCTTTCAGGTCTTAAAGGAAGAAGAAAGTATTAGGAGTTCTCAAGCTTTCTATGCCATATAAAATAATCCAGACTTACTAGATAATAAAAGGCAGTTGCTGATATGATATCAGTTGCTGATATTAGTAGGCTTCCCAGGTGTCTCAGTGGTGACGAACCTGCCTGCCAATGCAGGAGACGCGGGTTCAATTCCCTGAGTTTGGAAGATCCCCTGGAATAGGACATGGCAACCCACTCCAGTATTCTTGCCTGGAAAATTCCATGGACAGAGGAGCCTGGCTGCAGTCTATGGGGTCACAAAGAATTGGACACGACTGAGCACACACGCAAACACAATACTTGAGAGCAAATATCCATATGTAAACATTTGTCCAAATGTTTCCAATAGCATTTTGCATAAATAACCTGACAAGAACACCTTAAAGGTTATAAGATATAGAATAAGATATTTATAAATATAAAATATATCACAAGGAACATATCAGACAAATAAGTAAGATTGTGAATGACCTGGCCTGCCAATAATTTACTGCTCAGAATTCTGTTTCCTTGCCACACCTCTATCAACAACCCTTCTATTTGTTCAGAGCTCTTTTTAAATAATAAAGATGCTAGGAGCTTGGGATTAACATACACACACTACTATATGTAAAATAGATAATTGACAAGCACCTATTGTTTAGCACAGGGAACTCTACTCAATATTCTGTAATACCTTATATGGGAAAAGAATCTGAAAAAGAATGATATCTGTATATGTATAAGTGAGTGACTTTGCTGTACACCTGAAACTTACCCAACATTGTAAATAAACTATACTTCAATAAAGTTTAAAATAAATAAACAAGATGCTAGTGGTTTATCTAAAAAACAAAAATCAAACAAGCAAAAAGCAAAACAAATAAAAAAATAACTCTCAATCTTGTTAATTAATCAGATAATTGCTTTTTCATTTTCCAACTTTCTTCTGCCTGTCCATCTGTTATTCCTGTTCTTTTGTGACCTGGTTCTTTTTCCTAAATTCTTTAAATGTTGATGCAAATCATTTTATTTAAATTCTCTCTCTTACCGTAACAGACATTTAGGGCTACGGATTTTTCTCCACATACCATTTAAACCACATCATGGTAATTTGATGGATCCTAAACCATAAATCTCCAATAGTCATACTCTTTGTGTCTTTCACAGCAGTTAGTGTGCTCTTGGTGAGTGCCCATTAAATGTTTCCTGTGCTAAAAAAATTAATAAATGAAATATTTCAATGTCATGCTTCAGTATATAATCAAGCAAAAGAAAAAAAAATTACTGTCTAGGTTGTAACACAACCCTGAGTCTTAAGAGCTCTCTCCTCACTATGGTAGTGTTGAGTTTTGTTGATTTGCTCAATCACTCCCAAATACAAGTTTTTTGGCATCATAAAGTCTTAGAATCCATTATCTTTCTTTCCCCCCATTTCTCAGGTCCACCCTCTGCCCTGGCCATCTCTGTTTTGTTAGAATGCATAGTCCAAAAGTTCAACTACTTTGTTACTCCAAATTCATACGCCTTGCTGCTGCTGCTGCTAAGTCGCTTCAGTCGTGTCCGACTCTGTGCGACCCCATAGACGGCAGCCCACCAGGCTCCCCGATCTGTGGGGTTCTCCAGGCAAGAACACTGGAGTGGGTTGCCATTTCCTTCTCCAATGCATGAAAGTGAAAAGTGAAAGTGAAGTTGCTCAGTCGTGTCCGACCCTTTAGCATGGACTGCAGCCTACCAGGCTCCTCCATTCATGGGATTTTCCAGGCAAGAGTACTGGAGTGGGGTGCCATTGCTTTCAGATGCCCTACTCACCTTTAAAAAATTTTGGAGGTAAAAGTTTTCTTTTTTATGTCATGAATAATTTCAAATTTACAGGAAAAAAATAGAGAACAATATAATGAACACCAGTTTGCCCACCACCCAGCTAATGGATGAAATCAATTTTAAAACTTATTTAGACACTTTTCAAATATACACAGAGGTAGAGAGAAGGCGAGAATAGGAGAGTGAATCTCCATTTATCAATCACCCACCTTCAATAATCATTGATTTTTTTTTTTTTGCTAATAAGTGGTACTGCTAACCACTCAATTGCCCAAGCCAAAAATCCAGTTACTAAATTTTAATCCTTTCTCCTGATCTCTAGCTGGTCAATACAGAGCCATGTTAACTTTTATCAATATTTTCTAAATGTCTCTCAGAAATATTCACACTTCTTCATTCTCATGGCCCCTACCTACTGTGGCGCAGGCTACCATCATCTCTCTCTCTCACTCAGGTTACTGCAAAACCGTCCCTACTGGTTTACTCCTCTCTAATTAGTTCTCCACCTGTAAATAATGTGCCCTCTGCTCTTAAAAATTAATCATGCAATAAAATTTACTTTTGGGGTGTGCAGTTCTATGATTTCTAGCACATGGATTCATGTAATTACAACCACAATCAGGATACAGAACAGTTTTCTCACCCCAGCAAACCCCACTGTGTTATCCCTTGTAGTTACCACTTCCCTCCCCATAACCCTTGGCGACTATGGATCCGTTCCTCAGTAATGTGTCTTTTACAATGTCTGTGTGCTCATGTCACTCCCTTCCTCAAAAGGCTTCTTGGGCTTTCTACTGTTGTAAGCCCTTTTCCGACTCTCAAGTCTCCTCTCACCACTTCTCATCTCCCATTCTCTGTCACTCTTTTTTTTTTTCAGCTCAGTGTAAACTTTAAAAAAGTTTTATTTTATTGAAGTATAGATGCTTCACAAAGTGATTCTGTTATACATACTTTACAATAAATTAATAAATGCATTTTTGTGTGCTATGCAATCTACTGCTTCACCAACATGAGATATGTGTTTTCATGGTTTCAGTCGCAGAATAAACATGGAGAAACATTATTCACGTTTGGCGGTAGATTCATCTTACCCAGACTTGGTCATCAATGTAGGAAAAGTAACTCTTGGTGAAAGTAACAGAAAAAAGCTGCAGAAAGTTCAGAGAGAGAAAGAGAAGGTGAAAGTGATCCAGGCTGCATGTGCTTTATTAAACTCAGGAGGAGGAGTGATTCAACTGGAAATGGCAAACAACGATGACAATCTCGTGGAGATGGGACTGGATTTAGAAGAAGCTTTGAGAACACTTATTCTGTTTTCAAATCTGCAAGCTTTCTTCGAGACAAAGCAACAAGGGAGTTGTTACTACATTTTTGTGAAGTCTTGGAGCAGCGACACTTTGCTTGAAAACGTTTTTGTTAAGCCCCGCATTTGTAGCCTGAGTTCTTCGTTATACTGTAGATCCGGCACTTCTGTGTATCTCATGGATTCAAGAAAGGCATTCCATTTCCTGAAAACCAAGAAAACAAATGCAAAAATCTCAGGGAAAGAACCTGTTGGTGAAATTTCCAAGGTTATACATCCAGACCTCCATGACGTGGATCCTACTTACTGTGTTTTTCAAAAAGACCATTTTGAACGTGGTGAAGTCATGCCTTTTCCCGAGTCTCAATTAATAGAGTTTAAGCAGTTCGCTACAAAACACATTGAACAATATATGAAAGACACGATTCTAGAGTATATCCCTGCATTTGCAAACACTGAAGGAGGCTATCTTGTTATTGGTGTGGATGATAAAAGTAGGGAAGTTCTGGGCTGTGCTAAAGAAAATGTTGACCGTGACTCTTTGAAAAAGAAAATAGAAGAAACAATACAAAAATTATCTTGTGTCCATTTTTGCCAATCTCGATGCCAGATAGATTTCACAGTCAAAATCTTGGATGTGTTAGCCGAGGGAGAGCTATATGGCTATGCATGTGTAATTGGAGTGAAGCGATTCTGTGGTGCAGTATTCTCGGGCGTTCCCAGTTCCTGGATGGTGAATGGTAAGGATGTTTGCAGCCTGACAACTAAGGAATGGCTAAGCATGATGATGGATACAGATCCAGGTAAGATGGAAAAAACTCCCTTCCTGTCTTTACTGCCTCTTCAGAAACTCCAATTAAACATATTTGCCATGGCTTTGACTTCTCACATCCATTAAACTCTGTTTTTTTTTTAATCTTCAAGTATCCTACTTTCCAAACAGGAGAAAATTTGGCTGGGTGATGACAAGCCTGAGTCCAGTGTCTTATAATGGGCAATTTCCCACATCAGATGAAAAGAAAATTTGGGGGGGATGATTGCCTTGCAGTGGTGTATTGGAACTGACTTTTGGCTGTTTATCAAGATTTATTAAATTTGCAGGATTGTTGTGAGCCAGTTGTTAAACAGTTATTAAAAATCAAGTTATACAAACAAAAATCAAGTTATACAGTTCCATAAATTATATTTAAAACAAATGTAGTAAATAAAAAACCCAATTACTTATAATACTACATTTTAAGATGATGTGTGCGAGGTTACTTACATCTATTGTATCTGCATAATGCTGCTACTGCTGCTGCTAAGTCGCTTCAGTCGTGTCCAACTCTGTGCGACCCCATAGACGGCAGCCCACCAGGCTCCCCCGTCCCTGGGATTCTCCAGGCAAGAACCCTGGAGTGGGTTGCCATTTCCTTCTCCAATGCAGGAAAGTGAAAAGTGAAAGTGAAGTCGCTCAGTCATGTCCGACTCTTAGCGACCCCATGGACTTCAGCCTACCAGGCTCCTCTGTCCATGGGATTTTCCAGGCAAGAATACTGGAGTGGGTTGCCATTGCCTTCTCCATCTGCATGATGGAACTACTCTAAAATGATATGTTATGATGCATGTCTCCCTGACTCTCCATTTAGTGACATCATATTGGTAGCTTAAAATTGTCCATGGTGGGAATATTTACACCACAGAAAAGTGTACTAAAAGAATGTGCTCTATACCATAGAAGAAATAAAAACAAAATGCTATTGAGATACAGAGAGTGGTGACTTACATTGAATGGAAACACATTCAAACTTCCAGATAACATCTCTCTTATGATGGATTTGGCAACTTTCATATGTGATAAAGGCACTTGTCCATACAGGGTGAATGGGGTGTTATCTTGCTATTATGTCTCAAGTCATGCCTAGAGAGCCATACAATACACCCACTCATATAAAGTCTTTTTCAGTGGTGAAGAGATGAACTAACATGTCAGAATAACATGAATTTCTTTTCTTTTTTGTTAAGATCTTACACAGCTGTGCAAAGACTTTGAATCTCAGCTGAGTCTGTCTAACAGCCCTCCTCAGAGCAGACCAGTGTACTCCAAGAAAGGTCTGGAACATAAGAAGGATCTCCAACAACTCTTATTTCCAGGTAGCAACAATGGTTTGCCTACTTGACACCAGCCAGTTTCTGTGTTAGTAGAAGGGAGATAAACTGTTATGTTTGTTATTTAAAGTCCGGAAAGTACACTCTGCAAAGCCTGTGTGTACAAGGTAATAGTGCTACAAACATACTGATGATAAGTAGTTTAGAAATGAACCCTCCCTGACCTCAGTCACTGAGGCAGTATCACGTATAGAATCCAGGAACATTATTGCCCTTAAAGACCTTTTCGTCTTGTTCTTAAATAAGACTGATCATCAGTATTTCTGGTTATTTTTAAAAGTACAGATACCTGGCTCCACACTCCAGACTTCATAAATTAAAATATCTGAAGATAGAACCTTGTAATGTTCATTTTTGCAAGCTACTCACAGTATTCTGACCCTCATTCATATTGAGAACTTTTGATCTAGTTGAATTAGAGGCACACATTGAACTAAGAGCAAAAAAACTGCCCTCCTCTACCGAATTTACCAGAGGAGTGCCAGCTATGAATATGAAGATATAAGATTTACATCAAGATGGAACACAAAACAAATACAATGAAGATCAACTACAACATGCATAAACATGTTTGGGTTTGCTGCTGCTGCTGTTAAGTCACTTCAGTTGTGTCTGACTCTGTGTGACCCCATAGACGGCTCCCCGTTCCCTGGGATTCTCCAGGCAAGAACACTGGAGTGGGTTGCCATTTCCTTCTCCAATGCATGAAAGTGGAAAGTCAAAGTGAAGTCGCTCAGTCGTGTCCGACTCTTAGTGACCCCATGGACTGCAGCCTACCAGGCTCCTCCGTCCATGGGAGTTTCCAGGCAAATGTTTGGGTTTGCTAAGTCACTTCAGTCGTGTCCGACTCTATGCGACCCCATAGACGGCAGCCCACCAGGCTCCCCGGTCCCTAGGATTCTCCAGGCAAGAACACTGGAGTGGGTTGCCGTTTTGTTTGGGTTTAGAACAGCACAAAATTGTGCTTCAGGACCAAGGATAGCATCTGTCCTCATTCCTCGCTCCCAATATGTTAGGCTTTACCTGCAAGTCCATTGCTGTCCTCTTTCTATACTTCTGGAGAGCAAAAACCACTGGATCAGCTATATGCAGTAAGGTAATGGCTTATCTGGCATTAGAATCTGATACATAAATGTCCTTTTGTTGTTGTTTAGTCGCTAAGTTGTGTCCAACTTTTTTGCCACCCCATGGACAGTAGCCTGCCAGGCTCCTCTGTCCATGGGATTCTCCAGGCAAGAATACTAGAGTGGGTTGTCATTTCCTCTTCCAGGGAATCTTCCTGACCCAGGGATTGAACCCGAGTCTCTTGCATTGGCTGGCAGATTCTTTACCACTGAGCCACGAGGGAAGCGTCCTATGTATGTGGAAATGTCTATTGAGGACCATTAAGTTAATAGATAATGATGTTCCAATTAAGATTTCTTTTTCACCTTACCTAGTTGAGCTCTTTGCATTCATTTGCATATCAACTTATATTTTACTAATTGTCCACAATAAACAGTACTAAATCTAAGAATAAACATAAGCATTGATAATTATTTTTTAAATTCAATAAATTCTATTTTAGTAGAGCTTATTAACATTGAATATACTATATCTAAAAACAAAACACTGGGCTTTATGCTCATAGAGTGATAACCTATTATTGTGGTATAAAAAATAAATTTTCCAGGAATCACACCAAATATTTGAAGAACAGACACTATTCAAATTATTCCAGAGTCAAAAAAAAAAGGAAAATTCCCAGTTTATTTTAAATGGGAGTAACAGTAATTGCAAAACTTGACAGCGATAGCATACAAAAGGAAAACTCAGACTAATCTTCCTTATGAATGAAAATGCAAAGACAGAACTCCAGAAATGAAAGGATGGATCAACCTTAAGAGAGTAATTATTATAATCCACCATTTCTTCATGCAGAAAATTTTATGATTGTCCTCTTATATACTGAAAAAGCATTTGAAAAGCATGAATATACATTTTAATTTTTAGAAGATAATAAAATAGCAACCCATAGATAATTATTTAATATTATATTTATATCTATGTATTGATATCTATATCTATCAATGTCCCCCAAAGACCATTATGTTAATAGGGAGATATAAGAAGCATTCTATTAAATTTGGGAACAAAAGCATTATGTGCACTATTACAACTTTTGTGCAGTATTAATTAGCCAATGACATTAAATAAGAGAAAGAAATTAAAGGGATAAAAACTGAAGAACATAGGATCATATTCAAGAGAATCCAATGGAAAACTATTATAAACAATAGAAGAATTCAGATTGAATACCAATAGTTATATTAATAACATTATATGAAGCACATGTCAAAATTAATATGCAAAAATTCAGTTTCCTAATATAACAAACAATCTACCCAATTTTCAATAGCAACAAAAAGTTCAAATATCTAAGATAAGCTGATCTGAGAAAAAATTTTAAATAATATTGAAGGACACAGAAGAAAAATAAAATGGAAAAACATGTTATATTTTTGAAGGGAAGAAAGCTGTCAATTTTCTCTAAGTTATTTTATAAACTTAGTGAGATATTAATTAAAAAAAAAAAACAAGAGATTAACTTAACTTCACTGGAACTTAAGTGAAAAAATAAGTAAGAAGAGCCAGGAAATAAAAATCTGAAAAAGAAGAGAATAAAGAAGGGCACTCCAGATATGAAATCACTATAAAGCCTCAAATAGAAACAGAGTAATATTGGCATATAATTAGATCAAGGGTACAGAATAGAAGATCTGAAAATAGATGCAAACACATATCAGAATTTAGTTCGTGATGGAACTGGTCTCTCAACTAAGGGAGAAGAATGGGGATGTTTCAATAAAGAGACATTAGGATAACTGGGTGGTAATTTATTTTTAAAAAGATAGATTCATGATTTATACTATATACCAACATAAGCTCTAAATCAATCAAGAATTTTCAAAAAAAATCAAAGCCATAAGTTTTCTAGAAGAATACATTCATAAATGTCTTTATGCTTTTGGCATGAGGATTAGAACAATTAAGATTCAAAATCCAGAAGCCATGAAAGTATACTGATATATATGATTACATTAAAAAAAAAAAAAAAGCAGTGTGCATGGTTAAAACAACTAAGTACAAAGTCAAAGGGCCATTGACCAGCTAGGAAAAATATTTGCAACTGATATTACAGAGGCCCAATGCCTCTCATATAAAAAAAGCTTCCAAAAGTTGATAAGGATAAAGAACAACTTAACAGAAAAATCAACGTAGTTCAGAGCAAATAAAATTCAAATGGCTTTCAAACATTTGAAAAGATGCCTAACAGTAATCAAAATAAGACATGTAAATTTAAACAAGCTATCATTTGTATCTACTGGATTGTTAAAAAAAAAAAATCTGATATTATCATTTGTATGCTATACTGCTATTTCACGGCATTTGTATGCTATGCTATGCAAGTCTTCCCATTCATTACTGGCAGGGATACCTATTGGTACAACCATGGAGGACAATTTGGCAATATCTACCAGAAGGACAGATGCATTTGCCCTTTTATCCAGTAATCCCACTTCTGGGACTTTTAAAATTATTATTATTTTGGCCATACCACATGGCTTGTGGGATCTTAGTTCCCTGACTCGGGATCAAATCCAGCTCCTCGCCAGTGAAAGTGCTGAGTCTTAATCACTGGACTGCCAGGGAGTTCCTGGGAGTTTATACTTTATATATACCTGTATGCACACTAAATGTCCAGGTCTGTGTACAAGGTTACTCATTGTAATGGGCTTCCCAGGTGGCTCAGTGGTAAAGAATCTGCCTACCAATGCAGAAGACATGGTTTGATCCCTGTGCAGGCAAGATCCCCTGTAGGAGGAAATGGCAACACACTCCAGAATTCTTGCCTGGGAAATCCCATAGACAGAGGAGCCTGGTGGACTACAGTCCATAAGGTCTCAAAGAGTCAGACACGACTGAGGATTGAGCGAATGAGAGTGCACTCATTGTAATATTCTTGTAATAGCAAAAGGTTGAGACAGGGGCTTCCTTGGTGGTCCAGTGGTTGAGAGCCTGCCTTGTAGCATTGGGGTTGCAAGTTCCATCTCTGGTCAGGGAACTGGGATTTCATATGTCACGGAGCAACTGGAGAATCCATGGTTTGCGATGAAAGGTTCCACATTCTGCATCTAGGACCCTACACAGCTAGGTAAATAAATATTTATTTTTAAAAAGTTGGAGCAAACACACAAGAACCCATCAACAGGGACTTATGTCACATCCATAAGATGGCATGTTAGACAAATGTGGAAAAAACACAAGTTCTTGGCACTTGTATAGAAAGATCTCCCACACATATTGCTGGCCAAAAAGATGTGAGGGCTGATCGCTTGTATTTACACGAAGAAGTTTTGGAAGAATAGGTGAGAAACTGGCAAAAAAATAAAAAGGTCTGTGTTAGGGGAGTAGGATGGGGTTGAAGAGAGAGGAAAAGAGCAAACAGGAGTAGAAGTGTTTTGGTATTTGGACTATGTGGATGTATTACCTAGTTAGAACTATTTTTTAAAGCAAATTTTCATTTTCAGGGTCTGCTATTATTAGATTCTGAACTCTCAACGTGGTAAATAATCAGTTCAGTTTCGGTTTTGCAGTGGGAGTCCAGATACTACGGATAGGGAAATCCACTATTGATTGACAGTAGTTTAGCTTCAGATGAAACACTATAAACGTTTCTTGAAAGAAATGTAATGACTCTCTGGAATTTTGTCTGTGCCTGGCATTATGGATACTAGAGAAAGTCAGGGGTTAGAGTACTGGGTCAGATCCGGCCAGCCCCGAAGGACCTCCATCCTGGGGTCCTGAACTGTGAGGTGCCCTCACCTGATTTCTTGTAGTTGGAAGAGCCATCAGTCCAGATACTTCAGGGATGTGTGTGTAACGGTTTCCCTAGACCATCTACTGCATAGCACAGGGAACTCTGCTTAATATTGTGTAACAGCCTAAATGGGAGAAGGTTTTGAAAAAGAATAGACACTAGACATGTGTATATTTGTGTAAAAGAATCACTTTGCTATATACCTGAAACTAACACATTGTTAATCAACTATACTCTAAAATAAAATACTCTTAAAAATATTTACTTATTGGACTTCCCCAGTGGTACAGTGATTAAGAATCCATCTGCTGACACAGAGGACTTAGGTTCGATCCCTTGTCTGGGAAGATTCCACATGCCACGGAGCAACTGAGCCCATGCTCCACGATTGCTGAAGCCCGTATGCCTAGAGTTTGTGTTCTGCAACTAGAGACGCCATCAAAATAAGAAGCCAGCGTACCACAGCTAGAGAGTAGCCTCTTCAACTAGAGAAAAACCTGTGTGCAGCAATGAAGACCCAATGCAATCAAAAATAAATTAATACATTTATTTTTAAATTTTATTTATTTAAGCCGAACTGGGTTGCAGCATGTGGACTTTTAGTTGTGGTATGCTTGCAGGATCTAGTTCCCCAACCAGGGATTGAACCCAGGCCTCCTGCATTGGGAGTGCCCAGTCTTACCCACCGGGAGTCTAGGGACTCCCTAATATAAATTAAAAAAAAAAATTCACACACACACACAAACATAAAAGATTTCCCTAGATCCATGGTGAGATTAGTGCTTAGTATGGATATGAAATTCTGTGAGAACCCTGAGGAGAGAACAAACATGGGGGTTCTGGAAGGACTGGAAGGACTAAGATGTCAAAAGTAGAGGTTTTTTTTGGAATCCCCTTGCTTTTTCTAAGATCCAGCCAGGTCTTAGTTGTGGCACACAGAATCTTCCACCTTTGTTGCACCATGTTGGATCTAGCGCCCCAACCAAGGAATCCACCTGCAATATGGGAGACCTGGGTTCGATCCCTGGGTTGGGAAGATTCCTTGGAGAAGGGAACAGCTACCCACTCCAGTATTCTGGCCTGGAGAATTCTATGGACAATACAGTCCAGGGGGTCGCAAAGAGTTGGACACGACTGAGCGACTTTCACTTTCAAAAGTAGAGGAGGGCATTCGAGTCTCAGGGAACACCTACACAAAGGCACAGAGGCCCCAAGTCACATGGAGAGTGGTAATTACTCTGGTGCACATGGAGTGGTTGACATTTTATTGACACCTAGTCTGGCCCCTGTCATTAAGTGCCATGTAGAATATCAAAGAAATGAAAGGGACACATTGCCTCCACATAATTTCCTTGGGAAGCATATCCCATTATGTAATTAAAGAAAAATAAGAGCTATTTGATGAGGAGGAGGTGCTATGAACATCAAATGCTTTAGTGACATGCTCCACTTAGCAGCAGGGGTAGTCTGTGTGGCTTGCAGGGCTGTGCAGTAGAAACAGCGAGAGGGTCTGGTGTCCGAGACACCACTGGGTCCAGCCCTCGGCTCTGCCACTTCCCAGTGATGTGACCATGGGCCAGGCACTTGACCTGTTTGAGTTCCCATTTACTCATATGAAAAAGAGAACAGTCATTATATCTGCCTTGCAAAATTGTGAGAACCACAGATGCATGTCAACTCCCGGGTATAATCAACAAATGATGTGTTTTCTTATTTTATACTTCCTTTTGGTTTGGTTTCTAAAGCTGCATGTTAAAACATATCCTTATATCGTCTGTCCATCCAAAGATGCATGGTTCCCCCTATCTTTTAAATATTTATTTATTTATTTTTGGCTGTGATGGGTCTTGTTGCTGCTCAGGCTTTTCTCTAGTTGTGGCAAGTGAGGGCTACTCTCCAGCGGCAGTGCGTGGGCTTCTCATCGTGGTGGCTTCTTTTGTCATGGAGCACGGGCTCTAGGTGCTCAGGCTTCAGTAGTCGTGGCACGTGGGTTCAGTAGCTGTGGCTCCCGGCCTCAAGAGCACAGGCTCAGTAGTCATGGTGCATGGGCTTAGCTGCTCTGCAGCATATGGGATCTTCTTGGATCAGGGATCGAACCTGGGTCTTATGCATTGGCAGGAGGGTTCTTTACCACTAGGAGTCACCAGGGAAGCCCTCCTCCCACTTTTTAACATCTCCAAAATCCAGATGTGTCTCATCATAGATTCCATCTCCTACTCACCACCACCCAGGTTACAGGCAAAATCAAGTTAAGCAAACATCTGGTACACGTGAGAAAGCACCACGGCAAGGAACAATAAACAACCACCAATGAAATATGGGTAATTTCACTGGAAATCAACACTACAGATCCAGATTCTAGAATGTGATCTGATACCGCCACCACAGAATGACAATGGTATCCTCATTCCTCCCCCCACCTCTTTGGAACAAATGATCATCGACAAGTTTAAAACCCTACCGGGCAAAGTTTATTCTCATGTCACAACATTGCTCCTTGCTCCCTCATGTCAAAGGAAGACTCTTTGTTACGGGTGCAGTCTTACATAGATCTGTGGGTGAGTGATGCTTCAGCAGAGTTACCTCAGAGTCTGATCTCAGGGTCTCCCAGTGCAGGGCTGCATGGAGTTTCCTGCTAGTAAAGTTCTCATGGCTCCATCTTCTCCACTGACATTTAATGACCACCTTCTTCTTGGAAGGGCTCTTCCTACTTCCATCAGTGGGGACTGTTCAGGGGCATTTTGAGATTCAGGTGCTTTAAGAGTAGCAAGGGAAAGAATAACTTCTCAACCAGCTACAAAGAGCACACACTTTATGCTATTTCAGTTATTCCTCACCATAAAAGATGTGCTATTTTTGTAAACATGGATTTCTGTTCGTTTTACAGATGAGGGAACAGTCTTAGGTTAAGAAATTTACCAGGGTCATAAACATAATAAGCACATAGGCTTAGATGAAGTGTGTCAGACTGTCAAGGCTTCTTTTTCTTCACTGTAATATAATGATGTTGGCAAAAGAATGTATATAAAATATGTAATTTATAATAATTAATAAGATTACAATTTAAGTATAAGTATTTAGCAATTTTGATTAATTACAATTAATCATAAAAACATGACCTTTGCCCTTAAACATATAATCTTTTCCATATCTAGTGACACCAGGATGTCTGACATATACCCCTGAATCTCTCCAGAAGGAACTGTTCTCGCAGAATGAAGGTTTGGAGGAATTAATAAATACGCAAATAGACCCATCCTCCCAGGGAATTTTAATCCTTTCTACAAGCTGGGCTGTGGACCTGAACTTGGAAGAGAAGCAAGGAGTCATCTGTGATGCTCTGCTGATAGCGCAGAACAGGCCGCCCATTCTCTACACCATCCTCAGGGGGCACGACGCAGAGGGGCAGTCCTATTGCACTCGCACCGCCTTCACTCTGAAGCAGAAGCTGGTGAATACGGGAGGCTACACGGAAAATCTGTGTATCACGACCAAGGTCCTCCACCTGAGTCCCAAGGGCGGTGCACAGTCCTCGGCAGGCTCAGGCTCTGTGATTGATTATCCCAGTTCCTATCACCTTGCAGACACTCAGCAAATGGAAGCTTTGCTGCAGTCCCTTGTGATCGTCTTGCTTGGCTTCCGGTCTCTCTTGAGTGACAAGCTCGGCTGTGAGGTTTTAAATCTGCTCACAGCCAAGCAATATAAGATCTTCTCGAAAAACCTCCGCAAGAGCAAAGAGTTGTTTATCCATGGCTTACCTGGCTCAGGGAAGACGATCATGGCCATAAAGATCATGGAGAAGATCAGGAACACTTTTCACTGTGAGACACAGGAAATTCTCTACATTTGTGAGAACAAGCCTTTGAAGAATTTTATCAGGTAAGCAGTTGGATTTTTTTTTTTTTTTTTTGGCCGTACTGCATGGCTTAAGGGGATCGAACCCAGGCCCATTGCAGCAAAAGGGCCGAGTTCTAATCATTGGATGGCCAGGGAAGTCCCAAGCAGGTGGATCGTAGAGTCAGCAAATGAGGTTCTATCTAAATTCACTCCACATCCCTGACAACCTGAATCACCTTGTTTCTTGAGAGTAAGATGGTAAAATGATCTGTGGCAACAATACTGTATTTGTAGGAGTATGATCATTTTCTTCCTTTACTGACTCAAGAGAAAAGTGGGATGTGACTTTTTTATTTTCACAGGGGCAAAAATATCTGCCAGGCAGTGACCCGGAAGAGCTTCATGAAATATAACTTTGAATACATTCAACATATCATCATAGATGAAGCTCAGAATTTCCGCACTGAAGATGGGGAGTGGTATAGAAAGGCGAAAACCATCACTCAGAGAGACGTGGATTGCCCAAGAATTCTCTGGATCTTTCTGGACTACTTTCAGACCAGCCACATGGAGCGCATCGGCCTCCCTGCTCTCTCAGCCCAGTATCCAAGGGAAGAGCTCACCAGAGTGGTACGCAATGCAGGTCAAATAGCTGGATATCTACAACGTGTATTGCAGAAGGTCAGGAAAAATCCTCCATGTAACATCCCCCATGAGCCCCTGAAGATGTGCCTTAAAGCTGAATGGGCTCAGGATGTTCAGGGAACCTTAAATATTAAGAAGAACTTAACTCTGAATGCAATAGTAACGCACGTGGCAGACACCTGCAAGCTTCTCTTTGAAAGGGGCTATTCTCCCAAGGATGTTGCTGTGCTTGTCAGCACTGCAAAAGATGTGGAGAAATACCGGCAGAAGCTCTTGCAAGCAATGAGGAAGAAAGGGATAATGTGTCTCACCAATGAGAGTGACGTGGAGGGTGATCACGTGGTGTTGGACAGTGTCCGAAGATTCTCAGGTCTGGAAAGGAGCATTGTGTTTGGGATCCATCCAAGCACGGTGGAGCCGGCTATCTTACACAACGTTCTTGTCTGTCTGGCATCCAGAGCTAATCAACAGCTACATATTCTGTGGCAGCGTAAGGATAAAGAAGTATTCCAAACCAAAATGGGATGAGGCGATTTGCTCTCTCAGTATCCATGGATGCAATCTGATTGGTGTTGGAAGAAACTTGTCTTTTCCATTCATGGGTCAGCTAGAGATTTGGGCAGAGCTGACATACAGAATCTGGAACTTCCCTCTCTGGCTCTCTCCTTTCAGGGATTCCTCCCCAAACTCCTGGTAGTATTGTCCCAAATTCTGCCCCTGATTCTTCCAACCAGAAGGATAGTGGTTTTCTGAAGGAGCTTTAATCACCCTGCACAGCACAGACTGTGACCTGCCCTATGGCTAAAAGCCATAAAAACAATACATTTGTCCTGTGGCCATTGTTTCTTCTAAGTCTGGACCCTTATAGTGTATTTTTTTTAAAATTTGTCCAAGATCTATAGTTAATCTGCAGAAGGGTGGTCTGGTTGGGACTACTTGGCCAAATTAGAAGCAGAATTCTTGTTTCCAGAATTCTTGACATTTCTGTATGTCGCATTGATCCAGGATTTGGGAGATTCCCAAGATAGTTCAGACAGCAACTTAGTGGGTCTTAATAATTTTTGGCAGAACAGAGAGCACTGTACAATTATTTAATCTTTTACAATTGTAAGTTCCATTTTTTTGTCCTCAGAATATCCCAGATCAAGCTTTAATCATGATAGTAAGCATTGATTGTCACTTTACAAAGAAATAATAAGCCAATATAAAACAAAACTAAAGCCATTTTCTCTTTAAGTGAGAGCATTATAAACCAAAATCTGCTTCTAAAGGTGCACACAGGTTATTAAGTAAACAGAACTAGGAAAAATACAGTCTTTACAGATCAACTTCTCAACTCCGCTCTACTTAATGTTCTATAACATATCAACTTAAAATTTAAATCAAGTATATTCTTGAACTGTAATTTCCCCCTTTAGTTTTATATTTTGGTGGGCCAGTCTTATGGACTGAACATTTGTGTCCCTCCAAAATTCATAGGTTGAAGCCCTAACGTTTAGTGTGGATCTATAAGGAAGTCATTAAGGTTAAATGAGGTCATAGGAGGGGGTCTTGATCTCCTAAGATTGGAGACCTTAGAGAAGAGACACCCAAGAGCTCTTTCTGTCTCTTTCTCTGTCCACACACAAACACGAGGTCAAGTGAACACAGAGAGAGATGGTGGCCACTTCCAAGTCAAGAGAAGAGGCTCCAAGATGAAACAACTCCTACTGACACCATGATCTTAGATTCTCAGCATCTAGAACTTTGTGAAATAAATTTCTGTTCTTTAAGCCACCCAGTCTGTGGCATTTTGTTATTACATCCTGAGCAGACTAACATAGCCACAAAATTATTCTTCTAATTAAAACACTGATAATAGTGTTAGTTGCTCAGTCATGTCCGACTCTTTGCAACCCCATGGACTATAGCTCACCAGGCTCTTCTAACCATGGAATTCTCCAGGCAAGAATACTGGAGTGGGTAGCTATTCCCTTCTCCAGGGGATCTTTCTGACCCAGGGATCGAACCCAGGCCTCCCACATCGCAGGCAGATTCTTCACCATCTAAGCCACCAGGGAAGTCCTGCTACTTAATAACGCTAATGCATTTCTTATTTTTCTGTCTATACAAAACATTTGAAAAATGTTTCTGGTTTAAAAAATAACCACAAAATATTTGTACAACTAATGGAAATTTAAAACATTACATGACTAATATTCCACTTATTACTAGTCCTATTCTACTCCCCTTCTCCCATATTATAAGTTGTAAATTTTTCTTTCTCCTGTCTGTGTTTGCACATGGAATTCCACCCTCTTGACTTGAAACTGTAGGCTCTTCTAACTTCAGCAAAATAAGGAAAAAGTGTTCTTTCTTTCTGAGTGCATTAAATCAGCTACAACACTGCATCAAATAGTTATCTTTGTAAATGCTGTTTCTAATAAAATTGGTTTTGTAAGGTCCCTGGACTTGAGTTGCAATGTCTGTGAAAGTAATTCTTTAAAAATCTAATTCTGGAGCAAAGCCTGCCAACACGTCCTGCCCACGGTCCACTGCACACAGTGGGGTATCTCTCCAGAAACTTGCTTCTGACCTGTAAACTCCCCCATCCATTAAACCACCGGTGTCTCTGTTGCTGACTCCAGGCTGTTTCTTCAGTCTTGAAGCTGGGCAAGCACAGGCCTTGTAGGCCTGAGGGTGCAGTCCAGTAACTGGTGGAGCCAACCAAGAAACCAAAGAAACTCCCACTAGTGCCAAGATGTTGGAAAACACAGGATGGGGAATGGAAAGGTGCAGGGACTGTCCATGAGACTGTGGGGCCTGGAAGTTGCAGTGGTAAGCCTGGGGTGTCTGTCCTCGCTGAAGGAGGGCCACCAAGAGATCTGGAGAGCAATGGCCTCTAATGGCTCTGCTATTGTATCAGAGTGAGCCTTCTCTAATTGGCAAAGCTATCTTTCAAGAAGGATTTGGTATTTCTCTTGTGCCTCTGAGAAGTAAATCATCTATCTGGGCTCTCTGGAACTTTAATCTTACATGACCTCTAATGGGAAATAGATGGGGAAACAGTAGAAACAGTGGCAGACTTTATTTTTGTGGGCTCCAAAATCACTGCAGATGGTGATTGCAGCCATGAAATTAAAAGACGCTTACTCCTTGGAAGGAAAGTTATGACCAACCTAGATAGCATATTCAAAAGCAGAGACATTACTTTGCCAACAAATGTCTGTCTAGTCAAGGCTATGGTTTTTCCTGTGGTCATGTATGGATGTGAGAGTTGGACTGTGAAGAAAGCTGAGCACTGAAGAATTGATGCTTTTGAACTGTGGTGTTGGAGAAGACTCTTGAGAGACCCCTGGACTGCAAGGAGATCCAACCAGTCCATCCTAAAGGAGATCAGTCCTGGGTGTTCATTGGAAGGACTGATGCTGAAGCTGAAACTCCAGTACTTTGGCCACCTCATGCGAAGAGTTGACTCATTTGAAAAGACCCTGATGCTGGGAGGGATTAGGGGTGGGAGGAGAAGGGGATGACAGAGGATGAGATGGCTGGATGGCATCACCAACTCAATGGACATGAGTTTGGGTAAACTCTGGGAGTTGGTGATGGACAGGGAGGCCTGGCGTGCTGTGATTCATGGGGTCTCAAAGAGTCGGACACGACTGAGAGACTTAACTGAACTGAACTGAAGGATAAAGAAGGAAAAAAGAGCTTTTAGGTAAACTCTGTAGAAATAATTATGTTTGGGGAATGTCTATCTGAAATAGTCTCCCTAGATTTTGGTGACTTTGAAAATGAAGTTGAAAGAAGAGAATTCATGAGTCATTTCAAACAGGATAAAATATTGAAATATTAATTGCTGGGCAAGTCTTTATCTACCTTTGTTTGCTTAGGAGAGGAAGACTAAACATTACGTTTTCCAATCAGGAAATGCATGATTACTTGCTTCTTGTTTTTTTTTTTTTTTTTTTGCCAGAGATTAAGATTCTCAAGGGTTAAGATTATAATCAGTCATAATTCTTGTAACCAAGTTTCTTTATCCATCACATTGTGATCAAGTGTTTGTGCCTTTTTAAAAGACTTTTGACATTTGTTATTGCTGTACTCTGATGTTTTAGCAAAAGTGCTTCATCTTCAAGAAGATTCGTAGGAAGGGCCTCTTGACCATAACAGGTCTCTGATAAATTTCATCTTACACTGCTTAACTGATAGCTCAGTTGGTAAAGAATCCACCTGCAATGCAGGAGACCCTGGTTCGATTGATGGGCCAGGAAGATCTGCTGGAGAAGGGATAGGCTACTCACTTCAGTATTCTTGGGCTTCCCTTGTGGCTCAGCTGGTAAAGAATCCACCTGCAATGTGGGAGACCTGGGTTCTATCCCTGGGTTGGGAAGATCCCCTGGAGAAGGGAAAGGCTACCCACTCCAGTATTCTGGTCTGGAGAATTCCATGGACTATAGTCCATGCAAACAGTCGGGCACAACTGAGCGACTTTCACGGGATACTGCTGAACTGAGTAAGAACTTGAAGAATCCTAATAGAAGACCTGATGGCTTCATAAAAAGTTAACAGAAAGACTGGTTGCTGAATGACCTGGTAAATATGGTTATAACATTTATGGGTTTTGTCTGGAATGTTACTGTTTTTGATCTGTGTTTTTCATATATGAAGAAGCCCTTTTGCTCAAGTTGGCTATGATTTATAGCCATTTGGTAAACTACACCTGTGGGTAGAATTAAAGCATTTTTCATCTCTACCTGGTCCCTCCAGAAGTTAGAGACCCTGAAGTTCTGAGCAGCCTTCTCAGGGGGTGATAGAGACTATCTCCGGGCATGTGTAGGAATCTTAATGTTTTGGGGACTGAGAGACCCACCAAGTATAGCCTGAGAGATGCCTTTGGCACGGCTTCGCTGGCTTCCAGAAGCCTTTTGGGAATTCTGTCCGAGACTCCCAAGGAGTGCTCCCTCAGTCAGTTTGGAGGAGTCTCATTGCATGGTGTTAGGAGAAGGCAATGGTAGCCCACTCCAGTATTCTTGCCTGGAAAATCCCATGGATGGAGGAGCCTGGTAGGCTGTAGTCCATGGGGTTGCACAGAGTCGGACACAACTGAAGCGACTTAGCAGCAGCAGCAGCATTGCGTGGTGAGACTCTGAGTGTGGTCAATTGACTAGGCTTATTTTGCAAACAAATTACTTTTGATGGGCTGTGTTTGGTGGAATGAGGGTAATTTTAGAGAGAACAATATTCCAGTTCTGTTCATTGAGCTCTGTATTTATGTAAGTTATTGTGCTAGCCATACTTTTGCCCTGATGTTCTGGATGGAAAGAAAAAATTATCCAGTGAAATTGTCACAGAGTAAAACTACTTAGGAAGTGTGACACTGTTTGTTTAAATCTACCGCTAAAAGCACATGTAGGGGAACTTCCCTCCGGGTCCATTGGTTAAGAATCTGTAGGGAACACAGGTTCAATTCCCAGTTTGGAAGATCCCATATGGTGTGTGGAAAACTAAGCTCGAGTGCCACAGCTACTGAGCCCCACGTGCCCTAGAGCCCATGCTTCACAACAAGAGAAGCCACCACAATGAAAAGCCCACGCTCCACAACAGAGAGTAGCCCCTGCTTGCCACAACCAAGACCCAGCGCAGTCAAATTTTTTTTTCTTTTTTAAAAAGCTATAAAGAAGCACACAAATAAAATAAATACATTTTTAAAAGAAAAAGCACACATAGGGGCTTCCCTGATATGTGTGTCAGTTGCTCGGTCGTGTCCAGTTCTTTTCGACCCTATGGACTGTAGCCCACAAAGCTCCTCTATCCATTGGGATTCTCCAGGCCAGAATACTGGAGTGGATTGCCATGCTGTCCTCCAGGGGATCTTCCTGACCCAGGGATCGAACCTGCATCTCTTACGTCCCCTGCATTGGCAGGTGGGTTCTTAACCCACTAAACCAACCTGGGAAGCCCCTGATGGTTCAGTGGTTAAAACTCTGTGCTTCTATTACAGGGGGCTTGAGTCTGATTCCTGATCAGGAAGTTCCACATACTGCATGGTGTGGCCAAAAAAAAAAAAAATTTTTTTTTAAAGCATATGTATAATGCTTGTGTAACAATTGGATAAAATATATGGCCTATAAAGCGTTTCCTCATTAACATAACCTCTAAGCCTGTTCATGAGATCTGATTAGTTTTCCCTGAACATGAATGATTAGGTGAATATAAAGGAGGCCTAGGGACACAATCTGAGTCTAGACTAGGAGCCAACACCCCATCAAGTGTTGGATATTTTAATCATCAGTGCTTTCTATTGAAAGATTTGCAATTAAAAAGAGAAATGATGGAAGAATCTGCACATATTGAGGAAGTCAGAAGGTTTATACATGGCTGAACTTAAATTTTACTGACCAGAGCAGCCCGACTTGCGGCCCTTCAGACATGCACTGTGCATCTGCTTTGGCCACCGAGGAAGGGAATGCACTCAAAAGTCAAATGGGAGTAGCTGTGGTTCAGACAACCAAATTAAAACTAGGTGGCCTCTGTATACGTAATTTTGGACATGCTCTTGTATTACTGAAAACTTGAGTTTTTTAAAGGTTTATTTATTTTAATTGGAGTCTAATTACTTTATAATATTGTAGTGGTTTTTGCCATACATTGACATGAATCAGCCACAGATGTACATGTGTCCCCCATCCTGAACCCCCCTCCCACCTCCATCCCCATCCCATCCCTCAGGGTCATCCCAGTGCACCGGCCCTGAGGACCCTGTCTTATGCCTTGAACCTGTACTGGCGATCTATTTCATACATGATAATATACATGATTCAATGCTATTCTCTCAAATTATCCCACCCTCACCTTCTCCCACAGAGTCCAAAAGTCTGTTTTTTACATCTGTGTCTCTTTTGCTGTCTCACATATAGGGTGATTGTTATCATCTTTCTAAATTCCATATATACGTGTTAATATACTGTATTGGTGTTTTTCTTTCTGGCTTACTTCACTCTGTATGATAGGCTCCAGTTTCATCCACCTCATTAGAACTGTTTCAAACGCATTCTTTTAATGGCTGAGTTAATATTCCATTGTGTATATGTACCGCAGCTTTCTTATCCATTCATCTGCTGATGGACATCTAGGTTGCTTCCATGTCCTGGCTATTATAAGCAGTGCTGCAATGAACAGTGGGGTACATGTGTCTCTTTCAATTCTGGTTTCCTCGGTGTGTATGCCCAGTAGTGGGATTGCTGGGTCATAAGGCAGTTCTATTTCCAGTTTTTTAAGGAATCTCCGCACTATTCTCTATAGTTGCTGTACTGTTTGCATTTCCACCAACAGTGTAAGAGGGTTTCCTTTTCTCCGCACCCTCTCCAGCACTTATTGTTTGTAGACTTTTTGATAGCAGCCATTCTGACCGGCATGAGATGGTACCTCATTGTGGTTTTGATTTGCATTTCTCTGATGATGAGTGATGTTGAGCATCTTTTCATGTGTTTGTTAGCCATCTGTATGTCTTCTTTGGAGAAATGTCTGTTTAGTTCTTTGGCCCATTTTTTGATTAGGTCATTTATTTTTCTGGAATTGAGCTGTAGGAACTGCTCGTATATTTTTGAGATTAATTGTCAGTTGCTTTTTTTGCTGTTATTTTCTCCCATTCTGAAGGCTGTCTTTTCACCTTGCTTATAGTTTCCTTCATTGTGCAAAAGCTTTTAATTAGGTCCCATTTGTTTATTTTTGCTCTTATTTCCATTACTCTGGGAGGTGGGTCATAGAGGATCCTGCTGTGATTTATATCAGAGAGTGTTTTGCCTATGTTTTCCTCTATTTCTGGTCTTACATATAGATCTTTAATCCATTTTGAGTTTATTTTTGTGTATGGTGTTAGAAAGTGTTCTAGTTTCATTCTTTTACAAGTGGTTGACCAGTTTTCCCAGCACCACTTGTTAAAGAGATTGTCTTTTCTCCATTGTATATTCTTGCCTCCCTAAGGTGTCCATAGGTATGTGGATTTATCTATGGGCTTTATATTTTGTTCCATTGATCTATTTTTCTGTCTTTGTGCTAGTAAAATACTGTCTTGATGACTGTAGCTTTGCAGTATAGTTTGAAGTCAGGCAGGTTGATTCCTTCAGTTCCATTCTTCTTTCTCAAGATTGCTTTGGCTATTCGAGGCTTTTTGTATTTCCATACAAATTGTGAAGTTATTTGTTCTAGTTCTCTGAAAAATACCATTATTAGCTTGATAGGGATTCTACTGAATCTATAGATGGCTTTGGGTAGTATACTCATTTTCACTGTATTGATTCTTCCAATTCATGAACATAGTATATTTCTCCATCTATTTGTGTCATCTTTGAAAATCTTTCATCAGTGTTTTATAGTTTTCTATATATGGGTCTTTTGTTTCTTTAGGTAGATTTATTCCTAAATATTTTGTTCTTTTCATTGCATTGGTCAATGGAATTGACCATTAATTTCTCTTCTTAATTTCTCTTTCTGTTTTCTCATTGTTAGTGTATAGGAATGCAAGGGATTTCTGTGTGTTAATTTTATATCCTGCAACTTTACTATATTCATTGATTAGTTCTAAAACTTGAGTTTTCTGAACTGTATTTCAGACTGGGACAAAAACCACAGGCAGGTGTGGTATTATCTCTGAAGGCAGTTATTGCTTGTGTTTTGCTTAATTGTCATGATCCCCTCTGCGTTGTGGTGATGTCTCAGATAGGGGGTTTTCTAGCAGCCTGATCCCCATGTAAGAAGAATATGGAGCAGAGCCAAGGTGAATACCCAACAGACCTACAGTGTAAGTGAGAAAATGTTTGTTGTAAGCCTCTGAGGTTTGGGAATGGGTTTTTTCCTGCACCATGACCTGGCCTATATTGATGTGTATGTGAAGCATGTCAAGTGAAGCAGAGCAACAAAATGGAAAGGGTCTTGGACTTTGATGACCTTCTCAGAGGAATAATGGGCTTCCCTGGTGGCTCAGTGGTAAAGAATCTGCCTGCCAATGCAGGAGACACAGGCTTGTTCCCTGGATTGGGAAGATCCCCTGAAGAAAGAAATGGCAACCCATGCCAGTATTCTTGCCTGGAGAATCCCATGGACAGAGGAACCTGGTGGGCTACAGTCCATGGGGTCGCAAAAGAGTCAGACATGACTTAGCAAGTGAACAACAACAAACAACAGAGGAGTAACACAGCATTTTTTACTTCTCTATGAGAAATAGGAGGCAGTAGAGCAAAATTGGTAAGAGCAAGGGCTCAGGGGCCAGCTGCCTGGGTTCAGATCCCAGCTCTGCCTCCTTCTGGTTGGGCTTCCCTGGTGGCTCAGGTGGTAAAGAATCTGCCTGCAATGTGGGAGACCCGGGTTCAATCCCTGGGTCGGGAAGATCCCCTGAAGGAGGAAATGTCAACCCACTCCAGTATCCTTGCCTGGAGAATCCCATTCTCAGAAAAGCCTGGTGGGCTACAGCCTGTGAGGTCACAAAGAAGGTCTGACGTGACTGAGCAACTAACACTTTCACTTTCATGAGAAATACATTTCTAAATGATTTAATCCATTGTTAATTTGAGGTTTCTGTAAAAGCATCAGAACCAACCTCAGAACCCAAACACATGCCAACCTTACTCTCATCTCCTTGTCCCTCCTACTCATCCTAGGTAGTGAAGTGCCTTTATTCATATATCAACCTACATCTGTTGTACCATGTAGCAGACTCTGCTGTATCCTCTCACACTCTCTTGCAGGTTGAAGTTCTCTGGGAGCAGATGCTGAGCTGCTCTAAACAGATGCAAGATGTTTACAACAGAGCAAAGATGTTTACAACAGATGTTTAAACAGAGCAAGATGTTTACAACAGAGCAAACCCCCTGAAAAGAACAGGAGGAAGTAGACTTGGGTAGAGAAAGACGTTGAATGAGATGTAGCCCTCCAAGAACCTCAGCCATTCTGGCAGGATGCTGTGCAGTGAATTGTGCCCAACGGAGTTGTCCTGCGTGGAGCTGAATGGCTGAGGTTTGATATTGTCTATAACAATTTTCCCATTGTCAGTTGTGAGCTGAGGCTGGGAGTGGTCTGTGCCTCCAAGCAAGGCAGCTCATTGCAGTTGAGGTGGGCCCTGAAGGAGCTGACATTTAGAGGCTGGTCTGCCATCTGCCTTCTTCCAAGTCTGGGCAGGAAGCCTCCTTTGAAGGGGACGTGGGTGGTGCATCCCCACGTCCACAATACTCCAACTTCCTACAACTTCCTTTTATTCTCTCATGCACAAGACTGTAATGATCTCATTCCCTAAATATAGTTATTTTATTTTTATTAACATCCAAAACATTTTGTGTTGGGGTATAGTTGATTAGGAATGTTGTGATAGTTTCGGGTGAACAGTGAAGGGACTCAGCCACACATAGACATGTATCCATTCTCCCCCAAACCCCACTCCCATTCAATTACATTGAGCAGAGTTCCATGTGTTACACAACAGGTCTTTGTTGGTTATCCATTTTAAATATAGCAGCGTGTACATGTCCTTCCCAAAGTCCTTAACTATCCTTTCCCTCGGCAACCATGAGTTCCTTTTCTAAGTCTGTGAGTCTCTGTTTTGTAAGTAAGTTCATTTGTATCATTTTTTTTTTAGAGTCCACATATAAGGGATGTCATGTGATATTTCTCCTCTGTCCGGTTTATTTCACTCAGTATGATACTCTCTAGGTCCATCCATGTTGCTGCAAATGGCCTTACCCAAATATACTTCTGATCTATTCTGTGATTCATGGCAGCAACTGCATTTACAGTGTGTTTCACGTAGTTCTAAAAGACCAGGATACAGTTGCCTTTCTACACTGGAGAATCTATATAACCAAAAATTCTACAGCACCTGTTTTTACGCTTTTTCTTTCTTCTGCCATCAACACACGGGGAACGGAGGGAGGCTCAAAATGCTTTGTTCAATTTCTTTTCTTTTTAGCAGGAAAAACCCCACCCATTTGCAATCTGAATGACCGTAAGTTCTCTAGTTATCAGTGACATTGAGATTTTTAAGACCCAACTGATATTGTCTGAGCTCTCATTATGTGTAAATACAGAAAATTTGGTCTTTTCTCTAGTTTCCTTGCATTAAGATTTCTGAGAGTGCCAGAAATGCTTCCATGCTCCTCAGATCTCATCTAGTCCTCTCCTCTCACTTTTTGCTCTGAACTGCTATGTCAAGACCTCTGCTGGTTACCTCCTTGATTGACCCAACAACTCTTGCAGGCTCTGCCCCTTCCATGCTGCTCTGTATCCCAAGAAGAAAAAGATCCCTTCCTCAGTTTCCCAAGTTACATGAAATATCAGACCCTGATTTTAGCAAAACATAGTAAAGACTTGCTTAGAGTGAGAGGGAAATATTTTTAATTAGATATTAGATAGCACTGTGCCCAGAGTCCTTTGACCACAGGTTATCCTGATGGCTTTTTTCTCCTTATCCTCCTCTACTGCCATTTTTTTTTTCCCCTGAAATATTTGAGAGTAAGTTGCAGACATAGTACTCCTTCCCTCATGGCTCAAACAGTAAAGAATCTACCTGCAAAGCAGGAGACCTGAGTTCAATCACTGGGTCTGGAAGATCCCTTGGAGAAGGGAATGGCAATCCACTCCAGTATTCTTGCCTGGAGAATTCCATGAACAGAGGAGCCTGGCAGGCTACAGTCCATGGGGTCACAAAGTCAGACACTGAGCGACTAACACTTTCATTTTTCACTAGTACTTTGGTGGTTATTTCTTAAGAATAAGGACATTCACAGTACAATAATCAAAACCAGTAAATTAAAACTGATACACTACTATGACCTAATCTATAGACCTTATTTGAATTTTATGGCAAAAGAAAAAAATCTGGTCTGGGATACAATCTAGGAACACACATTATATTTGTGTTTCTTAATCTCCTTTAATTTGGAATGGTTCTCTAGTTCCCCAGTTCATGGGGTCACAAAGAGTTAGACACAACTGAAGCAACTTAGCACACACACATGCATACACTGGAAAAACCCAGAAAAGCTTAGTAACTCTATCACAGCAAGTTCTAAAATACAAGTTTAAAGAAGAGAGTTTCAGTATTACACAAACTACCCACAAGAACAGAAGAGGAAACCCTGCCTAAATAACTTTATGATGCTAGCATACTCTTGTTTTTAAATCCCTTTATTTTGCATATTTCTTCTAACAATTTCCTGGATTTACATTTCTCTTGTTTTAATTGAAGTATAGTTGGTTTACAATGTTGTGCTAGTTTCTTCTGTACAGCAAATTGATTCAGTTATATACGTATATGTATGCGTGTTGTGCTTAGTCGCTCGGTTGTGTTGTTTATCTATTTTATATATAGGAATGTGAAATTAATCCCCAACTCCTAATTTATCCCTCTCCTACCCATTTCCTCTTTGGACTCTTTGCAACACCATGGACTGTAGCTCTCCAGGCTCCTCTGTCCATGGGGATTCTCCAGGCAAGAATACTGAAGCTGTATATTTATATATTATATATATATTCTTTTTCATATTCTTTTCTATTATATACATTGAATATAGTTTCTTGTGCTTATGCAGTAGGTCCAGGTTGTTTATCTATTTTAGATATAGAAAGTGAAGGTGAAACTCACTCAGTCATGTCCCACTCTTTGCGACCCCATGGACTATACAGTCCATGGAATTCTCTAGGCCAGAATACTGGAGTGGGTAGCCTTTCCCTTCTCCAGGGGATCTTCCCAACCCAGGGATCGAACCCAGGTCTCCCTCACTGCGGGTAAATTCTTTGCCAGCTGAGCCACAAGGGAAGCCGAAGAATACTGGGGTGGGTAGCCTATCCCTTCTCCAGCGGGTCTTCCCAACCCAGGAATCGAACCAGGGTCTCCTGCATTGCAGGCAGATTACTAACTGAGCTATCGGGAAAGCCCCTTTATATATAGAAGTGTGTAATTAATCTCCAACTCCTAATTTATCCCTCTTCTATCCACTTCCTCTTTGGAAACTGTAACATTGCTTTCTATGTCTATGAGCCTGTTTCTGTTTTGTAGACAAGTTTACATGTATTAACTTTTTAGATTCCACATATAAGTGATGTCATATATTTGTCTTTCTCTGTCTGACTTCACTTAATATGATAATCTCTAGGTCCATCCATGTTGCTGCAAATGGCATTATTTCATCCTTTTTTAAAAATGGGTGAGTAGTATTCATATATATATATATATATATATATATGCCACATTTTCTTTATCCATCCATCTATCGATGGGATACTTAGGCTGCTTCTACCTCTTGGCTATTGTACATATTGCTGCTATGAACACTGGTTAGCATAATCTTGATAATCAGTTGGACAAGTAAAATCTGAGAGGAAAATTGCAGATCATCATCACTCAATGTCTAGAAGAAAAAAGTTCTAAATAAAATTTTAGCAAACCAAATCCAACAATATCTAAAAATGATAATACATCATGGCCAAGGTGATTTGAATCAGGAATTCATTTATTTTTTTCTTCTAGTTTTACTGAGATATAGTTGACACACAGCACTGTATCTAAATGAGGGATTTAATGTTCATTTTAGAACTAGAAAATCAATGAGAAAAATCATAGGATCAGCTGAATAGATGAGAAGGCTTCTAATAAATTTTGGATATTCTTTCGTGATAAAGCCTCTTAGCAAATTAGAACTATGACCAAACTTTTGGGAAGTGATAAAAACAGTTTATGAGAAAACACACAGCAAATAGTTTTCATGCTGAGAAACTACTGAGATATCCCCTTAAGATAGTGAACATAGGAAGAGTGCCTACTATCAACACTTATTCACTGCTTCCCAAGAGATTCTAGCTAATCCAGTTGAGCAGGAAAAATAGAAAATAGGTACTGAAAAGACTGACTATTGTTTCCTGGGTTCTTTTGGTGTTTTAGCTGAGTTGCTTGGCTTGCAGGGTCTTAGTTTCCAAACTAGGGATTGAACCTGGGCCTTAGCAATAAATGAAACCACTGAGTCCTAACCACTGGATCTCCAGGGAATTCCCTGATTGACTATGTTTTATTTATTTATTTTTGGCTGTACTGGGTCTTTGTTGCTGCATGGACTTTCTCTAGTTGCAGTGAGCAGGGGTTACTCTCTCATTGCAGCGCCGAGGGCTTCTCGTTGAGGTGGCTTCTCTTGTTGTGGAACATGGGCTCCAAAATCCACAGGCTTCAGTAATTGCGGCATGTGGGCTCTGGAATACAGGCTCAGTAGTTGTGGTGTGTGGGCTTAGTTCCTTCGAGGCATGTGGGATCTTCCCAGGCCAGGGATTGAAGCTGTGTCCATTGCATTGCAAGGTGGATACTTTACCACTGAGCCATCAGGGAAGCCTATGTTTTTAAAAAGTGCAGAAAAATCATTAGAATAATAAGGAAGTGTGTCAATTTTCTGGTTGCAGAAATCTATGCATGTAAAGTAATTGTACTTATATTATCAAACAGATAGAAAAAAATTTTCAATTTATTTTTGACTGTGCTGGGTCTTTGTTGTCGCACACATGTTTTTCTCTAGTTGAGGCAAGTAGGGGGCTACTTTTCATTGGATGCACAGTCTTCTCATTGCGGTGGCTTCTCTAGTTGCAGAGCATGGGGCTCTAGGCAAGCCTGCTCCATGGTTGCAACTCCAGCGCAGGCTCCACAGTTGTGGCCCAAAGGCTTAGTTGCTCTGTGGCATGTGGGATCTTCCCAGACCAAGGATTGTCCCCTGCACTGGCAGGCGGATTCTTAGCCACTGTGCCACCAGGGATGTCCCCCAAAATTATTTTTTAAAGATACTATCTAAAACTGCCTCAAAAATTAGGGACATAGGACTATCTGAAAAAAGGTGCGAGATCCTTCAGGAAAATTGTATGTAACTTTATTGTGAGACATTAAAGAAAATGTAATTAAGTATAGGATATATCATGTATCATGTATCAGGTCAGGGCTGGACGTCTTTCCCTGCTTGGACTGGGAAGGGTCTTAAAGAGCGTAGGGAGAGGAAGTTGGGGATTATAGATTACAGATTACAGAAACTGTAATCTCAGAGATGTCATTGTCTCCAAATGGATCTACAGATATTTGCAGCACAAATGAAAAAAAAAAAAAAAAAAGTCTGAAAATAGCAAACGTTGGAAAGTGTTTAGAAAACTAGGAAAAGAAGCCTGAGAAGAACACACATACTATTGTTCCTTACTAAGGTGCATAACAAATTATCTCCAAACTCAGTTGCATAAAATAACCATACTCACAGATCCTGAGAGCCTGGAATCCGGACAGGGGATATGTTGTTCCATTCATTTTCAACTGGCTTGAAGGTTGGGGTTGGAATCCTCCGAAGGTTCAGTCTGCGGCTGATGGTAGGAGACGCCACTAACTCCGGGGTTCCTTAGGCATTCCTCCCTCCCTCCCTTCTTCCCGCCCTCTCCTTCATCACTCTCTCTCTCTCCCGGTTTTAAAACGCGGCTTCCGAGAGTTTCAAAGTCTGAGGGTTCGGATCACAGGTCTTAGACCGGCTGAGCTGCAGAAACGTCTATTACCATAATTACCATAAAAAAGCGGGCCTAAGAAAAGTATCAAGAAAATCGTATACCTTTGAGAGAAGCCAATGGAGCTGGCTCCGGACCGATCATCCCAGATGATCGGGGAGTGTGTCCGAATCTGCCTCCGGATCTTCGCGCCACCCTCGTTTAGGTGCACAGACGGCTCTTACCCGGTCCCCAGCGGCGACTGGGCTTTAAGTCCAGGGGACACCGGTGCGGTTGGAACGAGGCGAGTACAGCTGGAAAGAGTCCCGAGTAGAAAGCCTGATACCCCTTCGGCTGTGATGAGCCAAATAAAGGACAGTCGAGCAAACGCTCAGGGTGGCTCCCGGCGCGTGGGGGACACTGCCTGACAAGCTGATTGGGTGCCGCGCTAACAGGCGGGAAGGGCCGCTGGCTGGCTGATGGAGACGCCGAGCCCGGAAGAAAGCGGACCTCGCCCGTTTCGTTTTCTTTGTTTCTTTAAGTGAGCTTCCTTCTTTTAGACCTGTCGTGCAGAATATCTTAGAAAGTACAGATAATCAGGCACAGAAGGAGAAATCTCCGGCCACCACCCAGACAATCACGTGTTTAAAGCCCAGGCGCTTCGCTCGCTAAGTTTCGAGGGGCGGAGGCAGCGTCGTCACCATTGGCTGAATGTGCCAGCTCGCCTAGCGTTTACCAGCTCGCCTTTCAAACTGGGGACAAGGATCCTGGAAACTTCTGAGCAGCGCACCTGGGTAAGTTTGTCGCCCCCTCCCCGCGCCCCCCCGCCCCCGCAGTTGCCAAACGGGCTTCCCTGGTGGCTCAGTTGGTAAAGAATCCGCCTGCAATGCAGGAGACCCCTCGATTCCTGGGTTGGGAAAATCCCCTGGAGCAGGGATAGGCTACCCACTCCAGTATTCTTGAGCTTCCCCTGTGGACACCTGGGTTCGATCCTTGGGCTGGGAAGATCCCCTGGAGAAGGGATAGGGTACTCACTCCAGTATTCTTGAGCTTCCCTTATGGAGGCCGGGCTTCCCTGGTGGCTCAGAGGGTAAAGTGTCTGCCTACAATGTAGGACACCTGGGTTCGATCCCTGGGTCGGGAATATCCCTGGGGAAGGAAATGGCAACCCACTCCAGTACTCTTGCCTGGAAAATCCGAAAATCCCATGGACTGAGAAGCCTGGTAGGCTACAGTCCATGGGATCGCAAAGAGCCGGATACGACTGAGCGACTTCACTATGGAGGCCTGGGTTCCATCCCTGGGTTGGGAAGATCCCCTGGAGAAGGGATAGGCTACCCACTCCAGTATTCTGGCCTGAAAATTCCATGGACTGTGTAGTCCATGGGGTGGCAAAGAGACAGATATGACTGAGCAACTTTCACTTTCACTACTGCCACATATTTGAACCTCAGCTTCTTATCCTAGGTCTAATCGAGCAGCCCCCAACCTTTTTTGGCACCTTTCTTTTACAGAAAGACAATTTTACCACCACCATGGTGGGGATGGGGGTGGGGTGAGGGGGTGTGCTTTTGGCAGTAATTCGAGTGATGGGGAGCAGCATGTGAAACTTCCCTCGCTGGCCAGCAGCTCACTTCCTGCTGTGCCCCACCCTACCCCACCCCACCCCCGACTCCTGCCCCGGGCCTAACAGACCTCGGACAGGTACCTGGTCTAGTCCACGGGCTACCTGTTACTCTCATTACTGCCCAAAGCGGCACAACCCCACCCAGCCCGCTCCTGGGCAGACCCCGGCCCGCTGTTTTCCTCGCGTCTGAGTCTTGGCTCCGTGACTCCTATCTCGTTAGCTGCTGAGGCTGCTAAGTCACTTCAGTCGTGTCCGACTCTGTGTGACACCATAGACAGCAGCCTACAAGGCTCCCCCGTCCCTGGGATTCTCCAGGCAAGAGTACTGGAGTGGGTTGCCATTGCCTTCTCTCTCTCTCTCCGTAGCAACAGTCTACCAAAAACCTACAGATTGTTAAGGACTTGGGATCCGGACACTTGGGAGCTTGAGGTCAGGGCTGGACGTCTTCCCCTGCATGGGCCTAGGGAGAGAAAGTTGGGGTCTTAGCAGCAGCATGTCACTGGGAGGGAGGAAGGGCAAGGGACACATCAGGCATAAGGGGAGTTAGGGTTCTGTGGGTAAAAATGTGGCTGGCAGTCACTTGGTGAACTGTCTTCTAAATCCAGAAAGAGAAACCAAGCCCTTAGTGCTTTGCCAGAGTTTATAGTCTAAAAGGGAGTGGGGAGAAGAAGAACTACACCCTTTTAAACTAAATGCAAAGTGCTAAAGGAGAAGCCCAAAGAATGCACCATATGCTTGTGTTCTGTGATTTGTGTGTGTGTGTATGTGTATGTGTGTGTACTTGGCACCTTGGTTTTTATTTCTCAGGAGTTAGTTCCTGTCACTTCTGGCCCACCTTTCTGTGCAGTTACCACCAACCTGCATTCTGGCATAACTAAGGAGATGTGAATGCCATCCCATTGCCCATTAAAAATAGCCAACAACTCAGGTTAAATCCCCAATTCAGGTCAGATAGAATTTCCCCCCAAGTCTGAAGTGTGGAAGATTTAAAAAACGACTCACCTGTAAAACTAGATCCAAGGTTCCAGGTGAGGTCAATGATTTTTAGGCTGTTAGGGATTTGGTCAGAGAAGGCAATGGCAACCCACTCTAGTACTTTTGCCTGGAAAATCCCATGGATGGAGGAGCCTGGTAGCCTGTAGTCCATGGGGTCGCTAAGAGTCGGACACGGCTGAGCGACTTCACTTTCACTTTTCACTTTCATGCATTGGAGAAGGAAATGGCAACCCACTCCAGTGTTCTTGCCTGGAGAATCCCAGGGACGGGGGAGCCTGGTGGGCTGCCATCTATGGGGTCGCACAGAGTCGGACACGACTGAAGCGACTTAGCAGCAGCAGCAGCAGCAGGGATTTGGTAGGCTTCAGTTCCCAGCACATTTAAGGACTGTGTTCCACCACCTAAAGGCAGTGGTTTTGAACTGTAGAAAGTTCTCCATAGTTACAGAGTTGGACTGGCACGGCCAGGATGTCATGCTCACCCACAAGCCCTGGGTCCTTTCTCTATGTGGTGTCTCAGTTCCAGCTTCCGTGGGTTCCCGGTTGCCCAGCAGGATGAGAAGGCATCCTCCTTAAGCACTTTGGGGGTGAGACAGTACATATGGTGAGTGAGCCAGAAGGATTCACCAGTGGTAGGGCCTGATGCAGAGGGTGTTAAGGTTGGGAGGAAAGGTGAGAGGACTCTAGATGCAGAAGCTACAAGAAGACTGGGAGGCAGGGACTTCTTGGCAGGGCTTGTATTACAGAAGATACTAGGACTGGGACTCTGTTCTTGGGCATGAGTAGAACTGATTCTCCCTTTGGGATAGAGATGCAGAATCTTTTCTGTCAGGTCAGCAGGAAATGTGGGCCTGTGTTTGAGGCAGCCCTCATGTCTAAGAAATACGAAGAAACTGGGTCTAAAGAATACTAGTTGTACTGCAATATTATGGAGAAAGCATAGGATGGCAAGCATACATATCTCTCTCTGCTCTTTTCTTTTTATTAATTTATTTTAATGATTTTATTTAAAAAATTTTATTCTATATTTGAGTATAATTAATTGACAATATTGTGTTAGTTTCAGGTGTACAGCAAAGTGACTCCCTTATGCATGTATCTATTCTTTTTCAAATTCTTTTCCCATTTAGGTTATTACAGAATATTGAGCAGAGTTCCCTGTACATACAAATACAGTAGGTCTTTGCTGGTTATCTGTTTATGCAACATTAAGAATTTTATTAAGGGTTATAATTATTTTTTTCACTTTTGAGAATGACTTTATTTTTTTAATTTAAATTTATTTATTTTAATTGGAGGCTAATTACTTTACAATATTGTATTGGTTTTGCCATACATCAACATGAATCCACCACGGGTGTACACATGTTCCCAATCCTGAACCCCACTCCCACCTCCCTCCCCATACCATCCCTCTGGGTCATCCCATTGCACCAGCCCCAAGCATCCTGTATCCTGCATCGAACCTGGACTGGCGATTCATTTCTTATATGATATTATACATGTTTCAATGCCATTCTCCCAAATCATCCCACCCTCTCCCTCTCCCACAGAGTCTAAAAGACTGTTCTATACATCTGTGTCTCTTTTGCTGTCTCGCATACAGGGTTATCGTTACCATCTTTCTAAATTCCATATATGTTCATTAGTATTCTGTATTGGTGTTTTTCTTTCTGGCTTACTTCACTCTGTATAATTGGCTCCAGTTTCATCCACCTCATTAGAACTGATTTGAATGTATTCTTTTTAATGGTTGAGTAATATTCCATTGTGTATATGTACCACAGCTTTCTTATCCATTCATCTGCTGATGGACATCTAGGTTGCTTCCATGTCTTGGCTATTATAAACAGTGCTGCGATGAATATTGGGGTACACGCGTCTCTTTCAGTTCTGGTTTCCTCAGTGTGTATGCCCAGCAGTGGGATTGCTGGGTCATAAGGCAGTTCTATTTCCAGTTTTTTAAGGTATCTCCACACTGTTCTCCATAGGGGCTGTACTAGTTTGCATTGCCACCAACAGTGTAAGAGGGTTCCCTTTTCTCCACACCCTCTCCAGCATTTATTGCTTGTAGACTTTTGGATCACAGCCATTCTGACTGGCGTGAAATGGTACCTCATAGTGGTTTTGATTTGCATTTCTCTGATAATGAGTGATGTTGAGCATTTTTTCATGTGTTTGTTAGCCATCTGTATGTCTTCTTTGGAGAAATGTCTAGTTCTTTGGCCCAGTTTTTGATTGGGTTGTTTATTTTTCTGGAATTGAGCTGCAGGAGTTACTTGTATATTTTTGAGATTTGTTGTTTGTCAGTTGCTTCATTTGCTATTATTTTCTCACATTCTGAAGGCTGTCTTTTCACCTTGCTAATAGTTTCTTTTGTTGTGCAGAAGCTTTTAATTTTGATTAGGTCCCATTTGTTTATTTTGGCTTTTATTTCCAATATTCTGGGAGGTGGGTCATAGAGGATCCTGCTGTGATTTATGTCGGATAGTGTTTTGCCTGTGTTCTCCTCTAAGAGTTTTATAGTTTCTGGTCTTACTTTTAGATCTTTAATCCATTTTGAGTTTATTTTTGTGTATGATATTAGAAAGTGTTCTAGTTTCATTCTTTTACAAGTGGTTGACCAGTTTTCCCAGCACCACTTGTTAAAGAGATTGTCTTTTCTCCATTGTATATTCTTGCCTCCTTTGTCAAAGATAAGGTAACCATAGGTGCGTGGGTTTATCTCTGGGCTTTCTATTTTGTTCCATTGATCTATATTTCTGTCTTTGTGCCAGTACCATACTGTCTTGATGACTGTGGCTTTGTAGTAGAGCCTGAAGTCAGGAAAGTTGATTCTTCTTTCTCAAGATTGCTTTGGCTATTCAAGGTTTTTTGTATTTCCATACAAATTGTGAAATTATTTGTTCTAGCTCTGTGAAGAATACCGTTGGTAGCTTGATAGGGATTTCATTGAATCTATAGATTTCTTTGGGTAGTATACTCATTTTCACTATATTGATTCTTCTGATCCATGAACGTGGTATATTTCTCCATCTATTAGTGTCCTCTTTGATTTCTTTCACCAGTATTTTATAGTTTTCTATATATAGGTCTTTAGTTTCTTTAGGTAGATATATTCCTAAGTATTTTATTCTTTTTGTTGCAATGGTGAATGGAATTGTTTCCTTAATTTCTCTATTTTCTCATTATTAGCATATAGGAATGCAAGGGATTTCTGTGTGTTGACTTTATATCCTGCAACTTTACTATATTCATTGATTAGCTCTAGTAATTTTCTGGTGGAGTCTTTAGGGTTTTCTATGTAGAGGATCATGTCATCTGCAAACAGCGAGAGTTTTACTTATTCTTTTCCAGTTTGGATTCCTTTTATTTCTTTTTCTGCTCTGATTGCTGTGGCCAAAACTTCCAGAACTATGTTGAATAGTAGTGGTGAAAGTGGGCACCCTTGTCTTGTTCCTGACTTTAGGGGAAATGCTTTCAATTTTTCACCATTGAGGATAATGTTTGCTGTGGGTTTGTCATATATAGCTTTTATTATGTTGGGGTATGTTCCTTCTATTCCTGCTTTCTGGAGAGTTTTTATCATAAATGGATGTTGAATTTTGTCAAAGGCTTTCTCTGCATCTGTTGAGATAATCATATGACTTTTATTTTTCAATTTGTTAATGTAGTGAATTACATTGATTGATTTGCAGATATTGAAGAATCCTTGCATCCCTGGGATAAAGCCCACTTGGTCATGGTGTATGATCTTTTTAATGTGTTGTTGGATTCTGATTGCTAGAATTTTGTTAAGGATTTTTGCTTATATGTTTATCAGTGATATTGACCTGTAGTTTTCTTTTTTTGTGGCATCTTTGTCAGGTTTTGGTTTTAGGGTGATGGTGGCCTCATAGAATGGGTGTGGAAGTTTACCTTCCTCTGCAATTTTCTGGAAGAGTTTGAGTAGGATAGATGTTAGCTCTTCTCTAAATTTTTGGTAGAATTCAGCTGTGAAGCTGTCTGGACCTGGGCTTTTGTTTGCTGGAAGATTTCTGATTACAGTTTCAATTTCCGTGCTTGTGATGGGTCTGTTAAGATTTTCTATTTCTTCCTGGTTCTGTTTTGGAAAGTTGTACTTTTCTAAGAATTTATCCATTCCTTCCACGTTGTCCATTTTATTGGCATATAATTGCTGATAGTAGTCTCTTATGATCCTTTATATTTCTGTGTTGTCTGTTGTGATCTCTCCATTTTCATTTCTAATTTTATTGATTTGATTTTTCTCCCTTTGTTTCTTGATGAGTCTGGCTAATGGTTTGTTAATTTTATTTATCCTTTCAAAGAACCAGCTTTTGGCTTTGCTGATTTTTGCTATGGTCTCTTTTGTTTCTTTTTCATTTATTTCTGCCCTAATTTTTAAGATTTCTTTCCTTCTACTAACCCTGGGGTTCTTCATTTCTTCCTTTTCTAGTTGCTTTAGGTGTAGAGTTAGGTTATTTATTTGACTTTTTTCTTGTTTCTTGAGGTATGCCTATATTGCTATGAACTTTCCCCTTAGCACTGCTTTTACAGTGTCCCACAGGTTTTGGGTTGTTGTGTTTTCATTAGTTTCTATGCATATTTTGATTTCTTTTTGATTTCTTCTGTTATTTGTTGGTTATTCACAAGCGTGTTGTTCAGCCTCCATATGTTGGAATTTTTAATAGTTTTTCTCCTATAATTGAGATCTAATCTTACTGCATTATGGTCAGAAAATATGCTTAGGATGATTTCAATTTTTTTGAATTTACCAAGGCTAGATTTATGGCCCAGGATGTGATCTATTCTGGAGAAGGTTCTGTGTGTGCTTGAGAAAAAGGTGTAATTCATTGTTTTGGGGTGAAATGTCCTATAGATATCAATTAGGTCTAACTGGTCTATTGTATCATTTAAAGTTTGTGTTTCTTTGTTAATTTTCTGTTTAGTTGATCTATCCATAGGTGTGAATGGGGTATTAAAGTCTCCCCCTATTATTGTGTTATTGTTAATTTCCCCTTTCATACTTGTTAGCATTTGTCTTACATATTGCAGTGCTCCTATGTTGGTTACATATATATTTATAATTGTTATATCTTCTTCTTGGATTGATCCTTAGATCATTATGTAGTGTCCTTCTTTGTCTCTTTTCAAAGCCTTTGTTTTAAAGTCTATTTTGTCTGATATGAGTATTGCTACTCCTGCTTTCTTTTGGTCTCTATTTGCATGGAATATCTTTTTCCAGCCCTTCACTTTCAGTCTGTATGTGTCCCTTGTTTTGAGGTGGGTCTCTTGTAGACAACATATGTAGGGGTCTTGTTTTTGTATCCATTCAGCCAGTCTTTGTCTTTTGGTTGGGGCATTCAACCCATTTACATTTAAGGTAATTATTGATAAGTATGATCCTGTTGTCATTTACTTTATCATTTTGGGTTCGAGTTTATACACCCTTTTTGTGTTTTCTGTCTAGAGAATATCCTTTAGCATTTGTTGGAGAGCTGGTTTGGTGGTGCTGAATTCTCTCAGCTTTTGCTTGTCTATAAAGCTTTTGATTTCTCCTTCATGTTTGAATAAGATCCTTGCTGGGTACAGTAATCTGGGCTGTAGGTTATTTTCTTTCATCACTTTAAGTATGTTTTGCCTTTCCTTCCTGGCCTGAAGAGTTTCTATTGAAAGATAAGCTGTTATCCTTATGGGAATCCTCTTATGTGTTATTTATTGTTTTTCCCTTGCTGCTTTTAATATTTGTTCTTTGTGTTTGATCTTTGTTAATTTGATTAATATGTGTCTTGGGGTGTTTCGCCTTGGGTTTATCCTGTTTGGGACTCTCTAGGTTTCTTGGATTTGGGTGATTATTTCCTTCCCCATTTTAGGGAAGTTTTCATCTATTATCTCCTCAAGTATTTTCTCATGGTCTTTCTTTTTGTCTTCTTCTGGGACTCCTATGATTCGAATGTTGGAGCATTTAATATTGTTCTGGAGGTCTCTGAGATTGTCCTCATTTCTTTTAATTCATTTTTCTTTTTTCCTCTCTGATTCATTTATTTCTACTGTTCTGTCTTCTACTTCACTAATCCTATCTTCTGCCTCCATTATTCTACTATTTGTTGCCTCCAGAGTGTTTTTGATCTCATTTATTGCATTATTCATTATATATTGACTTTTTTATTTCTTCTAGGTCCTTGTTAAACCTTTCTTGCATCTTCTCAATCCTTGTCTCTAGGCTATTTATCTGTGATTCCATTTTTATTTCAAGATTTTGGATTATTTTCACTATCATTATTCGGAATTCTTTATCAGGTAGATTCCCTATCTCTTCCTCTTTTGTTTGGTTTGGTGGGCGTTTATCCTGTTCCTTTACCTGCTGGGTATTCCTCTGTCTATTCATCTTGTTTATATTGCTGCGTTTGGGGTGGCCTTTCTATATTCTGGCAGTTTGTGGAGTTCTCTTTATTATGGAGTTTCCTCACTGTGGGTGAGGTTGTATTGGTGGCTTGTCAAGGTTTCTTGGTTAGGGAAGCTTGTGTCAGTGTTCTGGTGTGTGGAGCTGGATTTCTTCTCTCTGGAGTGCAATGAAGTGTCCAGTAATGAGTTATGAGATGTCAGTGGTTTTGGAGTAACTTTGGGTAGCCTGTATATTGAAGCTCAGGGCTGTGTTCCTGTGTTGCTGGAGAATTTGCGTGGTATGTCTTGCTCTGGAACTTGTTGGCCCCTGGGTGGTGCTTGGTTTCAGTGTAGGTGTGGAGACGTTTGATGAGCTCCTATTGATTAATGTTCCGTGGAGTCAGGAGTTCTCTGATGTTCTCAGGATTTGGACTTAAGCCTCCTGCTTATGGGTTTCGGTCTTATTTTTACAGTAGTCTGAAGACTTTTCTTTCTATACAGCACTGCTGATAAAACATCTAGGTTAAAGGTGAAAAGTTTCTCCACAGTGAGGGACACCCAGAGAGGTTCCCAGCGTTACATGGAGAAGAGAAGAGGGAGGAGGGAGTTAGAGGTGACCCAAATGAGATGAGGTGGAATCAAAAGAGGAGAGAGCAAGCTAGCCAGTAATCACTTCCTTATGTGTGCTCCACAGTCTGGACCTCTCAGAGACATTCACGGAGTTATACAGAGAAGAGAAGAGGGAGGAAGGAGACAGAGGTGGCCAGGAGGATAAAAGGGGGTAATGAAAAGGAGAGAATACACAGAAGAACTGTACAAAAAAGATCTTCACAACCCAGATAATCACGATGATGTGATCACTGACCTAGAGCCAGACATCCTGGAATGTGAAGTCAAGTGGGCCTTAGAAAGCATCACTACAAACAAAGCTAGTGGAGGTGATGGAATTCCAGTTGAGCCATTTCAAATCCTGAAAGACAATGCTGTGAAAGTGCTGCACTCAATATGCCAGCAAATTTGGAAAACTCAGCAGTGGCCACAGGACTGGAAAAGGTCAGTTTTCATTCCAATCCCAAAGAAAGGCAATGCCAAAAAATGCTCAAACTACCGCACAGTTGCACTCATCTCACATGCTAGTAAAGTAATGCTCAAAATTCTCCAAGCCAGGCTTCAGCAATACGTGAACTGTGAACTTCCTGATGTTCAAGCTAGTTTTACAAAAGGCAGAGGAACCAGAGATCAAATTGCCAACATCTTCTGGATCACGGAAAAAGCAAGAGAGTTCCAGAAAAACATCTATTTCTGCTTTATTGACTATGCCAAAGCCTTTGATTGTGTGGATCACAATAAACTGTGGAAAATTCTGAAAGAGATGGGAATACCAGACCACCTGACCTGCCTCTTGAGAAATCTGTATGCAGGTCAGGAAGCAACAGTTAGAACTGGACATGGAACAACAGACTGGTTCCAAATAGGAAAAGGAGTTCGTCAAGGCTGTATATTGTCACCCTGCTTATTTAACTTCTATGCAGAGTACATCATGAGAAATGCTGGACTGGAAGAAGCACAGGCTGGAATCAAGATTGCTGGAAGAAATATCAATAACCTCAGATATGCAGATAACACCACCCTTATGGCAGAAAGGGAAGAGGAACTCAAAAGCCTCTTGATGAAAGTGAAAGAGGAGAGTGAAAAAGTTGGCTTAAAGCTCAACATTCAGAAAATGAAGATCATGGCATCTGGTCCCACCACTTCATGGGAAATAGATGGGGAAACAGTGGAAACTGTGTCAGACTTTATTTTTGGGGGCTCCAAAATCACTGCAGATGGTGACTGCAGCCATGAAATTAAAAGATGCTTACTCCTTGGAAGGAAAGTTATGACCAACCTAGATAGCATATTGAAAAGCAGAGACATTACTTTGCCAACAAAGGTCCATCTAGTCAAGGCTATGGTTTTTCCAGTGGTCATGTGTGGATGTGAGAGTTGGACTGTGAAGAAGGCTGAGTGCCGAAGAATTGATGCTTTTGAACTGTGGTGTTGGAGAAGACTCTTGAGAGTCCCTTGGACTGCAAGAAGATCCAACCAGTCCATTCTGAAGGAGATCAGCCCTGGGATTTCTTTGGAAGGAATGATGCTAAAGCTGAAACTCCAGTACTTTGGCCACCTCATGTGAAGAGTTGACTCATTGGAAAAGAGTCTGATGCTGGGAGGGATTGGGGACAGGAGGAGAAGGGGACAACAGAAGATGAGATGGCTGGATGACATCACTGACTCGATGGATGTGAGTCTGAGTGAACTCTGGGAGTTGGTGATGGACAGGGAGGCCTGGTGTGCTGTGATTTATGGGGTCGCAAAAAGTCAGACACAACTGAGCAACTGAACTGAACTGAACTGAAGTGTTCTCCACCGTCTGGAACACACAGAGATTCACAGAGTTGGGTAGAGAAGAGAAGGGGGAGGGAGGAGACAGAGGTGACCTGGTGGAGAAAAAGGAGAATCCAAAGGAGGAGAGAGCAATGAAGCCAGTAATCTCACTTCCAAGTAAAAATGGGTACTGAAGATTGGGTTCTTAAAGGTACAAAATTGATAACAAATACCAAAAAGCAAAGATTAAAAATCTGGAGTAGAGACTGGATTTTCAAAAATACAATATTAAAGAAAAGAAGAAGAAGAAGAAGGAAAAAAAAAACAAAGTCACAAAAATTATTAAAAATATATATATATGAAGTTTGCTTTAAAAAATAGGGTCTTTTTTTTTTTAAAGTAATAGGTTATAAAAATGAAAATTAAAGGAGTAATAGAGGACTTAAAAATTTTTTAAAGTTTAAAAAAATGATAGTAAAAATATATCTAGGACTTTCTCTGGTGTTGTGGGCACTGTGGGGTCAGTTCATTTTTGGATAGTTCCTTGGTCCGGCTTATATTCCTCAAGATCTATAGGCCCCTTCCTATGTAGTCGGTACTAACTACAGGGTTTTAATCTATTGCACCTGTCACTTCCAAGGTGGTTCCCTCTGTTTTAGCTTCTTCTGTTTGCTGGTCTCTTCAGTGTCTGATTTCTGCCCTGACACAAGGAGGGCAGTGGTAGACACTTTTTTAAGGCTCACTTGTTCAGTGGCGCTGTGGGGAGGGAGGGACGCTGCAAACAAATAACACTGGCGTGTGCTCACAGTGTCTTGGCCACACTGGGCCTGCCCCGGCTCACGGCACGTGTGCCCTCTCTGCCCACACAGCTCAGGCTCTAGGTTGCTCCTCCGGGAACTGTCCGAGGCCAGCCCTGGGCTGCATGCGCCTCCCAGGTCTAAGCCGCTCAGGTTCAGGCACTTGGGTAGTCCTCAGAGGTGCAGACTCCGTTTGGCCTGCGTTTTGTGCCCTTCCCAGGTCTGAGCAGCTCAGGTGATGAGGTGTTTGGCGAGCGCAGTCGCTGTGACTTATCGCCTCTCCCGTCCCTGCTGCTTGGTTTTCTGGGTGTACAACTGGCGCACCTTCTCAGGTGGATAACAACTGTCCAGAATCTCAAGAAGTCTTAGTTAGCAAAGAAGCCTGCTTGCAGTTTTATAGATAATGTCTCTCTGGGGCTGCGATTGCCCCCTTCCGGCTCTGGCTGCCTGTCACCGGAGGGGATGGTCTGCAGCCGGCTATCTCTGTTCAGTCCTTTGTTCTCTGTGTGGTCCTGGCAGTGTCTTAGGTTAGAGCTTTTCACGTGGTATCTATCCCACAGTCTGGTTTGCTAGCCCAAGTTAGTTGGTTCTGATTACCCTCGGGGCATTCAGGCCCGATCCTTACTCTAACCAATGCAGCCCACACCTCTCTGCCCAGCCCCCACCTGCTAGTGGCGGATGCAGGCGTCTGCACTGCTTCTCCACTGGGGGAGTTACCGCTGGGCTCGTAATCTGTGAGTTTTAATTATTTATTTATTTTTCCTCCCTGTTATGTTGCCCTCTGTGCTTCCAAGTCTTGCCACAGACTCAGCAGTGAGTGTTTCCTGGTGTTTGGAAACTTCTCTCTTTTTAAGACTCCCTTCCTGGGACAGAGCTCCATCCCTACCTCTTTTGTCTCTTTTTTTGTCTTTTATATTTTTTCCTACCTCTTTTCAAAGACAATGGGCTGCTTTTCTGGGTGCCTGATGTCCTCTGCCAGCATTCAGAAGTTGTTTTGTGGAATTTACTCAGCATTTAAATATTCTTTTGATGAATTTGTGGGGGAGAAAGTGGTCTCCCCATCCTACTCCTCTGCCATCTTAGGACCGCCTCCCTAAGGGTTATAATTAAATGACTTTGTTTAGCTGGCTTTATCGTTGTTTATCTACCAAGAGAGGATATTTACTCTGTTAGTGTCTCTTTGGGGGAAATGTTCCTTCCTCAGGGCTTCCCCAGTAGCTCAGCTGGTGAAGAATCCATCTGCAATGTGGGAGACCTGGGTTCGATCCCTGGGTTGGGAAGATCTCCTGGAGAAGGGAAGGGCTGCCCACTCCAGTATTCTGGCCTGGAGAATTCCATGGACTGTATAGTCCATGGGGTGGCAGAGTCAGACACGACTGAGTGACTTTCACTTTCACTCACTCCTTCCTTCAGGGTCATGTTCAAAAGCTTTTCTTCTTGGCATCTGGGCCGAGGAGTCCTATTTGAATGGATTACTGGGTCCTCAGCTCTTAGAAAGCCATCTGCTTCAGCTCTGAGTTTTGGGACAACCCTGAGGAAATGGTGCTGCCTTCCAGTAGACTTGGAACCACAGCCTTCTCCCTCCAAAAGGTACAGGGCAGAGCCCAGTAATCATCCCGGAGATGAAGTTGCTAAAGAAAAATCTGGACAACTCTCTGTCTCTGAGTCTGTCTGTATGTGCCTATTCCCATGCGCTCTTTTGCCCCTTAATAAATGCTTTACTTGTTTCACTACTGCCCATTTCTCTTGGAAATTCATTTATTCATAGCTGATGGGCCAGGGCCTTGTCACTAGCCCCTGGTCCCTGGTGGTCTAGTGGCTGGGTTTCAGTGCTCTCATTGCATGGCGTGACTTCAGTCTCTGGCTGGGAACTGAAATCCTGCTTAAAGCTGCTGTAGGCCAAGGCCACCCGAGATCATATTTGGTGCAGAAACCCAGGAATTCAAGGTAAACTGCAGCCTTCGCCCAGCTGCAGCTTGAGGCCCCTGACTTTTGCTCTTGTCCTTTTCCTCTTGCTTTCTGCTTTGCTTTCTATTCAAGACATGCAGAGCATAAACTCAGTCTGCTCACTGCCTTATGGGTCCCCTCAAATTGAGTGACAAGGGCCACCCTCAACTTAAGGATCCCCCAGGTCATGCAGGTTCAAATAATGCTTGAGTGACAGCTGACGCTGTCCACTGGGGCCTGGTGGAAACACGATTTCTGACGGTGCAGGAGCCCAAAGGGTCTTTCAATCTCTCTGTCCCATGTAGAACCCTCCACTATGCCTTTCTTTCACACCTTATTCACACAAAAAGATCTCCATATAAGTGATTCAGACTACCATGAGGGTGTGACTGTCTCTGAGTCTGTCTGCCCATGCATGTGCCTGTTTATTTTCCTCCTAATAAACACTATATTTTTTCACTAAAAAAAAAAAATCTTATACCATTCTTCAGGAAACCATTTGACAATATATATTTAGATCTTGAAATATTTCATCACTGGATCTACTGATTCAACTTTTAGAAATCTCTGTGTCTGTATATACTTCATCTACTTACATAGAGTTTTATAATTTTCACTTATTTATGCACCTAAGACCAAGTGTAACCTCATGTTTTAGAGCCAACCTTTATTTCCACAGATCTAGACACTTTCTTCACTTAACATGATTTTTCCCCTAGGGAAAAATCCTCCATTTCCTCCATTTCTACCACAGAAGAGAAATTGCTGATTTTCTGTTCTGGTCTCCATTCCCCATCCTAAAAAGTCTTTACATACGTTTGAACCATATTTGTATACTGAATTGAAGTACTTTGTCAGGAGACTCTTAGACTCACTGCAAAGTAGAAGATGTAATTAGCCTATCCAAGCCTCAGTATAACTGATCTATGATCCTAGTATAATTTATTGAACAATTAAAAGTAACTTCAAGGTACTTCCTTAGTGGTCCAGTGGTTAAGACTTTGCCTTTCAATGCAGGGGGTGCAGGTTCAATTTCTGGTTGGAGAGCTAAGATACAACATGCCTCGTGGCCAAAAAAAGCAAAACATAAAACAGAAGCAATATTGTAACAAATTCAATAAAGACTTTAAAAATGTTCCACATCCACCCCCCAAAAAAATCTTTAAAAAAGCAATTTCCATTCCCAGCTGTAGAAAAATAAATAATACTATGCTAATAATATATATGAAGTTATGAAGCAGTTAGTAAGGTTTTTAAAAATAGCTAATCATTATTTTACAAAAATGATTATATATAACATATTATTACACTGGAAAAACAAGATTCAAAACTGTTTGTCAAGTTTAGTATGGACCAGACTGTACAAACTCTTCCATTGGAAAAAGCTCATCATATTGGGTAAAGCGTTAAAAGAACAGAAAAACAGCTTACATCTCTAATTTATATTATGTAGCTACTATAACTATTCAAAAAAGATCTTAATGACCCAGAAAACCACGATGATGTGATCACTACCTAGAGCCAGACATCCTGGAATACAGAGTCAAGTGGGCCTTTAGGAAGCATCCCTACGAACAAAGTTAGTGGAGGTGATGAAATTCCAGCTGAGCTATTTCAAATACTAAAAGATGATGCTGTTAAAATACTGCACTCAATATGCCAGCAAAGTTGGAAAACTCAGCTGTGGCCACAGGACTGGAAAAGATCAATTTTCATTCCAATCCCTAAGAAAGGCAATGCCAAAGAATGTTTAAACTACCACAAAATTGCACTCATCTCACACACTAGCAACGTAATGCTCAAAATTCTCCCAGTGAGGCTTCAAAAGTATGTGAACCAAGAACTTCCAGATGTTCAAGCTGGATTTAGAAAAGGCAGAGGAACCAGAGAAATTGCCAACATCTGTTGGATCATAGATAAAGCAAGAGAGTTCCAGAAAAACATCCACTTCTGCTTTATTGACTATGCCAAAACCTTTGACCGTGTGGATCACAACAAATTGTGGAAAATTCTTCAAGAGTTGGGAATATCAGACCACCACACCCGCCTCCTGAGAAATCTGTATGCACGTCAAGAAGCAGCAGTTGGAACCAGACATGAAACAATGAACTGATTCCAAATTGGGAAAGGAGTATGTCAAGGCTGTATATTGTCACCCTGCTTATTTAACTTACATGCAGAGTACATCATGAGAAACGCTGGGCTGGATGAAGCACAAGCTGGAATCAAGATTGCTGGGAGAAGTATCAACAACCTCAGGTACGCAAATGACACCACCCTTATGGCAGAAAGAGAAGAATTAAAGAGCCTCTTGAAGAAAGTGAAAGAGGAGAGTGAAAAAGCTGGCTTAAAACTCAACATTCAAAAAACCAATATCTTGGCATCCAGTCCGATCACTTCATGGCAAATAGATGGGGAAACAATGCAAACAGTGACAGACTTTATTTTCTTGGGCTCCAAAATCACTGCAAATGGTGACTGCAGCCATAAAATTAAAAGATGCTTGCTTGTTGGAAGAAAAGCTATAACAAACCCAGACAGCATATTAAAAAGCAGAGACATTATTTTATTGACAATGGTCCATATAGTCAAAACTATGATTTTTTCCAGTAGTCATGTATGGATATTACAGTTGGACCATAAACAAAGCTGAGCACTGAAGAACTGATGTTTACGAACTGTGGTGTTGGAGACACCTCTTGAGAGTCCCTTGGACTGCAAGGAGATCAAACCAGACAATCCTAAAGGAAATCAATCCTGAATATTCATTGGAAGGATGGATGCTGAAGTTAAAATTCCAATACTTTGGCCACCTGATGCGAAGAACTGCCTCATTGGAAAAGACCCTGATTCTGGGAAAGATAGACGGCAGGAGGAGAAGGGAACAGAGGATGAGATCATTGGATGGCATCACTGACTCAATGGTCATGAATTTGAGCAAGCTCCAGGAGTTGGTGATGGACAGGAAACCCTAGCATGCTGCAGTCCATGGGGTCACAAAGAGTCAGATATGACTGAGCAACTGAACTGAACTATAACCTTGACACCAACATCTGTCAACAATAATATGAGAAAGGACAATTTTTGGACAATCTCATTCATGATCATAAATACAAATCTTAAACAAAATATTTCAAGTCAGATTCAGTATTAAGAAATGATAGCAGGAGGAAAGACTTCCCTGATTGTCCAGTAACTGAGACTCGGTGTTCCCAATGCAGGGGGCCTAGGTTTGATCCTTGGTCAGGGAACTAAAATCTCACATGCTGCAACTAAGAGTTTGCATGCCACAATTGAAAGATCCCACATGCCACAAGGAAGATGCCACATGCTGCAACTAAGATCTGGCATGGCCAAATAAATAGAATAAGTAATTTTTTTTTAAAGAAATGATTACAGGAATGATGTCAGCAAAAAGGTGGATAAGGAAGCTTTGACTCCCCATGAAAACATAGGAAAAAATAAAAAAACCAAGAAACCAGATGACTCAATAGTCTGGGCTCCAAAATCACTGCAGATGGTGATTGCAGCCATGAAATTAAAAGATGCTTACTCCTTGGAAGGAAAGTTATGACCAGCCTAGACAGCATATTAAAAAGCAGAGACATTACTTTGCCAACAAAGGTCCATCTAGTCAAGGCTATGGTTTTCCCAGTGGTCATGTATGGATGTGAGAGTTGGACTATAAAGAAAGCTGAGTGCAGAAGAATTGATGCTTTTGAACTGTGGTGTTGGAGAAGACTCTTGAGAGTCCCTTGGAGTGCAGGGAGATCCAACCAGTCCATCCTAAAGGAGATCAGTCCTGGGTGTTCATTGGAAGGACTGATGCTGAAGCTGAAACTCCAGTACCTTGGCCACCTGATATGAAGAACTGACTCATTGGAAAAGACCCTGATGCTGGGAAAGATTGAAGGCAGGAAGAGAAGGGGATGACAGAGGATGAGATGGTTGGATGGCATCACCAACTCAATGGACATGGGTTTGGGTGGACTCTGTGAGTTGGTAATGGACAGGGAGGCCTGGTGTGCTGCGGTTCATGGGGTCGCAAAGAGTCAGACATGACTGAGTGACTGAACTGAACTGAACTGAACAATAATAAGTGGTCAAAGGTAGTCAAGTGGATATATCAAGAAAACACAACAGTCAAAACTGTAGGAAATTGCATGACATTTTTGCTTGCCCTTGGCTCAAACTCTCCCTGGCTTGGCAAGATCTTGGTATGGATGAGGTAGCAACTCAGTTCCCACTTCCCTCCTTGACATGGTGGTGCCAGAACAGGCCTTACTTGTGATATTATAACCCGTCTTAAAGACTGCCTGAGGGATGGTGTCCATATCGCCTCATTCAGACCCCAGGTGGGAAAAAGTGGCAGCCACTCTTTGTGAAATCTTCAAGGAGATTATAAACATACAGATGTCTAGGACGAAAAATTACAGTTGAAGACATACAATAACCATCTAAAGCCTGGAGAAGGAGCTGGGGTGAGATTTTGGGGAAATGAAGGTATTGCAAAGCAACTATGTATATGGAGAAATTGAATAAAGCTCAGGTAGGACTTGTGATCAGTAAAAGACCTGAGAATTTCTTAACCTCTCATGGGAGACAGACTCACTATGCTCAGACCATGCTCAGCTAATCAGTGAAAGACTGCCCTGGCACAGAGGCAGTCTGCAAAGACTGGGAGAGGGGGCTGTTTTTTCAGATATCTGATTTTCAACAAAAACTTGTAAGGCATACAGAGAAACAGGAAAACATGGCCCATGCAAAATAAGAAGGTAGATTGGCAGAACTTTTCCCTGAGGAAACTCAGATATTAGACATACTAGATGAAGGCTTTAAAACAACTAGATTAAGTATGCTCAAAGAGCTAAAGGAAAAAATGGACAAAGAACTAAATAAATCAGGCAAACAGCATATTTACAAAGTAGGAATATCAACAAAAATAATAGAAATTATAAAAAGAAGACAATTTTTGAGATTAGTTGTTTGTCAGTTGCTTCATTTGCTATTATTTTCTCCCATTCTGAAGGCTGTCTTTTCACCTTGCTTATAATTTCCTTTGTTGTGCAGAAGCTTTTAAGTTTAATTAGGTCCCATTTGTTTATTTTTGCTTTTATTTCCAATATTCTGGGAGGTGGATCATAGAGGATCCTGCTGTGATGTATGTCGGAGAGTGTTTTGCCTATGTTCTCCTCTAGGAGTTTTATAGTTTCTAGCCTTACGTTTAGATCTTTAATCCATTTTGAGTTTATTTTTGTATATGGTGTTAGAAAGTGCTCTAGTTTCATTCTTTTACAAGTGGTTGACCAGTTTTCCCAGCACCACTTGTTAAAGAGATTGTCTTTAATCCATTGTATATTCTTGCCTCCTTTGTCAAAGTAGATGAATGGATAAGAAAGCTGTGGTACATATACACAATGGAGTATTACTCAGCCATTAAAAAGAATACATCTGAATCAGTTCTAATGAGGTGGATGAAACTGGAGCCTATTATACAGAGTGAAGTAAGCCAGAAAGAAAAACACCAATACAGTATACTAGCGCATATATATGGAATTTAGAAAGATGGTAACAATAACCCTGTGTACGAGACAGCAAAAGAGACACTGATGTATAGATCAGTCTTTTGGACTCTGTGGGAGAGGGAGAGGGTGGGATGATTTGGGAGAACGGCATTGAAACATGTATAATATAATATATGAAATGAGTCGCCAGTCCAGGTTCGATGCACGATACTGGATGCTTGGGGCTGGTACACTGGGGCGACCCAGAGAGATGGTATGGGGAGGGAGGAGGGAGGAGGGTTCGGGATGGGGAACACATGTATACCTGTGGTGGATTCATTTTGATATATGGCAAAACCAATACAATATTGTAAAGTTAAAAAATAAAATAAAAATTTTTTAAAAATTTAAAGCAAAAAATTTTAAAATAAAAAAAAGAAGACAAATCTGGAGCTGAAAAATACAATAACTGAATTTAAAAAGTAGAGGAATTCAACAGTAGACTTGAGAAGGCATAAAAAAAAATCAATGAATTTTAAGACAGGACAATTGAGATTATCCAGGTCGAAGAGCAGAAAGAAAAGAATGAAAAGAAGCAAACAAAGCTTTGGGGATTTGTGGGATATTATGACACAGAGCAATACACATTATGGGAGTCCAGAAGGAGAAGAGAGATTATTTGAATAAATAATGACTGAAAACTTCCTAAATTTGGTGAAATATGTGAATCTACAGAAGAAACTCACACAATAAACTCCCAAGTAGGATAAACCCAAAGAGATTCACACCAAGACATCTTATGATCAAGCTATCAAAGGCAAAGTGAATCTTGAAAGTAGCAAGAGAGAAGCAACTTGTCATATCACAAGGGATCTACAGTAAGATTAATAGCTAGTTTCTCAGCAGAAAACCTCGGAGGCTAGAAGGCAGTGGGATGATATATATTTAAAATGTTAAAAAAAAAAAAAAAAAAAACACCGTCGACTGAAAATTCTATCTCTGGAAAAACTGTCTTTTAAAAATAAAGGAGAAATTAAGATAGTCCCAAACAAAAGCTAGAGGAATTTGTTTCCACTACACTGGCCATAAAGGGAATGCTGAAGGGAATTCTTCAAGTTAAAGTGCAAGGATATCAGACAGTAATTCTAATAACAGTTATTGGTAAAAGAAAATATGTAGACAAATACTACAAAAGTATTATTATAATTTTGGTTTGTAACTTTTTATTTTCTACAGAATTTAAAAGAAAAATGCATAAGTAATATAAATCTAAGTTATCAGTACATAGTATATAAAGATACAGTTTGTGACATCAGTAACATAAAGTGAGGGAGGGAGGAGTTATAAAGAGATAGAGTTTTTCTATTTGACTGAAGTTAAATTGGAATGAATTTAAGACAGATTGTCATCATTTTAAAATGTTATATATAAGGTTTCCCTGGTGGCTCCCAGTGGTGAAGAATTTGCCTGCCAATGCAAGAGACACAGGTTCGATCCCTGATCTGGGAAGACCCCACATGCTGCAGAGCAGCTAAGCCCATGCACCACGACTATTGCGCCTGTGCTCTAGAGGCTGGGAGCTGCAAGTACTGAAGCCTGAGTGCCCTAGGACCCGTGCTCTGCAACAAGAGAAGCCATTGCAATGAGAAACATGCATCCTGCAACTAAAGAGTAGCCCCCGCTCGCCGCAACTAGAAAAATGCCCACACAGCAATGAAGACCCAGCACAGCCAAAAATAAATAACATTATTAAAAAATAAACTCTTCATCAAATCCTCTGGGTTTGAGACACATAGTTAAAAAAAAGTCCCAACACCCATTTATGATTAAAAAACTCTCTGCAAGCTAGGAATAGAGGGGAATTTCCTCAAATTGATAAAGAAGACCTACAAAAAAACCTACAGCTAACACCCTACTTAATGGTGAGAAATTTGAAATTTTCCCACCAAAATTAAGTTGAGGTAAAGATATCCCCTCTCACTACTTTTTTTCAACATTATATTGGATGTCCTTACTAAAATAATAAAAAAAGAAACAATAAAAGTATACAGATTGGGAAGAAGAAATAAAATTGTACCTGTTCACAGATGACAATCATTTATGTATAAAATTGAAAGAATAAATAATAAAAACTACTGAAACTATAAACAGTTATAGCAAGTTTTCAGGATACAAGGTTAATATACAAACATCAGTCATTTTCTTATATATTTGCAATGAACAGTGGAATTTGAAATTAAAAACACAATACCACCTACATTAGCACCACCCAAAATGAAATACTTAGGTATAAATCGTTAAAAATATGTAAAAGATACGTAAGGGAAACCACACAACAGTGATGCAAGAAATCAAAGTAGAGCTAAATAGAGATTCCATATCTGTGAATAGGTTTCATATTGTCACAATCTCGGTTCTTCCCAACTTGATCTATAAGATTCAATGCAACCCCAATCAAAATCCCAGCAAGTTACTTTGTGGATACCAAAAAACTGATTCTATAGTTTATATGGAGAGAAAAACAGAACCTCAAATAGTCAACACAATATTAAAGGAGAAGAACAAAGTTGGAGGACTGATACTCCCCAACTTCAAGAAAGTACTTTAATTTCAATAAAACTACACTGGTTCAGGCAGCATGGTACTGACGCAAGAATAGAAAGAGATCAATGAAACAGAATAGAGAACTCAGAAATAGACGTGCATCAATATGGCCAGCTGATCTTTGACAGAAGAGCAAAGGCAATACAATGGAGTAAACATAGTCTTTTCAACAAATGGTGGTAGAACTACTGAACATCCACATGGGAAATTAAAAAAAAAAGGCATGTAGACACGGTAACCTTATACACTTCACAAACATTAACTCAAAGTGGATCATGGGATGTATAAACAAATGTAGAATTCAAAATGATAAAACGCCTAGAAAATAATCTAGGAGAAAACCTCAGTGACCTTGGCTGACAATGACTTTTTAGATACAACATCAAGGGCATGGTCCATGAAGTAAAGAATTGATAACTTGGACTTCATTAACATTAAAAAATTTCTGCTCTGAAAAGAAAATGTCAAGAGAATAAGACAAGGCACAGACTAAGAAAAAATACTTCCAAGAGACATAGTTATTGTATTGTTATCCAAAATATGCAAAGAACTCTTAAAATTCAACAATAAGAAAATAACTATTTTTAAAAATGAGCTAAAAAATCTTAACAAGCATTCAGCAAAGAAGATATACAGGTGACAGATAGGCATATGAAAAGATGATCCACACCATATGTCATCAGGGAAATGCAAATTAAAACAAGATTCTACCACTTATCTGTTAGAATGGCTAAAATCCGCAACACAGAGAACACCAAATGTTGGCAAGGATGTGAAATAACAGGAACTCATATTCATTGCTGATGGGAATGTAAAATGGCACAGCTACTTTGGAAGACAGCTTGGCAATTTCTTACAAAACTAAACATACTCTTACTGTATAATCCAGCAATTTTGATCCTTGGTATTTTTCCAAAGGAAATTAAGTTTTATGTCTCCACAAAAACCTGCACATAGATGATTTAGCAAACCTATTCATAACTGCCCAAACTGGGAAGCAATTAAGATACCCTTCAGTGCTCAGTCGCTTCAGTCGTGTCTGACTCTTTGTGACCCCATGGACTATAACCCACTATGCTCCTCTGTCCATGGGATTCTCCAGGCAAGAATACTGGAGTGGGTTGCCACTCCCTTCTCCAGTAGATGTTCCCGACCAAGGGATCGAACCCATGTCTCTTCATGTCTCCTGCTTTGGCAGACAGGTTCTTTACTGCTAGCACCACCTGGAAAGCATCCTTCAGTAGGTGAATGGATAAATAAACTGTGGTGTATTCAGGCAATGGAATATTATTCAGTGTTAAAAATAAGTAAGCCTGGGTGGGAGGGGAATTTAGGGGAGAACAGATACATGTATGTGTATGGCTGAGTCCCTTTGCTGTTCACCTGAAGCTATCACAACATTGTTAATTGGCTGTACCCCAATACAAAATTAAAAGTTTTTTTTTTAAATAAGTGAATTATCAAGGCATGAAAAGACACAGAAGAACCTTAAATGCATATTATCAAGTGAATGAAGTCAATTGAAAAGACTGTAACTGTATGACTCCAATTATGCAACATTACGGGAATGGCAAAACTAAGACAGTGAAACGATCGGTAGTTGTCAGGGATTGAGGGTTCCGGGACGAGAGCAGGCGGAGCACACAGGATTCTGGGGGCAGTGAAAGCGTTCTGTATGATAGTATAATGATGGATACATATTATTGTACATTTGTCCAAACCCATAGGAAATTCAACACCAAGAGTGAACCCTAAGGTAAACTATGGGGAAAAAATAAACACAAAGGAAGGCATTAAAATAGGAAATGAGGAAAACATAGGCACCACCCTTATGACCTAACCACATCACACCCCAAACATCATCACACTGGGCATTAGGTTTCAACATGTGAATTTTAGGGGCACACAAACATTCAGTTTATAGTTCCAGGATATTCTCTGGAACCAGGATCCAGTCATGAGGTCCCAGGACATGTCAGTGTGAGTCCCGGGGCTCCTTAGGTAGACGCCGTTGAGAACTCCAAAGGGAGGAAAGTTGGACCTGAAACCTTACAGTGTTGTCCAGGCTTGGGCAACCTTCCAGGATGATACTGCTGGCCCTGGCTGGTCCCAGGCATTGGGAGGGCTCAGAAAATTTCATGGAAGACATTCCAGAGCATGAAGAGTGCTCTGCACCCCGGAGGTTCAGAGTCCACGGCAGGAACCAGCCCCAGACCTTTCCTCTTGGTGTTCTGAGTAGGAGCCCCCACCTGATTACCTGTAGGTTGAAAACAACCACACTAAACTTCCTGATGGGTTCCCTGGTGAGTCAAACAGTAAAGAATCTGCCTGCAATGCGAGAGACCTGGGTGCCATCCCTGGGTTGGGAAGATCCTCCCTGGAGGAAGGTATGGCAACCCATTCCAGTATTCTTGCCTGGAGAATCCCCATGGACAGAGGTTGGGGTCCATGGGGTCGCAAAGAGTTGGACACAACTGAGCGACTCAGCACACAGCACAGAGAGTTATTTTCCATGTCCACAGTTTTAATTTCCAAAGCAGACCCAGAGTTATTTTCGATGTCTCAGTTCTGGCTGCTATAACAGAACTATCCTAGACTGGGTGGCTTATAAGCAACAGAAATTTATTTCTCACAGTTCTGGAGGCTGGGAAGTCCAGGATCAAGGTGCCAGTGTGGTCAGGTTCTAGTCTGGTTGAAAAGAGGGTCCTCTTCTGGTTGCAGACTACTGACTTTTCATGACATGGTAAAGAGCAGAGAAGAGAAGCAAGCTGTCTTGAGATTCTTATAAAGGCATTAATTTTATTCATGAGTGCTCGAACCTTATGACCTCATCTGATCCTAATTACCCCCCAAAGGCCCCACTTTCTAATATCTTCAGCATGGTAGGGCAGGGTTTCAGCATATGAATTTTGGAGGCACACAAATGTTCAATCCATATAGTTATTTACATATGATCAAAAGCTTATGGAGACTGAGGTGGTCTCTACAACCTACAGCTGAGCCTCCTCAGGATTCTGGTCCAGCAATGGATAGGAGTATTTGGACCCTTTATATTCTTTCCCGGTGTAGTGACTCCTACCTGTGATAAACTTTACACTCAGTTGTCTCTAGGCCATATGTTGCTGCTAAGTCACTTCAGTCATGTCCGACTCCATGCGATCCCATAGACGGCAGCCCACCAGGCTTCCCCGTCCCTGGGATTCTCCAGGCAAGAACACTGGAGTGGGTTGCCATTTCCTTCTCCAGCGCATGAAAGTGAAAAGTGAAAAGTCAAAGTGAAGTCACCCAGTCGCGTCCGACTCTAACGTCCCCATGGACTTTATAGCCCACCAGGCTCCTCCATCCATGGGACTTTCCAGGCAAAAGTACTGGAGTGGGGTGCCATTGTCTTCTCCCTAGGCCATATAGCAAAGCTGTAATGCCAATAGGCCTTAAAGGAACAGAGCTAATGGATTATGTATATAGTTATACTAAAGCAGATGTTTTTGTATATGAGAATTTTACTTCATTGAAAATATGTGGTTATGTGATATCTGATAGAAAATGGATAGAAAATAGAAAATCTTGACCCACCTTGCTTAAGATCAATGGCCAAAATTTGTGAATCTGATTCATCCTTGCAGGAAGGAAAAATTACTAAAATGGCATATTGCACCGAGGCAACATTGTAAAGCAATGTTTCTTCAGGACTAAAAAAAAGAAAACAGTGGTATATTGCTAGATGTCTTTATACTCCCATTATAATGTCCCCAAAGGATTCCTCAATAAGATAATTAAGATAAAGTTGAAATCATTTTAAAAATTAAAATATATGTAATATATAAAGCTAAAACTTGGTTCACTGAGATCAGAAATATAGATAGGCTCTCCTCAGGGCCTTATTTAAGAAAAGAAGAGAGAAATAAGTTTTATATATATATATATATATATATATATATATATATATATATATGGAATTAGAAAGGATATAATGGTATGGGGAGGGAGGTAGAAGGGGGATTCAGGATGGCGAACATGTATACACCCGTGGCAGATTCATGTTGATGTATGGCAAAACCAATACAATATTGTAAAGTAATTAGCCTCCAATTAAAATAAATAAATTTATATTTAAAAAAAGAAAGGATATAATATAAACAGATAAAAATGAGATTCAAACAATTAGAAGAGGGTCATATAAAACTATGGTAAAATATTGAAAAATTTTAGAGGAGTAGAAATTATCACCTTAGTTCAAAATATGTTAAAAAAAGAACATACTTTGTATCCTTACCATGCTATTCAGTGGGATATCAGATCAGATCAGTCGCTCAGTCGTGTCCGACTCTTTGCGACCCCATGAATCGCAGCACGCCAGGCCTCCCTGTCCATCACCAACTCCCGGAGTTCACTCAGACTCAAGTCCATCAAGACAGTGATGCCATCCAGCCATCTCATCCTCTGTCATCCCCTTCTCCTCCTACCCCCAATCCCTCCCAGCATTAGAGTCTTTTCCAATGAGTCAACTCTTCACATGAGGTGGCCAAAGTACTGGAGTTTCAGCTTTAGCATCATTCCCTCCAAAGATAGGATAAAGCAAAAGAAAGAATTTTGCTGGGTTTGCCTCACAATACAGAATCTGCTATCTCTTCTGTTCAGGTCCTATTTTAAATGGCTGTCTGTTTTACAGAAAAGAATTTCTGCTTGGAAATTGAATGGCTCCTGAGAAAATGACCATCTGTATTGTTTTGGACGCTAACTACCCAGAGCTGGTTCTAGATGTGGGAAAAGTCACTTTGGGGGAGAAGAATAGAAAAAAAATGAAAGATTCTCAACTGAGAAAAAAGCAGAATGAAAGCCTCTCAAAATGTGTGATTACTTTGCTGAATTCTGGAGGGGGAATAAGCAAGATTGAAATTGAGAATGAAGATTATAGTTATGAAAAAGATGGAATAGGATTAGATTTGGAACATTCTTTAGCCGATATGGTTCCAATTGTTCATAAATACTTTGACTTTATGAAACAAGGTAAATATTTTCTGATTTTTGTCAAATCGTGGAGCTCCAAAATCCCTGGGATGAAGATTGCCACCTTGAGTTCCAATTTGTACAAAAGAGATATAACCTCTGTAAATGTCATGAATGCTACCGTGGCACTGGAATTCCTCAAAGACAGGGTAGAAACTAGAGAGAGATTTTCTTTAACGTCAAAATCACCTTCAAAGAGGTGCCGAGAAGAAACAGAAGAAAGTAGCACAAAAGCCTTGGCTTCTGATTTTTTTAATAGGACGCAACTCAGGTATAGAGAAAAACTCACCTTCACTGAATCCACATATGTGGAAATTAAAGACTTCTCAACACAAAAGCTGTTGCAACGCATTAAAGAGATTCTCCCTCAATATGTTTCAGCGTTTGCAAATACTCGTGGGGGATATTTGTTTGTTGGTTTAAGTGAGAAAAAACAAGAAGTAATTGGCTTTAAAGCAGAGAAGAGTGACCTTGACAAGATAGAAAGAGAAATAGAAAAATGCATCAGCGAGTTGCCTGTCTATCACTTCTGTATGGAGAAGAAGAAGATCAATTATTTATGCAAATTCCTTGAGGTATACGATGAAGAAAGTCTTTGTGGATATGTCTGTATGCTCAAAATAGAGCCATTCTGTTGTGCAGTGTTTGCCAAAAAGCCGGATTCCTGGCATGTGAAAGACAATCAAGTGAAGCAGCTGTCCGTGGAGGAGTGGGTGCAGTTAATGATGGATCCTGAACCAGGTGAGGAAGGGGGGGTAGAAATAATGGTGCATTTGGCTGCAGCACGAAGGATTTTTGTTCTCTGAGATTGGGGGCAAGATCAATAGTCCTCAGATTTCAACACCTAATTTACTAATCTTTGGTAGATACATGCAATAGTTAGCTATCTCTACCTGTTTAGAAGGTAGTTATTCCATACACAAAAGTACATTATCTTCTCTCCATAGCACTACCTGGTGTAATTTTTCTTCCCCATCACGTCTACTCACTTTCAAGGAAAGCCTGTGAATTCCTTCTCCCTTTTCCTTTGGAGCTCAGTTTCAGTAACTGACCATTTCTTTCTCTCAGGAACACTTGCCTCTTTAATGTACTTGCTCTTTCATCTTTCTTTACACTTTCCCTTAAAACCTCTTCCCTCTTCCTCTCCTGTTTCTTCCATTTGTGGACTAACATATAACCCTAAATTGGACTGATAAGAAAAGGCTAATGTTGGTATTTTATCTGATTTTTGGAAAAGAAAAGCCTCCAGTGAAATTGGACCTACACTAGCAACTTAAAAATCTCTGAAATTGCAAGGCTCATTCTTAGAATCTGCCCCAAATTAGACTCTCCTTCACTAGCCCTCATGTCTTCTAATTTTAATTGCTTTTAAAATGAGCCCAGTTATATGGTAATGTATTCGATTACTATTCATGCACTTTCCTATTCATATTCAACATAGTATGTTTCAGTAGCCTCAAGGAATAAATCTATAACTTATGTCTGACCTGGGAATCTATCCACAATCAGTTCAGTTCAATTCAGTTGCTCAGTCATGTCCGACTCTTTGAGACCCCATGAACCACAGCACACCAGGCCTCCCTGTCCATCACCAACACCCGGAGTCCACCCAAACCCATGTCCATCGAATCGATGATGCCATCCAACCATCTCATCCTCTGTCGTCCCCTTCTCCTCCTGCCTTCAGTCTTTCCCAGCATCATGGTCTTTTCCAATGAGTCAGCTCTTCACATCAGGTGGCCAAAGTATTGGAGTTTCAGCTTCAACATCAGTCCCTCCAATGAACACCCAGGACTGATCTCCTTTAGGATGGACTGGTTGGATCTCCTATCCACAATATTTAACAACATTTCTGTTGGGAAAATGGGGTCATTTCTAAGCAGACTTTAGATATACAAAGCATTTAGTTGATATAGTAAGCATTTAGTTGTGACAAATTAAGAAAGTGGTTTTGTTTTTTAAGACTTTCCCAGGTTGTTTGAAGAGATGAACTTTCAACGAAGTATGTTATCACCAATTCCCCATGATTGGTCTGTTGATAAAGGTAAGAATTTAGAAAGTCAGCAGCAGAGATATCACTTTAGAGGTAATTTAATTAGGGTTTCTTTGGACTTGTATGTCTTTTCAAATCTCCTCTTCAAATAAGCTCTGTCTTGAAACTTATCATTAAAGCATATTCTGGCATTCAGGGAATGCTTTTGGTGTTTTTAGCATGGACTATATCAAAATGTAATATTTTAGGCTTTTTCTTGGTGTAATAGGAGCTCCTTTCATTGGAAGTAAGAGAAACCCAAGTCAACTTAGTTTAAACAAAAAGGAAATCCATCATGTCAGGAGGAAGTCTATATTGAGACCCAGCTTCATACACAGCTATATTCCATTATTGAAGAAAGACCAACAATACTCAGAATCTCTGATTTACCTGTTTTTGTTGTTATTACTTATGGGCAACATGTTTGTTGTTTTCTGCTGTATACACAATGTTACCTTGAATATTTTTGTTCAGTCTTCTGTCGCATATTTGTGAAAGTTTTTCTAGGGTGCACACCCAGGAGTAGAATTGCTAGGTCAGGAAGTATATGAGTATCCAAGCAATAGGATAATGCCAGATTGTTCTCCAGAGTAGATGAGTCACTTTACTCCCACCAGCATGTTAGAAATGGCACATCTTCTCCAGTTGTCAGCTTCTCTTCATCTTTCTTTTCGTCCTCCTTTTTCCCACTCAAATAGGTGTAAAATAGTATCTGCTTACATCTGCATTTCCCTGGTTGTTAATTTGGTTGAGCATCTTCATGTACTTACTGTCTGTATGTATTTTATTGCCTATGAAATGCCTATTCTGTCGGTTGCCCATTTTGCTATTAGGTTTTTGTCTTTTTCCTGTTGATATGTAGGAGATTCTAGAATCCAGATCGTCTTCTGAACATAGGTATTACAGGTTACAGAAATCTTCTCCAAGTTCGTAGCTTTTGTTTTCTCTTTTCTTGAGGCTGCTGCTGCTGCTAAGTCACTTCAGTCATGCCTGACTCCTTGAGGCATATGATGATTATCAGCAGCTTGATACTTTTGCTGATTGTGACTTAATTTAAAATAGTCCAAGTTACCAATATTTAAAATTTCTGTTTCACTGCTCTTTCTGCTTTGTGTATGAGATCCTCTCTAACCAGTAAGTTAGAACCATATTTCCTTTCATTTTCTTCTAAAAGTTTTAGGGTTTTGCACTTTATGTTTAACATTTAAAGCCTCAGTCTATCTCAGTAGTGATGTAAGGGTGGTATTTCATTTTATTCCATGTGGATAACCGCTTTGTTGGTTTTCATTCACTAAGTTGTGTCTAACTCTTTGCGACCTCCCTGGACTATAGCCCACCAGGCTGCTCTGTCCATGGGATTTCCTAGGCAAGAATACTGGAGTGGGTTGCCATTTCCTTCTCTAGGGGGATCTTCCCAACCTAGGGATCAAACCTGTGTTCTCCTGGCTTGGTAGGCAGATTCTTTACCACTGAGCCCCCAGGGAAGCCCAGTAACCACATTACCCAGCTACAGTTACTGAACAGTTCCCATTTTCACCCACCAATTTGCCATGCCTTCTCCAGCAATATTACTAGGTATATGTATAGCTTTGTTTCTAGAATCCATATTATGTTCATTTGGTCAATTTGTCTGTCCTTATACACACTATACTGTCTTAATATTGTAATATTGTTCTAAGTACTTAGCAGGGCAGGGCTCCTTACTATTACTCTTTTTCTTTGAGAGTGTTTTGGCAGTTTGAATCATTTAATCTATGAAACAAATTTTAGAACTGTTTTAAGTGCCTCAAAAAGCCCTTTAAAGATTTTGATTGCAGTTACACTGAATATATAGATTTCAGAAGTGGCATAGTGGCATTATTTATATCAATTGGTCTTTGTACAATTGAACATAGGTTTTTAAAATGTTTTGTTGTTGTAATTGATGTTACCTTTTTGTTTGGCTTCACTGCTTGGCTTGCGGAATCTTAGTTCTCTGACCCAGAACTGAATTTGTGCCCTCAGGAATGAATGGAGGTACAGAGTCCTAACCACTGTACCACCAGGGAATTCTCAATGTTTTACTTTAAAAGTTACATTTTTTTCTTATTTGTCGCTAGTGTGTAGAAATGCAACTGATTTTATATATTGATTTCACACCACCTTGTTAAAATTTATTTTAAATAATTTGTTCATAACATTGCTTTCCTGACCTAAGAAAATATCATTAAGGTCATTATTTTGAATTCCCTGTTGGGTAAATCACTTGGCTCCACTTCATTAGGAAAAGGTTTCTGGAGATGAGTTTTGTTCTTTAATTTTGAGCATAATCCCATTTCTTCTCTTTTCTTGACTGTGTTGGTTTCTGCACATTATATAAAGCAGCCGTTTTCACAGACGGACATCAAATAGGAGATGAATTCACTAAGTAGTTCAGCCAGACATTCTGGGTGCCTCTCAAAGCGTTGTGCTCATTTAAGCCGCTAACACTTTGTTCCTAGTGTTTGTAAGCCAAGTCCCACCAGTGCCCTGATTAAGGGAGGGTGGAAGCCAGTGACTCAAGTTGTAGCCAGAAAAGTTGAGGCACTACATGTGTGTCCCGATTCTTCCTCTCCTTAGGGAAAAGCTGATAGATGGCTTTTATCACCCGATTGCTCTTTTATTTTTCTTTCATTTTTATTTGTTTATTTATGGCTGTGCTGGGTCTCCGTTGCTACACATGGGCTTTCTCTAGTTGCTGTGAGCAGGGGCTGCTCTCTAGTTGCAGCGCAGGGCCTTCTCACTGCAGTGGCTTCTCTGGCTGTGGAGCGCAGGCGCTAGGGCACAAGGGCTTCTGTGGTTGTGGCGCACAGGCTCAGTTGCAGCAGGGGCTCCAGCGTGCGTGGGCTCAGTAGTTGTGGCGCATGGGCTTAGTTGGCCTGTAGTATGTGGCATTTTCCTAGACACAGTAGGGGAAAGAGAGGGTGGGACAAATTGAGAGACCAGCACTGAAACATATATATTACCGTATGTACAACAGACAGCAAGTAGGAAGTTGTTGTATAACCCCGGGAGCTCAGCCCAGTGCTCTGTGACAACCCAGAGGGGAGGGATGGGGTGGAGGTGCAGGGAGGTTCAAGAGGGAGGGGACATGTGTATACTATGGCTGACTCATGTTGCTGTATGGCGGAAACCAACACGACGTTGTAAAGCAATTATCCTCCAATTAAAATAAAAGAAAAAAACTACAGAGGCTTTGGAAGATGCTACATTCCTCCAAAGGGGATTATATTTCTTTCTGCAGGTAGATAGAGTACCAGTGATAACCTTGATTTTTTAAGATTTGTTTTATGCTTTTCTAGAAAGAATATCTTTAAATTTTGCCCTTACCATTACTAGGTCATGGCTCTTCTTGAGTCTCAACTCAAAGTCTGAGGTGTTTACCATGGGCCTTCCGCTTTTCAGGGACTCGAATTCCGGTCTAAGTCACCCCACCACCATGAGGTTGATAAAACTCAGGTTCAGCTCTTTTTAACCTCCCACTAACAATTTCTTCTGGGTTTTCTCACCCTGTATCTGCCAAGTGAGTTGAAGGAAATGTGAATGTAGAGTTTGACTGCTTTTCTGCAGTTTTATCTTAGATTTTCCCTTTCGAATTATAGTTCCTCTGGTAGCCCCGAATGCCAGTCTCTTTTTCCTCAGCCTAATAAAACTGGAGATTTATGCTTGGGCTGTATTTACCCATGACATGATATGGAAAATATCCTCAGGCAAAAAGCTGGGATGAATGTGGTGCTACTTCCTGTGTTTCCATCAAATATTGTGACCCTTTAAGTCCTGCTTGTGTTGGTTGCTCTCTAGTTCTTTAAATTTCTGTTTTTATATTTTATACAACTTTCATAGTTGTGTTTGGTGGGAGGGGTTGGTCTGGTACAAGCTACTTTGTCATGGTTGGAATTGGAAGCTTCCAGTATTTAAAAATTTATTATAATTATTTTCCTACCTAGTGCCATCAGAAAAGGTGACATATATCCCAGAAATCCTCTACAAGAGACTGTTCTCACAACATGAAGGAGTTGCACAGTTGATATGTAAAGAGATGGGCTCTGTTCATCAAGGTACATTGATCTTTTCTAAGAGTTGGTCTTTGGATCTGGACTTGCAAGAGAACCAGAGCGTCATCTGTGATGCACTGCTAATTTCCCAGGACCGTCCACCAGTCTTATACACCTTCCTCAGGGAACTGAATGAGGAACTAAAAGGCTATTCTATACAAACTGCCTTAACTTTAAAGAAGAAACTGGTAAAAATTGGTGGCTACACTGGGAAAGTGTGTGTCATGACAAAGATCTACTGCAGTGAAGAATCTTCTACATTAACTGAAGGCAGTGCGAGACTTCTTCATGATTCAAGCTTATCTGCCACCTACCCTAAGTCCTACACCCTCATAACCAGTCAAACAATGAACGATTTAAAGAAGGCCCTTTTCATAGTCTTGAAGAGTCTTGGAACTTTAAGTGATAAATTTGATTCTGAGATTTTTCAACACCTCTTGAGCAATCAGCATGGATTACTTTCTGAGGAATGACAAAAGGTTGTTTAAATATCGTCCAGTTCAGTTCAGTTGCTCAGTTGTGTCCGACTCTTTGCAACCCCACAGACTGCAGCACGCTGGCTTCCCTGTCCTTTACTATCTCTCAGAGCTTGCTCAAACTCATGTCTATCGAGTTGGTGATGCCATTCAATCATCTCATCCTCTGTCGTCCCCTTCTCGTCCTGCCTTCAATCTTTCCCAGCAACAGGTTCTTTTCTCATGAGTCAGCTCTTTGCATCAGGCGGCCAAAGAATTTAGCTTCAGCACCAGTCCTTCCAATGAATATTCGGGACTAATCTCCTTTAGGATGGACTGGTTGGATCTCCTTCCAGTCCAAGGGACTCTCAAGAGTCTTCTCCAGCACCACAGTTCAAAAGCATCAATTCTTCAGCGCTCAGCTTTCTTTATGGTCCAATTCTCACATCCATACATGACTACTGGAAAAACCATAGCTTTGACTGGATGGACCTTTGTCGGCAAAGCTTTTTAATATGCTGTCTTGGTTTGTCGTAGCTTTTCTTCCAAGGAGCAAGCATCTTTTAATCTCATGGCTACAGTCACCATCTGCAGTGATTTTGGAGCCCAAAAAAATCTTGCGCAAGGCTCATCTGAATCATTAAAAGTAGACCAGGCTACAAAGATGTTTTTCATTATGTCGTCAATGTTGTTCTCAAATAATGTGAAAATATACCTCTAAAAAGCTTTACAAGGAAAACAACTTGATAGGATCTTGGAAAGTCTAATTTAATTTTCAATTTATTTCTTTCTAAATGGTTTTCATAGGTGTTACTCAAGACTTTTTGTTGTTGTTTAGTCTCTAAATTGTGCCCGATACTTTTGCAACCCCATGAACTGTAGCCCACCAGGCTCCTCTGTCTGTGGGATTTCCCAGGCAAGAATACTGGAGTGGGTTGCCATTTCCTTCTCCAGGGGATCTTCCCAACCCAGGGATGAAACCTGCATCTCCTGCTTGGCAGGCAGATTCTTTACCACTGAGCCCTCTGGGAAGCCCCTTTAAAAGTTATTAGGAAAATTAATTTGTTAATTACTCTGTGCATAGTTCATGGATAAGTTTTCTTCCACTTTTAAGTTATGGAAACTTTCAATACTTTTAACAACAACAATGGAAATTTCCAAGACGTACCCAAAAAACCTTTATAACTTAGAAAAGATTATAATTGATGATGTTTACAGTCTTTATAAGGAAACGAAGAATCCAAAATTTTTCCCCCTCCCCACAAAATTCTCTGAATCTTCTTGGACTACTTTTATACTGTTCACTTGGAGAAGTTATGACTTTTCTAATTGCTCAGCTGGCATCCTTAAGAACTCAGCAGAATAGTCGCTTTAGCATGCAGAATTGAAGATGATATGGAGAGTCTTCCAGACAAACAAAATGTAAAGAAGTTCATCACCGCTAGACTGCTGGTGACAGGGACTTAAGCTGAAATGAAAGGGTGCTAATTAGTACAGATGTCTCTGTCTTAAAATGGTTCGACTTAGGATTTCTTGACTTTACGATGGTACGGGAGCAATTCGCATTCAGTAGAAACTATACTTCGAATTTTGAATTTTGATTTTTTCCTGAGCTAGCCGTATGTGATACAATATTTTTGTATGATGCCGGGCACTGGCAGTGAGCCACAACTCCCAGTCAGCCATGTAGTCACAAGGGTAAATAACCAGCGCTCTATAGGGTATTGTGTTGCTTCCTGCTTCTGATGTGAAGAAGAGGAAAGCAATTACTCTTGAGATGAAACTCGATTTCCCTGCATCAAAGTGGCAATTCAGTAATGGCCATTACGTGTGAGTTCGGACTTTTGCAATTGATGATCTCGACCATCTTAAAGGATAAGTGAATCGGTGATACAGTGAAATTGTCAGCATTGGTTAAATCCACTGTCTTCGCGAAGAAATTACCTGGGCTAATCGATGATATGGGAAAATTTCTCGACACTAGAATGGAAGATCAGATACAGAAGCGCATACCACATAGTCTACTGAGGCAAGTTTTTTTCCATACACTTAAAGAGTATGCTGACGATCTTACACATATGCGAATGTTTATAGTGAGTTAATATCCGGTGTTTCAAGTGGCGTTGTTATTTTCATAATGTGAACATTGGTGGTGAGGCAGCAGGTTGCTGATACCAAAGTGTTTAAGGAAGTGCCGAAGTGTTTAAGGAAGAGCTGCGTAGAATAATTGTGGATGAGAAGTATTTGCCAGAACATGTATGTAATGTTGATGAAATCAACTTGTTCTGAAAACATATGCCAGAGCATACGTACATTCATCAAAAGTCCAAGACAATGGATTCAAGGCTTCCAAAGACTATATAATGCTGCTTTGGGACACAGATGTTGTAAGGTTCAAGTTGAAGCCTTTCTTAATCTACCACTTGGAAAACCCTAGAGCACACAGGAATACGAGAAAGCATATAGGTTCAGTTCAATTCAGTTCAGTCGCTCAGTCGTGTCCGACTCTTTGCCACCCCATGGACTGTGGCACACCAGGCTTCCCTGTCCATCACCAACTCCCAGAGCCTGCTCAAAAAAGCATATACTTCCCATTTATTGTTGCCATAACAGGGAAGCCTGGATGATATTCGCATTGTTTGAAAACTGGTTTTTGAACTGTCTTATTCTACACACAAGAGAATGTTGCAGGCAAAACAAGCTGTACAATCAGAGCTTGAAGTCTTCCTAAAGAATATTGTGCCTACTAAACCATCAGCTGGTGTAGATGCCCCAGTGCCTCCTGCTATCCTCAAGCCTTATCGAGAGAGAATTATCACTGTAGCATCAATATCATCCCGCGATTAATTTTACTTCAATGTTTCAAACATTCTTCAGGCCTGCTGTGCTTTCAGCTGTCTGCTTTGATGGTAAATATCCATACAACCATTTTGTTTTTCACTTTCAGTACAGTGATCAATAAATTAAATGATATATTCAACATTTTAATTTAAAAATAAGCTTTGTGTTAAATGAGTTTGCCTAACTGTAAGCCAGTGTAACTGTTCTGAGCTGATTTAAGGTAGGCTAGACTGAGCTATGATGTTCAGTAAGTTAGTTGTATTACATGCAGATTTGACTTAAAATATTTTCAACTTATGATGGGTTTATTGGGACAAAAAACCATCACAAGTCGAGGGAGATCTGTAATAGGAAAACATATGAAAGTATAAATAATAGCCGCTCAGTCATGTCTAACTCTTTGCAACCCCATGGACTGTAGCCTGCCAGGCTCCCCTGTCCATGGAATTCTCCAGGCAAGAGTACTGGAGTGGATTGCCATTTCCACTCCAAAAGATAAAGGGATAAGAATCTAAGCATACTACTACAGAAAGTCATCAAATCACAAAGCAAGTGAGTGAGAGAAGAAAAAAGAAACAGACGAGCCACAAAACAGCAGGAAATGGCAAAATGGTACTAAATACAAACCTATCAATAATTACTTCCTTTTTAAAATGTTTATGTATATATGTAAATAGTTGATTTACAATATTATATAAGTTTTACTATACAACACAGTGATTCACAGTGTTTTTTTGTTTTGTTTTGTTTTTCGGCTGTACCACATGGCATATGGGGTCTTAGTTCCAGAACCGAGGATTGAACCTGTGCCCCCTGCAGTGGAAGCACAGATTCTTAAACTCTGAACCACTGGGAAATCCCCAGACGTTTGTTTTTCAAAACCTACCAGGAGGAAGCATGAACACAGTTCCTCCCTACTACAAATTATGCAGCCGAGTTCCCCACGTTTGGGGAAATGGCAGGGGTCAGCACACCTGGAGTGCAATGGATGAGCCTTGCCCTGGGAAAACCACCTTCATGCTCATGGTATCTCCCCTGCTGGTAAGTATATGATTCACAATTTTTAAAGGTTATACCTCGTTTATAGTTTTTGTAAAATATTGGCTGTATTCCTTGTGTTGTACAATATAATCCCTGGAACCTATTTATTTTATACATAGTAGTCTGTGCCTCTTAATCCCCCACTCTATTCTTCCCTTCCCCCACTTCCTTCTCCCCACTGTATCTGTGGGTCTGTTCCTTTTTTGTTACTAATTTTCATTAGTTTGCTTTATATTTTAGATTCTACATATAAGTGATATCATACAGTATTTGTCTTTCTGTCTGACTTATTTTATCCATGTTGTTGCAAAAGGCAGGTTTCATTTTTTGTGGCTGAGTAGTATTCCATTTCTCGGAGAAGGCAATGGCACCCTACTCCAGCACTCTTGCCTGGAAAATCCCATGGACGGAGGAGCCTGGTGGGCTGCAGTCCATGGGGTCGCTAAGAGTTGGACACAACTGAGTGACTTCACTTTCACTTTTCACTTTCATGCATTGGAGAAGGAAATGGCAACCCACTCCAGTGTTCTTGCCTGGAGAATCCCAGGGACGGCGGAGCCTGGTGGGCTGCCATCTATGGGGTCGCACAGAGTCGGACACGACTGAAGCGACTTAGCAGCAGCAGCAGCAGCATTCCATTGTGTATATATAGCACAACTTCTTTATCCATTCATTGTTGATGGACACTTAGGTTGCTTCTATATTTTGGCAGTTGTAAATAATGCTGCTATGAACATTGGGATTCATATGTCTTTTCAAATTAGTTTTTCATTTTTTGGATATATACCCAGGAGTGGCTTCTCTTTTTAGTGATGTGGGAGTTCTCTTTTTAGTCTTTTGAGAAAGCTCCTTACTGTTTTTCACATGCTTGCCAACATTTTTTATTTGTGTTCTTTTTAATGGTAGCCACTCTGGCAGTATACGGTGATATCTCATTGTGGTTTTAAATTGTGTTTCTCTGATGATTAACAGTGTTTGAACCTCTTTCCATGTGCCTGTTGGCCATCTGTTTTGTTTTGTTTTTTTTTCTGGAAAATGTCTATTCAGGTCTTCTGCACATTTTTAAATCATGTTGCTTGCTTTTTGATGTTGTTGTATGAGCTATCTTAATATTTTGGATTGTAACCCCATATCAGTCATATAATTTGGAAATATTTTCTCCTATCAGTAGATTGTCTTTTCATTTTGTCAATGGTTTTCTTTACTATGCAAAAGCTTTTAAGTTTCACTACGTTCCATTTACTTACTTTTGCTTTTATTTTCTTTGCTTTAGGAGATAGATCCAAAAACATATATATTGCTACAACTTGTGTCAAAGAGTATTCTGCCTGTGTTTCCTTCTAGGAGTTTTATGGTTTCCAGTCTTGTATTTAAGTCTTTAATACATTTTGACATTCTTTTGTAAACGGTGATAGAGAATGTTCTGATTTCATTCTTTTATTAATAAATGGAGCTGTCCAGTTTTCCCAGCACCACTTATTGAAGAAATTATCTTTCCCCCATTGTATATTCTTACCTCCTTTATCATAGATTAACTGACAAGTGCTTGGGTTTATTTCTTGGATTTCTATCCTGTTCCATTAATCCATATCTTACGTACAAAATTAACTCAAAATGGATTAAAAGCTTTAATGATAGATGTGAAATCATAAAACTCCTAGAAGAAAACATAGGTGGTAAGCTGCTTAGCATCTGTCTTGGTTATTTTGTTTTTTTGAATTGACAACAAAAGCACAGATAACAAAAGCAAAAATAAATAAGCAAGATCACATCAAACTTAAAACCTTGTATAAAACAAATCAAATCATCAATAAAATTAAAAGACAACATACCAAATAGGAGAATATATTTGCAAATCATGTGTCTCATAAGGGGTTAACATCCAAAGTATATAAAGAATTCATTCAACTCAATAACAACAAAATAAAACAATCTAATTTTAAAATGGCACAGAATCTGAATAGACATTTTTCTGAAGAAGACATACAAATAATAAAAGGTACATGAAAAAGTGCTTTAACATCACTAATCATTAGGGAAATGAAAATCAAAACCACAATGAGATATCATCTCATACTTGTTAGAATGCTGCTAAGTCGCTTCAGTCATGTCCGACTCTGTGCAACCCCATAGACGGCAGCCCACCAGGCTCCCCGGTCCCTAGGATTCTCCAGGCAAGAACACTGGAGTGGGGTGCCATTGCCTTCTCCACTTGTTAGAATGGCTATCATCAAAAAGACAAGAAATAGAAAGTCTTAGTGAGGACTGAAGGAAAAGCAACCCTTGTGCACTGTTGGGAATATAAATTTGTGCAACCACTATGGAAAGTAGTGTGGAAGTTCTTCAAAAAAAATTAAAAGTAGAATGACCATATGATCCCACAGGTTCACTTCTGGGTGTTTATTCACAGGAAAATAAAAAGTACTAACTGCAAGATGCATGTACCCCTATGTTTATTGCAGCATTATTTACAATAGCCAAGATATGGAAGAAACTTATGTTCCTATATTCTGTATAGCCATTAAACACACACAATGAAACATTATTCAATCACAGAAAGAGAAGGAAATTTTGCCATTTTTGACAATAGGGGTGGATTTTTAGGGCATAATGTTAAGTGAAACAAGACAAAGAAAAACAAATATTATGTGATCTCACTTATATGTGGAATATGAAGACAAAAACCAACCAACCAAAAAAGCTCCCAAGCTCATGAATACAAAGAATAGGGGTAGGGATGGGGTTGCAAAATGGATAAAGTAAGTTAAAAAGCACAAAATTCCAACTGTAAAATGAATAAGTCATGGGATGTTATGTACAGCATGGTGACTATGGTAATGAAAGTGAAAGTTGCTCAGTTCTGTCCGACTCTTTGTGACCCCACGGACTATGCAGTTCATGGAATTCTCCAGGTCAGAATACTGGAGTGGGTAGCTGTTCCCTTCTCCAGGGGACCTTCCCAACCCAGGGATTGAACCCAGGTTTCCCACATTGCAGGTGGATTCTTTACCGGGTGAGTCACCAGGGAGACCCAAGAATACTGAAGTGGGTAGCCTATCCCTTCTCCTTCAAATTCCTGGATCTTCCCGACTCAGGAATCGAACCGGGGTGTTTCTGCATTGCAGGTGGATTCTTTACCAGCTGAGCTACCAGAGAAGCCCAACTATGGTAATAGTCTATTGTATATTTGAAGGTTGTTAAGAGAATAAATCTTAAATGTTTTCACAAGGAAAAAAATGTTGTACTAATATATGGTGATGGATGTCAACTAGACTTACAGTCCAGGGGTGATCACTTTGCAATATACAGAAATATCTGACCACTGTCTTGTATACCAGCCACTAATATAATGTTATATGCCAATTCTATCTAAAAAGTCAACAGAATAAAAAGAAGATACATGTATAACTGAATCATTTTGCTGTATATCTGAAACTAACACAAAATTGTGAATCAACCATGGTCCAACATAAAATGAAAAATTTAAAAAGTCAACAGAATATTTTCTGTTACTACTGTGAAAGTAATGTGCCCTTTTTTATTCATCTTAAGTTTTTTTTTTGTCTTTGATGTTTAACAGTTTGATATGCTGTGCCTATGTATATTTTTGTTTCTATTCATCCTGCTTGGGATTCACAGAATGTCAAGTGTACAGCTTTTTCTGTCTTGTCAGCTTTGGAATTTTTCAAAAGTTATCTCTTAAAGAAAATATTGCTCTTATACTTTCTCACATCTCTCCATGTTGTGTAAACATTTGACGTTTTTGTTGTGTACCATATGACTATTTTTTAATCTGAATTTTCACTCTTTTTCTCTGTTACTGCTGCTACTAAGTAGGTTCAGTCGTGTCCGACTCTGTGCAACCCCAGAGACAGCAGCCCACCAGGCACCCCCGTCCCTAGGATTCTCCAGGCAAGAACACTGGAGTGGGTTGCCATTTCCTTCTCCAGAAAAATTTTATAAACAACTTTTTCTCTATGTATGCTTAAATCTAAATATTGATTTTTATCAGCCTTTTTTTTATTACTAATACTTACTTTTAATTGCGATGTCTTATTTTCATTACATTTATTTTATCTGCTTATGTAAAATGACTTTCCATTTATAGTAATGGTATATAAAAAGTTTTATATAAACAAGATGATTTTAAAATATCAAGTTATTACAGTAAGTACAAAAAAATCTTGAATAATTAACCTTTGAAAATCACTGCAGTAAAGCTAAAGCAACAGTAAATGGTTATAATTAAGAGACTTGGCTCTTAAAAAGAAAAGCCTCACCAATATCTATTCTTTTAATTTTTGTTTTCTTTCTTCTGATTTTACAGCTAACCCACAATGTGACACGTATGTATATACAAAGTGACACGTATGTATATAAACTTTAAATTGTTTAAGATCTATGTGAGCTGTGTTACTGCATTATGGGGAACAACATTAACGAGTATATTTCATGTCTGTTTCACAGCTAACTACTGTATTTCCAGATGAGCCAATATTTCCACGTGACAGATACACATCTCTTTTTCTCTTAATTACTCCACCAATCCTGAGTGTTATAATTATCACTTGGGCCAACGGCAAATACCCTCATTTATTTACTTTGAAATAATACAATCCAGGGAGGAAAAAAATCCTCATTCGAACACGGTATTTTTTGTTTTAGTAACAACTGGGTATATTTCTGATTTGCAGCAAACCCTTACTCAAAAGAAGAAATGGCTCATCTTTACATTCCACTTTTTAAGCAGCAGCACTGTTTCCAAGCTGCCACAGCTGTGACTTGCAGTGAGTCAGCTCTATCCCCCGTACGCCTCAGCTTCTAAATATGTAAAGTGACAAAGCCAGATCTGGGTGAGTCTGAGAAACCGCACCGGCCCTCAAGAGTGAAAACACTTCTGAATAACCTGGTGCGCACTGCTCAACTCTACGCATCTGGTTTTCCACGTTCTCTTGCAATTTGATATCTTATGGTTTACTACTTCCTCAGACTCAGACTGGAATAGTAATTAAGGGAATTAATTTAAAAGGCCTTGCTTTTTTGGATTATGAATTAATTTTGGAACAAAATGTAAATGAGATGACATTAGAGCACTTCTTCAAAACCAAATGCTGGGACATGATTATATTTAAAGTCTGGTGCTAAGTCACTTTAGTCGTGTCCGACTCTTGGCGACCCCATAGACAGCAGCCCACCAGGCTCCCCCATCCCTGGGATTCTCCAGGCAAGAACACTGGAGTGGGTTGCTATCAGCCTTCCAGTTCACTAGTTTTCTCTTTTGCTGTGTCTAATTTCCTGTTAAACCTATCTGTTAATGTCTAATTTCAATTCAATTCTAGAATTCCTACTGGAGTCTATCAATTCTTTGACAATTTTTTTTCTCCCTTTTTTCCTCTCTTTCTTAAGAACATAAATAATAGCTCTTTTCAATCCTTGTCTGGTAATTCCATTATTTGGATTAACTTTGGTCTGTTTCTGTTGTATGGTTTTTTCCTTCTTGGTCTTCGCCATACAGTCCTGTATTTTGGCATGCCAGGTAATTTTCAGTTAAATCCTAGACATGGTATGAAAAAAGGTATAGAGGATCTAGGTGATACTGTCTTCCTCTCAAGAAGATTCATGCTGTCCTTTGCAAGGCCGACAGAGTAACATATGATTATCTTAATCCAGTTAGAGACTTAGCTACTCAAGGAAAGTTTTGACAGTATTTTTAATCTCTGATTTGTATTTGCAAATCTCTAATTTGTCTAACGGAGAAGGCAATGGCACCCCACTCCAGTACTCTTGCCTGGAGAATCCCAGAGTCAGGGGAGCCTGGTGGGCTGCCGTCAGTGGGGTCGCACAGAGTCGGACACGACTGAAGCGACTTAGCAGCAGCAGCAGCAGCAATTTGTCTAAAGCAAAGCAAAGCTGGTTTCCTCAGCTTTAAATTGCCTTCAGACAGATGTTTTATGTACGATAATGGCCTTTTCTAACTCTTCTCAGTGGAAATGTTGGTTTGCCACATGCTACTCATTACCGCATATCACTTTTGTGCATTAATAGCAGTATCTCAGAATAAAACTTAAATTTTAGTAGATAACCAATACACTCATTGGATTACATTTTAATGGGGAAAAGCTATAATTTTTATCTGAGCTCAAAATATTTTTATTGTGTCCAATTGCTTGCTGTACATCTTGATATGTCATAGGTACCTAAAAAGTATCCAGATGAACTCTATGCTTTTCTCTCTTTCTTCCAGGTTTAAGGAGACCAAAGAGATGTAAACATTAATTTCAGGGCAGAAGACCTGAATATACATTTTTCCAAAGAAGACATAGAAATGGCTATTTGGCATGTGAAAAGATACTCAGCATCACTAATCACTGCATGTGTGCTCAGCCACTTCAGTCGTGTCTGACTCTTTGTGACCCTGTGGACTGTAGCCCACCAGGCTCCTCTGTCCATGGAATTCTCCAGGCAAGAATACTGGAGTGGGTTGCCATGCCCTACTCCAGGGGATCTTCCCAACCCAGGGATCAAACCTGCATCTCTTACGTCTCCTGCATTGACAGGTGGATTCTTTACCACTAGTGCCACCTGGGAATCCCCACTAATCATTACAGAATCATTATAGAAATGTAAATTAAAACCACAGTGAGATATCACCTCACACCTGTCGGAATAGCTATCATCAAAAGTATAGTACAGATAACAAATTTTGACAAGGACGTGGAGAAAAGGGAATACTCGTGCGTTGTTGGCGGGAATGTAAACTAGTGCAGCCGTTGTGGAAAACAGTATGGCAGCGTCTCAAAAAAACTGTATGTATGTATTGCTGTATGACTCAGCAGTTCCACTCCTGGATTTACATCCAAAGAAAACAAAAACACTAATTCAAAAAGACATGCATCCCGATGTTCATAGCAGCATTATTTGTAACAGCCAAGATAAGGAAACAACCTACATGTCCATCAATAGATGAATGAATGAAGAAGATGTGGTCCATGTATACACAATGGAACACTACCCAGCCATACAAGAAGAAGGAGATCCTGCCATCTGCACCAACATGAATGGACGGCGGCACGCCAGGTTTCCCCTGTCCTTCACAATCTTCTGGAGTTTGCTCAAACTTGTGACCACTGAGTCGGTGATGCCATCCAACCATCTCATCTTCTGTCATCCCCTTCTCCTCCTGCCTTCAGTCTTTCCCAGCATCAGGGTCTTCTCCAATGGGTTGGCTCTTCGCATCAGGTGGTCAGAGTATTGGAACTTCAGCTACAGTCCTTCCAATGAATATCCAGGGTTGATTTCCTTTAGGATTGACTGGTTTGATCTCCTTGATGTCCAAGGGACTCGTCAAATATATGTAGAATCTAAGAAATAAAGCAAACAAGTGTATAACAAAACAGATGCAGAGAACAAAGTAGTGGTTACTAGTGGGGATAAAGAGGGGAAGGGGCATGGGATTAAGAGGTTCAAACTACTGTGTATGAAATAAATAAGCAACAAGTATATATTATACAACACAGAGAAATATAGGCGTTATTTTGTAATACCAAATGGAACATAATTTGTAAAAAATTGAATTACTATGTTGAACATGTATAACTAAGAAAATACTGTAAATAAACTATACTTTGATTTTTAAAGAATTTAAAAAAATCATCTCCTTTCTTTATTTCATTAGGAAGACCTGCATTTGTATCTTCCTATTATTATTTTTTTTTAACCATTAAGGCATTTTATTTGCACACACGTAGTACATCCCTAGAAAAAGAATCCAAAGATTTTCCCTCCTGTGTGTTTTCATCTTGTTTTTTCATGGTCCATGATGTCAGCTGAGATCGTCAGAACAATGAAGCCAAATTGACAGGATGGGAGCAGGTTATTCTGTAACTTTTCTAGCTCTTTGAATTGCACATCAAATCTGGGGCTGATCCACTTATTTCGCCTGCCTGTGAGGTTCACAATTTTACCAGCCCTGTGATTATCAATGATTTCAAATTTGTCAATGTAACTGCGCTTCATCATCATCGTTAGCAACCTGATGATGATTTTTGGAACATGGCCTGATTGGAACCTGTCATTTACCTCTCTCCTTTTGCCATTGTTGATCCTCTTGAGAGCATCAACCGGGACATTCGTACACCATTATGGCAGCACTGAAAGATGGCAGGAAGAGCTCTTCTTGCATTTTTAATAGCATGTTCCACCTGCCAATGCAGGAGAGGCAAGAGATGGGGTTCGATCCCTGGGTGGGGAAGATACCCTGGAGAAGGAGATGGCAACCTGCTCAGTATTCTTGCTTGTGAAATTCCATGAACAGAGGAGTCTAGCAGTTTACAGTCCATGGGGCTTCAGAGAGTTGGACATGATTGAATGACTAAGCACACACACAAAACATCTGCCAGGAAGTAACTCAGAAAACCTTCATGAAAAAGTACATTTGAAAAGATGCAACATGTCATGATTGATGAAGCTAAGAATTTCCACATTGACAACAGAGACTACCATGAGAAGGAAAAAACATCACTGAAAGGACAAAAATTGCCCAGGAATTTTTTCTGGATTTTCTTGGTCCACTTTCTGACTCGCCACTTGGATTGCAGGGGCCTCCCCACTCCTTACCCTTACGTTCAGGAATAGAGTGTGCCAGAGTGGTTTGCGATGATATCCAAAAGCAAAGAGCAGTGCAGGAGGTCAGAGAACATTCTCCACCTAACATCACTTGTGACTCACTGGGGGCTTCCTGGGCTTAGGGTGTGGATGGCACTTTAGAGATTAGAGTGCACTGTATTTGGAACATGAGGAGACCCATGTGGCAGAACTATGCCAGGTCTTTTTTAAAAAGAATCACTCCTGCAAGGGGTTGACCTTTTAATAAGCACAGCAGACAAAGCTCCTGAAAGAAGTGAGGAAGTAAAGGGTACGGTCCAGAGCAACAAGGCATCTGAGGGGCTGGATGAACACATCAGGTTGGACAGTGACATCTGCTCCAAACTTGGGAAGGGAGGTCACGTTTGAGATCACTCCAAGGGAGGTCACGTCTGAGATCCCTCTAAGGGAGGTCACGTTTGAGATCACTCCAAGGGAGGTCACGTCTGAGATCCCTCTAAGGGGGGCTGGGACAACTGTTGCACAGACTCTTATGCTCTCTCCAGCCTCCAGGATGGAAACACATCTGTATATTCAGAAGGATGATAACTGATTGGAAGGCCTCCCATCTAAGAAGAAACCATGCCTGTGTGTGAAACTAGCTGTTCCAGGTGCTGGGAATCCTGTGGCAGACGCAAACTCGAATACGCGAACAAAGGGCTATAAAAAATGGCAGAGCAAAATATGGTTGTAAAATGGGCAGTTTTTTTTTTTTTTTAAGCCTCGCTTTACTCTCCTCCTTCCTGCTAATTTTCAGTCATTGTCCCCGTGGACAAAATCAACCAGAATTCAGATGATGAAAGCATCCAGTCAGCCTCTTGGGGTCCAGAACAGGATAGAGAATGGATCACAGAGGGAAGATGTTCACAACACATCTTCTCACCCTCCCAAGCATCTACTCTTATCCTTCCTGTGGTTGAAGGGTTAATGTCCCCAACATAGTAAATAAAGTTACCATACCATGGTGTCTATTCAGTCAAATGTTCATCTGAAACCAAAAATGTCATCAATCACCAATCTTCTCATCAGAAGGGGTGGGGGAGAGAGAAACATCAATTAGCAAAAAACCTGGCTGCTGCTGAGCCACTTCTGGAGCTGACCTTAGGCCTTGGGTGCTAATTATAGCAGCCTTCCTTCTCCCATCAACTCCTCCAAGTTCTGCCCACCTCGGTGGGATGGGAGTCTTTACCTCTTGGGGTTAAACTTTTATTCCTGTAGGGTCTTAGTCCTGGAACAGCTCTCATCGCACCCCAATGATTGTTTGCTGACCTATAGAGGTTCCCTCTGGCATTGTCTTGCAGGGTTACCCGAGTCGGGCAGAGGGCAGCAACCATCCATTGTGGTTGAAGGTAGTGCTGTGAGTGGAGGGAAAGCCAGTGAGATAGTGGATGGAGATGCTATGGGAGTCTGAGTTTCCTGCTTTTATAACTTGTTCTGGTCCTGCAGACCCGCTTGTGGCCAGTCTTATATAGATGAGTTCCATTTCACGATGGAATTCTACTCTGTACTTTCACTGTGTGATTCCGTGCATCAGATGACCCCTAGGATGTGATGGGATGTCAGTTCACACAGTTACTTGGTGCCCCATGGTCTGAGATTCAATCTCAACAGGACTCTGTGGGAAGCCAGAGACTGAATGCACATGGACAACACTAGCTGGCAGAAGTGAGCATGGTCTTCCTCCAAAACTACAGGGATTGTTATTGGGGCTTGTTAGAGGCTTTCTTTAGAACTCTGTCTTCTACAGAGACTTCCATTCCCATTGGGTCTGTTGGGTCATCATGTGAAAATGGCCAGGCATCCTTGCTTTGGTCTTGCTACAGAGTCCTGCTCTCTGGACAGCCTTACGGGTCACCAGAATGTAGATTAGAGCTGCATGTCCAAAATTCAGAGAAACCAACCAACCACGAAGCTTTCCTCTTTGTTCAGTTTAGTTCAGTTGCTCAGTCATGTCCGACTCTTTGCGACCCCATGGACACACAAGGCCTCCCTGTCCATCACCAACTCCCAGAGCTCGCTCAAACTCATGTCCATTGAGTCAGTGATGCCATCCCACCATCTCATCTTCTGTCATCACCTTCTCCTCCTGCTTTCAATCTTTCCCAGCATTAGAGTCTTTTCCAAAGGGGCAGTTCTTCCCACCAGGTGGCCAAAGTACTGGAGTTTCAGCTTCAGCACCAGTCCTTATGATGAATATTCAGGACTGATTTCCTTTAGGATTGACTGGTTTGATCTCCTTGCAGTCCAAGGGACTCTCAAGAGTCTTCAAAAGCACAGTTCAAAAGCATCAATTCTTCGGCACTCAGCTTTCTTTATAGTCCAACTCTCACATCCATATATGACTACTGGAAAAACCATAGCTTTGACTAGATGGACCTTTATTGGCAAAGTAATGTCTCTGCTTTTTAATATGCTGTCTAGGTTGGTCATAGCTTTTCTCCCAAGGAGCAAGCATCTTTTAATCTCATGGCTGCAGTCACCATCTGAAGTGATTTTGGAGCCAAAGAAAACAAAGTCTCTCACTGTTTCCGTTGTTTCCCCATCAATTTGCCATGAAGTGATGGGACCAGGTGACATGATCTTGGTTTTTTGAATGTTGAGTTTTAAGCCAACTTTTTCACTCTCCTCTTTCACTTTCATCAAGAGGCTCTTTAGTTCTTCTTAGCTTTCTGCCATGAGGGTGGTGTCATCTGCATATCTGAGGTTATATTTCTCCCAGCAATCTTGATGCCAGCTTGTGCTTCATCCAGCCTGGCATTTTGCATGATGTACTCTGCATATAAGTTAAATGAGCAGGGTGACAATATACAGCCTTAACATACTCCTTTTCCAATTTAGAACCAGTCTGTTGTTCCATGTCCAGTTCTAACTGTTGCTACTTGACCTGCATACAGGTTTCTCATGAGGCAGGTAAGGTGGTCTGATATTCCCATCTCTTTAAGAATTTTCCAGTTTGTTGTGATCCACACAGTCAAAGGCTTTGGCGTAGTCAATAAAGCAGAAGTAGATATTTTTTCTGGAACTCTCTTGCTTTTTTGAGTGCCCTCTTTGTAGTGGGCACTGAAAAGTCCTGCAGCTCACTTCTTGGTTTTTACCCAAAGAGGTTCAAGACATGTCCACACAGGGACTTCCCTGGTGGTCCTGTTCACTTGGCCTGGAGGGTCGGTCCAAAGCACAGCTCGAAGTCGACTTTCAGGTTGAAATACTAGGACCTGGAGGCCTCGGTGCAGTGCTGCGGAGCAGACACTTAAGGGTCTTCTGTGCCCGCCGGTCATCCATGTCCAGACCCACGTCCCATTTCAGAAAGCCGGGGCTCAGGAGGTGGCCTTGAAACCCGCCCCTGGGTCTGGCCTCCATGGGGCCGCTACCTGGACCTCACATCTTCTGCCCATTTGAGGAGCCGGAAGGCCCATGAGTTGGAGGAGAGGCCCATCGTGGTCGACCTTTATATTTTCTGGAGCAGAAGTTCAATAGGCTGCAAGAGCACATAAATATGTTTGGAAAAGGCTCATTGAAACCTTGAGAGTGAATTTTTTAAGTTTAAGATTTTAAAAATCTTTATATTATCTGAATTTGGGGAATTGCTAATTTTTCTTATTCCTTAAGCCATGATTTTTACAAGACAAGACTTAGTCTAATGCGATATATAATATGTATTTAAAACTACAACCACAGTTTAAAAATCCTGCAGTCTCTCCTTAAATGTCAACCTTGACTGTTTTCTTTGACATAGATTAAGGGATTGAGTCTTTGTCTTTTCTCACAAAAGATCAAAGGAGTGTTCTATAAACTGCCTTAAAATCATTACTGTTTTCAAACCATTTAGTTCCTAACATTGTATATTTTATTTAGTGCTTTGTATATGTGTCTGAAAGAGTTCTGAGTGTCTGGAGCAGGCTCTAAAGCCACACTCCTTCTCAAATAGGACTGGAACCCAGTTGCACCTCAGATTAGAATTTGAACCCCGGATCCCTGGTTCAGGAGGGGATTCAAGCCCACTGTCTTTCAGTTAAAACAGCTCATCTGGTGTCAGACTTATTGAAGCTCAGGTTTTATCTCCTCACAGAAAGAAGTCAACATGAGGCAAAGCAGTTGGCAAAGAGTAAGTGTATTAGCATAGGATGCTTGTGAGAGATACTAGTGGGCAGGCAAGGGAGTGCAACCCCAAGAATAAAGAGGGCTACATTTTTGTAATCAAAGAAAGAGTAGGGAGGGGAGAAGACTATCATTTTCTCCTTCTTGAGTAGACATTAAGTCTTGTTACCAAATGTTAGGTCTGTGTGCCTGACACAGTGAGGCCAAACAATACCAGAGAGAGGTTTATTGCAGGGCCATGCAAGGAGATGGGTGGCTCATGCCTTAAAAACCCTGAACTCCCAGAAAGCTTTCAGCAAAGCCCTTTTATAGGAAAGGTGAGGGGAGGGGTGTGGTTAGTTATTGCAAACTTCTCAGTACCAGGTCATGGTCAGATCACAGTGTCCTTATAGACCTCCACCAAAACAAATGTTATTCTCTGTTCTGACAAGAAAGGGCAAGGTCCCAAGACTCGGCTTTCACTTTCCCAGGCCCAGGCCCTGGCTAAGAGGAGGACTGCCTGTGCAGGCCAGTTACCCTGCCTGGGAGTATTCATCAAGTACCTGGCCTGGGTCTTTTCACCAGGGCCTGGGCCTGGCTAGTGGGTGGCCCTGGTGAGGGCTCTGGAGCTCTGCAAGATACAGCTCTCACCGTGTCCCTGGGACCCCCACTCACCTTCTAGTCCTGAGGCTGGAGGGCGTGGCGGGCCCTGGGGAGAAGGCCGTGATCCACCTCTCACCACACTCTCTGCTGCCAAGACCACTGTGAGGCTGACTGCTAGTGGAGTGGGACCTCTGGCTAAGGGTTGAGCACTAACAACTGCATGCCTACCCCGCCCTCGTTGCAGGCTTATATAGTTAATTTCTCCTCGATCCCTGTGTGATATAACCAGGACTGTCAGGGTGCTATTCAGATCATATATATTAGCCAAAGGGTGGTAGCATATTCTAGAATATGTTAATCCATCTCAGGTTTCAGTATAAAGTCCCCTTTCACCTGGGTTCTTTCTCCTTTCATCTATATTCCTGTCTTAGCTACATGCAGAAATGCTGCTCTTCAGCATCTCTGACTTCATGGAACAAGATTCAGACCCCATTCTGTTGTCTTGCGTTTTAACTGTGAGGTCTTGTGGCTTGAGTGTGCCTCGTGCTTAGATGGACCTGGTAGACTAGATTGTTGCTAGGTGACTGGATTCTTTTCTTGAGTGGTCATTACCTTAGAATAGTCTCCCAGACCCCCTTAAAATTCCCTCTCTTTCTTTAATCCTCTAGTGGTATTTCAAAACAATTTAATTATCCTGTTACTGCTGCTAAGTCACTTCAGTCGTGTCTGACTCTGTGCGACCCCATAAACGGCAGCCCACCAGGCTCCCCCATCCCTGGGATTCTCCAGGCAAGAACACTGGAGTGGGTTGCCATTTCCTCCTCCAACGCATGAAAGTGAAAAGTAAAAGTGAAGTCGCTCAGTCGTGTTCAACCTTTAGCGACCCCAGGGACTGCAGCCTTCCAGGCTCCTCTGTCCATGGGATTTTCCAGGCAAGAGTATTGGAGTGGGGTGCCATTGCCTTCTCCGTTAATTATCCTACTCTAGACCTATTTCACATTCATTGCTGAATAATATTCCATCATGCGAGTATACTATATATATCCACTGTTGTAACAATAGATAATTTGGTTGTTTTCTGTTTGGGACCATTGAGAACAGTTAATCTATGTGTACATGTTGGCATATCTCTAAATATATATTTAAAATATGACTAGAAGTGAAGGTAAATGAATATACATTTCTAAGAAGACCCTGAAATGGAATTTATTTTTCTGAACTTTTAAAGAGTTTACCATTGACTTTCTTTTGTCTGATTTTATCTCAGGATTTCCTTTTCCAATGTGCATGCATATCACCTCTTTGAACATCAAAAGTCATGACTTTTGAAAGGAAAAGTGAGGAAAGTGAGGTTTGATTGTATACTGGTTCAAAAACTTAAGTGGGGCTGTGAGAAAGAAGACCTCATTAGGGAACCATTATAAGAATGGGGAGGCAGGGGAAGGTGGCAGTAAATTAGAGAGGACCCATATGCACGTGTGAAAAAGGAATTTCCTGAATAAGTTAGTGTGAATTCATAATCAGAAAGGGAAACAAGAGACTTGAATGTGAGCACTAGAAAGGGTGTGAAGATAACAAACTGTTAAATCAAACAGCCTTCTGTACCAGCATCTGGTAGGTCTGCTAAGCCAGGGCATCCATTTGTGGAATGCAGGATATTCAAGATAGGCAGAGGGAAAGAAGGGCAATGACCCACCTGCTATGTCTAGAGGAATTAATAAATCAGGCATCTGCAAATCAGAAGGTACTTCTGTTTCCCCAGATACTAAAACAATAACCTCCCTTTCCTCCTTCCCCACCTCCTCCCACCTCAGCACACATGAACATCACTTGATTTTGTTCCCTGACCTCAGGCTTCTCACCCAATCCATGCTGCCTGTTCTTTGTGGCCAGCTGTCTCACACAGTAGTCCTTTCACCTGCCTGGAACTGGGCACAAACACTGCACAGCAGAATCATTCCACCTCGACTGCACAGACATATCCACGGAGGGCCCCCGATCATGCACTTCAAGGAATGTGATGGCATAGTGCATCTCACACCTCTGGGTTCAGAAATGATGGACTGGCAACTTCCTAATACAGTGATCAATAGAAGTACTCATGGCGGTAAGATCTAGTTTCTTTTTTCACTTCCAGTGACAGTGACTTGATGGGTCTTATCGTGCACACCAAAAAATATGTACCCTCCCTCAGTGTTTATAAATGCAGAAACACCTGAGGAGACACTCAGTAAAGCATTGGGACTCCTTTGTTGAGAACATCTTAAATTCAACCTGTGTGGACTTTACGTAAGGTTGAGCTTTTCCAGGTACTGAAGGTGGTGAGCACTAGCAAATTAAGCAGCGGCTGAAGCCTCTGTGTTACCTTGATTTTGTACATGAACCTGAGCTTTCTATGGACTTAACACCTTGGAACATGTGCAAGAGTCTGAATCCCGCCTTTGAGGAATGCCAGTGCTTCCTGAGAATTCATGACGACAGTAGACATTCTCTGTCTGTGGTTCAATGAGGGGCACAGGTAGCTAGTCCTGTAACCAAGGCCTCTGATGTTCCATGATTTCACAGAAATCAGAAAGACATCTCCCAGGTGCAACTCATCTGAACAGCCTTTTGAAAGTTGAAGGCAGATACAGTCATACTCCACGGCTTTCATAATCGTAGACTTTGTTCTCAGTCTCAGCCTTGGTCACTCCCCCTCCAGAGTTCAGCAGGCAGATGTTGCATGCACGATGCTTTCTTTCTGCTTTCTTCCGCAGTTGAGGGTTTGTTCCACTCCTGTGCTCATTCCTAGGGGTGACTTTTCCTGCGTTTTAAACATACACAGCAAACTCATTTTCAGATCAGTCTTGAGACTCATCTTCTCAACATTTGTGCTGGTCTTACCCTGAAATGTTCTCCTAAAATACAGGAAGACACACCATTAGAACAGGACAAGCACAGGGAAGCAAATTACTATTTTGAGGCTATTCTTTTGAAGTTGGTTCACTTCGTCTGTTCCCACAGAACTTGAGCCCAGATTCATACAGGAATTAAGTGTGCAGGACAGGTGGAGAAGCCAAGTCTGACATGAGCCCATTGCCACCAGAGAAACGGTCAAGAGGTGATTTTTCTGCTGTGATTTTGATAACAGTTTCTGCAATGTTCTCCTTGGACCTGGAAAGCTTTCAGGGTCAGGGTATTTCTAGGGTGCGCTGATGCGTATGGCTTTTCTTGGTGCTTTGTCTTTCCTCTCTCACTTAGACCTGGGCAATCTCAGATTATTTTTTAGCCCAAGTTTTGAAAAGAGCAAATCTGATTGAGTTTGTTACTTGTCTTTGTTGCAATGGAACAAATTCTTTAGATTTCTCTGGTCCAAGCAGTTCCTATCTTGTGAGGGAAAAAAGTATATTCTATACTTTTTTTGCCTTCTCCAACGCAGGAAAGTGAAAAGTGAAAGTGAAGTTGCTGAGTCTTATCCGACTCTTAGCGACCCCATGGACTGCAGCCCACCAGGCTCCTCCATCCATGGGATTTTCCAGGCAAGAGTACTGGAGTGGGGTGCCATTGCCTTCTCCGATTCTATACTTTAGTATATTATATTTTACGTAATAAAAATATATCGTATACACACACACATTTAGTTTGTTTGGAACTAACAAATTATTGACTATTTGTTGGGAACAACCAGTCTGGTAGGTTGAGGTGTGTTTCATCATTTCCTAAATGCAATCCAGTTGTCCCAGCAAATAGGACTGGAACCACTGGATATCTACATACAAAAGAAAAGAACTTCAATTCATAGTCTTCACACCATTTACAGAAGTGTACTTAAAATGTTTCATAAACCTAAATGTAAAGCCTAAAATCATGTGGAAATAAATGAAGACTGCCCAAATGATAACAGGTAGAGCTCTGTTTACTCAGAGCTCAGTATATTAAGGCACTCGGCCACCCTCATTTGTTTGAGATGGCAGAAACTCGGAAGCTTTATAGTGAAAAGACAGAGAAAGCACTCAGGGATGACCTGATTTGAGGTTGTTCTAAGGAAGCTGCACTGTGGCTCAGCTGGTAAAGAGTCCACCTGCAATGCGGGAGACCTGGGTTTGATCCCTGGGTTGGGAAGATTCCCCTGGAGGGGGGAAAGGCTATCTACCCACTCCAGTATTCTGGCAGTCCATGGGGTTGCAAAGAGTCAGACATGACTGAGCGACTTTCACTTAGGGAAGCTAGAAGTGGGCTTACTGGAAGTGGATTATCTCATATCACTGGTTTGGAGACCTCATTTAGCTTTGTTTGGTTGGGCCAGAGTTGAAACTGGAGGAAGTAATTTCGCAGCTGTTGATCAAGTTCTGACTACTGTTGACTAGTTGCTGCAGGGGGTTGTGGTTAGGTTGGGAGGTCAGAGTTATGAATCAGGTTTGAGTCACAACTAAAGGCTATGATCAGAGGTCTGTTTTGATGTACGGTTTGGCCAGTATCCATTTGTATATTCAATCTCTCAACTTCTGAACTTCCGGAGGAAAACAGAGAATTTTTACCTTGGGTTCAGCAAACAATTCTTAGAGCTGACACTAAATGCATAATACATAAAAGAAAAAAAATTGATTTATTGGACTTTAAAAATGCCTCCTTAACAGTGAAAGACACTCTTAAGAGAATTACAATATGAGCCCTTGGCCAGAAGAAACTATGTGTAATTGATTATATGATAAAGAACTTGTATCTCAACTTACTCTTGAAAGGCAATAACAGGAAAACAATTTAAAAATGGATAAAAGAGGGAATTCTCTGGCAGTCCAGTGGTTAGGGCTCCACACTGCCACTTCAGGGCGCTTAGGTTTGATCCCTGGTCAGGGAACTAAAGATCCCACAAGCTGTGTGGTACAGTCAAAAATTAATTAATTAAATAAATATCTTTTTAAAAACTATAATGAGATAACATCATTAGTCATTAGGGAAATACCAATTAAAACTACCCACCCATTGGAATGGTGAAAATGATTTAACCATACCAGGTGTCTGCAAGGATATGGAGGAAAGGGAACTCTCGAATTGTTGTAGCCACGCGTTCCGGGAAACAAACTCACTCAGAAGGGCAATGCAGATAGTGGAGTGCAGTTTATTACACCGGCGGGCCCAAGGCAGAGTCTCCTCTTAGCCAAGGACCCCGACCAGTTTTTGTGAAAACCTTATATACTCTAAGTGTACGTGCCCAAACCCTCCTCCCCAAATTCCTTGAAACTAGTCTGGACAAGGCAAAGGAGAGATACGATCAAAGTTAACCCCTGATTCATGTGTCATAACCCTAGATAGTGAAACAGTGGACATTTCTCAATAGGCCTGTGGTCATACCCTGATAAGCATAACGGAATTTATGACTCTGTTCTGTTTACAGAGATAATTAGCATATTATTTTAGGCGACGGAGAGTCTAGGTAAAAGTCCTGAGGCTCCTTCGTGGGCGGAGGCGGGGTCTGGTTTTCCAGTTGGTATGTTGTTTCCATAAGTACTGGGCATCTAGCTCAAAGTCCACAGTCCAGCCCAAGATGGAGTCCTGCTTTCAAGATGGAGCCTGTTCTGTCTATTTCCTCCTTCAATAGCACTTTCATTTGTAACAGTCATAAACTGGAAAACCCAAATGCCCAACAAAAGAAACAAGTTTTAGTTATCCATATGATGAATTATTGCTCCCTATAAAAAAGGAAAGAACTATTGGTACCCACAACATGAATGATTCTCAGAATAATTATTCCGAGTGAAAGACGCCAGACAAAAAAGGAGTGCGTATTTGATTCCATTGTATAAAAGTCTAGAAAATGCAAACTCTTCTGTAGTGACAGGTAGCAAATCAATTGTTTCTTGCAGATGGTAGCAGAGTATGGAAAAGTGGAAGAGAGAGATTGCAAAAAAGATGGTATGTATGTTCGATATCTTGATTGCAGTGATGGTTTCATATGTGAAAATTTATATAATTTTACATGTTAAATATATACAGGAGACTTCCCTGGTGGTCCTGTGACTAAGACTCTAAGCTCCCAAAGCAGGCATCCAGGCTCAATCCCTGGTCAGGGAAATAGATCCCACATACTGCAAATAAGAGTTTCCATGCCACAACTATAGATCCCCCATGCCGCTACTAAGACCCAGCACAGCCAAATAAATAAATAAACAAATATTTAAATATGTGCAGTTTGTTATTTGTCAAAATACCCAAATAACTCTATTAAAAACTACATACATGAGTGATTTTGAGAAAATAAGTAAAAATATTTTATCATACAGAAAGTCCACTGCATATGAAAGATTTCCATTTCTCAAGTCCAATTTCTAAGTCCAACAGAGTTGTGGGTTAAGTTTTATTTGGAGGAAAATGAGGACTGCAGCCCAGGAGGCAGCATCTCAGCTCTGAGAGACTGCTCCAAAGCGGCAGTGGGGGAAAGTCCATATATAAGGTTTTGGTGAAAGAGGAGTTCAATACCATGAAGCACTCAATTTACAAAAGGTTTTCTGTTAGTCATAAGGGTCTGATGTCACCATGAAGGGATTTAGTGCTTCTCTAGATATGAGGAGATGCAAGGATTGAGATCATGAAATCTGTTTCTAGAAACATTGACTATCTAAAGACCTGTCTCATCAGATTCCCTGGAGCACAGAGTGCCTCACTCCACCCTGAACTCTCACAGGGGTTGTTGAAAGTCAACAGCTGTAGCGGCATGGGGCTCACTCCGTAGTGGCAGATGGCAAACCCCTTGTCATTGGCAATGCCCTTGGTAAATGCCAATTTGTAGCTGACAACACATATGACAAACATATGCCAGACACGTGAACCAGCTTAAACATGCGAATGTACATTTACATCTTTGAAAGTCTGAAACTTGAAGATTTATGTATAGGGGCCTCTGTTGTTCAGTCACCTGGTCGTGTCTGACTCTGCGACCCCATGGGCTGCAGCACGCCAGGCTTCCCTGTCCCTCACTGTCTCCTGAAGTTTGCCCAAGTTCATGTCCATTGCATCAATGATGCCATCCCAACAGATCCAGCCAGAAAGTAGGGGCCTTACTGTAATATAATTGGTTCACAAATCAGTAGGCTGTTTATGTGCCTGCTATTGCTAAGTTTCTTCCCATAGGAACTGTATCTCTGATAGAATTAGTGGTATAGACTCTGAAATTCTGCATACTCCAGATGGAGGCCTTTGCCCCCAGATTCATTTGAGAACAATCACCAGCCCACCCTATCCTTTGTTTTGTATATTGTAAAGTTACACTGCTCACACCTGCCAAGTCCTTTCTCAGTGGAAATCAGGTGCTTGGTGTAGAAAACTGCAGGCACATCTACTACTGAAAATTACCTCAACAAAATAGCAGAAAATGCTCTTTCCTCCCTTACAGGTGCATTAAAACAGAAAGTGTTCCATTTCATAAAACTGCTCTTACAGATTTCTTTTCTAGCAAAGGAATCCTTCAAGACACCTGGTCTTCAGAGGTTGTTACTCTGACCTGGGAACTGTTTATTAACCTTGAGAGATACTGTAACTATGAGCCATTGTTTACTTAACGTCCTGTTGCCAAGAAAAGAATACTGAGATTGGTTTCTGTTTCCTGGTAGACATACACACCTTGAGGTTTCATAATCAGGACACAAGTGGATCATCTTATTTCACTCTTTGTCCACTTGTAAGAATGGCTTAAAATTTGTAATTGCTCATTTTCCTATTTAAACAAAAGACTTGAAGAGTTGGGACATTTAAATGAACACTTTTGACACAGGAAGCTGTCAGGCTTAGTGGCTTATCTTTCCTGCTTCTCTGGCCACAAGAACTCTCACCTTTGCCCGTCACAGACTGAAATGGAATCAGTTTCTATTTCCCCAACCAAGGTAGGCGTAGCTTCGCCACATTCCAATACAGGAAGGTCAGGCAAACATTAGCCACAGCCCCATGTCCTTCTAGCAGCTCCACCCTCTGGAGACCCACTATGGGTCTGGGAACTGGGAGGAGCTACCACAAAAGTCCCTCCGTCAAGCATCTCCTCCCTACCTTACTAGTCCTCAAGAATTTCCTTCTGACAGTCGTGTGCAGAAGGAAATGGAATCACTGAAGCCTAGCCTCTGCAGACGGAACACACCAGAGCTCTAGTTAGCCATTTGATGGGGGGAGGCGGGCACAGGGCTTTGCGGGCTATGTGTAATGAACCGGACACTACAAGGCTTGGTTTGGTGAGATTTAGGCCACGATGCTGTGTACCACATCCAGAGTGATGGAACAGCTGACCATCCATTGCTAGTTTTGAAGACGAAGGGATCACAAGCCAGGGTGAAGGAGGAAATAGAACAGGCTTGATCTTCTGCCTGACCTTCCTGTATTGGAAGGTGGCCAAGCTACACCTACCTTGGTCGGGGAAATAGAAACTGATTCCATTTCAGTCTGTGAGGGGCAAAGTCTGTGGACTTCGAGCTATATGCCCAGTATCAATGGAAAGTATCAATGGAAACGACATACCAACTGGAAAACCAGGCCCCCGGAAGGAAGAGCCCCAGGGCTCTCCATCGCCTAAAAGAATACCCTAATTATCTGTGTAACTGAATAGAATCATACATTCTATTATGCTTATTGGGGTATGACCACAGGCCTATTGATAATTGTCCACTGTTAACTACCTAGGCTTAAGGCATACAATCACGGGTTTAAGGCATATGAATCACGGGTTAACTTTGATTGTATCTTTCTTTTCCTTTGTTCAGACTAGTTTCAGAGAATTTGGGGAGGTGGGTTCGAAGATGAACACTTAGGGTATACAAGGTTTTCACAAAAACTGGTTGGAGTCCTTGGCTAAGAGAAGACTCTGCCTTGGACCCTCTGGTTTAATAAACTGCACTCCACTATCTGCATTGTCCTTCTGAGTGAGTTTGTTTCCCGGAACGTGGCCACAACAAGGGAATACTGGCAACCTAGAAGCTGGAAGAGCCAGAAGTGTAGTCTCCCCTAAAGCCTCCAGAAAGGAATGCTGTCCTACTGACATCTTGATTTTAGCTAGTGAGACCCATTTTGGACTCCTCATCCCGAGAACTGTATGGTAATAAATTTACATTGCTTTAAGCCTATAAGTTTGTGGTAATTTGATATAGAAGCCATTGGAAGCTAAAATTGTGATTCAGACTATGGTACCATTGTCATTAACTGACACATTCTCCCGTTCAGCAAAGGATCACGATTCCACAGTATCTTATGAGAGAAATAGGACATTTAAAAACAGTTCTCATGATGTTGTCTCAGGAACCAAGACCTTTTCAGAGGAGCCATTAGGTCAAAACTAATTTCGTTTTCATACCAAGACATTATTTACCTCGTCACTTTCATTTTTTCACAAATATACAATGAAGTTTTCCAGGGGTTTCATGATATTTGATATTTAACAGACATAATACAGAAGCAGATACAAAAATCTAGCTATCTTCTCTTAAACCAGATATCAGGGCTTTGGAGAATTATGAAAGAAAGTCACTCTTCTCACTAAAATTTTTGTTGGAAATATATAAGTTTTCATTAAAACATGGGATTAATGTCATTTTTGATAGTATTTTAGAAAGATACTGTCTTTGCCCCCACCTCCCCATCCCTGGTAACCACTATTCTTGTCTCTGTTTTATGTCTTTAGCTTTTTAGAGTCCACATATCAGTAATATCTTGCAGTATTTGTCTACCTCTGTCGGACACACCTCACCTACCATAATGCCCTGAAGTTTCATCCATATTGTCACAAATAGTAGGATATCCCAAGGGCATATTTTAATGAAATGATGGCTCTAGGTAACAATCACCAGTGAATGCTGTAACTACAAGGATAGTGGTTCTATACCTTGACTGCCCAGGAAAACTGTTTAAAAATCTCAGTGTGGGGACTTCCCTGATGGTTCAGGGACTAAGACTCCACATTCCCAATGCAAGGGACCTGGGTTCAATCCCTGATCAGGGAACTAGATCCTCCAACCAACAGCAAAGATCCCGAGTGCCGCAACTAAGACCCAGCACAGCCAAATAAATACTAAAAACATAAAAAGTCTCACTGTGTAGGCTGCACTCCAGACCAAGTAAATAAGAACCTCTGAGTTGACTGTAAAGGTCCCCGGATGATTTCAAATATGCAGCCAAGGCTGAGGACCAACCACTTCACTAGGTGAAATGTTGATGGGAAACTTTATAATAGATGAATCAGAATGACAGCATCTCAGTCAACTCACCAATCAGAGGTGATTATGAGGCATCATGTACATGCAACTGTGCAGCACTGCCTAGGAGGTATTCTGGCAAACAGCCTCCCCCTCAACAGACAAACGCATCAGTGAACCTAAGAGTATTCGGTCCTATAGGTCTAATTGCCGGGTTAGGTGAAACACAGGAGTCAAGGAAGAAATTAAACAGTACCAAGAGGAGGCAATCAACTGGATTATGAATGTAGGAAATTCAACAGGCAAGTAACTGGGGGGAAAAGGGAGGATTCAAGCTATAGATTAAGAGAGACTTAAGTCATGTGAAGAGTTGCCTCATTGGAAAAGACTCTGATGCTGGGAGGGATTGGGGGCAGGAGGAGAAGGGGACGACAGAGGATGAGATGGCTGGATGGCATCACCAACTCGATGGACATGAGTTTGAGTGAACTCTGGGAGTTGGTGATGGACAGGCAGGCCTGGCATGCTGCAATTCATGGGGTTGCAGAGTTGGACACGACTGAGTGACTGAACTGAACTGAACTGAAGTCACCTATCAACTAAATGCAATGTGTGGACCTTATTTGGATTGTGATTTTTTGAAAAAAAAAAAAAGTAACAAAGCAAAACTTGTGACAGTCTTATCTGGTGAAGATATTTGCTGTCATGTATATAAGTAAAATGATATACTGCCTAGGATTTGCTTTAAAATAATCTAGAAAACGGGGCTTCCCTGGTAACTCAGCTGGTAAAGAATTCGCCTGCAGTGCAGGAGACCCCAGTTCGATTCCTGGGTGGAGAAGATCCCCTGGAGATGGGATAGGCTACACACTCCGGTATTCTGGGGCTTCCCTGGTAGATAAGCTGGTAAAGAATTCGCCTGAAATGCAGGAGACCTGGGTTTGATTCCTGGTTGGGAAGATCCCTTGAAGGAGGGCATGGCAAGCCTTGAAGGGTGAGGAATTCTTAGGTGAACAAAGAGAGCACATAATCAGAGACACTAAGAACACTCTTCATAGGTTCAGAGATCCCTAACTACATGGAGAGTGGTGAACAGCCTTATGCAGCTGATGCAAAATGCATAGGGCTGGGGACGGTTTGGTGCCCCCATATTTTCTTCTTTTTTTTGACCCCTAGGTCTCTTTTATTTTTTTTTCCTAAAAATTTTTATTTAAGTGTAATTGATTTACAATGTTGTGTTAGTTTCCAGGTTTTCTACCTACTATGTGAAATACAAAAGACAGAAAGAACCACTTCCTGTCTTCAGGAATCATATGATTTCCTTGAGGAAAGTGTAGCATTATGCAAGTAAAGAAAAAAAAGTAAATGCTGAAGTGAATCCTGTGTGACACCGACATTGAGCACTACAATTGCTTTTGCTCAGCACCGGGGAGAAGTGGTCTTTTGGCTTAAGATAATGAAGTGTTATGAGAAGAGAGAGAGACCTAGATTCAAGTCCTAACTCGGCCTTTTCCTGGTTCTGTGACCGCCAGGAAATCATTTTGACAGCTTTAAGCCTCATCTGGACTCAAAGCCAGGGACTCACGTTCTTGACTTTTTGCTCCATCAGTACCTCAGTTCCAGGTGTCAATTTTTATTTCAGTTACTGTTATGTAACAAAGCACCCTCAAAATTAGTGGATTAAATTAGAACCAGTCTGTCTGCTTGGAATTCTGTCAGTTGAGTGGGCCTCAGCTGGGCGGTTCTGCTGCTGCTCTCTGTTGTTATCCCAAAGTCATGAAGGCACATATTTTAAAGGAGGTGGAAAGCGGCCTGGGCTGGAGCATCCAAGACAGAGCTTTGCACTCACACTGTTGGTGCCATGGAGGTCCTGGGTGGGGCAGGAAGCAGTGGGAGCACTGGCTTGGCTGGGCCTTTTTCTTGCTCCATGGGGGCTCTGCAGGTGGGTAGCCATCCTTGTTATGTGACAATTCAGATCTCTCAAGAGCACAAAAGCAGAAGCTGCCAGACTTCTTAAGACTGAGGCCCAGACCTGACACAGCATCATTTCTATCTCATGTTGCTTAAAGCCAGTCTTGAACCCAGCCCAGATTCAAGAGAGGAACCTGCCCAGAACCACGAACTCGTAGCCTACTGGGAGTCACTGATGTAAACAGATTGCCCACAGTACACATTTTTCCTTTTGAAAGTTTTCAAAAAAGCATGTTTTAAGGCTAACTATAAAAAAGACAAGGTAGCTGTGCTTATGAGTATAGGCTTGAGCCAGACTAAGCTGGAGTTGCACGTGGACAGGACGTGGGCAAGCTAATCTCTCTTTAAGCCCCTTGTGTTGCTTATCTAGAGATGCTTCCTTCATAGGGCTGTGGTAGAACTGAAAAGAGATAATGGGTCTAAGCACCTTGCACACAGTAGGTACCCAGTAGATGATAGCTACAGTGTATTGTTATTAAAGTTGCCATGGTGGTTGTATTATTGTTATTATTAATTACTGAAATAATTACTAATTATTATTAATTAGACAAGTGACTAATATAGCACATTTCTCATAACCTAAGGAGGAATGTTACTTTCATTATCTTCTTCAATTTCAGTTGACAGTTTTAAGTGTTTATTTTGCTCTTTTAATGAATTTTCAGGTCATTCTCTAATTTTAAAGTATCTGTCATTTTCTACTAGCAAAATAATTGGGAAATCAAATTCTTAGGTGAAATGTGAACGATGAAAACTCCTTCTACCTCTCACAAAATCTTGGAAACACACATTTTAGGAGAGATAGTGATGTATCAGTTAATTTTCTGAAAACACACATACAAACACAGTTCTGTATGAAAACATTATTTTATACCCATTGTATTTTTTCATGTTTAAGTGTAAAGATGCTTCCAAGTCAGGACTATAACATCAATTTATGGATTTCTTTTTTAGTGAGGAAAAAATGCCTTTTACTGTTGTATGAATGAGTTGTCAAGTATATATTCCCAAGAGTTTTGGATGACTTAGTATTAAGGTATAAATGTGATGACCTTTGGGCATTGTGAGAGCTCATTTTCCTCATGTTAACTTTAAAAGCAGTTGAACTGATTAGATTCAGCAGCAGTGGGAACTTTGTAAACAAATTTTAATACTTTGTTACAGTAGAAGGTTTTAGTGAAAAATTGGTTCAGAATACTATTAACATAAACACTGTATGTTTCGGGCTTCCTTGGTGGCTCAGATAGTAAAGAATCGCTTGCAATGCAGGAGGCTGGGTTTAATCCCAGGGTCAGGAAGATCGCCTGAAGAAAGAAATGGCTACCCACTGCAGTATTCTTGCCTGGAAAATTCCATGAACTTTTGGAGCCTGTGGGCTACAGTCCATGGGGTCACAAACAGTCAGACACGATTGAGCAACTAACACTTTTTGTATATTGCAGTTTCCTTTTTGAGTCCTCCAGTTGGGTATCGTTTGTATTCTTCTTAAATCTGCTTTGTTACAAACCCTCATAATTCTTCCCTAGGATAGCTAGGTAGCATTGGGGGCTGGTTGGTTGTCCACCACACAAGCAGTTCCTTTGTAAGGAAAATTCCTTTGCAAGGGAAAGAAAGACACGTGTTATATAGCAGATAGCATCTTCAGCAAATACATAACTTACTGGTTTGTAGGAACTCCTTAAAATGGGATCTGTAAGCACTAAACAGTTTGCTGCAGTGGAAAGACTGTGGTCCTTGGAGTCAGACTATTTCTGGCCCTTGGAAGTGATGGGAAAGTTATTTGACTTCTTTGAGCTTCACTCTCTTCAGCATAGACAATACAGACCTACCTCTCAGAGTCGGGAGATTGAATGAACTATCCATGAACACAGGGAATGTGGTAGGGACATGTGCATGTTAGTGCTCCTTGTACCTTGAATTAAGACTTAAACTTGAAGAACTTTTGAAAAAAAGCTGAAAATAAAAACTCAGCTAAAATATATAATACATAATGAATGCTCACACACACACAAAAATACTTCACACTTGCAAGTGTGAAGAAATACAGTCAGAAATTCACTTTACAAAGTACTCATTTTAAAAATGAGTTTCAAAAAGCCAAAGCAAATGAACTTGATTCATTGTATAACTGGATTGAAGGTGAGTGAAACTTTGACTTCTGAACTGCTTCAAGGAGAAGAAAATAATTCCAAGGTAATATCAGATTTGAAAGAGCAATGGTTGAAAGTTGATGAACAAAAAGGACCAGGCTTATAAGGTAGCACAAGTAGCCGAGTTTGAAATAGATTCTCCCTTCCTTGGCCCTCTTTCCTCTGAGCTCACCTGCTTCCTTTTATTCAAAACAGGGTCCGTCTCATCCCCAGTTGAAAAAATGTATGAAATTTTCTCTGAAATGAAAACTGACTTTACCCACCAGTGACTTCTGCATGTGCTGTACCTGTTACAGATGAAGAACCTACCTCAGAGGATTTTTAGGGCAGTAAAACCACTCTGTCTAATACTGTAATGATGGATATATGTCATTATATGTTTGTTGAGACCCACAGACGGTTCAACTACAAGAGTGGACCCTAACGTCATCTGTGGACCTTGAGTGATGCCTATGTGGCCGTGTAGGTTCGTGGATTGTAAGAAATGTACCACCGTGGGGCAGAAAACCTATAATGGGAAGAGGTTTCTGTGTGTGGTGACACAACATACTCTGTATTTTCTTCTCAGTTTTGCTATGAATTTAAAACAGCTCTAAAAATTAAGTGTATTCATTTAAAAATAAATGAGGTAAGTGTTACAGCTCTTTTAGAATTTGTCTAGCAGGCTTTCCGGTTCGCACCAGAAAGCACCCCCCCCAAAAAAAAAAAATAAATGAGATACATGTGAGGCACATAATGAAACAAATAAAGATAAAGAAACTAACTTTGCCTAGCAAATGCACTTCCTTTGTGTGCTATAGCTGATAAAGATCAAAAAAAAAAAAAAGCACTCGGTGGCACACTGCTTCACAACAGAACCTCCTCTTGGTGGAGGTGCCAAATGTGTTATACTCTTCTGATGTGACAACTTCATTCACTCTGGTATCTGTCAGATCTGCCTGAATCACCTGGGGATCTTGTTAGACCTGCAAGTCCTGACTCAGTGGTTTTGGAATTGGGCCTGAGAGTCTACGTTTCTGAGAAGCTCCCAAGTGATGCTTGGAGAAGTGTGAAGAGTGCATTGGGCAAACATGCATTCTCTTGTTTGTCTGGCCTACTGCCTGCGCTGCACGCTTTTGCTCCATGCCCAGAGATTCACCACTGAAGAAGAGTTGTTTAGGATCTTGAATACGTTTCTCTGTCAGTATGATTCTCCTTTCTCTAAGGCTCATTAGTGCTTTGCTTGAGGTTCTAACAGAACTTGTCACATACTTTTGCTATACTTAGCAGTGTATATGTCCTATTCCCCCACCCTACCACTCTCCACATTACTCATCCTTAACTCTAGATTTCAGTTCAGTTCAGTTCAGTCGCTCAGTCGTGTCCGACTCTCTGCGACCCCATGAATCGCAGCACGCCAGGTCTCCCTGTCCATCACCAACTCCCGGAGTTCACCCAGACTCACGTCCATCGAGTCAGTGATGCCATCCAGCCATCTCATCTTCTGTCGTCCCCTTCTCTTAGGACACTCTATAAAATGTTCTCATAGATTCCTGTGCTTTTCACTAATAACCCTTACAAGAACTCTAATTAAATAATTATGAACTTGTTTTCATGAGTGTCTTCCCCACTAAATCAAAAGCTCCATGAGGTCAGGTATATTGTACAGCACTGTATCCCCATCATTGCCACAGTAATGGCCACATAGTAGGTGCTCAATAAATATTTGGTGAATAAATGAATGCATTGTAAGTTTTAAGGAAAGAGAAGTTTTGTATCGCTGAAAGAAGACAGCACACAGCCCTGCACATTGTGATTTAGTAAATAGTTGTTGGCTTAACGACAGTAATCTTAGGAACACTCAGAAACCGTTTTCTCCTTCACTTCATTCAGCAAATCTACTGAATAACTGCTATATGCCAAACCCGATTCTGTCACCAAAGGTCTAACAGTATTCAGAGAGAACATACATGTAAAAACAATTCATTTGTTGAAGATGCATTTTTCTACCCTTAAGATCCATTGTCTTTTGGACCAACGGGCTTCTGAAGCAATGGGTTATGCCATTATGAAGATCTTCAGGTGAGAAAAAGACATGTTCCAGTCTGCACTTAAAGTGTCATATTATTAACTCAGGGTGGAGGGAAGGTGTGGGGAATGAAGACTAAAAGGAAAGGGGGGAGGGTCATTGCAGCGTTTGGTTGAGAGGCGGTGATGTAGACCAGACCAGAGGCAGGGGAGAAGAAGAGACTCGAGCACTCAGGGACATAGGAAATAAAATGAACAGGACAGCCACAAAAGCGACACTAGACAAATGGGACTAACATCAAACTCTAAAACTTGTGCATGAAGGGACACCACAGTGGAAGGACAGCATACAGACTGGGAGAAAATGTTTGCAAACCATACATCTGATAAGGGGTTAATATCCAGAATATATAGAGACAGTCTGCAACTTAACAGAAAAAATCAGATAACCTGATTCAAAAGTTGTCAAAGGACTTGAATGGACGTTTCTCCAGAGGTGATAATAGATGGCCAACAAATGTATGAAAGATGTTCCATATCACTAATCATCAGAGCAACAGAGAAATGGAAATCAAAACCACAAGGCAGTATTTTCTCACACTCGTTAGAAAGATACTATCAGAAAAAAATAAATACAAGTGTTGGTGAAGATGGGGAGAAATTGGAACCCTACTGCACTGTTTGTGAGATCATAAAATGGAACAGTTCAGTTCAGTCACCCAGTCGTGTCCGACTCTTTGTGACCCCATGAACCACAGCCAGGCCTCCCTGTCCATCACCAACTCCTGGAGTTTACCCAAACTCATGTCCATTGAATCAGTGATGCCATCCAACCATCTCATTCTCTGTCGTCCCCTTCTCCTCTTACCCTCAATCTTTCCCAGCATCAGGGTCTTTTCAAATGAGTCAGTTCTTCGCATCAGGTGGCCAAAGTATTGGAGTTTCAGCTTCAGCCATCAGTCCTTCCAATGAACACTCAGGACTGATCTCCTTTAGGATGGACTGGTTGGATCTCCTTGCAGTCCAAGGGATTCTCAAGAGTCTTCTCCAACACCATAGTTAAAAAGCATCAATTCTTTGGTGCTCAGCTTTCTTTATAGTCCAACTCTCACATCCATATATGACTACTGGAAAAACCATAGCCTTAACTAGTCAGATCTTTGTTGGCAAAGTAATGTCTCTGCTTTTTAGTATGCTGTCTAGGTTGGTCACAACTTTCCTTCCAAGGAGTAAGCGTCTTTTAATTTCATGACTGCAATCACCATCTGCAGTGATTTTGAAGCCCCCCAAAATAAAATCAGCCACTGTTTCCACTATTTCCCCATTTATTTGCCATGAAGTGATGGGACCGGATGCCATGATCTTAGTTTTCTGAATGTTGAGCTTTAAGCCAGCTTTTTCACTCTCCTCTTTCACTTTCATCAAGAGGCTCTTTAGTTCTTCACTTTCTGCCATAAGAGTGGTGTCATGTGCATATCTGAGGTTATTGATATTTCTCCCGGCAGTCTTGATTCCAGCTTGTGCTTCCTCCAGCCCAGCATCTCTCACGATGTAAAATGGTACAGTCCTGTGGAAATCAGTATTCAAGTTCCTCAAAAAGTGAAAACTACCATGGGATCCAGCAATCCCACTTCTGGGTATACACCCATAGGAGTTGAAAACAGAATCTTGAAGAGGTGTTTGCACACTAATGTTCATAGCAGCACCGTGTACAAAAACCAGAAGTTAGAAGTGGACACCCAGATGTCCATCAACAGACGAATGAATAACCAAAATGTGGTAAATATATACAATGGAATATTATTCAGCTTTAGAAAGGAAGAGAGTCCCGGCACGTGCTCCAGCATGATGAACCTTGACATTATGCTAAGGGAAATAAGCCAGTCATAAAAAGACAAATGCTGTATGATTCTGCTTACACAACGTACCTGGAGTACTCAAATTCATAGAGACAGAAAGGAGCAGAGTGATTGCCAGGGGCTGGGGAGGAAGGGAGAAATGAGTCACAGTTACTTAATGGGTAGAGTTTCAGTTCTGCAAAATGAAAAAGCTGCGCTCTATTTGCAACAATCTTGAATAACTTAACACTACTGAACTGTACCCTTTAAGACGGAAACTTTTATGTAGTTTTTTTTTTTTTTAACACAGTTTTTAAAATAAACAGGATACTGTGAGAGTTATATCAGGGAAGCCCAGGGATGCGGCTGTTTCCAGGTGGGGTGTCAAGTGCCTGGTAAGGAGCACAGCAGTATATTAACATTGGTGAGCTGTATAGAGCAATCTGTACATTATCAGCGACCTTGACAAGGCTGGTTCAGAAGAAGGTAGCAGGTGTCAGGATATCACGGTGGGGTGGGTGGATTCTCAGAGTCTATATGTAAATGAAGACCAAAACTCTCACAATCACATACACTTGTCTAATGGAAACATCCTTTGTGAAAAGTCATATTTGTGACTTGTGTACTAAAGGGTGCTTGAAGATTATTTAGAAAAAGTCCCATGAAAACAACAACAGGGACTTCCCTGGTGGGCCACTGGTTGGGACTCCACACTTTCACTGCCAAGAGCCTGGGTTCAGTTTCCTGGTTGGGGAGCTAAGATCCCACAAACTGTGCAACATGGCCAAATAAAAAAAGTGTAGCGGAACTACTAGGGGGGAAAAAGTCCCATCTGAGACATCTAGCCTTCAAAGCATTAAAGTTTTTCCCCATGTATTGCAACCTTTAGTTTAAATCGATTTTATGTTAGTTCATTGGTAAAGTAACTGTGTTCAAACTGAAAGCTCTCTTCCATGCATAGTAGGGCTTGAGTCTTGTTTGTTAGAGCACCCCAGCAGACTATATCACCGTCTCTTATCCCTTCAGGCTTAAAGAAAAAACAATAATTTGGTGATAGGCAATTTTTTTCCTAAAAATATTAGAGATTTTGCTTCATCAAAGTATAAACCGAGAAAATTAAGACTAAATGGATTAGAGAGACTTTCAAAGCACCTACAGGGAAACTTTGGTGCCAGAAACATTGCCCTGACCTTGTTACCGCCCAATACTTCTGCAGCAGCTTGATTGAGGAAATAAGGTTATAGCCCCGGGAAAAAGCAAAACAAACAAAAACAGGATGTACATGAAGGGAGAACCCAGCAGTGAGCCCAGAGAGGCCCCAGGTAGGATCCCAGGGGAAAGGGCTCGGGGGACATATGTCCTAAGGATAGAAATTGAGGTTAAAAAAAAAAGAAAGAAATTGATGTTAATTGATAGTATATTTGATGCATTTGATTAACAGCACCAACAAAAAGTTTCCCTGTATGAGGCAGAGAATTTGGAGATAAATTAGATAATTCTAAAATTAAACAGACAAAAAGTAAGATGATTATAAATTCTGAGCAAAGCAGAAAATTGTACAGGAAATGAAATGTACACACAGAATATCATCTAGCACAGCTGTGAAAAGAGTCAGAATAAGGTACACACGGAAGATTGTTCCAGCCCAGAATGGTGATAAAGGCACACTGGCAGGATGTGGGGAGGGGAAGGCAGGAGGAAGTGTAACTGAACTAAATTTTCAGGAAGTAAATAGATAACACCCATTTGAAACCCAAAACTGCACCTACAGAAAAGTGTATCCAAAAGAAACATCAAAGTGATCACTTCTAGGAGCAGAAAGAGGGGTGGGACAGGAGAGTACTGATTCTATCATAAGCCTTCTAGAACTGCTTGACTTTCAGTACCAAGTGCTTGGGCAACTTTGATCTTTTAATTTTATAAAAAATTCTTTCCAATTATCTGGAAAGTATTAAGACAATGTGTTTGTCTCCTGTTTTGGAACTTTCCCCCCATATATCCTGGGCCTCTGGTACAATCTGTGTTTTGTCGTCCCAGATTCTTGGCACTACTGTGAATATAAAACACTGCAGAATCTACAGTCAAATAATAATAAAGATCCCATCCTGACCTCTCCCTGCATGTTCGAAGTTTTGAGTTTTGGAGTCTAACATTCATTTTCTCCAAAGTAATTAGTGAAGCTACAGTGGAAAATTACTGAACTGGGTGGAGAACAAAAATTCAGCAAGATAAGCAGATATCTTCCTGTCCCTTAGAGTGAAAGTGAAAGTCACTCAGTCGTGTGTGACCCCATGGACTGCCAGGCTCCTCTGTCCATGAAATTCTCCAGGCCAGAATAGTGGAGTGGGTAGCTGTTCCCTTCTCCAGGGGATCTTCCCAACTCAGAACCCAGGTCTCCTGCACTGCAGGTGGATTCTTTACCATCTGAGCCACCAAGGAAGACCTCCTATACCTTAAGAGCCACCAGGGAAGACCTCCTATACCTTAAGAGCTGCATAAAAAGCAGATATGACTCAGAAAGCTGTCTTTCTAAATGCTATTCTGACAAAGGAGAGTTGTATAGACTCCTGGAATTCAGAGTGTTGGTGTCTCTTATGAAAGTAATCACAAACTGCTAAAAAGTCTGATTGGTTTCTTTTAACTAAATGACGTACAGCGCTGATAATATTTAAATTGACACCTTTTTCCTGGAAGGCATATGCACTTACAAATCTGCTTTTTCAAGCCAGGAGAAGAAGCTCTTTCCTGTCTCCCACATGCATGGAGATAATAAAACTTGTGCTTCTGCTAAGTTTCTTAAGAGTCTGAGAGTTTATGTTTCATTTAAATGAACATTTCTTACCCAGGAAGCGCTGCGGACCTTCCCTACTGGTGTGATACCTGGAACTCGCACACCATCCCCAAGAAACTGGGGGCTGGGTTCCCCTTGTGCTGGCCAGCACGCGCCCTGCCCTGCCACCTGCAGGCGACAGCAGGGCCCCTGCGTTCTTTCCCATGGTCTCTGTTGCTCCTTTTTTTTAACAGTATGTTTACAAAACTTTGTTGTACAGAAAGCAAAAATGGGGTTACAACCTCAGTGTAACTGGTAACCATGGATGGCTATATGAGTCATCCACCAATCACAGCTACCCACACCACAGCAAGAATCACAGCTACTCACACCACAGCAAGAATCTTACACGAAAACCTGGCAACACTTAGAATTTCACTGGGGTGAAGTCCCCAAGCTTGGCGGTGGATTTTCAAGAGGGACTAAAAGGAAGGAGTCAGAATGTCGTGGGAACTATGCTGTTTGGGTGGGTGCATAGGTGTTCTGGGATTTGTATCACAGGTACTTTAAAAGAAACAAAGCAGCTACCAACTCTGTAGGGGCTTCCCAGGTGGCTCTCCGCCTGCCAATGCAGGAGATTCAGGTTCAATCCCTGGGTTGGGAAGATCCCCTGGAGAAGGAAGTAGTGATCCACTCCAGTATTCTTGCCTGGGAAATCCCATGGACAGAGGAGCCAGGTGGGCTACAGTCCACAGGGTCACAAAAAGAGTCGGGACGTGATTCAGTGACTAAACAACAGCCAATTCCCAGGAGCAGTAACCCAACAATCCCTGAACTATGTCCTGACACTTGCCCTTCCCAGACCCCAGGGAACATCCTCAACCCACCTTTAAGCAACCCCCTTGCTCCCTGACACAGTCTCTGCCCTAGAGATGCATTTTCTAGCCCTCACTCCTGCCATGAGTAAATGGGAGAAGAAATCTCCTCCTGCCCACCACATCCAATGCTGGTACCTTCAACGACCTCAAAGACAGTAGCTCACAGGCCATCATTTGGAACACAGCCCACTGTAAAATGATTTCAGGAGCCTGTTTCTACCATTGGGCTTCCCTGATAGCTCAGTTCGTAAAGAATCCACCTGCAATACAGGAGACCCTGGTTCGATTCCTGGGTCAGGAAGGGATAGTCTACCCACTCCAGTATTCTTGGGCTTCCCTCGTGGCTCAGCTGGTAGAGAATCTGCCCTGCAGTGTGGGAGACCTGAGTTCAATCCCTGGGTCAGGAAGATCCCCTGGAGAAAGGAAAGGCTACCCACTCCAGTATTCTGGCCTAGAGAATTCCACGGACTGTATAGTCCATGGGGTTGCATGGAGTGAGACATGACTGAGCGATTTTCACTTTATTTCTCCCCAAGACCCAGAACTCACTTACCTACATTGGATCCCAGAACCTTGGCTAGTGGTGTGGCTGTTTGCACTAAAACCTTTCATAAAACATGAAGTCTTTTATGGAAGATTTTATGAACCACAAGGAAATCTATTACCCTGATGTTTCAGTGGCTTGGGTTTTGAACTTCAGCTGTAAGAGGGAAACCCACAGACCTCAGAACCTCAAAGATCACTGCCAAAGTGGCTTTTGGCAGAACCACACAAAAGAAGGAGGTGACAGACCCAAGAAGGCTGAAGAGAAGGTCATGGGAACCTGCACTTCTGGGAAAGTAAGAGTACCATAAGGTTCCGGTGTCATTGAGTGCAATCCCAGCTCCAGCTCCAGCTCCTGCTTCTATGGCCCTGCAGCCACTCTGCCTTGGAACCTCGGTGAATGGATGCTTCTCCATTTCACCACTGCTAGCTCTCCTGCCCAGAACCCTTACATTTCCTAAACACACTGAGGCCAGGTGGCTGCCATTCCTTGAGTGAATTTGCAAATATGAATTGGCTTACTCACCAGTCCCGCATTCCCTTGACTGACCTGTTGAAGTACACATCAGTCAACTGGGGCGCTGTACCCTAAGGAACAGGGAATATTAATCAGATGAAAGGAAGGGAACTAATATTGAGTAGTCATATACTACGCACCAGTTGCTTGAGATCAATTCTTCTATGTAATCCTCACAATCAAGAGAAAAACAGTATTCACTTTTTGAAGTGAAAGTTGCTCAGTCATGTCCGACTCTTTGCGTGTACAGTCCATGGAATTCTCCAGGCCAGAATACTGGAGTGGGTAGCTGTTCCTTTCTCCAGGGGACCTTCCCAACCCAAGGATCGAACCCGGTCTTCCTCACTGCAGAGTCTTTACCATCTGAGTCACCAGGGAATGAAATAACATACAGAAAAGTGCACAAATCAAGCTTGATGAAAGTGAACCCATCCAGACCAAAAATTAGACGCTGTCTTAGAGTCCTACTCCATCACTCTCCACTACCTCTTCCCTACAAGTACTGTAAACAGTATCCTGGCTTTGAATATCATAAGCTAGTTTGCCTGGTTTTGAACCTATTACAAATGGAATCATTCACTATACAGTACATGGTGCTAAGTCCAGCGCCTTTCACGAAATATTATGTAAGCTACCTCCTTATTGCGTGTCAGTAAGTCAGTTCAGCTGCTCAGTCATATCTGACTCTTTGTGACCCCATGAATCGCAGCATGCCAGGCCTCCCTGTCCATCACCAACTCCTGGAGTTCACTCAGACTCACGTCCATCGAGTCAGTGATGCCATCCAGCCATCTCATCCTCTGTCGTCCCCTTCTCCTCCTGCCCCCAGTCCCTCCCAGCATCAGGGTCTTTTCCAATGGGTCAACTCTTCACATGTGGTGGCCAAAGTACTGGAGTTTCAGCTTTAGCATCATTCCTTCCAAAGAACACCCAGGGCTGATCTTCGGAATGGACTGGTTGGATCTCCTTGCAGTCCAAGGGACTCTCAAGAGTCTTCTCCAACACCACAGTTCAAAAGCATCAATTCTTCGGCGCTCAGCTTTCTTATTGTGTGTAGCAGTAGTTTATTCACTTAAATTGGTGTGTCATCTTCTCTCGTATGAGGATGGAACAATTTATCCATTTTCTATGGACATTAGGATTACTTCCACTTGGGAGCTGTGATTGAAATTTTCTCTTTTGTTGTATACATGCTTTTTAGTGCACATAAATATCTATTTCTGTTGACTCTGTACTTGAAAGAGTTGCTGGCTCTTTTAGGGGATACTGCCAAATACATTTTCTTAAGCAGTTGTAGTAATTGAAATTCCCACCTGCAGTCTGTAAGAGGCCCAGTGACTCCACATTCTCACCAGCACTTGATTTTGTCAGTGTTTTTAATATTAGCCATTCTGATAAGTCTAGAATGGCATCTCATAATGCTTTCATTTTCCATTTCCCGGATGACTAGTGAGATTGAGCATCTTTTCATATACTTACTGGCCTCTTTTATGACATGCCCGTTCACAAAGTTTGCTCCAATTTTATTCTTCTTCTAGATAGATAGGCATTGCTGTTCTCGACTATTTGCACTTTCAAATACACTTTGTTTATTTTTTAACTTTCTGGCCATGCATGGGGCCTGCAGGATCTTAGTTCCCTCACCAGAGATTGAACTCGCGCCCTTTGCAGTGAAAGCAAGGAGTCTCAACCATTGGCCTGCCAGGGAAGTCCTTCAGATACACTTTAGAAACAACTTTTCAATCTCTGTCCCCCAAAGGCTCAGGTTAGATTAGCATTTAATGAAATCCTTATGTCAATTTGTAAAGAATTTGCATCTCCAATGGAATGTTGAGTCATCCAGTCCACGAATGTGGTAATGAATCTCTTATGTAGGTTTTATTTCTCTAAATAATATTTTATAGTTTTCTATGTAGAGCCCCTCAGCATCTTTCACATGATTTATTCCTAGGTATTTGATGTGGTTTATGTTATTGTAAATGGCATCATCTTTTACATTTAAATTTCCTAATCATTACAGGTATACAGAAATATAATTGATTTTTGTAAACTGACCTTGTATCTAAATTCACTTATTATTTCTGAGTTTATCTGTAGACTTTTCCCATATACATGTACAGACCTGTTGTGTGAATAATTTGAAAGGTTTATTTCTTGATTTTCAGTCTTTATGCTTTTCATTTCCTTTTCTTATTGTACCAGTTTAACCTCCAATATAAAGCCTAATCGAATTGGTAATAGCAAGTATTGTCTCATTCTGAATCTCAGGATTATTAAATATCATTTGAACTGCAGCTTTTACGTAGATAATCTTTATCAGACTAAAGGAGTCTCCTAATTTTAGTTTACTGAAATTTTTATCATGAGTTGTTTAATTTTATCCACTGTTTTCCCTGCCTCTATTAAAATAATCATTTTTTCCCTCATTCTGTTAATGTGCTATATGGAAATGTGATGCGTGCTAGACATATGAGTCGTCTCTGGGAATTTTGCTGGGTCACTGAGAATGATCCTTTCTCTTCTCTTGCATAATTATGAATTATAACAACTGTGTGGGAATTCCCTGGCGGTCCAGTGGTTAGGACTCTGTGCTTTCACTGCCAAGGACCCAGGTTCAAATCCTGGTCAAGGAACTAAGACCCCACAAGTCACAGGAGAAAAAAAAAAAAACAACTATGGAAATCTAGAGCTTCCGGGGACTATCTCACCACATGGAAAGAGCTTGCCAGAAATTAAGCCCAACCCGGAGGAAATAAAAATCAAGATGTGGGGGGTGAGAGACAGAAAAACACCCTCACACAGAAAAAAAAGAATATGGATGACAATATTTGAACCCTAGTTCTAACAATGTCAACTCTTTCCCTGCATTGATAAAGTATATGAACCAATGAATTTTTTTTTCACTTGAAGTGCTTTGAGTTGATCTTATTTATATTCATCACATCCATCTTGCTTAGAAGATTTCCCCGAACAAATTGCAAAAGTCATGTCAGACTACTGAACATCAGCTGTATTTCCATCATAGTTAAGTGAAAGGAATGCGCACGCGTCTGGGACGGGCACTGCTGCTGAAACATGCATTTCCAGGCAGCCGCAGTCAAACAGCAGGGGAAACAGGATATAAAAACCAGACAGATCAGCATCCAGGTACACCAGCACTAAACTTTATAGTCACACTACTTTACATATTTAAAGTAGGACCTGTTAGCTCCTACTTCACCACACAATCTATTTTCCAAAATGTAAAGAACTCCAGCCCATTATCCCGGCCTTTGGAATGGGTACAGAAAGAATTATCCAACCTGTCTTCCTAATCACAGATGAAAATTATTCTAGGAATTTCTGCAACTTGACAGATGTTAAGGAGCAAGAGAGCTAATGAAATATGCAAACTTTCCTAGAACAAAAGGCAAGATGTACAACTCAGGGGACTATCCACAGTCCTTCTTTTACATGGACACCTCATCGTGGTTGCAATGATCCCTAATGGAACTGACACCCCAAGAGTTCTCAGTTCGGAACTCTGCACAGTTACAGGAGCAGCCCCAGTCTCCCTCTGGGCCCCTGTCTAAGCCACTGGTTTAATGAAGCCATAATCCATGCATTTGATGAGACATTCCCGAGCTGTCTGAACCACTGCTGCCCGCTTCTCGTCCGGCTCTTGCTTGCCCACCACCGTCAGGATCTCCAGCAGCTCACTCTCCACCAGCTTCTTAGCCAACTCAGCATCAGCCGCCAGCAGGTTGTAGGCAATGACCAGGCCCCGGTGTTGAACTGACAGCCGGTCATGCAAGCAAAGCCGCTGTAGAATCTCCAACCACTGAGTTGTCTGGAGGCAGGAAGGAAGATAAAGACAGATTGGAGGAATCAGTGGAGGGGACAGAGAAAGGAGATTCTGGACAAGATAAACAGAAGGTGTTGGCCAAGCCCAGATTCTGGCCTCTGAAAGGGCAAGTGCATATCTGATTATCTCTGTGGACTCAGCATATGCCCAGCTGAGCCTCTTGGAACTAGCTGGATGATGCCCATCTCCTTACCAGGGCAGGAGTTGGAGAATTAGAAGAGATTTGAAATAATCCAGTCCTTCTCATTTTGTAAGTGGAGCGACTGAGGTTCAGGGAGAGGAAGCAACTTAGCTACAGTCACACATCTGGAAATAGTACAGAATAAACATCCACCCATCCACTTAATTTTTAAGCATCATGAGAAGCAGAGGGACAGGCCTGCTGCCCGCCTGAGTGGAATGGGGATGGAGGGTGCTCAGAAAGGAGGTTCTAACTCTGGGCACATGCATAACGCCTGCTTCTGCCAACCGATGTGCCCTGAGAAACGCTGCTTTAGCACAGCAGCCTGTGGTCCCCAGGCTGGAAGCACCCCGCCTCTGACCTACTCAGTCAGAATTATCCTGGGGAAAGTTTTTTAACCAGCCCTCCAGATGACCCTTACACACCTTACAGCTTTGAGAAACTTGCCTTATGGAAAGGGCTGAAGGCCAGGGACCAAGCAGGATGAGCTATATCCAGGAAAGAGACCCTCCCCTGGTGCCAGGAGAGTATAAACCTCCATGGAACTTAGAAAACACACACACACATACACACCCCCACCTTGAGCTGGTTATCTAAAAGAGCTTGCCTTTTATTCTTTATATATATATATATATATATTTAAATTACAGGATAATTACTTAACAATATTGTGATGGTTTTTGACACACAGCAACATGAATTGGTCATAGGTATTCATATGTCCCTTCCCTGTTGAATCTCCTTCCTGACTCCTCCCCCATCCCACCCCTCTAGGTTGTCACAGAGCACCGAAGAGCCTGCCTTTAAAGCAGACTTGCTTTAATACATTTGAATTGAGATGTTTACCTTTTCACCATCGGTGAATATGATGCCCACAAACTTCAGTTTGGTGAAATAAGGAAAGTTTCATTCTGCACCCCTTTGTTTGTGGCTATGTCCATATCACTCTCATTACACCTGCTGAAACGGCCACAGTCCCACAAAGGGTCTGGCCATCATGCGCTCTTAAGAGACTCTAACAGCCTCTTTGCCAAACTGTGAGCTCCTATGGTACCCCATCCTCATCCCCACTTCTCTTGAGGAGCTTAGGGGCTCCATGGCAGGAGTTAATGCTGTTATTATTATTATTATTGCCTAATGAGTTATGAGCACCAGCAAAGTGAGTTCGCACATTTAGGGTGTCCACATAAGGAGTGTAGAGGTTGCAGCATGAGGATTCCCCCCTTGCATTGGTAGGAACAGATACCCAGGGGGCTGGCCTCCCCCGCAGAGGATCATACAGGGCAGTGTGGTCTGGGGCTGGGCCCCAGGGCCTGCTCTCACCACTTCAGTCATCTTGAAGCACAGCTTCTTATGCGCTGCTGTCAGCATGGCCAGGGCCCCCGCAGCCGCGTTCTGCAGCTTGTCGTCATCCTCGCCACAGAGCAGCACCACCAGCTTCAGCCGGTCGTTGCCATCGGCCAGGAACCTCTCCTGTACCTATGGGAGGCAGGTACGCGGCTCAGAGAAAAAGGCCCCCACCTGCCCAGCCTGGAGAGGGAAAGACGCATCTGGAGCCATTTCTCTGACTCAAGATCACTCAGAGCTCTGCTTTGAGCAGCGCACTCATTGACACCTCCTCCAGGAAGTCTCTGACTAGCTAGTCTTCTCTGACTAGCTAGATGAAAAGACTACAGACTCCTCCAGTTTACAGGTTACAGAGAATAAGGAATTCCTTACATAGCATTCGCTGTCACCTCTGTTTGCATTCAGCTCTCCATCCTTGGGGAAAGGGCAGGTACAGACTCCTGAAGGGTGGATGTTGCCTGTGGAGCCCCATCTCTTCCCTTTGGAGAAGACTGGAATGTTTCTCCCACAACAGATGGGCCTTCAGGGTCTGCCATAAAATGCCTTTGCGGTCCCTGAAGGCACAGAGGCTTGGCAAGAGCATCTCTGGGTAGTTGGGTAGTTTACATGGTAGCCAAAACCTGCTGTACCATTTACCAGGTGGGGGATGAGGCATCCCAAGGCCCCCAGAGCCAGGAGAAGAGCCCCCTGCCCCTCTGCTCTGTAGTAAAACCTGGTTGGTTAAGTTTAAGAGCATTTTTGCTGGGTGACGTGTCCTAGAAGTCACCCACACTGCTCAGGTTATAAACCTCTACCTGCGTCTCCCTGAAGCTGGAGCAGTGGTCCTCAGAGGGAAGAGTGCAGTGATGCTCAGTACAGTCCCCTCACGGGGACATGTGTGACAGGGAAGCAGCTGCCCCGGAAGAACCACATGCCCACCTCTTGCACTAACTGCGGCCAGGACCTTGCTCTCATCACAGAACATGAAGGGAAGTGATGTGTCACTTCTAGTCCACCGTGGCAGGGTGCTAGGGGAGTCTCTTCCCTGCTCTGTCTGCCCGTCCCCATCTGAACGGAGGCCACGCCCAAGGGGCAGCGGGGGGACGGTCCTTTCTTTTTTGGATGGAGGCAGGGTGACGACTGAACAAACCTGCACCCCCAAGCCACTGCTTGGAAGCGAGCCACCTGACCCCAACGTGAGCATGAAATGATGTGAAATGAATCAAGATTGCTGGGAGAAATATCAATAACCTCAGCTGTGCAGATGACACCCTTATGGCAGAAAGTGAAGAACTAAAGAGCCTCATGATGAAAGTGAAAGAGGAGAGTGAAAAAGTTGGCTTAAAGCTCAACATTCAGAAAACTAAGATCATGGCATCTGGTCCCATCACTTCATGGGAAATAGATGGGGAAACAGTGGAAACAGTGAAAGACTTTATTTTCTTGGGCTCAAAAATCAGTGCAAATGGTGACTGCAGCCATGAAATTAAAAGATGCTTGCTTCCTGGAAGAAAATCTATGACCAACCTAGACAGCATATTAAAAAGCAGAGACATTACTTTGCCCACAAAGGTCCGTCTATGGTTTTTTATAGTCAAAGCTATGTTTTTTCCCAGTAGTCATGTATGGATGTGAGAGTTGGACTGTGAAGAAAGCTGAGCACTGAAGAATTGATGCTTTTGAACTGTGGTGTTGGAGAAGACTCTTGAGAGTCCCTTGGACTGCAAGGAGATCCAACTAATCCATTCTAAAGGAAATCAGTCCTGAATATTCATTGGAAAGACAGGTACTAAAGCTGAAACTCCGATACTTTGGTCACCTGATGCGAAGAACTGACTCACTGGGAAAGACCCTGATGCTGGGAAAGAAGGCAGGAAGAGAAGGGGACGATAGAGGATGAGATGGTTGGATGGCATCACCAACTCGATGGATATGAGCTTGAGTAAGCCTTGGGAGTTGGTGATGGACAGGGAGGCCTGGCATGCTGCAGTCTGAGGGGTTGCAAAGAGTTGGACACGACTGAGCGGCTGAACTGAACTGAACGGAGAAATGAACCTCTATCCTGTTGGGATACGTCTATCCAGCATTCATGTGGCTGTTTGTTGTGACAGCTGGTCCTCCAGGGGGAGAGCTGCTCCCCCTCCCATCACTCTCCCCTCTGCTGTCTCTGGACACACGCTCTTCTCCCATGTGGCTGCCAGGCCTCCAGTCCAGCCTCAGACCAGCTCCCTGGTGGACCATGGTAGCCTTCTTTTGACTTTAAAAGGTTTTCATGGATCAAATTTTCCTTCTTTAACAGTGAGAACATCTAAGACTTGAATTAAGAATTGAGGGGCGGGACCTCCCTGGCGGCCCAGCAGCTAAGACTGCACTTCCAATGCAGGGGGCACTGGTTCAATCCCTGTTTGGGGAACTAAGATCCCACATGCCACGGGACACAGTCAAAAAAGTTAAGTGGGTCTCACACTTGGACCCAGGAGGGCCACTTGGCCAGACTTTCACATTTACAAAGGGCCTCAGATTTCAACCCTGTTCTTACCTCTAGTGAGGTTCAACCTACCAGCACAGCAGTGCTGTGCCAGGATGGAAAGAAGAGACATTCATTCATCATGTGGTGATGATTTCTCCTAGTACTGGACTGTGAAGCCATTGATGTAGTCTGAATTCATTTTATTTTTACAAATTCTATAATTAATCTGTGGCAAACAGTGTTATAATGCATTGCAGTTTCTATGGAAACAGTGATCTGTCATTAAATGTTATCATTTAACATAACCCAAAATTACTGGCAACTTTTTGCATTTCTTCATTTTTTTATATGAAGCTGCAAATGGTCTAACCTCTCTTGACTTCCAAGAGACCCTGGCCTCGTCTTATGCTATGAGATTATTTAGTAAATAACTTGGGGAACTGGGACTCCCCACCGCCCCCAATCCTGCCCAAGCTTTGGGATCCAAGCTTCAGCTAGGGATAACATCACTTTCCGTATTTCCTTCATCTCCGTTGGGGCCCCTTGGGGAGGGGAGCTGTCATGCAGGCCCCTTTCCACGCCTTGGTCACGCGCATCCTGAGCCCCTCACCTCCTTGTTCACCACATGCAAGCCCCTTTGCACACCTTGATCACGTGCATCCTGAGCCCCTCGCCTCCTTGTTCACCACATGCAAGCCCCTTTGTACACCTTGGTCACGCGCATCCTGAGCCCCTCGCCTCCTTGTTCACCACATGCAGGCCCCTTTGCACACCTTGGTCACGCGCATCCTGAGCCCCATCACCTCCTTGTTCACCACATGCAGGCCCCTTTGCACACCTTGATCACGTGCATCCTGAGCCCCTCGCCTCCTTGTTCACCACATGCAAGCCCCTTTGTACACCTTGGTCATGCGCATCCTGAGCCCCTCGCCTCCTTGTTCACCACATGCAGGCCCCTTTGCACACCTTGGTCACGCGCATCCTGAGCCCCTCGCCTCCTTGTTCACCACGTGCAGGCCCCTTTGCACACCTTGGTCACACGCATCCTGAGCCCCTCGCCTCCTTGTTCACCACATGCAGGCCCCTTTGCACACCTTGGTCACGCGCATCCTGAGCCCCTCTCCTCCTTGTTCACCACATGCAGGCCCCTTTGCACACCTTGGTCACGTGCATCCTGAGCCCCTCGCCTCCTTGTTCACACATGCAGGCCCCTCTCCACGCCTTGGTCATGTGCATCCTGAGCCCCTCACCTCCTTGTTCACCACATGCAGGCCCCTCTCCACGCCTTGGTCACGCGCATCCTGAGCCCCTCACCTCCTTGTTCACCACATGCAGGCCCCTCTCCACACCTGGTCACGTGCATCCTGAGCCCCTCACCTCCTTGTTCACCACCATGTTGCACATGCACTCAGTGGCCGCCTGCCGCAGCTGGTCATGGTTCTCAAACATGTAGTTCTCAATGTCCGGCAAGGCCTTCTCCTTAAAGATCTTCTTTCTAGGGTGTGAGGAGTGGAGGAAGAGAGCCTGCTGAGTCCTCTGTAAAGACCATTTGGGGTTTTAGGCCCCCAGGGGCCATTCCAAGATCCTCAGCCAGCACCGTCTAGATAGTGGTAATCCCACCTCTGGGCTTCCCCGGTTGCTCAGTGGTGAGTAATCTGCCTGCCAGTGCAGGAGATGCAGGTTCGATCCCTGGATTGGGAAGAGCCCCTGGAGAAGGAAATGGCAACCCACTCCAATATTCTTGCCTAGGAAATCTCTTGAACAGAGGAGCCCGGCAGGTTATAGTTCATGGGGTCTCAAAAGAATTGGACACGACTTGGTGGCTAAAACAATACCAACAACAATCCCACCCCCAGGAGGGGTCCCCAGTGACAGAGCACAGCATCCTGGCCATAGCAGTGAGATCTCGGATAAACATGTCACCCAGCTGGCGATCCTCCTATATTATTGCTGGAGAATGTCTTTCTCTCTCCTGCTGGAGATGAAACCATGATGTGAGGTCTGGAGTAACCCTCATGTGATCATGAGAAAGAGGAAAAGTCTGTCTGATAATTAAGACAATATGGACAGAACAGGGGGAGAGAAGTAGATTCTGGGAGAGCCTTATAACCCCTGAATCAAGCTGCCCCTGAGTCTGGATTATCCTAGATGAGTCATTATGACTCCCAATATCCTGAATCATTAAATTCCCATTATGCTGAGACCGACTGGAGTTGAGTTTTCTGCCACTTAAAGAATTTCAGTGCAATTCCACCATCCCCTTGCTTCCAAGGAGGAATACACTTTATCCCACTCCTCATCCACCTGATATCTCTTTTACTACTTCAGAAGGACGTGTTTTTCCAGTCTCCTTTGGCTTTGCACCTTCAACTGGAGTTTTTCCAAGTGTTAACTCACATCTTCCCACACCCATTTCTACCCACGGCCTTCCAGCTAGTTCTCGGAGGCACGCACACACAGTTCCTGGGACATTTCCGACACTTGGCGCGACACCACTCTCCACCCATCCCCTCCATGCCCCCACTCACCGGAGCTTGTCACTCCGCCCAGACAGGTTGGTGAGGCCTAGGAGAGCCTCATAGTTCTGGAGGCCATCCCTCTGTGTGTTCAGGAGACTCACGAGGGGCCGCACCACCTCGTACACCTACGCAGAAGGGGTCGAGGTGCCATCAGATGGAGACCATCTCTGCCAGTCATTTACCAGAGTTTACTAGAGTACTAGAGTTTACTAGAGTCAGGTGCCCGGCTCTGGAATTTCCAATGCACTTGCCTACCCATTGTCTGATTCCACCTCCACAATGATCCTGAGGGGTGGGGTTATTTCCTTTACTTTGCAGCTTTGTTTGTCAGAGCCAGGGCTGGAATCCATGCCCCTCCAACTCATCGCCCTCTTTATAATAGCACCATGCCCCCTCCCAAGCCAGGGGGAGGGTGACAAGGAGAAAGGCCCCTGGGAGCAGACTCCTCCCATCATCTCTGCGCCCCTCACCCCTGGCCACCCACCCGCTCCCCGGGGAAGGCGATGTCTGGGTTGGAGACCGCGGCGATCTTCGCTAGGGCGTGGGCTGCCTTCACCTTGCCCACGTCTGTGCCCTCCAAAGCCAGGGGAATCAGGGCCTGCAAGGAAAGGGCAGAAGCACTCCTTGGTCACATATACAGAGCCTCTCTCCCCAGCCTCCCTGTCCAGCCACTGTCTCTTCCATCAGAAGTTCAAGAAGATTCAGCAACAGAGTCAACTCCTGAGCATCACAGAAAACAGTTAAATTCTTAATCATCGATTCACTCCCCCTGGTCCCCAGCACACACGGAGGTCTCCGCAGGCACTCTCCCCAACCCGTATACATTCGTTTGGCTTTTGGAAAAATCAAGACACTGATGTTTTCCTTTCTACCTAAGTCAAAGCTAATCATGAGAGCAGCCATTCACTGAGCACCTCCCATGAGCCAACACTTTTAAGTGTATTTTCTCTAATCCTGTGACATTCTACAATCTAACTGTGTGGTGTTTTCCCTTGTTTTACAGAGAGGAAACTATGAGTCAGAGAGAGAAGTAATTTGCCCAAAGTTGTGCAGTTAAAAAGGGACAAGCAAGACTCAATGACAAGCCTCCCATAGCAAAGCCCATGGTCTCTATCTGCACTGTTTGCTTCCAGTAGCAAGGAGGATAAATGGGATTCCACAGTAAATCCCATGACACATCACAGACTGAGGCACAGACAACACAGGTTCCTGAATAACCGTACTCCAAGAGGTCGGGCTGGGGCAGGGGCTGCATGATTCTTGGGCCAGGCAAAGATCATGCACACACACATACACACAGATTACACACATGCACAGACATACACACATACACACAGAGACACATACACATACATGTGAGACAGCTCCTCCCCAGTGGAGCACCCTCCTGGATGGCAAGACCCTTATTCCTCTCAATTACCTTACCACCACCTTGAGCCACAATGGTGCCTCGGTCCTTTGGGTTGTCACACAGTGCCAGGAATACCCTGGAGAGCAAGGATACAGGACATGCAGGACATGAGCACGCCCTTCCCAGGCATCAGCAGGCCAACAAGTGAGGCCCAGTAAAACCCTGGGAAGCGCTCCCAGTGTGCACCTGCCCCAGAACTAACCTTGGGAAGATACTTGGGAGTGGCTGGGGAGGAAGAGAGGCCAAAGGCAGCTGCAAAAAGTGGACCCATCCCTACTTAGGGAGATACCAAATGGCTCACTAGGCTTCCCTGGTGGCTCAGATGGTAAAGCGTCTGCTTGCAATGCAGGAGACCCAGGTTCGATCCCAGGGAAGATCCCCTGGAAAACTAAATGGCAAGCCACTCCAGTATTATTGCCAGGAAAATCCCATGGATAAAGGAACCTTTCAAGCTACAGTCCACCACCCAGGAGAAATTCTTCCGCCTGGAGGGACCCCAGAACTCCATGATCTGGCCCTTGCCTTCCTCTCTGGTCTTATCTAGCACCACCCTCCCCTGTGCACTCCATGCTCCAGACACATTCCTGGAGAAGTGTGACCTCATTCATTCCTTCTCCCTCCATCCTCAGGGTCTTTGCATATGCTGTTCCCTCCGCCTGGACCCCTTCCCTGCGCTGCATGTGAGCAGCTTCTTTCTTTCCTCCAGGGTTCCCTTGAGTTGTCACATCTTCCAGAAGGCCTTCCTGGCTGCCCACCTACATACCCTCCCCTCTGGCCAGTGGGCTGCCACTGCTTGTGCTCTGTTTATCCCCATCAGGCACCCACTGTGTTGTAACTGTGAACCTGTCTGTCTCCCCATCAGGCTGTATGGAAACTATGCCTTTCCCCTCTGGCATGTCAGGGTCTGGGAACCAGGTCACCAGGACGGACAGTGACCTCCTTCCTCCCAATGCAAACTTGCACCCGGGAAAGCCCACCCTGACACGTCACTCTTCCGTGTGGATCCCCTCCAGCCTCCTCTCCAGACCCCAGTGGCTCCCTCCCTCATTTACTCCCCTGGCCATCTCTATGTCCCCACCCAGCCTCCTGCCTGCAGGCCCCTCAGACCCCAGCTGCGGGCCACTGCAGCCGCACCTGGCCAGCAGCTCTTTGGTCTGGTCAGTGAGGATGGCATTGTCTGCTTTCACCATGCAGACCAGCGCCGAGGTGACGCCGGCCTTCAGAAGCCGCTTCACTCGCATGTCCACAAAGTCCTTCTTGTCCTGGGAAGATGAAAAGGTGGCAAGGAGATCAATCCTGAAATAAGGAAGATCATCCCAAACACTAGATGACCTGTGTGTTCCTTTTCTTGCAAAAGGCTGGCTTTCCATTAGGCTATGCCTGGGAGCAGAGTGAGAGGGGAGAGAGCAGATAAAACAATGGATTGGATTTTGCCAGAAACCCAGAGCCAGCCTCAGGGTTGAATAGTAAATGGCAACCCACTCCAGTACTCTTGCCTGGAAAATCCCATGGACAGAGGATCCTGGTAGGCTACAGTCCATGGGGTCACAAAGAGTCGGACTGAGACACTTCACTTTTCACAGATAATCCTCAGAGCATCTGAGAAGAGGCTGCTGACAGCTGTGGACAGTCTCTGGTAGCCACATTTGAACTTCACAGTGGCAGAACATATTAGCTATATGCCCTTGCCTGCATGAAATCCTATGCAGCTTAAAAAAATTATTCAGGGACTTCCTTAGTGGTCCAGTGGCTAACAGTCCACCTGCCAATGCAGGGGGCATGAGTTCGATCCCTGGTCCAGGAAGATCCGATACGCTGAAAGGCAGCTAAACCCCTGAGCCGCAACTACCGAGGCCCATTGGCCTAGAGCCTGTGCTTTGCAATAAGAGAAGCCACCGCAATGAGAAATCTGTTCACCACGATGAAGAGTAGCCCTCCGCTCGACACAACTAGAGAAAGCCTTGCACAGCAACAAGACCCAGTGCAGCCAAAAATAAATATTAATTAATTAAAAAAAATTATTCAGTGGGACTTCTAGTGGTTAAGACTCCAAGCTTCCACAGCAGGGGGATTTGGGTTAGACCCCCGCTGAGGAAACTGAGATCCTGCATGCCTAAAGACCTGAAGTATTTTCCCCAAACTGGATACAAGATGATAGATACATTCTGATTGTAACTTTTTTTTTTTTAAAGCACAGGATAAAAAGCCTCTGGTAGTTAATGCAACACACCAAAATCCAGATATCCCAGAAAGTAAAATTTGCATGAATGTTGAAAACATGAAATATAATGAACTGTCTTGTGTCCATGAAATCAACCACATAAATTGCAAAACATTCATCGTGGCTTCCTTTGGTTTCCCAGACTATAAATTGCTGATTCCCCCTCCACGTCTGTGGAACATTTAAACTAAGAAGAACACAAGCGCCCCCTAGTGGGGGAAATTGACCACAATCCTCTTCAATTTATCTGCATGCGTGCGTGCTGTTACTTCAGTCTGTGTCTGACTCTGCAACCCTTTGGGCTAAAACCCTCCAGGCTCCTCTGTCCACCGAATTCTCCAGGCAAGAATACTGGAGTGGGTTGTCATCTCATTCTCCAGGGGATCTTTAAGACCCGGGAATCAAACCCAGGTCTCCTGTGTTACAGGTTCTTATTAACCGTCTGAGCCACCAAGCCTGCACTTTATCTGCATCATCTGTCAAATCCTCCCAGACACACACACACACACACACACACACACACACACACACACACACACCACCCGAATATCACTAACTTTCCGTCCCACCTCTCTGGTGGTCCGGTGTGGACAGCCCTCTCCCGCTCTCAGCCATCCTCATCCCCACCTTGGGGTGCTCCTCAGGCACATGCTGCTTGGAGAACTTGGCCAGCTGCACCAGCTCGGGGATGACCTCCTTGACATCGTAGCTGTTGGTGCAGTTCACCAGGGTGGTGGCCACCGAGTACAGGATGGTCTTGTCGGGGGTCTGGAGACAGAGGTGGTGGATGGTGATGGTGGCGGGGGTGGGGACAGGAAGAAAGGAAACCTGAGAACAAACCACTGCTTCCCAGAGGCTCCCTCGCGTGGCTGGCGAGGCCCAGAGGCAGAGGAACTGGCTCTGCTCGCGTGGGGCGGCAGGAATTTCTCCTGCCCCCCTCAAAAGCACCCAGAGCATGCGTGGACATCCTCTGAGTGTTCCCATTGCTTTGTGCTCCTTTCAAAAGCCCAGTGGGATGGGGTGGGACCTGGACAGCCTTTGATGGAAACGCCCTCCCACACTTCTGCCTTTTGTGGTGAGAAAGAGCCATTGGTGGGGGGCGGGGGGTCCAGCGGTAGCCCAACAGAGGAAGAAAGGCACCTGGGAGGGACTGGGAAGGAGGGAAGGGGCCCAAAAAAGACCTCTTGGTCCCTGAAGACCTCACTCCCGGAAGGGGTTCCAGGGAAAAAAAACTACAGTCATCTCACTCATCCTCCCACTGCCTGGAAGGTATGAGGAGGTGTGAGTCCATTTCACGGTCAGGAAAGATAAGGACCAGACAGAGGGAAATGACCAACCCAGGTTTACACGACGAGAAGGGGCTGGAGTCGGGATGAGGAAGGGAGGATGTCCAATTTCCCAGGCTCAGCAGACAGACCGTGGGCCTGAATCCAGCAGATCCCAGGGCCAGAGGTCAGGGCCACACTTGCCTTGGCCAGCTCGAACATGGCCTGCAGGGCAGGGATGTCCTGAACAAAGTCGTCCTTCACGTCGGCGTCCAGCGTGAGGTAGGCCAGGCCCTCCACTGCCCATTTCCGGGTCCGGGTGTCTATGGATGCATTGCACAGCCACCTGGGGGAGGGGAAGCTCTGGGGAAGGGTCCCGAGGCTCGGGCAATAGTGAAGCGATCCAGGGGAGCAGGCAGGTGGGCGGCTTTTCAGGATCTGGCGTCCGCTAGGGCACATCCCTGAGAGGAGATGGTGGGCTTAGGGGAAAACCCTTACTTGCGACACTGTTTGGCCAGCTTTTCTGTTGAGCCTTCAGCAAACTGCCTGAGAGCGTAATCTGTGCCGCCCGCCGAGCCAAGTTTACAGAGTCCCTGGGGAGGAGGGGAGGATTGTAGGATTAGAGACACCAGGCTTGGGGACCAGGCCCTGCTCAAACACGTCCCTGAGGCTGGAATATTCTGCCCCCTTGCTTTGCCTGGATCAACCTCTCTGCATCCTACAGAACTCTGGTCAGGTGTCACCTCTCCCAAGATGCCTTCCCTGAGGCTTCCAGGTTAGGGTGGATGCCCACAAAGCTGGAGGCTTTTACTCTACTTCTTGCCCCTTGCCCACTATTTTGTCCCCGTAGGTGCTTCGTGTCGTGTCGTTTTGAAAAATCAGCTAGGATAATACTAGTGTTAGTCGCTCAGTGTTGTCCGACTCTTTGCAACCCCATGAACTATAGTCCACCAGGCTCCTCTGTCCATGGAATTCTCCAGGCAAGAATACTGGAGTGTGTAGCCATTCCCTACTCCAGGAGATATTCCTGACCTAGGGATTGAACCTGGGGCTCCTGCCTTGCAGGTAGATTCTTTACCATCTGAACCACCAGGGAAGCTCAAATACTAACACAACTGAAACCTCATGGCACATGAGGATAAAACTTACGGCACAAAACCTGGCCATGAAATCACTTTGGAGGGGGAAGATTCAGATGTGCAGATTTTTACCCAGGAAAAACTGGACTCTTGCTGGGGGCGGGGGAGGGGGAGTCTGTCTTCCATAAGAGAAAACTCACAATGGTAGAAGCTAAAATCAGTTTAAAAAAAAAAAAACAAAACTGATATAAACCAAAAAAGAAAAACAGATCAATGACTCAAATCTTCACTGTAATTGTTGACAAGAAAAAGGTCAATGAAAGTGATTTTTATACAATGAAAATGGTAAAAAATGCAATAGGTTTAACTGTGCTATGTAGAAACCAAGTAAGGAAACTAACTGAGTTTTTGGAGTCTGCACTGAAAGTACTTGCTGGACAAAGGCTCATCAGCGTTTGAGTTGTTCAAAGGCGTCGAGCAGGGACTTGTTGGATTCAATGGTTAAGACTCTGCTCCCAATGCAGAGGGCATTTGATCCTTTTTGGGGAACTAAGATCCTGCAAACCCCATGGTTAAAAAAAAAAAATTAAGGAGACAGTCATTATGTAGCATGGTCTCCCATCCTGAATCCACATTCTCACAGTCTTCTGCTTATCACCCTGCTCTGCAGAGGCCTGTGGGTGGCTTGGTTTCCTCAAAGACAGGGGCCACATCCCATTCATTCTGGCATCCCTGGTACCTGGCGCAGTGTCTGGTACCCAGCCCACTCACCACCAGTGCGCGGATCTTGATCTTCTCGTTTTTGGTGGTCTTGTAGATCTCTTTGAGCAGTGACACACCGTTGGTGATGATGAAGGTGGCACGGCTGAGCTTGGTGGAGGCGTGGATGAGGGCCTCCACGGCCACCAGCTGGTCCGTCTCACGCTCCGAGCCGCACAGAGCCACCATCATCTCCATCACACCTTTCAGTCCCAGCAGCTGATTGCCCAGGTCAAAGGGGCCCTGCAGGATCCCCGACACCGTCTGGATGGCAATCACATTCTTGTCCATGTCCTGGGGGTCAAACGTGCCCCTAAAACAGAAGGCCAGTGTGGTCAGAGGAGTGGGAGATTTGGGGGCAGACAGATTTGGTTGTGCATCCTAAATCCACAACCCATATGCTGTGTGGCCTAAGGCAAGTCACTGAACCTCTCTGAGCCTCAGCTTTTGATCTGGAAACTGACGATAACACTACTGCTTCTCAGAGTTATGATGAGGATAGATGACATAATGGATGTGCCAGGCGTTGTCTTCCTCCAGAATCCCACCCAGATGAGGACTGACACTCAGGACATTTGTTAGGGTGAGATCTCGGGATCAACACCTGTTGGGAAAGGGAAGAAATCAGGACTGGATGGAAGGAGGTGCTGGACTGTGATGCAGTCATGACAAAGCCTCAGCCTGCAAAGAGTTCCAGAGCTGAGAAACCATTCAAAGTTGTTCCAAGTTGGAGTGAGGGACGAACCACTGGATGCTGGCTGCCCTGGGAAGGTGAATAGCTATCCTTAGCTGAACCAAGTCCCCAGAGAGAGGTGACAGGTGAGACCTGTCAGCCAACAGGCTTCCCGGAAGCCGGGATGTCTGCTGGGACAGGACAGCAGCCACCACAGCACAACAGGGCTACCACGGTGCCCGGCACACCACCTGCCTCCCCGATGCGGCTGAATCATGACGCCACCTGGCCCAGTCGCTCCCCTGTCTGGCCCTAGTCTTTCCCCCGTTGAGTTAGGGCGATGGGTTGGACTAGAAGGGCTGGAAGGTTCTGTCTTGCTTTCAAAATCCACTATCATCTACTCTACAGGAAGATCTCTGTCTGGGGACACCCGATCCTTCCGAGATCCGCCCAGGTTTGTTCGTTGTGGGGGATCAGGGCAGACGTGCACAGTGTAAAAGCGGAGGGATATAAGCGAAAGGAGAACATGGCGCAAGAGTCAGACACCTGAGCTCCGGTCCCACTTCTGCCTCTGGCTGGGTGAGTGGGTGAGTCCATCTTGGGGAGAGGGGCTGGCTTTGGGAGCTCCAAGAGCCCATGCAGCCCAGACAATCCGTGCCCTGTGCTTCATCTTCCTGCTCGGTGCTGGGGAATCCAGAACCTTTCCTGATTGTGGCTCCTGTGCCACAACTAGAGCTGGTACTCTGGAGCCTGAGAGCCGCAACTACTGAAGCCCTTGCGCCTAGAGCCTGTGCCCCGCAACGAGAAGCCCAGGCATCACAGCTAGAGAGTAGCCCCCACCTGCCGGAACTAGAGAAAGCCCGCACGCAGCACCGAAGACCCAGCGAAGCTATAAACAAATTATTTAAAAAAAAATAATAATGAGTTGAGGTCTGCCCTTTAAACCAATGCCAGCTGGTATCTGAACCTCCACCCAGTCCCTGGCCCCTGACAAAGCAGCCCCTGGGGGTGGGAGGTGGCAGCCTCAGGCTCCACTTGTTGAAGGTGGTGACCCCCGACTCAGTGCCAGGTGACCACAGAGGCAGCATTCACAGGCAAACCTCTATCCAAACTTAACTGGCTGGGAGATAGTTACTGGAACTCAGTTGGGGCCTTCATGAAAAACAAGTTACTTACAAACCCTGAAGCTGAGGTAGAGAAAGACCACTGGAAACCCCTGAGGAGCCTTAAAAGTGACTCAAAGTCGGATCAGGGGAAACTATGGGACTGAGCCAACTTCGCTGGGACCCGAATCCAGGAAGCTGAGAACGTTTTTTACATTTTAAAGTAGTTTTATTATTTCTTTTCATTGTGTTAGAGACCTACATGTTTCATAAAACCTAAACGTACTCTCTGGCCCTTTACAGGAAGTCTGTCAACCCCTGGGATAGAGAAAGGAAAGCAGAGTGAAGGGAGAGTTTCCACCCTCCCAAGACTCCCCTAGTGCTTTTAAAACATGCAGCTTCCTGAGCCACAACCCAGACTACTGAGTCCCAGAAATCTGAACAATTCCCAAGTTTGAGGATTATTGGAGTAAAGGAAAAGAGAAGCCAGCTACCATGAGCAGAGATCCAAACGGGGAGGAACCGTAGCTTCCAACCAAGAGCATGCACCAACATGCCAGCCACATGGGCACAGCGTCTTGGAAAGTCTTCCAGCCCCGGTCCAGCCTTCGGATGACAGTAGCCCAGGACAACATGTGGCTAATTTGTAAGCCCCAAAGCCAGAACCTCCCAGCCGAACCTCTGCCAAATTGCTGTCCTATTGTGAGATAATAAATGATACTTCTTGTTTTTAAGCTGCTAAATTTGACTAATACAGAGCCCGACTGAAATGGAGCAGGACCCTATGTCCTTCCCCACCATGTCTTCAACCTGCCTTTGGTCTGTGGAAAAACTTCAGCTGAACAACAAATTTGATCGGAGAAGTGGGAAAATGCAGACACAAAGGAAAACGGTCAAATGAAACCAAATAATAATAGTTTAGTCATTAAGCTAAGTCAAAGGTTTAGTTTCTCCTTTAGTTTCTCAAGGGTCACAGATAATATTTTCTGAGCCATATCCTGTGAGCTGTCTTAAAGATACTGAAACCCTCGCCAGGTGGAAATAGTCAATTACATGATAACTGGAGTGTGGCCGTGATAAATGCTGCCACAGTTCTGAGAACTGGCCTCAGAGAAATGGGAACAAACTGACCCTAAAGACTAACTGGACTGAAAACAAGCAAGATGATGCTGGTCAGACCACTGATGACCAATTTCAAGGTGACTGCCAGCGCTGACGGTGCCGTTTCTGTGTGTAGAACCCCTCCCTCCATCTATAAAAATTCTTGCCCACTGATTGTCAGCAGGGTGGTGGTGGGGCTGGAGGGGAGGTCAGTCTTTGGACAGGAGCCCACCCTCCCCTCCACCCCCGGGTTGCCGGCCTCTGAAACAAAGCAAGCTTTCCTTCCCACCAGCCTTGCCTCTTTGTTGGCTTTCGAGGGGCCAGCAGCCAGACCCCCGCTCTGTTACACGACGCTCCGGGAAACTCACGTGATGTGCTCCTCGCAGATCTTGCGGAAGTGGTCGCGCTCGGGGTCACAGCGCAGGTCGTCGTAGAGCTTGTTGATGAGGATTGAGGCCAGCATGCGGGTGTTGTCGGTCAAGGGCAGGCAGGACGGCAGATCTGGGACCTGCCCCACCACCTTCAGGATCTTCCTTAGGCCTGCAGGACAGACGGCAGCAAGCGTAAGATGCCGGCCAGGCCCCGTCCTCACAAACGCCCCTCCTCGCCCAGCTCTCTGCAGCCCGCCTTCAGGCAGCACGCGGCTCATCCAGCGCAAAGGGCACTGGGATGCAGCCTAGAGACGCAGGCTCCACACCCACCTCTGCCCCTACCTGAGCCATTCGCCTCCCGTCAAGGGCCTCATTTTCACATTTACACAGTCAAGACTAGTTGAGCTCAGAGGACTCTACATGGCACCACCGACTCAATGGACATGAGTTTGAGTAGGCTCCGGGAGGTGGTGATGGACAGGGAGGCCTGGCGTGCTGCAATCCATGGGGTCGCAAAGAGTTTGACAGGACTGAGCAACTGAACTGACTGACCAGTGCTAACGTTCTGTGGGTTGATGTATAATCTTCCTCAAATACTGTTTTATATTCTCTTTTCCCCATGCTTCAGTTTCTTTTTTTGTAAAATGGGAATGATACTACCTACCTCATAGAGTTTGAGGATTCACCAAGATAATGTACGGAAACATTGGCCTAGTGCTAATCTAGACACATCATGACACCAAATATTTATTAATTATTTAGCAAATAGGATATTTACCATTATGATGATTATCCCTTCTCCTGTTGAAGAATCTTCAAAGGCTTCCTATTACCCCCCAGGCTAATTCAGCCATTACATTTTTGTCGAATAAAAGAATGAATGAGTAAATGGGGTGCTAGCTACCAAAATAAAGGACAACCCTGATGTCAAAAAGCTCAGACTACAATAGAGAAGACAGATGTATAAAGATTACAATAAGGTTATCTTACTGTGTGCCAGGAGCTTTCTACATGCTATCTCATTTAATCCTAACATTGACCCTACTGGTGAGTAGAAATTAATATTGCCATTTTTCAGAGCAGAAAACCAAGACATGGAGAAGTTAAGTAACTTGCTCAAGACCACAAGGCTGGCAAGTGACATAGCAGGGACCCTCTCTGATTTCAAAGACCACGATGTTAACTGTGAGGCTCCACTGCCTCAGGGACGATAGCTTGATTTCAGAGCCAGGTTGCAGTGGAGGCTAGGAGCTGATCAGACCTAGGATGGCACAGGTTAAGGGCGGGGGTGGGGCATTCTAGGTAAACACTGGGAGGCATGATACTCTGGATCAGGGGCGGGGGCATTAAAAGTGCCTGGCAGTAAATTTTGTGCTGTGTATTTTAGCACACAAACACAAAAGCACTGGCAAGACTGAGGAGTCATTGGAAGGGGCCTGAGGAACCAACCCCACCTCCCAGCCTGGCTCTCCAAGGCTTCATGAAATGCAACTGCTCCACGTCCCCAGCCTCATCCCCTAGCTTTCCCTTCAGTCTGCCCTCATCCTGAGCATCTCATTTCTCTTCTGCTAGAACACCCTGGACCTCCCCTTTGTCCGTGTCTGCCCCTCCCTGAACCCAGAAACTCACTTCAGTCTTGACATCCTGGTCACTCCCCTACCCAAGTCCTCCAGCCCAGTTTTCACAACAAAGAATTCCCACATTGCAGCTTTTAACCAGATACCTAGATACTTTAAGTCTACACTATTTTTTACCTAAATGCTATTTATTTCAGTGCCTAGAATAACAGATACTGCTCCTCACCCACTCTATCCCATAAACCGTGTTGTTGGGCCTAGATTCTCGTGCAGAGAGAAGTACATTGTCAATGCCCAGCCTTTGTGATATGTGCAGAGAAGACCAGAACTGGGGTGGGGAGGGAGGGAAGTGTTGAGTGGAGGAGGCTTAAGCACTAGAGTAATATGTTCAAGTCTAAGCACATGAACTTTGCTGAGATCTGTGAAAACCAAACAAGACAAGTGCTGTATCAAAACAGAATAAAGGTCAAGCTGATAAAAGCTGGCTTGAACATTTTAGAAAAGGTATGGTCTAAATGTCATGATACCTGTGGGAGAATTTATCACAGGAGATCATAAAGCCATAAGTATGATTCCTGAACACCTGAAAGTGATTTAGGGCTATCTCCAGGGGTGACGCCCTGGAGCTGACAAATTTAATGGATGTTTTCTGGAGCACTCTTACTGGTCTTTGTATAAAGTACACTGATGCCATTTCTCCCTTCTGGAAGGCCTGCATTTTGCCAGCATGAGACTTCAGAAATGTTACTCCCATTGGTGAAGTTTGGTTTGGTTTTTTGGCACTTGCCACAGGAAACTCTGCCCAGATGTTTTTGACTGTGTTCTGTGTGCGTTCAGGCTCTGAATTCAGAGCCAGGACCGACGCCTTCACTAGCCCACTGGTGGATCCTGACATGCTAATGTCTTTTCCTGGCTTTTCAGTTGGGAATGAAGACCTCTCCCAGACAAGAGCCACACTCCTTCCACCTTCTGCTTGTTGCCTGGTTCCCCAGTGCCCACTGGAAAGGCTGGCGTGAGCCCCAGACCCTCCCACCTCCTCACCGTTATCAACCACGTAGATGGTGCGGGAGTTGTCGTGAATGGCGAGGTCCTTCCTGGGGACGTTCTTATTGAGCAGGTTCAGGGCCTGATCCCTACCCTGGCCAGACACCTTCTTACTGACCAGCATGTCGAGCAGGTGGTTGGTGATCTGCTTCAGGTCCTTCTTGGAGTCTGAGGAAGGAGAGGACAGGTGTGAATGGAGAGGACTAGGATGTCTGACATGTATCGCACCAGGGATGGCTGGGGCTTCTGGAAGGACTCTGGAAATATCGAATCCACTGCTTTCCAGATCCTGGAATTTCCCGGGAGAGTATCATTCCAAAGAAGGGAGGGAGGATTCTAGACAACACCTCGAAGGGTGATCAGAAAGGGTGTGGCAGAGGATGAGATGGTTCAATGGCATCACCAACTCAATGGACATGAATTTGAACAAATTCCAGGAGATAGTGAAGGACAGGGAAGCCTGGCAGGCTGCAGTCCATGGGGTCACAAAGGGTCAGACATGATTTAGCAACTGAATAACAACAACATCCAAGTTGAATTCCAACTTCATTAAATAAATATTTATATGAATGGATAGGAAAAAAAAAAGACTGGAAAGGGACTTCCCAGGTGGTACAGTGGATAGGAATTGGCCTGCCAATGCAGCGGACACAGGTTCGACCCAGACATCTTACTGGGAAGGTCTGGGAAGATCCCACATGCTGAGAGCAACTAAGCCCGTGCACCACAATTATTGAGCCCCCAGTCTAGAGCCCGCGACTCCTAAAGCTCATGTGCCTAGAGCCTGTGCAACGAGGGAAGCCACTGCACCGCAGCGAAGAGCAGCCCCCATGCTCCGCACCAAAAGCCCATGCACAGCCCTGAAGATCCAGCGCAACCAAAAATACAATTAAGAATTTAATAATGTGAAAAATGTGTTTTTAAAAAAGAAAAAAGACTGGAAAATTTCACATAGCAGTGATGATAGTAGTTATCTGGAGGGATGTTTACAGGTCGTTGGTTTTTTTTTTTTTCATTTTACATATTTCTAAAATTTTCCAAGTTTCTCCAATAAGCCTCTGTTACTTTTTAAAATAATTTTATTTACTTATTTTTGGCTGGGCTAGGTGTTCGTTGCTGCATGAGCTTTTCTCTAGTTGTGGTGGATGGGGGCTACTCTGCAGTTGCCAGGTGCAGGCTTTTCTTTGCAGTGGCTTCTCTTGTTGCAGAGCACAGCCTCCAGGATGTAGAGGCTTCAGCTGATGCGGCTCCCAGGCTCTAGAGCACAGACTCAATAGTTGCTCCAAGGCGTGTGGGATCTTCCTGGATCAGGGATCAAACCCACGTCCCTGAACTGGCAGGTGGGATCTTTACCACTGAACCACCAGTTACTTTTTTAAACTTTTTCAAGTTGCAAAACTGAAATTCCCATTAAACAACTCATTTCCTCTTCCCTCCCCGTCTCTGGCAACCATCATGCAACTTTCTGTTTCTATGAGTTTGACTGTTTCAGAAAACACAGGGCATTGCTTGGTGGTCCAGTGGGTAGGACTCTATGCTTCCACTGCAGGGGGCATGGGTTTGATCCCTAGTCAGGAAACTAAGGTCTGCAGCTGGAAGAAAAACGAAGAAAAGAAAAGAAACCTCATATATGTGGCATATACAGTATTTGTGTTTTTGTGACTGGGTTATTCACTTAACATAAGGTCCTCAAGGTTCATCCACGCTGTAGCCTGTGTCAGAATTTCCTGCCTTTTTAAGGCTGAACAATATTCCATTGTAGAGACAGACACCACCTTTTATTTGTCCATTCATCCATAGAGGGGCACTTGAGTTGCTTCCACGTTTTAGCTCTCGTAAATGTGACTGTGCCTCTGTTACTTTTATAGTCAAAAAATAAATGGAAAAATATAACCGGGCCACTTCCACGTACATGAATGCTCAGTCTGAGGTAGTAACTGGCACTTCCTTGCCTCCACCCGCCCTGAACCGAAGCTGAAAACCGCCTCCTACCCAGAACCAGGGCCTCTTCCTTCCCCCGATGCTCCTGTTTGTCCTCTCCAGACAGAGCGTCGATGATGCCCTGCAGCAGGTTGCAGACGGCCAGAGACATCTCCTCGCTCTCCACCGCCATGAGGCTGCAGATTCGGTCTATCCGGACTGCGTGGAGGGTCGCTGTGGCCTAGACACCCCCAGCGGGAAGCACACGGTCAGTTGGCTGCCCCTCCCTTCCAGCTGCCGTGCAGGTTAGGGAGCGGGTGAGGGCCACCCCATGCAGTCGGGACAGAAGCCCAGGCAGCCAGTGTCTCACGGGGCCCGTGGCCCCCGGCAAGCCCCGGACTCAAGCCATGCCCCTTTCCAGAGGGATAGAGCTGCGCCCTCCAGTACTGTGGCCTGTGGCCCCAGGGGAGGCACTGAACATGCATAATGCAGCAAGTTCACACTGAGATGGGCTGTGCGTGTAAAACACACACTGGGTTTTGAAGATTTAGTATGAAAAACCATGAACTGTCAGAGCCATTGCCTTCAGCTCTTCCTCAGAAACCACTCTCAATAAACTTATCTTTAAGTGTGACAGTGTTAGGCACTCAGTCGTGTCCGACCCTGTGACCCCATGGACTGTAGCCGGCCAGGCCCCTCTGTCTGTGGAATTCTCCAGGCAAGAATACTGGAGTGGGTAGCCATTCCATTTTCCACGGGATCTTCCCAATTCAGGGATCGAACCCGGGTTGCCTGCGTTGCAGGTGGATTCCTCACCATCTGAGCCACCAGGGAAGCCCTTATTCTTTATTTAGTCAGACCCATTCTCAGCTCAAAGAAACAAACCAGAGGATCAGTCTCCGTTGAATCTGGGACCATACAACCGAGGTTGAGGGGGGCCGCTTTAGACGTCGTATCAGGGTCTATCCGCGCCAGCTATGCCCTGCCCACAGGTCAACGCCCCATCCTCAGGCTGGCAGCCCTTTGCTCCACGAGCCCCGCCCCTGCCCTCACCCTAGCTCGGTGGCTACTGCACACGCCTGACAAGGTCCGCACGGCAGCCAGCATCAGCTCAGGCCTCTTCGTGTCCAAAAGCTGCATCAGCAGGGCCACGCCGTTGTTCTGGAAGATCCTCTCGGCCCCCGCTTCCTCACGGCTGAGGACAATGAGGTTGTTGGCGGCCTGAAGGTGCAAAGGAAATAACAAAGGTCAGGAGGGAAGTCTGGCTACTGAGGCCTTGACCATGAGCCAAGTGCAGGGGCTGGGGCAAGGACCGGGTCTTCAAAACTTCTTTATATTCTTTTGCCCTATAACCCTGCTCCTGGGAATGTAGTCCAAGAACATAATTCAGAACAAGAAACAAAGTAACTTGCAATAAAGACCAGCTGGATGAAAATATATTGCAGCCATCAAAGACATAAATGAAAAGACTCAGAGGCAACTTGGAAAAAGCACTGGTTTGCAGAAACAGAATTGCAGATTCACTCTGATGGCACTTGTGGTAAAATAAAACTGTGCGTATCTGCTTGTGGATAAGGACTTATAAAAGGTAGGAAAGGGACTTCCCTGGTGGGCCAGTGGTGACGACTCCACTTTCCAATCCTTGGGAGGGGAACTAAGATCCCACACTAACCCTAACCCTGGTTGGGGAACTAAGTTTGCACACACCGAGGAGCAACTGAGCCTGTGAGCAACAAATTTCCCGTGGGCTGCAACGAAGACCCAACACAACCAAATAAAAATTTTTTTAAAGAAAAGTGTAGGGAAATGTTAAATTAATTAATCAAGGAACCCATTAGTCTGAGGTGGCTTCAATGCCTCAGCAACTAAGTAAGAAAAACCCAAACCACACTTTGCTAAACAGCAGAAATTAACACAGCCTTGTAAATCAGCTATACTTCAATTTAAAAACAAAGCAACAACTAAACGAAAGAACCCTAACCCTGTATTGTCTCAGTTTTAAGACACTGAAGGACAACCAATCACAAATAGCTAACGAGCCTTTCCCAAATAATGCCAACTGCTTAAGGTACAGCCCGAGGTTCCCAGGTGACCCTAGTGGTAAAGAATCCACCTGCTAAAGCAGGAGACACAAGAGATGTCGGTTCGATCCCTGGGTCAGGAAGATCCCCTGGAGAAGGAAATCGTAACCCACTCCAAGTATTCTTGCCTGGAGAATTGCATGGACAGAGGAGCCTGGCAGACTACAGTCTCAGTTCAGTTCAGTTCAGTCGCTCAGTCGTGTCCGACTCTTGGCGATCCCATGAATTGCAGCACACCAGGCCTCCCTGTCCATCACCAACTCCCGGAGTTCACTCAGACTCACATCCATCAAGTCAGTGATGCCATCCAGCCATCTCATCCTCTGTCGTCCCCTTCTCCTCCTGCCCCCAATCCCTCCCAGCATCAGAGTCTTTTCCAATGAGTCAACTCTTCACATGAGGTGGCCAAAGTATTGGAGTTTCAGCTTCAGCATCATTCCCTCCAAAGAAATCCCAGGGCTGATCTCCTTCAGAATGGACTGGTTGGATCTCCTTGCAGTCGAAGGGACTCTCAAGAGTCTTTTCCAACACCACAGTTCAAAAGCATCAATTCTTCGGCATTCAGCCTTCTTCACAGTCCAACTCTCACATCCATACATGACCACAGGAAAAACCATAGCCTTGACTAGACGGACCTTTGTTGGCAAAGTAATGTCTCTGCTTTTCAATATGCTGTCTAGGTTGGTCATAACTTTTCTTCTAAGGAGTAAGCGTCTTTTAATTTCATGGCTGCAGTCACCATCTGCAGTGATTTTGGAGCCCCCCAAAATAAAGTCTGACACTGTTTCCACTGCTTCCCCATCTATTTCCCATGAAGTGATGGGACAGGATGCCATGATCTTCATTTTCTGAATGTTGAGCTTTAAGCCAACTTTTTCACTCTCCACTTTCACTTTCATCAAGAGGCTTTTGAGTTCCTCTTCACTTTCTGCCATAAGGGTGGTGTCATCTGCATATCTGAGGTTATTGATATTTCTCCCAGCAATCTTGATTCCAGCTTGTGCTTCTTCCAGCCCGGCGTTTCTCATGATGTACTCTGCATAGAAGTTAAATAAGCAGGGTGACAATATGCAGCCTTGACGTACTCCTTTTCCTATTTGGAACCAGTCTGTTGTTCCATGTCCAGTTCTAATTGTTGCTTCCTGACCTGAATACAAATTTCTCAAGAGGCAGATCAGGTGTTCTGGTATTCCCATCTCTTGAAGAATTTTCCACAGTTTATTGTGATCCACACAGTCAAAGGCTTTGGCATAGTCAATAAAGCAGAAATAGATGCTTTTCTGGAACTCTCTTGCTTTTTCTATGATCCAGCGGATGTTGGCAATTTGATCTCTGGTTCCTCTGCCTTTTCTAAAACCAGCTTGAACATCAGGAAGTTAACGGTTCACATATTGCTGAAGCCTGGCTTGGAGAATTTTGAGCATTACTTTACTAGCGTGTGAGATGAGTGCAATTGTGCGGTAGTTTGAGCATTCTTTGGCATTGCCTTCTTTGGGATTGGAATGAAAGCTGACCTTTTCCAGTCCTGTGGCCACTGCTGAGTTTTCCAAATTTGTCTAGACTACAGTCTTGGGGGTTGCCAAGAGTTCGACATAACTAAGCATGCACACTTTTAAGCTACAGCCAATCAAATAACTCCCTTGCTTTGCTTCCACCTTTTTTCTGTTTTTGTTTGTTTTGTTTTGTTTATATATTTGCAGCACATGGGCTCAGTAGTTGCTGCACTCAGGCTTAGTTGCCCCACAACATGTGGGATCTTAGCTCCCGACCAGGGATCATACTGACATCCCCTGCACTGGCAAGAGGATTCTTAACCACTGAACCACCAGGGTTCACCTCTTTTCTATAAAAGCCTTTTCCCTAGTTCTTGTTGGTGGAATACTCCCAACCACTTCTGGTTTACGCTACCCAGTTCAAACAAATTTTGCTCAAACTCTTAGAGTTTTTAATATGTCTTAGTTTATCTTGTAACAGAATTGAAGTTTTTACATTGGGGATTCTTTTCCATTAAACATGTTCCTTGAATATGGTTTTAGCATTTTTTATTGTTCAAGAAAATCTGAAGTTGCAGGAGGTTCTCAGGAAGATTGAAGGTTGTGTGCAGAGAATGCTAGATGGGATTTGAAAGCCCTGGGTGATGATCCTGCCACATGCTAGCCACGTGACCTTGGGCAAGGCATAGCATTCTCTGGGTCTCAGATCCCTGTCCGTAAAAATAGACAGTTGAGCTGCATTTTCAAGTCTCTTCCCACTCTGAGGACATATATATATATATATATATATATATATATATATATATGTATATATATGTATATATATGTATATATATAAGATATTCTGTATATGTGTGTGTGTGAGAGAGTCCTCAGAGTCTCTCTCTCTCTATATATACGTATATATATATTTGTATGTATATACATGTATATATATATATATATGTATATACATATATATATGTATATAAAGGATATCCTGAATATTCATTGGAAGGACTGATGCTGAAGCTGAAGCTCCAATACTCTGGCCACCTGATGTGAAGAACTGACTCACTGGAAAAGACCCTGATGCTGGGAAAGATTGAAGGCAGGAGGAGAAGGGGACGACAGAGGATGAGATGGTTGGATGGCATCATGGACTCAATGGACATGAATTTGAGTAGGCTCTAGGAGTTGGTGATGGTCAGGGAGGCCTGGTGTGCTGCAGTCCCTGGGGTGGCAAAGAGTCGGACATGACTGAGTGACTGAACTGAACTGAACTGAGGATATAAAAGAAGGATATAAAACCTTCCACCTTGAGGATGCATTCATAGTCATCCCTCAGTATCCACAGGGGATTGCTTCCAGGACCCTGGTGGATAATGAAATCCACAGATGCTCAAGTCCCTTACATAAAATGATGTAGTACAGTTGGCCCTCCTAACTGCAGGCAACCAATTGTGTGTTGAAATCCTTTAAAAGGCTCCAGATCTGGAGAGGAGGGCTTGAGGAGGACCTGAGACCCTGAGATTGGGCAAAGAATTCATGATGCAAGAAAGGGAGGAGGTGGGCAAACAGGCAGAGAGTAAGAGGTTGGTGCGCATGCTTAGTTGCATCTGACTCTGAGACCCCATGGATTGTGCTGGCCAGGCTCCTGTGTTCACAGGATTCTCCAAGCAAGAATCCTGGAGTGGGTAACCATTCCCTTCTCCAGGGATCTTCCTGACCCAAAGATTGAACCCCCTTCTCCTGCATTGCAGGCAGATGCTTTACCGTCTGAGCCACCAGTGAACCCCCCAAGAGGCTGGGGAGAAGGCTGAATAAAGAATTTCAGGCAAGCATGAGCAGAACCATCATCACTCTATCAGTCAAGGTCTCTGTACTTTTCAGAGTACAAAGTACTGCTTTTATATATATATAACAACTCATCAAGTCCTCGTAAGAGTTTGTTATAAAAGATACTTGCATATTAAAAATTTTTTTTGATTGCACCTGGTGCATGTGGGATCTTAGTTCCTCAACCAGGGATCAACCCCAAGCTGCCTGCACTGGAAGGCAGAGTCTTAACCACTGGACCACTAGGGAAGCCCCTATATTTGCATATTATATGATTACTGATCATAAAACTAACAAAAATTCCCCATGCATCTTCTGTTAAATTCTTATATTCAGATATTCATTTTTTCCCTCTGAAGGAGGAAAAAAGAAACATTTAAAAATGCAGCAAATTTGGTTAAGAAGATGATATTAGGAATAAATATCTTCATAATTCAGAATGATGCTGCAATATTTGGAAATGGAATAAAGCATTATTTTGACGTGTCATTGTTTCTCAGGCCCAAAACTAGGGTGAGGCAAGTAAGAGACTCGCCTTGGGTGCAGATTTTACGGGGTACAAAAAACTTCTGTAATCAAGATAAGTGGTATTGAATGCAATGTTTTAAAATATCAAAATCCATGCACTGCAAAAAAACAATACACGATGAACAAAATAGAAATACAAAAACAGGATTCAACCCTCATCGTTCTCACTGTTGAGCATGACTCAACATGAGCACCTCCTCGTGTTGAGCATGACTCTCTTCGTGGTTTCTCACCCTAACCCTGGCCCTTCTTGGAGTTCACGCTGCTTCCTAAAGTGGTTAATGTTTGGCCCATCTTTGTCTCCTTTCTCCAAGGAGCCGCCCACCGACACGAGTCGGGGCGTTGCCGTCCGGACACAGGGGCGGAGTCCGCACAGGAAGCAGTTACCTGCGCACCCCTAGAGCGCCCTCTTCTGGTTCGCTGCTTGCCCAGCACTTACCTTCTCTAGTTTATCCGCTTCACTGTTTCTGTCCAGGAGAATCTCAAACATCGTCTGAACCCTCGAGTCAGTGGAGAACTGCACACGGAGCTGAGGAGAGAGGAGGGAGTGGGGAAGAAGGTAGGCGGGTATCCCCATCATTTCAGTCAGCTCCACTTAAAGGTCATCTCAGGTAATATTAGGGTATGCTCTTCGTGCCTGCCTCCATCATTCATTCGTCCGTCCAACAAACATCTAACTGAACTACTACCGCGGGCGGGACGCTGGAAGATGCTGGGGATAGAACGGGAGAACAAATTCAAGCCCTTGCTCCACAAAGCTTACAGTTTAGTTACATTCGAGGTCCTATTTAGTCTTCACAAGCCTTGGAAGGCAAAAAGATCACCACCCCAATTTTGCAGCCTCGCTGTTAGACGTTTAAATATGGGCTAAAACAGGAATGTATCTCCAGGGTCAGAGATATGAAGCAGCTTTCAAGTACCACTTGAAACAAATGTAAACCATTTTTTCCTTCCTTATTCCTTTTTATACATTCATTCACCTGGTGTGCCCAGGTCGTTGTAGCAGCACACAGGATCTTTAGTTGCAGCATGTGGGATCCAGTTCCCTGACCTGGGATCAAACCCAGGCCCCCTGGATTGGGACCACTGAGTCTTAGCCTCTGGACCACCAGCTGCTACTGCTGCTGCTAAGTCGCTTCAGTCGTGTCCGACTCTGTGCGACCCCATAGACAGCAGCCCACCAGGCTCCCCCGTCCCCGGGATTCTTCAGGCAAGAACACTGGAATGGGTTGCCATTTCCTTCTCCAATGCATGAAAGTGAAAAGTGAAAGTGAAGTCGCTCAGTCATGTCCCACTCTTAGTGACCCCATGGACTGCAGCCTACCAGGCTCCTCCGTCCATGGGATTTTCCTGGCAAGAGTACTGGAGTGGGGTGCCATTGCCTTCTCCGACCACCAGGGAAGTCCCTAAACGATTATTTTGGAATGTCTCCATCCCTCACTGTCCCAATCCCAACCCCAACCCCAGTGTGTTCTGCTGGGCCACAGTGCCACCTATTTCCACCCTGAGGTCCTTTCCTTTCAGGAAGTCGCTCATTCACCACCCCTTCTCTGGGCACTGGTTGGTCTGTGTTTTGACAGTCCTTGAGTCTGCACTCTGAACAGTACATGTGGTCCCTCCATGGGGCTGCCCCAGGCATCCAGAAGTCACTGTGACCCAGAGCAAGGAGAGTGTGATCAAGTTACCCTTCTGCTCTCACAGTGGGGAAGCCGGCACTCCGAGGCGTCCCTCAGAAAACTGGTAGCTAAGTGAGGACGGAGGGTGCAGGACCCCTTATCTCTGGTCCCAGTTCCCTGAGCCCACTCCATTTTCCTAGGAAAGAGTCCCTGTTCCTGCTGGCTCTCCTGCATCCCCCAGCAACATCCTCCCTCCAGGTCCCAGGTTTCTCATGCTGCCTTTGTCCTCCTAGAAAGAGAGGAAGATCATAGTGAAGACATACTAAGTTGCAATTTTTTTTTAAGCCTCCATCTGGAATTGAAAAGACTGGTATGCTAGTCCTGTCTGGGTTGTACCTTTGAACAAACATCACGGCATCTCTGATCCTCACAGATAGGGGCACCAGCCCAGCTGTTCTGTGCCACGTGACCACTCCGTCCAAGGGAGTGGAGGTAGGCCAGCCCTGGTGTCCCGCTGCCCTAACTGGTCCCTACTAGGAATGGGGAGCGGTGGCCAAGCCTTGTGGGAAGGGCCACCTTCCAGATCCAGCTCACCTTCTCCTGGATGCTGGTATTGAGCCTCCTCAGTGTCTCCTGGAAGCTCTGGTTCTGTGGCTCCAGAGTGGCACAGCGCTGCACATCCTTGAAGGCCTGGTCCAGCTTGCCCAGGTGCTCCAGTGCCTGGCATCGCCGGTACAGAGCCTTGATGTCCGAGGAGTTGATATCAATGGCTAGCGAGGGAAGCAGGCAGAGTGTCAGGAGGCTGGGCAGCAGACCACCTTCCTTCCTCCCCCACCACACCCCCCAACTCCAGAGCTTCCGTCTCTCCCTTGGAGAGTGTGCATCCTTGTAGACCAGTTTCGTGGAAGGCAATTTTTCCACGGACTGGAAGTGGGGTGTGGTTTGGGGATGATTCAAGTGCATTACATTGATTGTGCACTTTATTTCTATTATTATGACATCAGCTCCACCTCGGGTCATCAGGCATTAGATCCCAGAGACTAGAATCCCCTGCAGTAGACCATCTGGTCCTAGGCTCCCCTTAGTTAGGGAGGTGGTAAGAATCACTGTCTCAAGGTTGGAAGGGAGCTTAAGGGTCATCTCATTCAATTCCTGACTCTCCAGGCTTGGCTCCTTGATCCCTGCCAAGTACTAATCCAGTTGGTGGTTGTATACCTCCAGCTGTGGGGAGCACCTTCCATCTCAAGGCAGACAGGTCCTTCAGAAAGCCCTTCCCTCCTCCAACCTGAAATATATCTCCCTGTAACTTTGCCCTTTTGTCTTAAGTCCAGTCCTGGAAACTGTGAGATGAAATCCAATCCTTCTTCCTTGTGACAGCCTTTCAGGAATTTGAAAGCAGCTCCCTGTCCCACCTGGGAGTTCCTTCTCTGAGCTAAATATTGCCACTTTTCCGCTCTTCACAGGATGGGTTTCCAGTCCCCTCTCCAGCTAAGTCCTTCCCTTCGGAACTCACTCCAGACTATCTCTGTCTCTCCTTAAAAATTAGTGACCCCATCAAAAGCCAACACAGACCTATGCAGAGGAGAATCCCCTTCAGTCTGCATATTATAACCCTAAAAATGCAGCCAGAAGTCTTCCCATTTTGATCATGCTCTTAAATCTAAGTGCTCTCAGAACTTGAGGCACTCCAAAAACAGTGTTGATGTGTGTTTATCTCTCCTAGTGTCTGTGAATAAACTAATGCCTCCCTCCTTCCCTCAGGAAACCTGGTCCCCACAGAGTGGTTCTGGGGAGCAGCCCTTCCCCCAGGAACATATCCTAACCTCCACCAAAGTGCCTGTGTCCTTGCTGTGACAAAAGGATTTCCAGGAGCATCATTCTAAGAAAAGAAGCGGCCCCAGCATGTTTAATGTGTAAAGATGTGACTTAGGGATGGCTTTCCTGGAGCATCCTTTCACACAAGGATGGTCCATCTGAAGCCCTGCCTACAATGTCCAGGATGGCGTTTTATACAATCTGTGAGTGTCAAGAGCCTCTTAGACTAAACAGGGATGCTGAGGGGGAGAGAAGGAGGGCAAGATCAGAGCGAGGGGGGGCTCACCTCTTGAGGCATCAGAAGCCGCCTGAACATAGCTCTCCTGAGAAACAGGGAAGGAGGAAACTTGGTTAATGTGGGCCCAACACAGAGACAGCCAGAGAGGATCCCCGAGGTGAGGAGACAGGGCTTGCTGGCCACTGCCAATGTCAGAGGCCAGAGGTTCCTCGCTGAGCATGAAAAGTGGACAAGCATCAGGCACACTCAGGCTTGAACCTGGCTCTGTTGCTGACTGAGGAGGGCATGGCTACCCGCTCCACAGTTCTCGCCTGAAGAATTCCACGGACAGAGGAGCCTGGCGGGCTATCGTCCATGGGGTTGCAAAGAGCCAGACATGACTCAAGTGATTTAGCATGTACACACTGCTGCTAACTACCCAGAGCCCTTGGGGAAGCTATTGAGCCCTCCTCTTGAGTCTTGAGCTTCCTATCTGCAATATGGGCACAAGAGTATCAGCAACCTCGTGGTCTGTGGTTAAGATGCCGTGAAATAAGCTCTGAAAAGCCCCTGTCCTGATGCCAGTTCCCACGAGATGAGAACTGTCTCCGTGGATGACTTCTCCGTCTCCCAGAGGAGTGGGTCAGGCGATGGGTACCAGAAAGCAGGGAGAGGCGCCCTGCTCCAACCTGAGGGTTCCAGGAGACAGTGCTGGGAGGACAGGCATGACTGTCAGGAGAAGGGAGCTGCCCCCTCACCCGCATCCCAGTCCAGCCCTCAGCTCCCCACCCCTCTCTGTCCCAGACCATTTTCAGGCCACAGGCCGCCCGGTTCCGATAGAGTGTGGCCAGCAGGGCCTTATCCTTGGTCAGCTTCAGGGCCTGGCTGTAGCTTTTGGTGGCAGCCTTGTAGTCCTGGAGCTGGAAATGCTGATTCCCCTCCTCCTTCAGCTGCATCGCTTCCGCCTCGGCCATCTGTGGGGACAGGAAAGCTCCCTCCAGACCCGGGGCTGGGCTCCTGCTCTGAGGTCTGCAGCTCCAGGGTCCCCACCTACCAGGATGGAAGGGGACGATGCCCACCCCTTCAACCCCCGCCAATCCACTGCCCAGGAGGACATCACAGTGTCTGCTAAGAGTGGGGCCCAAGTTGAGAGGGGTCTCAGAGTCTCTGTTCCTAGGGAACTCTGATCAATATTATGTAACAACCTAAACAGGAAAAGAATTTGAAAAAAAAGGGGTTTCCCTGGGCAGTCTAGAGGCTAAGATTCCATGCTTCCAATGCAGGGGGCCTGGGTTCCATCCCTGGTCAGGCAGCTAGATCCCACTTGTTGCAAGTAAGACCTGGTGTGGCTAAATAAATAAAAATAAATAAATATTTTTTAAAAAAGAATAGCTATATGTATAACTGAATCACTTGGTACACCTGAAGCTAATGCAAAATTGTTAACTATACTCTGATTTTTTTTTCCCCAAAAGAAGAGTCCCTCTTCCTCCCTCCATCTCCCTCCCAGCAGGATGGGTAAAGCCACCACACCAAGGGCCTAAATTCTCATTGCAGGCCTTAAAATGCCTGGGTCCCCCCTTCCCCCTCCCCAGTCCGAGGAACAGTCCGGGCCAGCTCACTTTCTCTCAAGGACAATGTTCTCGGTCAGTCCTCCTGGGGTGCGGCTCCTCTGTGTGTGAACCCCCAGCTGGCCAGCGTCAGTCTGCCCCTCCCAGCCCCCACCCAGGAGACTTTATCACCCCAGCCAGTGGCTCCGGACCATATTTGGCCATAGGGGCAGGTGCCCCTGGCGTCTGTCACTGATACTCCGGGACCTCCCCCTCCTCAGACTGGACAGCCATTACCACGTGGAGGTTCCAATGAACCTCTGTCCCCACATCCCACTCAGGGCCAGTCCTAGGGGCACAGGTGCTCCTAACCCCCCAAAGAATGATAGAAAGATCCAGAGGGATGGGAGCCCCCCCAGCAGACCCCTGTTCCCTAGGCACGGCTCGGACACCCCTTCTCCACCTCCCTCCCAGATAAACAACCTCCTATCCCCTCCCCCTACCCCTGCTATTTTGGGAGCAGAGTGACAGCTGAGGGGCTGGCAGGCTTGGACACGCAGAGCAGCTGCCCAGGTCCCAGGCCAGCTGGAGACTTCCAGAAATGCCCTTCTGGAGGGAGAAGGGAAGAGAAGGAAAGGAGGAAGTTTCCTTCCGCTCTCCCCCTTGTCCTCAACTCCCTCGCCCCTTCCACCCGTTGAAAACGTCCTTGTTTTTCAGAAAGATCCATGGACTTGCTGTCTCACTTGAGTGGAAATGTGTGGTTTGTTCCACTCTGCACATCTTCTGTGGCTCTTCCCTGTTTGCACGGAGGGGCTGGATTTGGTCTCCCTTCCCCCGCCCCAGGCTAGGAGCTTCCTGAGGATGGGCTCTGTATGTCCCCCACCGGACTGAATCTTCTCCCGAAGATTCCCAGGCAGCCTGAGAATTCCCTGCGATCAAGGACTGTGCCCCCTAACTGACTGGGACTTGCTGAGTCTCCCTTATCAGAGTGGGGGGGTCTTCCTGGGATGAGAACTGTATATTCACTAAAAACTGAATCACTGTGTTGCACACCTGACACTTATACACTATTGTAAATCAACTATACCGTGATGTTGAAATTTTAATTAAATTAAAAATTCTTAATTAAAAAAAACAACAACAGTACATACTTGCCACCAGAGAGGGTCTCCCCTGGGACAGGGATTGTTTCTCCTTATTCAACTGAGACAAATTTATGAGGTTGTCTTGGATTTAGAATTCTCCCAGCTTTCTGTGTCTCTGAGACTGGGCGGTGAGTGCCCTCCCAGAGGACAAGTACAGCATCTCATGCCATTTGATTTTCCCTGGCACAGAGCCTGGAAGAATCAGTGTCCAATGCATGTTCTTAAATGAAGGAATGAATGAGTTTTTCATGCTGACGCTTTGCTTCACCTCGCTACCATTCTGACCCCCTCTCCCATATTGCTTCAAACTGACCTGACTGGAGCTGAGAAAAGACACTGAAGGGAAAAAGCGTAGGTGGGATCACTCACACTAGATTCTGCTCTTAGCTCTGTGACCTTGAAAACACAGCTCTGTGACCTTGGACAAGTCCTCCTGCCCTGCTGGACACAAAGTCCAGCCCTGATAAATGTTCGCTGGCTGAATAATTGAATGAATGGATGGATGGGTGAATTCCCTGCCCTCATGGTGTCACCAACCTTGAACCCCTTTGCAGACAGCTCTCTGTAGCAGTGACGTAATATGTTGAAGGATCCTGCCATTGGTGGAGATTGACTTCAAGTCCAGGGGACTGTGGATTCAAATCCTGATTCAGTAATTCATTCCACAAGCATTTCTTAAGCATTTGCTATCTGCCAGGATTCCCTTGTAGCTCAGTTGGTAAAGAATCTGCCTACAATGCCGGAGACACGGGTTCAATTCCTGGGTCGGGAAGATCCCCTTGAGAAGAAAATAGCAACCCACTCCAGTATTCTGGCCTGGAGAATCCCATGGACAGAGGAGCCTGGCAGGCTACAGTCCATGGGGTTGCAAGAGTTGGACACGACTGAGCGACTAAACCACTATCATGTGCCAGGAACTGTGAATGATTTACGGAAGCAGAAAACACTCCCAGGGGTAAGGATTTGTCTGTTTTGTTCACTCACACATTCCAAGTGTCTGCAACAGTGTGTAGTATGTAGCGGTTGTTGTCTTACTCGCTAAGTCACCTCTGATTCTTTTGAGATCCTACGGACTGCAGACCATAAGGCTCCTCTGTCCATGGGATTTCCTAGGCAGGAATAGTGGAGTGGGATGTACGAGGTGCTCAATAACATTTGTTGAATGAACGCATGAAAGAATTCCATGCATCTGTGATTTCTGACGAATACCGAACAGTTTTGAAACCTTACAATCAGGAAACATGACATTATTTCAGAGAAAGTTTCCCTGAGGAAATGATTAAATAAATTAACATATGTAGAGCTCCTAGAACAATGTCCGGCAGAGACCTTTGTTAAATGATTGAACGAATATTTAAGGCAAGACCTGAAGAATGAGGAACTATCAGGCTGCCATTAACAAAGTACCACTGATTGCACAATTGCACTCATCTCATATGCTAGTATGGAGAAGGCGATGGCACCCCACTCCAGTACTCTTGCCTGGAAAATCCCATGGACGGAGGAGCCTGGTGGGCTGCAGTCCATGGGGTCACTAGCAGTCGGACACAACTGAGCGACTTCACTTTCACTGTTCACTTTCATGCACTGGAGAAGGAAATGGCAACCCACTCCATTGTTCTTGCCTGGAGAATCCCAGGGACGGGGGAGCCTGGTGGGCTGCCGTCTATGGGGTCGCACAGAGTCGGACACAACTGAAGCGACTTAGCAGCAGCAGCAGCACATGCTAGTAAAGTAATGCCAAAATTCTCCAAGCCAGGCTTCAACAGTACATGAACCATGAACTTCCAGATGTTCAAGCTGGATTTAGTAAAGGCAGAGGAACCAGACAGCAAATTGCCAACATCTGCTGGGTCATTGAAAAAGCAAGAGAGTTCCAGAAAAATATCTACTTCTGCTTTATTGACTATGCCAAAGCCTTTGACTGTGTGGATCACAACAAACTATGGAAAATTCTGAAAGAGATGGGAATACCAGACCATTTGACCTGCCTCTTGAGAAACCTGTATGCAGGTCAGGAAGCAACAGTTAGAACTGGACATGGAACAACAGACTGGTTCCAATCGGGAAAGCAGTACGTCAAGGCTGTATATTGTCACCCTGCTTATTTAACTTATATGCAGAGTACATCATGAGAAACGCTGGGCTGGATGAAGCACAAGCTGGAATCAAGATTGCTGGGAGAAATATCAATAACTTCAGACATGCAGATGACACCACCCTTATGGCAGAAAGCAAAGAAGAACTAAGCTTCTTGATGAAAGTGAAAGAGGAGAATGAAAAAGTTGACTTAAAACTCAATATTCCAAAAACTAAGATCATGGCATCTGGTCCCATCACTTCAAATTGATGGGGAAACAATGGAAACAGTGGCTGACTTTATTTTGGGGGCTCCAAAATCACTGCAGATGGTAACTGCAACCATGAAATTAAAAGATGCTTGCTCTTTGGAAGAAAAGTTATGACCAACCTAGACAGCATATTAAAAAGCAGAGACATTACTTTGCCAACAAAGGTCTGTCTAGTCAAGGCTATGGTTTTTCCAGTAGTCATGTATAGATGTGAGATTTGGACTCTAAAGAAAGCTGAGCGCCGAAGAATTGATGCTTTTTAACTGTGGTGTTGGAAAAGATTCTTGAGAGTCTCTGGGACTGCAAGGAGATCAGACCAGTCCATCCTAAAGGAAATCAATCCTGAATAGTCTTTGGAAGGACTGATGCTGAAGCTGAAGCTCCAATACTTTGGCCACCTGATGGGAAGAACTGACTCATTAGAAAAGACCCTGATTCTGGGGAAGATTGAAGGCAAGAGGAGAAATGGGCAGCAGGGGATGAGATGGTTGGATGGCATCACCGACTCAACAGACAAGAGTTTGGGCAGGCTCTGGGAGTTAGTGATGGACAGGGAGGCCTGGCGTGCTGCAATCCATGGGTTCACAAAGAGTCGGACATGACTGAGCGACTGAACTGAACTGAACTAAACTGGGTGGCTTAAACAACAAAAACTTCTTTTCTCATAATTCTGGAGGCTAGAAGCCTAAGATCAAGGTGCCATCATGTGGGTTGGTTTCTGGTGAAACCTCACTTCTTGGGTTGTAGACAACCATCTTCTGCTTTGTATTCACACAGCCTCTTCTCTGTGTGAGAACAAAGAGAGAGACAAGGAGAGAGAGCGCGAGCTCTTGTGTGTCCTCCTCTTAAAAGGACATCAGTCCTATCAGATTAGGATGCCATCTTTATGACCTCACTTAACCTTTATTACTTCCTGTTGGACCATTAAGAAGGCTGAGCACCGAAGAATTGATGCTTTCAAACCATGGTGTTGGAGAAGACTCTTGAGTCCTTTGGGCAGTAAGGAGATCAAAGCAGTCAACTCTAAAGGAAATCAACCCTGAATTTTCATTGGAAGGACTGAAGCTGAAGCTGAAGCTCCAATACCTTGGCCATTTGATGGGAAGAGCTGACTCACTGGCAAAGACTGTGATGCTGGGAAAGACTGAAGGCAGATGGAGAAGGGGACAACAGAGGATGAGATGATTGGATGGCATCATTGACTCAATGGACATGCGTTTGAACAAGTTCTGGGAAAGAGTGAAGGACAGGGAGGCCTGGCACGCCGCAGTCCATGGAGTTGCAAAGAGTTGGACCGACTAAGCAACTGAACAACAATAGGGTCTGTCTCTAAGAGTCACACTGGTGGTTAGGGCTTCAATTTATGAATTGGAGGTATGTGTGCACAATTCAGTTCATACCAGTTCCAGAAAATTGCATGAGGGAACTAAGGCTGAGTGGACCATTAAAGGAGTCTGATTTTTCCCTGCCTGTAATGGGAGGCTTTGTAGGGTAACAAAGACAGAAAGCAATTGAGCAGAGTTTTGGTTTGAAACATCACCCTGGTTGCCATGTGAAGAGGAGGAAGCAGGGTAAAGACAGGTAGGCAAATGTAGAGACTGTAGGAACCAGTATTGCGGCCAAAATCTTGGCTCTGTGTGCACTGATGCTGAACAGCAATACACAGACAGAATTGTGGAGGAGAAGGGAAGAGCGACTACTAGTTTGTCAGGCAAAGGGGGAACACAGTACCAGTACACTAGCATTTCAAGTGCTGTGCCCCCCTGCCCTGGTGAGTGAAAAGTAAAAGTGAAAGTCGCTCGGTTGTGTCCGACTCTTTGGGACCCCATGGACTATACAGTTCATGGAATTGTCCAGGCCAGAATGGGTAGCCTTGCCCTTCTCCAGGGGATCATCTCAAACCAGGAATCGAACCCGGGTCTCCTGCATTGCAGGCCAATTCTGGTGAGTAGGGAGAGGTTATATAGTCATGCAGGAGGATGTGATAAGGATCAAGGCAATAACATGTTTCTTTTTCTTTTCCGGCTGTGATGGGTCTTCATTGCTGCGAGTGGGCTTTCTCTATTTGTGGCGAGCAGAGGCTACTCTTTGTTGCGGTACGAGAGCTTCTCATTTTGGTGGCTTCTACTCTTTGTTGCAGAGCACAGGTTCTAGAGCATGGGCTTCAGTCATTGTGGCACATGGGCTTAGCTGCTCCACAGCGTGTGGGGTCTTTCTGGATCAAGGATTGAACCCATATCCCCTGCATTGGCAGGCAGATTCTTCACCACTAGATCACCAGGGAAGTCCAGTAACAGTCTTTCCTTCTTTCCTCTGCAAAGTTGCAAAAGGATGGGGTTGCTGACAAGATTAGGGTGTGTGCAGGGTCTAAGGTGGTCTCCTAACCTTGAAGAGCTTCTCCGATCCCTTTAATCTTGACTCAGGTGGTTTCCTGGTTGCTCCTACCTTGATTAGCAACTGTTTGAATCTACTCTTTGGCACTCAGAGAAGGTTGTGGAAGGTGGAGTCTTGCCTACATGAAATGGGGGACAAAAAGGCCTCTGTGCCTGGGAGCCCCAAAGGGCCCTGCTTGGCGTCAGTGTGGCAGTGGAGATGGAGGGAACAGACTCTAGATAGGGTAATGAGGCAGGCCTGGCGGAGCTTGGGGCGCCCTGGATAGAGCGGAGGAAGAGAGAGAGGGACAGAAGGGGGAAGGAGGGAGACAGAGAGAAAGAGAAGCTGACCGAAGATCCTTGGTTTCCAGTAAGAGTTCTTCTGGTTCATCTCTGCTTCAGTGCCTCATCTGTAATATGGGGTGAAAAGAGTCATGAGGATTAAATGTAAAGCACTTAGAACAATGTAAACACTTAGAACATATGTCGAGCACTTAGAACAATGCCTGACACATTGCTATTATTGTTAGTATTTGTTGTTATTATTGTTAATAACAATATATATTGTTATTATTATTATAGCTGTACACTGTTGAAGACTGCAGGAATTTTTTGCTTCTATACTCACGTATTATTAATTGATTTCAGCCATTTAAAAAAGAATACTAGGACTTCCCTGGTGGTCCAGTGGTCAAGAATACGCCTGCCAATCACCTGGGATGATTCCACATGACTTAGAGCTACTAAGTCTAAGCGCGCGACTACTGAGCCTGCGCTCCGGAACCCATGAGCCACCACTAGAAAAGCCACCGCAAAGAGAGGTCTGCATAGGGCAATAGAGAGCAGCCTTCGCTGGCCTTAACTAAAGAAAGCCCGTGCGCACACCGATTACCCAGAGCAGCCAAAAATAAAAATTAATTAATTATTTTAAAACTTAAAAAGAATCCTAATTTCTGCCTTCAATCCCATGGGCTCTGGTTTTATAAGCCATTCCCATTTCCTACCTCTGTGATCTCAGGGACAATCAACCAGCCAGAGCCTTGAATTACGCATTGGTAAAACTGGGGCTCAGTCCTGGATGTTCATTGGAAGGACTGATGTTGAAGCTGAAACTCCAATACTTTGGCCACCTGATGCAAAGAGCTGACTCATTTGAAAAGACCCTGATGCTGGGAAAGATTGAGGGCAGGAGGAGAAGGGGACGAAAGAGGATGAGATGGTTGGATGGCATCACCGACTCGATGGACATGGGTTTGGGTGGACTCCGGGAGTTGGTGATGGACAGGGTTCATGGGGTCGCAAAGAGTCGGACACGACTGAGCGACTGAACTGAAAACTGGGGCTAAGAATCGCTGTTCTGAAAAGACAAAAGGTTGTCAGTATCCTGCAAGGCACTGGGAGAGACTGAACGCCCAGGCGGCCACCGGTCCAAGGGTAGGATGTGGAGGCTGAGCTGAGCCCACGCCCAATGCCGGAGGCTTGGCGGGGCGCGGCACTTCCCCTCCGCGACACCAGGGGGCGATGAGGCGGGCTGCGGCGCCGCTGAACCACGGCAGCGGCGCTCCATCACGCCGGAGTTACCTCCTCCACGTGGGGACGCAGGATGGCGGCGGCGGCGGCGGCGGTGGGTGTGCGTGAGTGCGGGCGGGGCCCGCGGACGGGCTCTCCCGCCGGCTTTCCCGAGGCCGTAGGGAGGCGGGAGTGGGGGCCCTCGGGTAACCGAGGCACGGGAGTGACGCCCACCGCGCTTGTCCGCACAGGACGAGGCGGCGACGCGCGATGTGCAGCGGCTGCTCGTGCAGTTCCAGGATGAGGGCGGGCAGCTGCTGGGCTCGCCGTTCGACGTGCCCGTGGACATCACCCCGGACAAGCTGCAGCTCGTGTGCAACGCTCTACTGGCCCAGGTGAGCTTCGGGCACGCGGGGGATCGGGAGGCCGAAGGTCTTGGGTACCAGGGCCCCCACCGCTCCCCCGAAGTGCTGACAACCCGGCCTTGCGGTCTACCTTTGGGGAGGGTCGGAAGATGTGATTCGAGTGAGCGATTTACACGCCCACCTTCAGGGCCCACCTGCGGAGAGACCGCGCGTTTTGAACACATTGGGCGCATCATCACAGTGATTCCTTGTCGCAGCCCCGCACTGTCTCCCCGTTGTCATTAACTAACCTCATTTTACATTGTTGCCTACGATCATTCGATTGTGTGTAAGATGCTGCGCCGTAGGTGGTAGATAATGGAGTTGGAACTCAAACGTCAGACTCAAAACTTCTCTCCTAAGCTGCTCAGTCAGCTCAGTCGTGTCCGACTCTTTGGGACCCCATGGACCGCAGCACCCCAGGCCTCCCTGTCCATTACCAACTCCCGGAGTTTACTCAAACTCATGTCCATTGAGTCGGTGATGCCATCCAACCAGCTCATCCTCTGTCGTCTCCTTCTCCTCCCACCTTCAATCTTTCCCAACATCAGGGTCTTTTCAAATGAGTCAGTTCTTCGCATCAGGTGGCCAGAGTATTGGAGTTTCAGCTTCAACATCAGTCCTTCCAATGAATATTCAGGACTGATTTCCTCTAAGCTGCTGCTGCTGCTGCTGCTAAGTCACTTCAGTCGTGTCCGACTCTGTGCGACCCCATAGATGGCAGCCCACCAGGCTCCCCCGTCCCTGGGATTCTCCAGGCAAGAACACTGGAGTGGGATGCCATTGCCTTCTCCGCTCTAAGCTGCTAGTGTTTATCAAAATGCTGCCCTCTATTGGAGGTGGGCTTCTCTGGTGACTCAGTGGTAAAGAATTGGCTTGCAGTGCAGGAGACACTGGTTCGATCCCTGCGTCTGGAAGACCCCCTGGTGAAGGAGATGGCAACCCACTCCAGTATTCTTGCTTGGGAGAATTCCAAGAGCAGAGGAGCCTGGCGGGCTACAGTCCATGGGGGCCCAAAGAGTCAGACAGGATTTAGCAACTGAACAACATCAACATTGGAGGTGGGGGAAGTTGCTTAAAAATGCAGTACCTGGACCCCACCCTACACTTAACTACACCGGACCCAGGGGTGAAGCAGAGAGTCTGCATTTTCAATCAGCTTTTTGGATGCTTCTTACACATTATAGAGCCTGGTGTGGTGGTTTAGAAAATGCCTTAAATGCTGTATACTAATTCTAATCCTGGACTTCTGTCTGAAGAACCTGAATTAGTCATTAGCAGTAGGACATTGGGCTGATCACTTGGTTGCTCTGTTTTTTCAGTATGAGTGCCTATCTGTCAGGGTAGGTGTGAGATGCAGATAAAGGATTCTAAAATGGTTTGTAAATATTCTGGAGTTGATTTTGAAGGACTAAAAAGGTCTTGCTCAATGGGGAATAATGGGAGTGTCCCAAGCAGGGTGGCTGAAAAGAAGGCTTTGCCTGCACACAGCTTGCAGAGGGTGGGGAGGGGAGGGTCCCCCGGTGGAGGCTGCCCTGCCCGTCCTTTGATGGGGTGTCCCCTTTGCTCTTGTCCTCCAGGAGGATCCCCTGCCACTGGCTTTCTATGTGCACGATGCGGAGATCGTCTCCTCGCTGGGGAGGACGCTGGAGTCCCAGGCGGTGGAGACAGAGAAGGTCTTGGACATCATTTACCAGCCACAAGCTATCTTCAGGGTTCGCGCTGTGACCCGCTGCACCAGCTCCTTGGAGGGTCACAGTGAGGCGGTCATTTCCGTGGCCTTCAGCCCCACGGGAAAGTAAGGACAGCAGCAGAGTCATGGAGGGGAGTGTGGATGCAGCTGTTGGCTGGGGTGGGGGGACCCCCAAGTTATGCTCAGTGGGGCCTCTGGCTGCCTTTCCTTGACCCAAGCTCTGGGCTCAGGGTGTAAGTAAGTGACTCGCCCACTGAAATTTTGTCCCCAAAGGCCAAGGACACCTGCCTTGGAGGAGCCCTTCCTGGACTTGCTCTCAGGAGAGCTGAGCTGCAAGCTCACCTCTACCCCTTCCTTGCTGTGTGACCTGGGCAGGTCACTTAACCTCTCTGAGTCAGTTGTTCCTCTGAGAAACAGGGTTTATTTGCTTCTCACAGTCCTCTGAGAAGCTTTAACTGGTTATGGCTGTGGCCATTCCTTTCTCCCAGATGGCCTGTGTGTTATAGTTCTCCTTTTCAGAAGAGAGAGAAATTTCCACTCCCAGATTCTGTTCCCAGAAGACAGTTGAATAGGCCGCGGGAATGTACGAGTGCAGTGTTTTGGGTGGGGCCCAACCCAGCCCCATGTCCCCAGTGCAGAGGTCAGGCCGCCCTCTTCTTCCCCAGGTACCTGGCCAGTGGCTCCGGAGACACGACAGTTCGCTTCTGGGATCTCAGCACTGAGACGCCACACTTCACATGCCAGGGTCGGTACGCACGCGGTTACCCACAGAGCGGTGTTGATACAGAGGCAGGCGGGTGATTCGTTCAGCTCTCTAGTTCCTGGGAGGCCCAGAGCACATTCCAGCCTCTTAACATCCAGTTAGCGGTTGCCAGTTCCTAGGTGGAGACCTTACCCTTGAGCCCCACCAGCCACTTACAAACAAGCAGAGACTGGACCCAAAAGTCAGCGGGAGGATGCGGGCAGGGACTGTCTGGCTGGTAGCAAGGAGAACTGGGCTTAAGTCCGGTCTCTGCCACAGTAGTTCTCAAACTTGAACATGCATCAGAATTACTTAGAGGGCTTGTTAAAATACAGGTTTCTGGGTCCCACCCCCAGAATTTTTGTCTCCTCCAGTCTGGGATGTGGCCTGAGAATTTGCATTTCAAGTTCCCAGGTGGTGCTGATGCTGCTGGCCCGGGAGCCTCACACTAGTGAGGTGACCTTGTGTAGGCCTCGCTTCCTTTCTAAGCTTCAGTTTTCTCATCTGGAAAATGGGGGTGATACTTCTCACTTTGCTCCATACTCTAGAGCTATCGTGAGAATTGTAAGGGCTGACATGTGCAAGAATTTTATATCACGTGGCACGTGAGGAACCATTAGAAAGTGGCGGTGTTATCTGTGCAGCAGCTGCATGGCTCTAGCACTTGGGGAGGGTTTGCCATTTGCCTGGGGAGTCTCATCTCTTCGATCAGTGTTTGAGCATTCATTTATTTGGCAGCTAACTATGTGGCAAATAGCACTTTCTGCAGTGTGCCGGGCATTGCTGAGCGTTTGGGATAAAGACAGGTGTGGCCCCCCTCTCTCCCCTCCCTGTCTTCCCAGGACACAGACACTGGGTCCTGAGCATATCCTGGTCCCCAGATGGCAAGAAGCTGGCTTCAGGCTGTAAGAATGGCCAGGTAGATGATGCTTGGGGTACTTATGTGGGGACCCTGGAGTCCCTTCCTGGGAGTACCTCAGAATGAGGTCCTGGGGTCTTCAGGGAGGGGTGGCTGGGGGCAGTGGGCGGGGGACCCTGGGTGGGGCCAGGGGAAGGTTGGGGAGGGTTATTTGATGAGCTTCTGTCCCGCAGATTCTCCTGTGGGACCCAAGCACAGGGAAGCAAGTGGGCAGGGCGCTCACTGGCCACAGCAAGTGGATCACAGCCCTGAGCTGGGAGCCCCTCCATGCGTAAGTGACACTGACAACTGGGGTGAATGAGAAGCCAGGGGTTCAAAGCTGTACCCCGCCCCTTAAGACTCGCCTAAGAGGAGTCTTAGGGGACAGGGTAGGGGCTCTGACTGGCAGTGACAGCATGGCAGGCGGTGGGGAAGGTCGTCTGCACCCGTGGGTGGGGGGTGGTGGGCGCTCGTCACGGGGACTGAGAGCCACCTTGCAGCCACCGGATGGTGGGGTCAGGAAGCCGTCGAGACGCTATCCCCGGCCTTCGAGCTGGGCATCGGGAGACAGCGTGGGAAGACAGGCATTGCCCGCTCAGAAGTGAGGACCCATCTCTTCCTCCCCAGCAACCCCGAGTGTCGCTACGTGGCCAGCAGCTCCAAGGACGGCAGTGTGCGGGTCTGGGACACGACTGCGGGCCGCTGCGAGCGCACCCTCACCGGGCACGCGCAGTCAGTCACCTGTCTCCGGTGGGGAGGGGACGGACTTCTCTACTCGGCCTCCCAGGACCGCACCATCAAAGTCTGGAGGGCTCATGATGTAAGAGCTCGGAGGGGTCCGGAACCAGACTGGGGAAATCGCGGGTCAGGGATGTCGAACCAGTGTTTCCTGAACTTGTTCCGGGAACTGGTCAGGGAGGTGCTTCTGAACAGTGGGTCCTGGGGTCAGTGCTGCGTTACAGCGGAGAGTCCAGGGCCCCTGAGCGTGGTCAGGCTCTGGAATTTTCTGCTGTCGGAAGCCTATTTAGGTTTATCAGGCCTGCTGTATCGCAAACTTACTGGACTAGAGCCCTTTTTTCCTGACATGTCTTTTCTGTGAAACATATTTTCAGAAACATTGATCTGGGCTCATGCCCTCGTTTCACAAATGAGAGACTTGAACCCAGAGGGTTCGAGTTTTGATTCAGATCACGATGAGTGATCTGATGGGTGGTTTGATTCAGATCACAGTGATTTGATTTGATTCGGATCACAGTGAATGCGGGCCCTGCTTCAGAGTCCTGTGGGCCACCCCCCATCTTCTGGGGCTGACCTGGACATTCATGTTCCTGGGGTGCAGAGTGCTCTGTGAGCGTCTGACCTGTCTCCGTCCACCCTAGGGTGTGCTGTGCCGGACTCTGCAAGGCCACGGCCACTGGGTGAACACCATGGCCCTCAGCACCGACTACGCCCTGCGCACAGGGGCCTTTGAGCCCGCCGAGGCCTCAGTGAACGCCCAAGACCTCCGAGGGTCCTGTGAGTGAGCGGAAGGAGGCAGGGAGGAAGGGCTGCTTGAGAAGGAGCTGGCTCTCGGGCTTCACGTGTGAGGGGCCAGCCTCGGCCGGGTGGGGGGTGCTTGCTGTCCATGTTGAATTTTCTCATCAGCCTTGTTCCTTCTTTCCTTTGGTGCCTGGACACAGTGCAGGAGTTGAAGGAGAGGGCCCTTAGCCGCTACAACCTCGTGCGGGTGAGCGTCCCCAGCACCCCCAACTCCATGTGGGGTTTCTCCTCGTCCCCCAAACACTGCACAGGCTCAGGCCCCTCTCCCTTGTAGCCCCAGTACAGAATGTACCGTTCCCCCAAAGTTCTTCCTTTACAATTCTAAAACCTTAGTGCGCTGTGAATCAGTTTATTTCACTTTGGGTTTTTTTTTTTTTTGCTTATCTATTTATTTGTAATTCTAAGGTACCTCTGTTTATTTATTTTGGCCTCGGAATTCAGGCTGGTAGTTCCCCAGCCAGGGATAGACCTCCTGTCCCCTGCATTGGGAACATGGAGTCCTAATCACTGGACACGAGAAGTCCCTCTCTTTTTAAAATTCCATTTAGTTTCAGTAACACATTCAGATAGTCTAGGGTTCAAAGAACACACAAAAAACAGATGGTGGAGAGCCTTTCATCTCTGTGGCTCCTTCTGGAAGCATCCAGTGCTCCCAGTGTCTCGTGTGTCCTTTCCGAGACTTCACACACACGTGTGTGTGCACACTACACAGTACAGACACACACGTACACAAGCCCACATAGCAAACCCGGCCCCCTGTTAAGATACCACGGTGGGGACTTCCCTGGCGGTCCGGTGGTTACGAGCCCACGATTGAGCAGACGGTGGTGTGTCCGCCCCTGAGGTCGGGTCTCCTCCCTGAGACCATGTGCGCGTCCTTGCCGCCGCAGGGCCAGGGCCCAGAGAGGCTAGTGTCTGGCTCAGATGACTTCACCCTGTTCCTGTGGTCCCCGGCAGAGGACAAGAAGCCCCTGGCACGGATGACGGGGCACCAGGCCCTCATCAACCAGGTGGTCTTCTCCCCAGACTCCCGTGTCATCGCCAGCGCCTCCTTCGACAAGTCCATCAAGCTGTGGGACGGCAGGACCGGCAAGTGAGTGGGGGGCGTGGGCCCGGGAGGAGGGGCGCTCCCCCTCCGGAAGGAGCTCGGCTCTGCTGCTTTCTAGCTGTGTGGCTCTGGCAAGCAGTTTGATTTTTTTTTTTTTTTTTTTTCATTTATTTTGTTTTTATTTTTGGCTCTGCTGGATCTGCGTTTGCGCTCGTGGGCTTTCTCTGGCTGCAGTGAGCGGGGGCCACACTCTAATTGTGGCGTGCCGGCGGGCTTTCTCTAGTCGCAGTGAGCGGGGGGCCACGCTCTGATTGTGGCCTGCCGGCTTCTCATTGCAGTGGCTTCTCTTGTTGGGAAGCAACAAGAGAAGGCTCTAGGTGGGCAGGCGCAGTAGTTGTGGTGCGCGGGGTGGGCTTAGCTGCCCCGAGGCATGTGGGATCTTCCCAGACAAGGAAAGATGCAAACCCATCCCCTGCGTTGGCAGGCGGATTCCTAACTACTGGAGCACCAGGGGAGTCCCTGGATTTTCTGAGCCCCTGTTTCCTCTTCTGGGTGTGCAGACCCCTCACCTCTCAGCCTTATCACAAGGATTGAACGAGGCGGTGTGTTCAGCACCCTCACTAAGCGGGTGCTGAGAATGGCTAGTTCATTGTACGCCTAGGGAGAGAAATGGTCTGAAAGCTGGTCAAGGGCTGGGGATGCAGCAGATAAAGTAGGTTTGTGGTCTGGTTGTCATCTGGCCCTCCTTACAGTGGAGTCCACAGATCAGACAGTGCGTTACCTGTCTGGGAGCTTGATGGAATTGCGGAACCCTGGGCCCCCCAGCCCAGAGCTTGGGGATCAGAACCCGCCATTTAAGGACACCTTTCAGGTCTGAGAAGCAGTGGTGTGACGAGGCACAGCGCCCTTGCAGTTGATAGGAGGAGAGGTCGAGGCGTGGGTTGGGGAAGGAGCAGGGAAACACTCCTGAGGCTAAAGCGGGACTTGTGTGTCCGTCTCTGTGTATATCCACACCAAAGCCCTGTGAAATAGGCTGTTTGGTTAATTCATTTACTTGGCTGGGTTGGGTCTGAGTTGCAGCGTGAGGGGTCTTCATTTCGGCATGTGGCCTTCTCTACTTGCAGACGTGGGCTCAGTTGCCCCGTGGCATGTGGGATCTTAATTCCCCCATCAGGGATCAAACCCGAGTCGCCTGCATTAGAAGGCAGATTCTCAACCACTGGACCCCAGGGAAGTCCCCAGCTCCTTTTTAAGACAAGGAAACAGTCTCAGGTCCAACGACTTGCACCAGCAGACACAGTCAGTCTGTCCCGACCAGGTCCCAGTGGCCCGGCCCACTGCTCCTTCACGCCACCTGTCAGCAGGCACCTGCTGGGCTGGGCAGAGCGGGGGGTGTCGTGCAGACGGGCCAAGAGATGGGAGCATTGGAGTCCAAGGCTTGCGAAGTTGAGCAAGCATGGAGGCCTGGCAAGAAGCATCCTAGAAGCAGTTTTACAAAATCGCAATGACCAGCAGAGGTTAAATTGGTCCGGGGTGGGGGCCAGGCAGGGAGATTTTATACGGGTTCCCAGGTAATCCTGACATGCAGCCACAGTTGAGAATGACTGCCGGGGGCCTCGAGCACCCTTCAGACGTGTCCCAAGATCTCACATTCGTCCTCATCACTCTCCCCCCTGACCCAGGTACCTGGCCTCCCTGCGCGGCCACGTGGCTGCCGTGTACCAGATCGCGTGGTCGGCCGACAGCCGGCTCCTGGTCAGCGGCAGCAGCGACAGCACGCTCAAAGTGTGGGACGTGAAGGCCCAGAAGCTGTCCACGGACCTGCCGGGCCACGCGGACGAGGTGCGGCCAACCCTCGTGGGCTGAGCGGGGACTGAAGCCTGCCCCCGACCCCAACCCTGCTCACTGCACCACTGTCCCCCTCCCGTTTAGGTATACGCTGTCGACTGGAGTCCCGATGGCCAGAGAGTGGCCAGTGGTGGGAAGGACAAGTGCCTCCGGATGTGAGTTTCGGGGTGTGGGGGGTGCAGTGGCGGCCGGTGTGCTTGGCTCTCCTGCCCTTGCCCTCGTGGTCATCCCCCGTGGTGGAGAGCTCCACGGGCTCTCTACCTGCCCAGGCTCGCCCCCATCGTGGGCTCCTGGGACTGTGCGGTGCCTTTCTTTCCTGAGCTGGGGTCCCCATCCCATTCCCTGCCTTTGTTCACAGATGGAGGAGATGAGAAGCCCCCCAGGTCTCTGGGATCCCCATCTGGACTCAGCTTCTGCCCACTGCCTGCTCTGATGGGAGGCCTCAGGCTGCGTGATGGCCTTGAGAATGAGCGTGACCTGCTGTCCTCGGTCAGACCCCACGGGGGTCCCCCCGCAGAACAGGTCAAAGGTCGCAGGAGGTCGTCACTGACCCCAGTCATCGGCCATCACTCGGTACCTCGCTAGCACGAGCATGGGCAGCAGAAGGCTGGGCGATGACCAGCTGCTGCCTTTTCTAAATGCTGTCTCTCTTCAGGGTCAGGCCCCGGATTCTGTGACCAAATAAATAACTTATATTTTGTGTGTTTGGGTTACGATTCCTGTCCTCGATGCCCAGGGGTCTATGCTGGGTCAGTTTGTGTAGCCCCTCCCTCTGGGCTACTCCAGTACCATGCTGAGCAGGAAGCGGTCTTTCCTTTCTTGCCACCGTGCCTATGAGGGAGAGGCTGGGGTGACGCGCTGAGGCCTGTCTTGTAGTAGCTAGAGGAGGCTCTTAAGGCTGTGTTGTCCCTTCTGGCAGCACGAGCCACGTGTAGCTGTTTGCATGAACTAGAATTCAGCCCAGTTAGAAATGCAGTTGTCACACTAGCTCGAGACTACTTCCTGGTCTGGACAGCACAGAGAGAGGACGCTGTGACCATCACGGGGACTTGTGCCAGCCCTGCTGCTCTGGGGTGCTTTCCCTGACCTCATTCAGTGTCACTGGGCTCTCTGGGTTCAGAGAGGCGGTCCCTGAGGGCTCCCCCTAATGGGCTGTGTGGTGGTGCAGGCTCAGGCAGAAGTGGGGATGGTGTGATGGGGAGGGTGGCTCTCTGCCCCCCAAAGACTCACAGGGTGAAGGGAACCCCCACCAGGACATGCTGAGACCTTGGACCGAGGTCTTGCCCCCACTCTTCTTCCAGGACCAGGTGCCTCTACCCGGGTTGAATTCCAGCCATCCTTGTACAGAGCACTCGGGGCCACAGCCTTTTTTGACTTCTTGGTCCTCCTCACCCTCCCCCACCCACATCTGTGCTTTTACGATTTTGCACCTTGCCTGGCTCTGGTTCTCGGCTTCCACCTGCCTGGTCTCTGCAGTGGGACTACGTGTGGGCTGAAGGGAGGCGACAGGCTCTGAGGCCCCACTCTGTGCCACGCTCTCTGCTGCTGGGCTCTCACTTGAGCCTCACAGTGACCCTGCAGCCGTGCCTGGAAGGACTGTGCCACGTCCCCAGGGCGGGGTACAGATGTGAAGAATCAAAGAGCCAAACAGGTTTCTAGCCTTCCTTAGTATTCTTTGGACACGTGATGAATGTAATTCACACAGGAGAGGATGGGGATTCTGTCGTCAACAGCTTGGGAAATGCTGGCTAAAGCCAAGTAAAGCAGGTTTCTGTGCTGTCGCCACCACCCCCCCAACCTTATTTTTTTGGCCACGGCACACAGCAGGGATTGAACCCTCACGCCTTGCATTGTAAGCGCAGCGTCTTAACCACTGGACTGCCAGGGAAGTCCCACATCCCCGTATTTTTGATGAGGAAATTCAGCCCCAGAAGCGTAAGTGGTTTGTCTGAGCCATCACATCCAGGAAGAGCCAAGGTGAGACAGAAGGGATTAAACCCTCCCCTCAGAGCTTGGGCACTTTGCCCCATGTCCCCCCAGGCTCAGGTTGGGCTGACTGCAGGCTGTCACTGCCTGTGTCCAGCATCACTGTTTTTCCTGGCGAGCGCTGTAGTCTTTGGGGACCGTCTCTTTCTCTCACAGGGAAAGGGCGATGGCATCTCATGACCCCGTGTCCCCCTGACCCACCTGGACTCTTGGTCCTGGCAGAAGCCAGAAGGGTGAGGGTCCGCGGCCCAGCTGAGGCCGTCAGTGGCACAAAGCAGAATCTCAGGGTGCTGGGTGACCTGCAGGTTTTAATGAGGGACCTGGACCAGCCCAGATCTGGGGAAGGAAGCCTAGCAGCTACGGGCAGTGGAGGCTGATCTGGCCTGGCCTGCAGAGGCTCCGGGTGAGTGGAGCTCCCCTCTAACCTTGGCCCCAGGCCCGGAACCAGCAGGGTGGTCAGTGGTTCCCTGGCTCGGGGCTGGTGGTATATCTCGTGGTTCTGACTGCTGAGGACCCTGGGCCGAAGCTGAAGGTGGGTGAGGGGCTTCCTGGGACCCTCCCCCTTAGTAGGGAAAGAGGTGTTCCAGATCTTCGAGCCTGCGCATGTCCTCCAGCCCGAGGGACACGGTCTTCCGCTGGGGCTCCTTGCGCTGCACGGTAATCTGGATGGGGTTGTTCTCGGGGAAGCTGTTCAAGTCAGTGGCCACGGTTGCAAACTGAAAGAAAAAAAAGTCCTCAGAACCCCTTGGCAGAGCTGACCCTGGCCTCACCTCTTCCACACCGCCACCCCCTCGTCTGTCTGTGAAGGGGTCTCCGAGTGCCCTACCAGCCTACTCACTGACATCTGTTTCTCCCCGGTTGTGTGCTGTTTCCAAGCTCAGCAGTGTCTACTCAGGCCTGCCCTGCCACCCCCAGGCTCTTCCCTGCTTTGTACCCCGTTAGCCTCTTCCCTCTTTTTTTCCCCGCAGTGCCCTTGACTTCACAACCCATCACAATCATTGATAACTAAGTTGAAGAATCCAGAAGCCACTGGCTTTGAGAGACACACATTAGGGATGAATGAACAGGTCAGTTTCCAGGGGACCCCAAAGTGACTTACTCCTTAACCCTCTCCAAGGAGAACAGTCTGTAACTGAGGCTTATCTGCCCAGGGAGAGGGAAAGCCAGCAGGAGGAGAGGTCCTGGGGGTACAAGGGTGTTCCCAACCTCTAGGGTCCCTGACCCTTGGGCCCCTCTTCTCCCATGGCTCACTTTGTAGGGCTTGCACCACGTCCCCACCCCAGCGGTGTTAGCTGCGCGGACCGTGAGGCAGTAACTCGTGTTCGGCTTCAGCTCCATCAGCTTGACAGTGGTGCCCAGGATTTTATTGAAGATCCAGGGGCGGTTCTTCGCCTTGGGCGTCTCGCCGCTGTTTTTCCTGACCACCTCCTGTAACAGGACCTGGTAGAAACTGACCTGCTGCTTGCCAGGGGCGTAGGTCCAGGAAATCTAGGAGGAGAGAACCCCCAAGGCTTCCTCAGACCTGGCCTGGCCTCCCCTTACCACCCCACCAGCCCCTCTGCAATGTGGGTCAGAAGACCCCAATCCCATCCCTGCTCCCGCTGGAGCTGAGGCAGGTGTGGCTGAGGGTGGTAGGCATACCCCATGTTAGATGAGGCCCCACCAGCCCAAAGCCTGAGCCATTCTCCCTGGGCAGCCTCACCAACCTCAGGGGGTACCCTCAACTCCATATTCTATAGACTGTGTGTCCGTTGAAAGGGACCTTAGCAATCATCTCGTCCACCTCACTCACTGCAGATGAGGTTACAAGTTCAGAGAGAGGAAGTGTCCGGCCCATGGCCACACAGCAAAGTGCCAGAGTCAAGGTTCAGACCCGTCTCTCCTGAGTCCACTTTGTACTACAGCCATGGCTGCCAAGCCAGACTAAGGATTGCAGAGGGCTTTTCTAACACTGCAGATTCCTGGCCCTGATGTCACTTGCCTTGTCTCCTGTTTCCAGTGTCTCCTCCATCTAGGCTAGTGGCTCTCAAACGTTGGTGTGCATCAGAATACCCCAGAGGACTTGTTAAAACAAGGACCGCTGGCCCCTGTGCCCAGTTTGATTCAGCAGGCCCGATCAGGAGGGTGGGGAAAGCAAGGATTTAAATTTCTAACAAGGTGCCATATGATGCAGATGCTACTGGTGGTCTGGGGACCACACTTTGAGAAACACTGCACTGGCCTATCCAACAATGGTCCTTCCAGATTTATCTTCCAAAGTAAGTGAAGTCACTCAGTCGTATCTGACTCTTGGCGACCCCATGGACTGTAGCCCACCAGGCTCCTCCATCCATGGGATTTTCCAGGCAAGAGTACTGGAGTGGAGTGCCATTTCCTTCTCCAGGGGATCTTCCCGACTCAGGGATCGAACCCGGGTCTCCTGCATTGCAAGCAGACTCTTTACTGTTTGAGCCACCAGACGGTATTTTCCAATATGTAACTCATATCGCATCTCTCACCTGATACAAAACTCTGCACAGAGCTGGTCCTCTTTGCTTACTGAAAAATCCATACAGTAGCCTAACATTTGAAGAAGGCAATGGCACCCCACCCAGTACTCTTGCCTGGGAAATCCTATGGACAGAGGAGCCTGGTAGACTGCAGTCCATGCGGTTACTAAGAGTCAGACACGACTGAGCAACTTCACTTTCACTTTTCACTTTCATGCATTGGAGAAGGAAATGGCAACCCACTCCAGTGTTCTTGCCTGAAGAATCCCAGGGACAGAGGAGCCTGGTGGGCTGCTGTTTATGGGGTCGCACAGAGTCGGACACTACTGATGCGACTTAGCAGCAGCAGCAACCTAACATTACAGGACCTCTGGAAAATGACCCCCTCCTGCTGTTCCCTTCCTGTATCCAGAACAATGCTACTCAGCATGTGGTCTGTGGGCCATCAGCACCACCTGGGAATGTGTTAGCAATGCAGAGTCTCAGACCCCACCCCAGACCTACTATGTCAGAACCTCAAGGAATGAGGAATCTTCTTGGTAACATGATGATCAGATCTGCAGGTGCCGGAAAGTGTGAGCAACCCCGAATTAGGACGTGGATGTTTTCTCCCATATGTGAGCCTTTGCTAGCATCAGCCCTGCACAGAATGCCTTTCCTGGTCTCTAGATGTTTAAGTCTGACCTCTGTGTCCCAGCTCAAATGTCACTGAACGCCAACAAAGCTTACTCCTGCAGCTGGAAGTAACGTTTCTTTCCTTCCAAATCCCCAGTGGCACTTGGTCTGAACTTTTCCTACAGCATTGAACCTTCTCTAGCTTGAGCTGGAGTTCTTTACAGATACGCCCTCTCTCCTAACCCATGCACTAGAGCTCAGGATGCAGGCAGGAGGTATCCACACACTCCCCAGTGAGCTCAGCTCAATGCCGGGCATGTGGGGGTGGGGGAGGGAGGGCATCAAGCCTTTGCCAGATGCATCTGGGTGGAAACGCACCACAGCTGTGGAGTCGCTGACCGTGTGTTCACAGACGAAGGGCGCCTCCGGCACATCCAAGACCACAGAGGACTCCGAGGGCGTTGAGGACGTGTCTGTGTCCACCTCAGGGTTGTCGAAGTCCAGCAGGCCCCCAGGGGCCATCTGGGACTTAGACTGGGGGCAGAGGGCCAGGTGCCCCTTCTCTGTGCTCTTGGCTATCGAGGAAAGGCTGAGTTTGTTCAGCTCGCCCTCCAGCATGCCCGCAAAGAAGCTGCTGTTGGGCTGGGTCACGGCCAACTTGATGGGATTCAACAAGGTGGATGACATGGGGGAGATGCTGGTGTCATCGGAGCTGCATTCGGAATCCTCCAGCGGCATGTGCTTCCTGGAGGGGGAGGGGAGAGGGGAGATAGATGGAGGCAGCTGCCCCAGCCCCTGCTGCCTGGAGGCTCCCAGCGGCAGGCAGGCCTTGGGCAGGACTTACCAATACTCTCAACTGCTTTTGAGCCACTCAGAACATTCTTGCTCTGCAGCAGTTCGTCATACTCACCGGGACACTCACTAGTGCAAAATGCACATTCCTGGTCCCTGGTCCCCAGCTGGGACGGCATTGGGGAAGCTGCTAAAGCATCTTTCATAAGATCCTCAGATGACTCTGATGCAAGTGTTCTGAGAACCACATTTTTAGAAACACCACTAAAGCTCCAAGTCCTTCCTCCAAGGTAGGGTGCAAACACCCCAGGGAATGACCATAACGATCTACTGGGATATGGAAAAATATCTAAAAGTATCTAAAAGAAAAATAATAAGTTTTATTAAATATTTATTTACTGTTGTTTAATATGTAATTACTGCATTTATTTACTTAGATTTTTATGACAGTTATCAATATGTATTAATATACAGCATGTAAAATTAACAGCAAAGATAAATATATATTTATTGGGGTAAATGCTCAAAAACTTTTCTTCCTTTATAATTTTTTTATTTTAAAAAAGTGTTTGTTTACGTATTTTCGGCTGTGCTGGGTCTTCACTGCCGTGCAGGCTTTCTGCAGTTGCAGAGAGCAGGGCCTACTCTTTAGTTGCGGTGCTCGGCTTCTCGATGCGGTGGCTTCTCTTGCTGCAGAGCGCAGGATCTAGGACGCGCGGGCTTCAGCAGATGCAGCTCCTGGGCTCTACAGCACAGGCTCATTAATTGCGGTGCGTGGGCCTAGCTGCTCCGTGCCATGCGGGATCTTCCAGGACCAGGGATTGAACCCATGTCTCCTGCATTGGCAGGCGGATTCTTTACCACTAAGCCACCAGGGAAGTCCTCTAATTTTTTTTTTTAAATTGTGAAATATTTCAGACTCATTCAAGATATCAAGGATAATAAGTTCATGGGGACATAATGTACAAAATGACATGACTTAGTGACTAAACCACCACCACCCAACCAATGCACAAAGTGGTGGCTATAAGGAACAATATCGGATTGTACATTTGAAAGTTCCTAAGAGATTAGGTCTTAAAAGCTCTCATCTCACACACAAAAATTTGTAACTGCGTGGTGATGGATGTTAACTAAGCTTACTGGGGTAATGATTTCACAATACATACAATTATCAAATGATATTGCATACTTTAAACTAATGCAATGTTAAATGTCAACTGTGTCTCAATAAAACTGGAAAAAATGATATTATATTAAGCTTCCATTTAGCTTCTATCCAACTCAGAACTAAAGCTGTCTCAGTGTAACTAAAGCCCCCTGTGTACTCTGCTCCCCTACCCCTCTCCTGATCCTCTCCCTCAGAAGCAGCCTGAGCAGTAAATTTAAAATTTTGTGTTTCTTATTCCCAATGTGTTTTCATAGGTTTGTTAGATACGTATGCTATTATTTTGCATAATTTAAACTTTATATAAATAAATGGTATCATTCAGTACATATTCATTTGCAGTTTGCCGTTTTCTTACTTAAAACATTGTATTTTTAGATTAATCTGCTCTGGTTCAGTCATTTTAACTGTTGTAGGGTGTTCTGTTACATGGATATTTGTATTGTTACCAATTCTTTGCTGTTACAAAGAAAAACCTTGCCCATGTTTCCCCACTCTTTAAAATTTTTTGCTGATGAAATACAGGATCAAAAAAATTTAACTTTCAAATCTTTTTTTTTTTCTTACCTTGAACTAAGGTAAGAAGGAGGGAACACAGCTCTACCCATCAACAGAAAATTGGATGAAAGGTTTACTGAGCACAGCCCCGCCCATCAGAACAAGACCCAGTATCTCCCTCAGTCAGTCTATCCCATCAGGAAGCTTTCATAAGCCTCTTATCCTTTTCCATCAGAGGGCAGACAGACTGAAAACCATTACAGAAAACAAACCAATCTAATCACATGGACCACAGCCTTGTCTAACTCAATGAAACTATGAGCCATGCCATGTAGGGCCATGGTGGAGAGTTCTGACAAAATGTGGTCCACTGGAGAAGGGAATGGCAAACCACTTCAGTATTCCTGCCTTGAGAACCCCATGAACAGTATGAAAAGGGAAAAAGATAGAACACTGAAAGATGAACTCCCCAGGTCGGTAGGTGCCCAATATGCTACTGGAGATCAGTGGAGAAACAACTCCAGAAAGAATGAAGGGATGGAGCCAAAGCAAAAACAACACCCAGTTGTGGATGTGACTGGTGATGGAAGCAAGGTCTGATGCTGTAAAGAACAATATTGCATAGGAACCTGGAATGTCAGGTCCATGAATCAAGGCAAATTGGAATGATCAAAGAGGAGATGGCAAGAGTGAACGTCGACATCTTAGGAATCAGCGAACTAAAATGGACTGGAATGGGTGAATTTAACTCAGATGACCATTATATCTACTACTGCGGGCAAGAATCCCTTAGAAGAAATAGAGTAGCCATCATGGTCAACAAAAGAGTTCGAAATGCAGTACTTGGATGCAGTCTCAAAAATGACAGAATGATCTCTGTTCATCTCCAAGGCAAACCATTCAATATCACAGTAATCCAATTCTATGCCCCAACCAGTAATGCTGAAGAAGCTGAAGTTGAATGGTCCTATGAAGACCTACAAGACCTTTTAGAACTAACACCCAAAAAAGATGTCCTTTTCATTATAGGGGACTGGAATGCAAAAGTAGGAAGTCAAGAAACACCTGGAGTAACAGGCAAATTTGGCTTTGGAGTCCAGAATGAAGTAGGGCAAAGGCTAATAGAGTTCCACCAAGAGAACGCACTGGTCACAGCAAACACCCTCTTCCAACAACACAGGAGAAGACTCTACACATGGACATCACCAGGTGGTCAACACCGAAATCAGATTGATTATATTCTTTACAGCCAAAGATGGAGAAGCTCTATACAGTTAGCCAAAACAAGACTGGGAGCTGACTGTGGCTCAGATCATGAACTCCTTATTGCCACATTCAGACTTATATGAAAGAAAGTAGGGAAAACCACTAGACCATTCAGGTATGACCTAAATCAAATCCCTAACGATTATACAGTGGAAGTGAGAAATAGATTTAAGGGACTAGATCTGATAGAGTGCCTGATGAACTATGGCCAGAGGTTCATGACATTGTACAGGAGACAGGGAGCAAGATCATCCCCAAGAAAAAGAAATGCAAAAAGGCAAAATGGCTGTCTGAAGAGGCCTTACAAATAGCTATGAAAAGAAGAGAAGTGAAAAGCAAAGGAGAAAAGGAAAGATATACCCATTTGAATGCAGAGTTCCAAAGAATAGCAAGGAGAGATGAGAAAGCCTTCTTCAGTGATCAATGCAAAGAAATAGAGGAAAACAACAGAATGGGAAAGACTAGAGATCTCGTCAAGAAAATTAGAGATACCAAGGGAACATTTCATGCAAAGTTGGGATCAATAAAGGACAGAAATGGTATCGACCTAACAGAAGCAGAAGATATTAAGAAGAGATGGCAAGAATACCCAGAAGAACTGTACAAAAAAGATCTTCATGACCCAGATAATCATGATGGTGTTATCACTCACCTAGAGCCAGACATCCTGGAATGTGAGGTCAAGCGGATCTTAGGAAGCATCACTACGAACAAAGCTAGTGGAGGTGATGGAATTCCAGTTGAGCTATTTCAAATCCTGAAAGATGATGCTGTGAAAGTGCTGCACTCAATATGTCAGCAAATTTGGAAAACTCAGCAGTAGCCACAGGACTGGAAAAGGTCAGTTTTCATTCCAATCCCAAAGAAAGGCAATGCCAAAGAATGCTCAAACTACCACACAATTGCACTCATCTCACATGCTAGTAAAGTGATGCTCAAAATTCTCCAAGCCAGGCTTCAGCAATATGTTAACTGTGAACTTCCAGATGTTCAAGCTGGTTTTAGAAAAGACAGGAACCAGCAATCAAATTACCAACATCTACTGGATCATCGAAAAAGCAAGAGAGTTCCAGAAAAACATCTATTTCTGCTTTATTGACTATGCCAAAGCTTTTGACTGTGTGGATCACAACATACTATGGAAAATTCTTCAAGAGATGGGAATACCAGATCACCTGACCTGCCTCTTGAGAAATCTGTATGCAGGTCAGGAAGCAACAGTTAGAACTAGGCATGGAACAACAGACTGGTTCCAAATAGGAAAAGGAGTACGTCCAGGCTGTATATTGTCACCCTGCTTATTTAACTTATATGCAGAGTGCATCATGCAAAATTCTGGGCTGGATGAAGCACAAGCTGGAATCAAGACTGCCGGCAGGAATATCAATAACCTCAGATATGCAGATGACACCATTCTTATGGCAGAAAGGGAAGAAGAACTAAAGAGCCTCTTGATGAAAGTGAAAGAGGAGAGTGAAAAAGTTGGTTTAAAGCTCAACATTCAGAAAACAAAGATCATGGTGTCTGGTCCCATCACTTTATGGCAAATAGATGAAGAAACAGTGGAAACAGTGGCTAACTTTATTTTTGGGGCTCCAAAATCACTGCAGATGGTGACTGAAGCCGTGAAATAAAAAGACGCTTACTCCTTGGAAGAAAAGTTATGACCAACCTAGATAGCACATCAAAAAGCAGAGACATTACTTTGCCAACAAAGGTCCATCTAGTCAAGGCTATGGTTTTTCCAGTAGTCATGTACGGATGTTAGAGTTGGACTCTAAAGAAAGCTGAGTGCTGAAGAATTGATGCTTTTGAACTGTGGTATTGGAAAAGACTCTTGAGAGTCCCTGGGACTGCAAGGAGATCCAACCAGTCCATCCTAAAGGAGATCAGTCCTGGGTGTTCATTGGAAGGACTGATGTGGAAGCTGAAACTCCAATACTTTGGCCACGTGATGCAAAGAGCTGACTTATTTGAAAAGACCCTGATGCTGGGAAAGATTGAAGGTGGAAGAAGGGGACGACAGAGGATGAGATGGTTGGACGGCATCACGGACTCAATGGACATGAGTTTGGGTCAACTCCGAAAGTTGGTAATGGACAGGGAGGCCTGGCATGCTACAGTCCATGGGGTTGCAAAGAGTCGGACACAACTGAGCAACTGAACTGAAAGTAAGAAATACGTATTTCTTGACAAGCTAGCACACGCGTGTATGTAACCCCATGGACTGTAGCCTGCCAGGATGCTCTGTCCATGGGATTCTCCAGGCAAGAATACTGGATTGGATCACCATGCCCTCTCCAGGGGATCTTCCCGATCCAGAGATTGAACCTGAGTTTCTTATGTCTTCTGCATTGGCAGGCGGGTTCTTTACCACTAGCACCACCTGGGAAACCCCAGTATATACACACATACACACACACACACACACACACACACACACACACACACATAACTAAAATGTTTCACAAACCAGTACTAACTGGTTTCCTAAACCCGTACTTATTCTGTGTGATGTACTCTGGAGTTTAAATTCTATTTAGTTCATTTTTATAATACTAGTCTCCATCAACTAGGATGAGTTCCTGACACATTCATAGGTCACAGCCCTCAGTTGGAAGAGCCCTGTCTAGAGAAAGCGGCCATAGGGCCTGTGGACACCAAGCACCTTGACTGAGGTCACCTTGGTAGTCGATGGCAGAGCTGGAACCAGAAGCCGGATCTCCCGGGCCCCATGCTACACAGCTCCTGTCTGCCCCTGGTGCTTTCTGGCTCCCCTCCCCTGCTTCCTTCCCCACCTCCCCCGGCCGCTCTAGCCAGATCCAGTGACCCACACATACCCCTAGATCCCTCACACCAAGCCAGCCTCCAGCTTCGAGGTTGATTGATCAAGGCCAAAATTTTCCTCCCTGAGCCCCAGCCCTATCAGCCTCCTCCTGCGAAATCCTGATCAGCCCAAACCTCCTATGCTAGCCCTTGGTGGACACTTGAAATAGATGACTCTCCCTCCAAGGCCCTTTGTAAGCTGAAGAGTCTGGGTATGGATGTCAGTTATACTATAGATTGTCCTGTGCTATGTGCTAAGTTGCTTCAGTCGTGTCCAACGCTGTGACTCTAAGGACTATAGCCCACCAGGCTCCTTTCTCCATAGGATTCTCTGGTCAAGAATACTAGAGTGGGTTGCCATGTCCTTCTTGAGGGATCTTCCCAACCCAGAGATTGAACATGAATCTTAATGTCTTGTGCATTAGCAAGTGGGTTCTTTACCACTGGTGCCACTTGGGAAGTCCATAAACTGTCCTTCAGTTCAGTTCAGTTGCTCAGTCGTGTCCGACTCTTTGCGACTCCATGAATCGCAGCACGCCAGGCCTCCCTGTCCATCACCAACTCCCGGAGTTCACTCAAACTCATGTCCATCGAGTTGGTGATGCCATCCAGCCATCTCATCCTCTGTCGTCCTCTTCTCCTCCTGCCCACAATCCCTCCCAGCATCAGAGTCTTTTCCAATGAGTCAACTCTTAGGAATCTCTATATTACTTTTTAAATTATTTTTTTAAATTATTTATTTGGCAGCACCAGGTATTAGTTGCAGCATGTGGGGTCTTTAATTGCAGCTTGCAGACTCTTATTGTGGCATGTGGGATCTAGTTTCCCAGCCAGGGATCACACCCAGGCCCCTCTGCATTGGGAGTATGGAGTCTTAGCTACTGTAACACCCGGGAAGCCCCAAGGAATCTCTATTGAAGATTTACTTGTTGGAAACACCAGTGCTGAAGGGGCAGCCAGGCATTGGGCTATATGCTGGAGAAAAACTCCTTGTGATTGTCACAGCAGCCCTGCTGGATGCTGTTGGTCTCGTTTTACACATGGGGGACCAAGGGTCCCGGACCTTAATGAACTTGTTTATGGTCACATATCTAAGTGGTAGAACTTGGATTAAAACTTGGTTCCCAGTCTAAGACTTTCTCATACCAGGAAGTTTCCCACCTGCATCCGCCACTTTAGCCATACCTGTTTACTGACAGGTACCTAAGGGAGTGACCACTGTATCCCCTTTCACGTCATCAGGACCAGCTACATAATTTGTGGGGTCCTTTATTCAGAAATTATTAAGACCTTCAAAACAGTAACATCCAACCATTAAACTAAGCAGGGTCCTTCCAAATGTCAGGCTGTGTTTAATTGCATAGGTCACATACCCGTGAAACTTCCCAACAGACAGTTCCCTCAGCCCACGTCAACCCACCCCTCTGTCCCTCCACTGGCTAACTCCTTCCCTTCCTCTGAGAGTCACCTCCTCCACGAAACCTCCCTTAACTTCACCCCCTCCCACACTATACTAAATTCCCTATTTCCTCCAGTTGTCCCTGTCATAGCACAGACCATGCTGTAATAGCCTCAATTCTTGTCTGACAGCCCCCTACCCCCAACTACCACACACACACACACACACACACACACACACACCCCAGGCTGGGAATTCCTTGAAGGTAGAAACTGCTTTCCAGCTCTGCATTCCCAGAACTTAACCTTGGACCAGGTACCTTGTAGGTGCCCAAAGAGTTTTGTGAAATGAAGTGAAGGAAACCCGTGATCACTGAGGAGGAACACAGACCTCAGTCTGAAGGCAGGCAGGTTCCTGGGGGTTGGGGGGAGGACATAACCAGGCAGGTGAAGGCACCATAGGGAGGATGAGCAAAGGAACCATGGCGAGAGGAGAGGGGCTTCATGGTGAGGACCAAACAGGATGATGAGCACTGCCAACCCATCTCCAGCTAATCCCAGAAGGCTTCCCGGAGCTGGAGGCCAGCATGCCTCCAAGAACTGATTTGGGGTCAGGAATCCATAGGCAACCTCTTATGTGCTCTTCCCTGGGAGTCTCGACTGTGATAAGTCAAGGAAGTGGCACCTCTTCAATACCCTCTTCCCTGCGCCCCACTCCCCTTCTCGCCAACTCCTCCGCCCATCCAGCTCTGGCCTTAGAAAGCAAAAAAGGACCAGACTCATGTCTTACGGTAGATTGATGGCATCCTCCTCTAAGAAGTTCACCAAACTGCCCCTTGAGGAAAGTGGGAGGCTTTTGGTCGTGACGGTCCTGTTCATTGACTTGGGGTTTGGAAAGGGCTTCGACATTTGATCAAGTGCATTCAAGACATTGAGGGTTTCCTTCTTCAGCATGGCCTCCTCCCCATCTCCCACTTTGTAGAATGTCTCTGATGCCATTGAGTTTGTTTGGGACCGCAGCCGGCACCATGCAGGACAACCAAGCTGACAGGAAGCAGAGAGAAACTGGAGGCAGCAGACACAGCCTTAGTTGCGGTGGGATGGGGTGCGATGAGCTGACTTCATAATTATCACAGAGTGTAACAATTAGGGGCTACCCTCCCCCCTGACCGGGGGCTGCTGCAGCCCAGGGCCAACATCAGGAGCGGGCAGAGCCCCAGAATAGTTGACGACATCGCTCGGGCTAAGGCTCTGTGGTTACAGCGGCCCTGCTCTTCTCTGAAGATCTCAAAATGCTCAGCACCTGTGCCCTTCCGATCTGCCCTGGGAAGGAGGAGGTGGATGGTGAAACAGTGGCACCTGGGCATGGAGGGAGGCAGGCAGTACTGGATGGACTGGATCCCTGGGAGTGGGACACCTCGCCGATAGAATTCTGAGATTTCATATCCAGACACTGGAGGCAGTGTGGGCACAGGGAAAGCTGGGATGGCTCATGGAGTTCAGAGCGCCCACACACCCAGGTTTTACTGCTGGAATTCTAAATTCTGTCCCACCTCCACTTCAAGTGTCTTCAGATATTGAGTGACCATGGTGGGTGGTGCAGAGGCATCCAGAAATGGGCCAGAGGCTGCTTCTGTTCCCAGGGAAACCATGTCACAGGGAGGAAAACATACACACGACTTTGTGGGGGTGAGGAGCCCGGCAGCTGTTAAAACAGCAATGGCTTTGCACCTGGGTGGGTGCAAAAGCTCTTCAGCCCAGCTCTGCCCACAGCTTCATAGGCTGTGAAGCCTTTGGCAAATGATTTCACCTCCAAGCCTCATTTTGCTCATCTGTAAAACAGGGATAAACATAGCACCTACCTCACTATATGGAGAAAGAGATGGCAACCCACTCCAGTATTCTTGCCTGGAGAATCCCATGGACAGAAGAGCCCAGCCGGCTCGCAAGTCCATGGTGTCGCAAGAGTCGGACCCGACTTTAGCGACTACACCACCACCACCACCACCTTACTAGACTGTGCGGAGCTAATCCTGTTAAGTTTTCTTTCTTCCAGAGGATGAGGTCCAGCCAAGGACGTTTGAAATTCGTGTGTTTTTCTATACACTCGGGGGTTTTATCGTTGTATACGTAAAAATTCTTTTATTTGGAAACTAGAGAAGCAGATTGCCCTCTCTGTGCTCTGCTGCTTTTTAGCAGCCATCATAATCTCGGTAATTATCTGATTTATTCGATTTACTCTTTACTGCCTTCCTTCGCTAACAGGTAGGTCCCTGGGCGTAGAGATGGTCGATCTGATCGAACGTTCTGGCCCAGCGTTCAGAACCGAAAGCGGCACCGGGTGGGCGTGGCCCAGGAGAAAGAGGAGGCGCACGCGGGCGCCGAGCGTCCGAGCCAGGCGCGTTGACCTCTGCGCTGGGAGCCTGGCTCCGTGCAGCCCTAGCTGTCTCCGCCCCGACCGCCCGGCCTGCGCGTCGCGCCGCAGCCGGCAGGTGGCGCCGCAGGCCGAGTCCTGACGCCTGGAAGCCGGAAGCCGCGGCGCGGCCGGGGCGGGCTGGCCCCTGGGCGCCCGAGCTCTCGAAGGGTCCGCTTTCTCTGCGCGGTCGCTGCCTCCCGCATTCCTCGCCCGTCCAGAAAAGGGCGCCGGGAGTGGGGTGGGGGACGACTGGAGAGGGCCCCGCGGATGCTTCCAGGACGAGTGGCCCCAGGCCCCCAGGGAACATGGGCGTGCTCCGGGCGGGACTGTGCCCGGGCCTCACCCAGGACATGGTCCAGCTCTTGCAGAGCCGCGGGATCAAGACAGGTGACCGCGGGCGCGCGCCACACACGGCCACACGGCCGGCCCCGGCACACCGGAGGGGCCCTTCCCCTCCCTCCTGCGCCCCCGGGGAGCCCGGAAACGTGGACGTGGGCGAGCCACGCCCCTGGGAGGGTAGAACCCCCCCATACCCCCACCGGGTGTGCCCGGCACCGCGCCGTGTCCCACGGCTCCGCCAGTACGCCCGGGCGCGGGAAAGTCAAGTGCGGGACGTCCCGGGCCTCCCTCCCTGCCCATCAACCCCACGTGTTTCGTTTTCAGTGGTGGACCTGGTTTGTGCAGACCTGGAGGAGGTCGCCCAGAAATGTGGCCTGTCTTACAAGGTGAGCTGACCGTCTCCACGCTCCACACCTGGGTGTCTCTAAATGCCCATCCCCGAGCAGAGGGGTTCCTAAAGATTGATAACGGCGGCGTCGGAGACCCTGGGAGGCCCCCTCCTTTGACGGGTCGTTGCCGAACACTTTTGGGCTGCTGCAGCCTGGGTCCTGAGCTGCCCCGCCCCTTCCGCAGGCCCTGGTCGCCCTGAGACGGGTGCTGCTGGCTCAGTTCTCAGCTTTCCCCTTCAATGGCGCGGATCTCTACGAGGAACTGAAGACCTCCACGGCCATCCTGTCCACTGGCATTGGGAGGTTTGTGTGTGTACGTGCGGGACAAAGTCAGAGGCAGGGCCACCTGACTGCCTCTCGCTGGGCTTTCGATGCTAGAGTCTGCAGCCAGCAGGCTCTTTCAGACAGTGCTAAGGATGGTCAGGACTTCTGAGTTCTCTTACCCTGTAAGAACGTTTCTCATAACTCCTAACTTTGGGGGATGCAGAATTATTGGGGTGGGGGGAACCTGTCTTGCGTGTTTAGTAGGTCGTTCGGCAGCTTCCCTGGCCTCTGCCTGCTAGATGCCAGTAGCACCGAGGGGAGAACCCTTGTCTGTTAGTCAAAAATATCTCCAGCTGTGACCCCTGGGTGGGCTGGGGGCAAAATCTATGCTGGTTGAGAACCACTGAAACACAAGATGTCAGTATTTCATTATTATTCAGCAAATCAGAGCAACTCTTCTCTGGCCCTACCTCCCTGTCCACTTAAGGGTGGACGGGGCAAGAGAGTGCGGCAGGACTAGGTTAAGGACCAGCCATTGACACGTAGTAGGTTATACAGTGGAGCACCGAAGAATTGATGTCTTCAAACTACGGTGCTGGAGAAGACTCTGAAAGTCCCGTGGACAGCAAGGAGATCAAACCAGTCAATCTTAAGGGAAATCAACCCTGAATACTCATTAGAGGGACCGATGCTGAAGCTGGAAGTCCTGTATTTTGGTCATCTGATGCAAACACTTGACTCATTGGAAAAGTCCCTGATTCTGGGAAAGGTTGAGGGCAGAAGGAAAAGAGGGCATCAGAGGACGAGATGGTCGGATGACATCACAGACGCAATGAACATGAACTTGGGCAAACTTCTGGAGACGGTGAAGGACAGGAAGGCCTGGCATGCTGCAGTCCATGGGGTCGCAAAGAGTCGGATGCAACTGGACAACCGAACAACAACAAGGTTATACAATAGGTTGTATAATCTCTTCGTGATCCTGTGAATTCGTGATTATTGACCCCACTTGAGTTTAGCACAAGGGGAGCCAGGGGCAGTGGTGGGGCTCCAGCCCTGGGGTACTTGTTCCTGAACGTGGTTCATTCCTTGTACACTGTAGCAGGAGGGGGTGAGAGTAGTTTCCTTCTGCCGTGTTTGGAGAGAGAAAAGAGTTGGAAGAAAACAGGTAGCTTCTGGCCAAGGGAGTCTGACCTCTTCCCTGGCCTGTTTGTGTGGAATTTGATAAAGAACTCTGCCACCACAAAGGTCTTTGGATCGATTTGGCCCTCGCTGTTTCCATAACACACTGTCTTGGCGGGGTTCACACAGCACAGTGCTTGCTTTCCCTGGGTTGAGGGCTCAGGTCTGTCATCCTGAGCCCTCACAGCACTGGCCAGTGTCAAGCAGGGGTACCGGAGATGGGTATGGGTGAGCCCCCCACACTTAAGGAACCTGGGGTCCACTGGGTAGAGAAGAGCAGGTGGCACGAGAGAGGTGTGAGCATGTGTGCAAGCAGCTAAGGAAGGGGTGATTAACAGGAAGCAGGCCTGGCCTTTGGGAGCTTATAAAACCAGCATATACAGAGAGAGTGGTCAGGGAGCAAACTGGCAGGATGGCAGCCACCAAGGGTCACTGCAGAGGAGCTCAGAGAGGTTCAGGACCACTCTGTGCAGTGAGGATGGATGGGCCTTCTTCGAGTGCTCACCAGGCAGCAGGCACTGTTACTCTAGGTACATTATTTCATTTATCTTCACTTCATTTATCTTCACTTTATCTTATCTTCTTCATTTATCCATCTACTTCCCCAATGGCTCAGTGGGTGAAGAATCTGCCTGCAGTGCAAGAGACACAGGAGATGCAGGTTCAATCCCTGGGTCAGGAAGAGCTCCTGGAGAAGAAAAAGGCAACCCACTCCAGTATTCTTGCCTGGAAAATCCCACGGACAGAGGATCCTGGTGGGCTGCAGTCCATGGGGGTCACAAAGAGGCGGACATGACTGAGGGGCTACCACTTTGACAACTACAGTGAGCCTGTTGCGATGAAAATCACCATCCTGGGGCCTCGCTGGCAGTCCAGTGGTTAAGACCTCACCTTCCAGTGCAGGGGGCGCAGGTTCAATCCCTGGATGGGGATCTAAGATCACACATGCCTTGCTGCCAAGAAACTGAAACATAAAGCAGAAGCAACATTGTAGCAAATTCAGTAGAGACTTTAAAAATGGTTCATTCACATCAAAAAATCTTTAAAAAGAAATGAAAGCCATCATCCTGTAGATAGGGAAACTGGGACTCAGGTTAAGAGACTTGCTCAAGATCCCCCAGCTAGGGATTTCCCAGGTGGTCCGCTGGTTAGGACTCCTGTGCTTCCACTATAGTTTAATCCCTGGTTCGGAAACTAAGATCCCGCAAGCGGGGTGGCACAGCCAAAGGGAAAGAAAAAAGATCCTGCAGTGAGTAAGTGGCAGACCAGGCCCTTGAGGTCACACCTGTCACACTGTTAAGCCTAGGAACTCAGCTCTAAGGCGTCTGCCCTGTTGCTCCCTCCAGGCAGGAGGCTGTGTCGTGAAAGTAGAGTTACAGGCACGGGTGGAGGTGGGCGGGGCAGATGGGGCTGCGGAGGCTGGCAGGAGAGGCCCAGGAGGATACAGCAGGGGAGGGTGCTGTGAGCAGATCTGGGGCGGGCGACAGCAGGAGGCATATTGAAGAAATGCTGTAAGCCTTCCTGCTGGGGGATACAAAAGTGGCGAATCAAAGATGACCCCTAGGCTTCTAGCCTTTGTCACAGTGGTCTTTGGACACCTGATGGGTATTA